>NW_027331920.1:504797-1104797 GCF_048418815.1 Hemitrygon akajei
AGAGGAGAAGCGGAGAGAGACTAGAGAGAGGAAGGTGAGAGTGAGAAAAGTGAGAGAAAAGGACGAGATTCAGGGAAAGCGCGTAAATAGACCCTTCAGTCCATCTGGACAGTTCCACCAGTGTTCACAGAGCCAGTGCTGTTTGCACACGGTTGTAATTTACTCCTGTAAACCTTCTCCACCCGCGTGTCGGGTCGGAGCTGGAGAGCTGTGAGACCTGGTATCAACACTCCCCACCCCCTCCATTTCACCAACACAATAGAGCTGGTTACTGACAACAGGAAGTCAGCCGGGGCGATGCAGAATTCCTGTTTACATCAACGGCAGAGGATAAGGGGGTTAAGACCTCCAATCTCCTGAGAGTGAACACCACTAACAGCCTGTCCTTGTCCAGCCACAAGGACACTATCACCAAGAAAGCTCAGCGTCATTTCTGCTTTTTCCAGAGGCTGAAGAAAATCGGCGCCTCCTGGACGACCATCATCTATTTTTACAGAACACATCCTGTGCGGAAACTAGTCGTGTTGTCACGGCAACAGCACTGGCCACCACCGGAAACACTGCAGAGAGCTGTGAACAAGTTCAGTAAATCATTGAAAATGTGGACACTGTTTACACATCTCTCTGCCTCAATAAAACAGTCCACATTATCAAAGACCCCACACACGTCGCACTTTCTGACTTCCTGAGAGATGGACCACTAATTTCACAATCTCCCTAATGCAGTTGTGATTAATTGGTCTGTATGATTCGTTAAGTTAATTAATTGTCCCCTCACATTTCGCGACCCCGCCCTCCCAGTCTCGAGATGATGAATTGGTCTTTATGGACGGGATGCGAATCAAAATTTATCACTGTACCTTGATTCATTGAAAGCAAATGTCCCAATTTAAGCTCACCTCTCCTCTCCTCTTCTCTCCCCCTCTGCCTGTCACTCTCTCTCTCTTTCTCTGTCTCTCTCTCTCCCCCTCTCTCTTCCCGTTCTCTAACCACCTCTCCTTTCCCCTCTTCTTCCCCCTCTTACGTCCTCACTTACCCTCTCTCCCCCCTCTTCTCCAAGCTCCTTCGCCGTCTATTCTGTAGCACACTAAATGGAAACAAACAGTCCTCTCCGGGAAACCACAAGCCTTTATCTTCTGAGAGAACATTGAATCTTTCCAACCGACGAGAAATTATACAACATCTGCAATCCACTGAGTGTGTAAAACCGTCATCACAGTGCGGGGTGGGGGAGGGGTGCTGGTCTGGACGGGTGGGTGGCGGAGGCAGCAAGCTACAGGAAAGGGGGAATTGGGGAGAAAACGAGAGGCAAGCGAAAGGTTAGTCATAAACGGAGTAAGCGACAATAAGGGACAGATGCAGGTTAGTGACTGTGTAGGGAAGAATGTTTGGAGGAAAGAGTGGGAGGGTGTAAAAGAGTACGGATGAGGAAAAGAGGAGATAGAGAAATTGAGGAATTGTATATGTAAAGAGAGAGAGTAAGAGAGAGAGACACGGAGATAAGAAAGTTAAGGGGGAGAGAGAGAGGGAGAAAGGGGGAGAGAGAGGACTGTGGAGCAGAGTAGAGTATCGGGGCACAGGTAAACATCATCTTTGAACTGTCCCACACTCACCTTGAAATCACATCCTCTGGTAATTGAGATATTCACCTGGTGAACAAACGATGTCGGTTCTCTTCTCTCAGATCTCTACTTAGCCTCAGTCTGCCTCTGGTCTCCCCTCAGCCCCCATCGCTACAGAGGAAACAACTGAAGCCTCTCCAACCTTTCATTCCCTCTGATCCATGAGGCAACCCCTCCATTTCTGGAACATTAACTCTCACCCGATCCTCCCTCCGCCGTAACAGGGTTGGAGTTCATCCTGTTGTCAACCAACGACCAGCGGTTCTGTGCTGGCGATAGAGTCACCCGGATGGTGAGAAGTGTCCAGGTGCTAGGGACAGGGATGACTCCGATCAGGTCCCTGGCATTCTAAAGGGGGAGGGCGAGCAACCAGACTTGTTGGTACGTATTGGCACCAATGACAGGTAAAAAATGTTAGCAGGCCCTGAAAAGAAGTTTTATGAGTTAGGTAAGGGGTTTGGGAACCGATGTGCTACCGCCGAGGATGAGGTAGTTGGTTTGTAAACAGAGACAGTATGTTGTGAGACTGCTGGCGATGAGAGGCTGCTGATAGGGCAACCTGGCAGTCGACAGGATGAGTTGCAATGGAAAAGACGCACAGAATCTAAAAGGCTGAACACAGGACTGAAGATATTACATTTGAATGCGCGCATTGTACAAACTGACGTGGAGGAAGAGCTACAGACTGGCATACATGAGGTTGTGGGCATCACTGAAAGCGTGGCCCTGTTGGTAAACATAATAAAATCAAACCATCAGAAAGAGCTGGCATAGGGTCGGAAGGTGCTGAGTCGTTGTGGGTAGAGCTAAGGAACTGCAAGTGCAAAGAAAACCCTGGTGGAAGGTATGTGCAGACCCCCAAACAGTAGTAAGGATGTAGTCTACAAACTACAACGGGAGATAGAAAATGCAAGTCAGCGGGTCAACGTTACAATAGTCATGTGGGATTTCAGTACACAAATCGATTGGGAAAACCCGGTTGGTGCTGGATGCCCCGAGGGAGATATTCTAGAATGCCTGCGAGGTGGCTTTCGAGAGCAGCTCGTGGTTAAGCCCACTATCGCCAAATCATATCGTTTCCTCGCGGCCCGGTAGCACATTCTTTGCGGCCCGGTGGCTGGGGACCACTGCACTAATGGATCTGCTATTCAGGATAGGGCGTGATGCAATGAACCGGGATTGAATTTGCAATTTGAGAAGGGGAAGCACAACGTCGATGCAGTGTTGCAGTGGAATGGAGGAAACTGCAGAGGCGTGAGAGAGGAGCTGGCCAAAAGTGATTGGAAAAGACCTTTGGCACCGATAACGTCAAAGCAAGAATGGATGGAATTTCGGGAAGCAATTCAGAAAGCGCAGGATATACACATCCCAAAGAGACAGAGGTGTTCAAAAGGCAAATAGTCCATAAGACCATGAGGTGCAGGAGCAGATTAGGACATTCGGCCCATCTACTCTGCTTTAACATATCACCATATCATCTTGGTTGATCCAATTTTGCACCAGACCCAATCTTCTGTCTTCTCCCCGTATCCTTTCACACCCTGAACAATCAGTAATATATGACCTTCTGTAGTAAATGTACAGAGAGACTCGGCCTCCACCATTGCCTGTGGCAAAGAATCCCATAGATTCTCCACACTGACTAAAGAAATTCCTCCTCATTTCCCTTCTAACAGGATGCCCTCTGTAATGGCTCCTCCGGTCTTAGACCCACCAATCACAGGAAAAATCCTGCCCACATCCACTCTATCAAGGCTCCTCCTTCAACGAGTTCACCCCTTATTTTTCTGAATTCTGGCCCAGAGACATCAATGGTGATATGACAACCTATTCAATACTGGAACCATTTTCGTGCACCTCCTCTGAACCCCCTGGAGATTCAGCACATCCTTTCTAAGACAAGGAGCTCAAACCTGCTCAAAATACTACAAGTGAGGCCTCACCAGAGCTTTTTAATGTTCCAGCATTTCGTCCTTGCTTTTACCTTTTAGTCCTCATGAAATGAATGCTCTGTATTCCATCTGCCGTTTCCAATCCTAATCTGTCCAGCTCCTTCTGTGGCCTCTCTACGTCCTCAGAACTACCTTTCCCTCCATCTCTGTTCATGTCCTCTGCAGATTTTGCAACAAAGCCATCAAATACATCATCCAAGTCATCGCCATATAGCAGAGTAGACTCTCACATGGTGGATTGGATAGTGGACTACTTGACAGATAGACCTCAGTATGTGCGGTTGGGAGACTGTAGGTCTGACACGGTGGTCAGCAGCACAGGAGCGCCGCAGGGAACCGTACTCTCTCCGGTCCTGTTCACCCTGTACACATCAGACTTCCAATATAACTCGGAGTCCTGCCATGTGCAGAAGTTCGCTGATGACACGGCCATAGTGGGGGTGTCAGGAATGGACAGGAGGAGGAGTATAGGAAACTGATACAGGACTTTGTGATATGGTGCAACTCAAACTACCTGCGTCTCAATATCACCAAGACCAAGGAGATGGTGGTGGACTTTAGGAGATCTAGGCCTCATATGGAGCCAGTGATCATTAATGGAGAATGTGTGGAGCAGGTTAAGACCTACAAGTATCTGGGAGTACAGTTAGACGAGAAGCTAGACTGGACTGCCAACACAGATGCCTTGTGCAGGAAGGCACAGAGTCGACTGTACTTCCTAAGAAGGTTGGCGTCATTCAATGTCTGTAGTGAGATGCTGAAGATGTTCTATAGGTCAGTTGTGGAGAGCGCCCTCTTCTTTGTGGTGGCGTGTTGGGGAGGAAGCATTAAGAAGAGGGACGCCTCACGTCTTAATAAGCTGGTAAGGAAGGCGGGCTCTGTCGTGGGCAAAGTACTCGAGAGTTTAACATCGGTAGCTGAGCGAAGGGCGCTGAGTAGGCTACGGTCAATTATGGATAACTCTGAACATCCTCTACATAGCACCATCCAGAGACAGAGAAGCAGTTTCAGCGACAGGTTACTATCGATGCAATGCTCCTCAGACAGGATGAAGAGGTCAATACTCCCCAATGCCATTAGGCTTTACAATTCTACCGCCAGGACTTCAGAACTTTTTATAAGCTATTATTAATGCTTTTTGAGATAGTGATTTAGATGCATATCATATTTTTTACTGAGTTAAGTATTGTATGTAATTAGTTTTGCTACAACAAGTGTATGGGACATTGGAAAAAAAGTTGAATTGCCTCATGGGGATGAATAAAGTATCTATCTATCTATCTAGAGAATAATCGGTCCATCACAGACCCCTGTGGAATGCCATTGGACATCTGCAGCCAGACTGAAAATGCTCCATTTATTCACACGTTCTGCCTCCTGTCAATCAGTCACTGCTTTATCTGTGCTAGACTCTTTCTGTAATATCATGGGCTCGTAGCTTGTTAAACAGCCTCATGTCTGCCACCTTTTCAATGGCCTGAAATTCAAAGTACACAACATCAACCGATTGTCCTTTGTCTATCCCGCTTGTTATTTCTTCAATGAATTTCAACAGAATTGTCAGGAAACTATGCTGACTCCGGCCCTTTTTATCATTTGCCCAAAGAACCCTGAGACATCATCCTTAATAATCGAATCCAACATCTTCCCAAACACTGAGGTCAGACCAGCTGGCCTTCAGTTTCCTTCCCTTTGCCTCTCTCGCTTCCTGAAGAGTGGAGTGACACTGTTGTACTACCCTTCCTCCGGAATCCCTCTTCCACACCACACTGTTCCTTACTCTTCACCTATTCCCTATTCTTCTTTATCTCTCTTCATCTCCCCACTCTGTCTTCTCCCTCTTTCAATCCCCACTCTCCCTTCTCTCTCTCTCTCTCTCTCTCTCCTCTCTCTCTCTCTCTCTCTCTCTCCTCTCTCTCTCTCTCTCTCTCTCTCTCTCTCTCTCTCTCTCTCTCTCTCTCTCTCTCTCTCTCTCTCTCTTCCCCCAACACTCCCTTCTCTCTTTTACTACCCCATCTCTTCTGTCTCACAACACACTCTCCCTTCTCTGCCTCACATACCCTCTCTCCGTTTCTCTCCCGGACCCCACACTCCCTTCTCTCTTCTATTCCCCTATCTCCCTAATCTGTCTCCCAGGCCCCACTCCCCCTTCTTCCCTCTCCCCACTCCCCCATCTTTCTTCTCCCCAATCTCACTTCGTTCTCTGCATTAAAGGGGACCCCCCTTACTTGAAATTGCCTGAGGACAGAACTCGGAGATTTCCTGAGACAGGAAATGTCCCACTTCAGCCACCAAGGCGCCTCACCACAGGGGTAGCAGACCTTCTCCCCCCCCCCCATAGGATGAAGGCCAGGGCATTTGCTCTCTCGCCCTCTCCAGCCCGGGGGACCTGAGGCCACATATACCTGTCGTAGTACACTGGGGAAAGGGAAACACGCAGAGGTGGATGGCACTTGTCGATACAGGTGCCCAGCACACCATCCTCCCAGGCAACCCCGCCGCATAGCGCGCTACAGCCCCTTCGAGCGCCAGCTACTAGCCTGTTACCTGGCGTTCATCGGCACAGAACACCAAACAGGCATCAACCCTGTCGTCCTCCGCCCCCATCTCCCCATAATGCGATGGGTCAGGTCCACTGATTCCTCCCACAGAGAGGGCCGTCGTCCATTGTCCAGTGGAAGCTACATTGCGGAGCGGGCTGAACCCGGTCCTGAAGGGGTCAGCCGCCCCCATGAACAAGTCATGGCTTTCCCCCAGTCCCAGAACCCTGCCCCGGACATCCCCAAGGTACAACCCTCTTCAGCGTGTTGGGGTCAACCCTTCGATTCCCTCCATCCCGACGACAAACTGCACGCATGGTTCACAGACGGCTCCAGCCGCTGGAAAGGGGGAGACCATTATGGACAGCGGCAGCACTTCATCCCGTCACGGGTAAAATTTAACCACAGAGAGGGAGGGGGGTCCAGTCAACTTGTCGAGCTGGCAGCAGTAGCCCTCCCCCTCCAAAATACCACCAGACCAATCCACATCTACACTGACTCCTGGGCTAATGGCATTGCGTTGTGGATGGCCACACCGGGAGCACCAGATGCATTCTGGCCCTCACCCCATCCTCCCGTCACCACAACAGGGACCGTGTTCCCCTCGTCCTCACCTACCACCCCACCAGCCTCCGGATCCAGCATATTATCCTCCGCAACCTTCACAGGACCCCACCACTAAGCACATCTTTCCCTCTCCACCCCTCTCTGCTTTTCGCAGGGATCGTTCCCTCCGCGACTGCCTGGTCCACACGTCCCTCCCCACAGATCTCCCACCGGGTACTTATCCCTGCAAGCGTAAGTGCTACACCTGTCCCTACACCTCCTCTCTTACCACCATTCAGGGCCCCAGACAGTCCTTCCAGGTGAGGCAACACTTCACTTGTGAGTCTGTCGGGGTTACCTGTTGCATCTGGTGCTCCCGGTGCGGCCTCCTCTACATCGGCGAGACCCGACACAGATTGGGGGACCGCTTCGTCGAGCACCTCCGCACCTTCGTCGAGCACAACAAATAGGATCTCCCGGTTGCCACCCACTTCAACTCTGCTTCACATTCCCATTCGGATATGTCCATACATGGCCTCCTCTACTGCCATGATGAGGCTAAACCAGGTTGGAGGAACAACACCTCATATACCGTCTGGGTAGTCTCCAGCCCCTTGGTATGAACACCAAATTCTCCAACTTCCGGTAATTACCTCCTCCTCCCTTCCTCTATCCCAGTTTCACTCTGCCTCCTCTTCCAGCTGCCTATCACCTCTCTCATGATTCTGCCTTCTTCTACTACCCATAGTGCTTTCCCCTTACATTCCTTCTTCACTACCCCTCCGTGCTTCCCCTCCCCCACCCTTCGATCTTTCCTCTGATTGGTTTTTCACCTGGCACCTACCAGCCTTCTCCTTCCGACCCTCACCCACCTTCTTTATAGGGCTCCTGCCCCCTCCTTCTTCAGTCCGGATTAAGGGTCTCGGCCCGAAACGTTGACTGCTCGTTTCCACGGACGCTGCCCGACCTGCTGAGTTCCTCCAGCTTGTTTGTACGTGTTGATCTTTATTTAACTGTGTTTCCTAATATAATCTTCCAAACCCAAAACTGATTCGAAAGTTTTCCGAATTCCCGACTGATAAAACGTGAAATCAACTCTTTTATCAAAAAAATGCAACCTCTCGATTACCACACATTCCACAAGTTTTCATAAATGAGACGTTCATGATATTGGCCTATAACAGGGAGGATCAGACGGGGAGCTGCAGGTTTTAGAATGGACACTATTACAACAACCATTTTCCATGAGGAAAGTGGATGGCCAAACCTCCGAATATGATTCAAAAAGTTAATATTTTCACACAGGAAGCTTCACACAAACCTCTTGAATCAAGAAATTCTACTACAAGTGCGTCATACATTTTATTGCCATTCACAACTCTATACCCTGCCTCTTTCCTTATAAAACTGGCAACACCACCCCTCTACCAACTAACCTGTCAAGCCTAACGACAATATAATCCTGCACAGAAATAAAAACTTAAAATGTGCAGGTTTCCTTAACAGATTTAACATCGGAAGAATCTGAAAATCAGAAATAAACTTCTTAAAGTCTTGACCATTATAAATCAGATTTCTTGCATTCCCTTGATATATTTTGATACTATTATGTTTGTTCACAAGTAGACTGGGATACATATAGCCCACCCAACAAAACTTCATTTAAAGCTTTCCACAAAACACCAGTTACACCAAGATACCTTTCTGCAGCTTTCACAATAATTCTAATTTCTTCAGGAGGATGAGATGTCTGAGCAGTACAATTCACCACACTGATTATAAACATCAAAAACTTCATTTTATCCAGCAGTGAAGTATCTTTGGTGAGAGAACTGTGATGACGACATATATCCACTGACGTCACAGTCTGTTCTCTGAGTGGGGTCACTTTATCCAGTTTACCTGCTCTGCTTGCTGTACTTGTCCTTGAACAGGCCCTTCTGCTCAATGGGTTGTTCTGAACCCATGAGCTGGTCACTTCATGCCTTACTAAACCAATACCTTCTGGCTACACAGGGAACACATCCCTCCATTCTCCTCACATTCACGTGGTATCTAATAGCCTCTATCACATCTGCCTCCACCACCACCCGATATTCACTCCAGACACCCACCACTGTGGGAATGAAAAACAAAACTTGAAACGCAAATCTCCTTTAAACATCCTGAGTTAGGTTTTTAAAATCATTGTCTTTTCTAATTGTTTTTTTTTTCCTACAGCAGCTATGCAGAGAAAAGATACAAAATTACACTAAATTACACAATACTTAAATAGTGCAAAAAGGACCAATGAGGATGTGTTCCCCCTTTCGCCTGAAGTTCATGCTCACTGGCATTGGACATTTCCTCCTTTGAGAAAAAATCCCGGCTGTCCACTCTGTCTGTGCCTCTCACATTCCTGTAAACGTCTGTCAGACCTCCCTCAGCCTCTGTCACTCCGGAGAAAATTACCCGAGATTGTCCAGTCTCACTTTATCCAGGCAGCATCCTGTTAAGCCTCTTCCACTCACCATCCAAAACCTCCGCATTATTCCTGTATTCGAATGCAATTCCCCAGATGTGGTTAAACTAGAGATTTATACAACTGCAACATAACTGTCCGACAGTGGAACCACTATCTGGGAGTTATGCACTTGGATTCCAAGATCCCCCTGTAGATCAACACAGTCCAATCTCGCCCCATGAATATAACAGCAAAGAGATCATGCTGAGGCTTTATAAGACAAGAGTCAGGCCACACTTGGAGTATTGTCAACAGTGTTGGGCCCCACATCTCAGACAGGATGTGTTGTCATTGGAGAGAATCCAGAGGAAGTTCAGAAAAATGATTTCGGGAATGAAGGGGTTAAAATATGAGGAGCACTTGGCAGCTTTGACCCTGTGCTCACTGGAACTCAGAAAAAAGCGGGGACATCTCATTGAAACCTACCGAATGTTGAAAGGACTGGATAAGGTGGATGTGGAGAAGGTATTTCCTGTGGTGGGGCACAGCCACAAAGTTGAGGGGCCACCTTTTCAAACAGAGGTAAGCAGCTTATTTTTTTTATGAGCCAAGGTGTATTGGATCTGTGGAATGCTCTGCCACGGACTGCGGTGGAGGCCGTGTGTGTGGGTATATTCAAGGCGGAAGTTGATCGTTTCCTGATCGGTCAGGGCATCAAAGGATATGGCGGGAGGTCAGATATCTGTAATTGAGTGCGATCTGGGATCAGCCATGATGGAAAGGTGGCTGACTCAATGGGCTGAATGGACTAATTCTGTTCCTATGCCTTATGGACTTATGAACACAAGCCCCCTCAGTCATGATGAATCTCCTCTGCACTCTTCCAGCACAAAACAACCTTTGTACAGAATGCTAAGCGGAACTGAATGCAACTTTTCAAGAACGTTGTCAAGTCAGGCAGCATCTGTTGAGGGGAATAGAGTCGATGGTTGGGACAGAACCCCTCCCTTACGTCACTAACACAGGCCCTTCGGCCCAACTTTTCCATGCTGTCCTCCTGTCCATTTAAACTAATCCCTCTGCCTGTCTTTGACACAGAACACAGAACTCTACAGCACATTACAGGCTTCTCAGCCCACAATGTTGTACCGACCATGTAACCTACTCTAGAGACTGCCTAGGATTTCCTGATCGTATATCCCTCTATGTTTCTAAGCTCCATGAACCTATCTAAGTGTCTCTTAAAATATCCTATTGTATCCACCTCCACCATCGCTGCAGGCAGTGCATTCCATGCCTCCACCACTCTCTGTGTAAGAAACTTGCCGCTGACATTCCCTCAGTACCGACTTCCCAGCAGCTTAAAACTACGTCCCCTCGTGTTAGTTACTTCAAGTCTAGGAAAATGCCTCTGGTTATCCACATGGTCAAAGCCTCTCATCATCTTGTACACCTCTATCAGGTCACCTCTTATCCTCCGTCGCTCCAAGAAGGAAAGGCCAAGTTCACTCAATCTATTCTCATAAGGCATGCTCTCCAATCCAAGAGCAACATCTTTGTAAATCTACTCTACACTCTCTATAGTATCCACATCCTTCCTGTAGTGAGGTCACCAGTACTGAACACAGGACTCCCAAGTGGGGTCCAACTAAGTCCACAGCCCTGCCGTTTTGGGGTACAATTACTTATGTACAGGTTAGGAGAAATATAGCTTCAACATCACCTCACAGCTCTTGAACTCAATCCCACGGTTGATGAAGGCCATCACACCAGACGCCTTCCTAACAACACTGCCAACTTCCACAGCAGCTTTGAGCGTCGTATGGACATGGACCCCAAGATCTCTCTGACCCTCCACATTGCCAAGAGTCTTACCGTTGATATTATATTCTGCGTTCAAATTTGACCTGCAGAAATTAATCTCTTCATCTGTGTTGAACTCCATCTGCCACTTCCCAGTTCTGCATCCGAGGCGAGGAAATAGATCCTCTGGCTAGGATCATTATGTCCTCATTGTCCACGGGAATGGTCCCGGAGGATTGGAGGGAGGCGAATGTTGTCCCCTTGTTCAAAAAGGGTAGTAGGGATAGTCTGGATAATCCTAGACCATTGAGCCTTACATCTGTGGTGGGAAAGCTGTTGGAAAAGATTCACCAAGATAGGATTTATTGGCATTTAGAGAATCATGGTCTGATCAGTGACAGTCAGTATGGCTTTTTGAAGGGCGGATCGTGTCTAACAAGCCTGATGGAGTTCTTTTAAGAGGTGACCAGTCATCTAGATGACGGTAGTGCGGTGGATGTGATCTACATGGATTTTAGTAATGCATTTGATAAGGTTACACACAGTAGGCTTATTCATAAAGTCAGAAGGCATGGGAACCAGGGATGTTTGACCAGGTGGATTAAGAATTGGCTTGCCTGCAGAAAGCAGGGAGTTGTGGTGGAGGGAGTACATTCGGATTGGAGGGTTGTGACTAGTGGTGTCCCAGAAGGATCAATTCTGGGATCCCTACTTTTCGTGATTTTTGTTAACGACCTGGATGTGGGGGCAGAAGGATGGGTTGGCAAGTTTGCAGAAGACACAAAGTTTGGTGGTGTTGTGGATATTGCAGAGGATTGTCAAAGATTGCAGAGAGACATTGATAGGATGCAGGAGTGGGCTGAGAAGTGGCAGATAGAGTTCAATCTGGAGAAGTGTGAGTTGGTACACTTTGGAAGGACAAACTCCAAGGCAGAGTACAAAGTAAATGGCAGGATACTTGGAAGTGTGGAGGAGCAGAGGGATCTGGGGTTACATGTCCACAGATCCCTGAAAGTTGCCTCACAGGTAGACAGAGTAGTTAAGAAAGCTTATGGGGTGTTAGCTTTCATAACACGAGGGATAGAGTTTAAGAGTCGCGATGTAATGATGCAGCTCTATAAAATTCTGTTTGGGCCACACTTGGAGTACTCTGTCCAGTTCTGGTCACCTCACTATAAGAAGGATGTGGAAGCACTGGAAAGGGTACAGAGGAGATTTACCAGAATGCTGCCTGGTTTAGAGAGTATGGATTATGATCAGAGATTAAGGGAGCTAAGGCTTTACTCTCTAGAGAGAAGGAGGATGAGAGGAGAAATGATAGAGGTATAGTTGATATTAAGGGGAATAGATAGGAGTGAACAGCCAGCGCCTCTTCCCCAGGGCACCACTGCTTAATAAAAGAGGACATGGCTTTAAGGTAAGGGGTGGGGAAGTTCAAGGGGGATATTAGAGGAAGATTTTATACTCAGAGAGTGGTTGGTGCGTGGAATGCACTGCCCGAGTCAGTGATGGAGGCAGATACAATAGTGAAGTTTCAGAGACTACTAGACAGGTATATGGAGGAATTTCAGCTTAGTGAGGCAGCGTTTAAGGGTCGGCACAACATTATGGGCCAAATGGCCTGTACTGTGATGTATTGTTCTATGTTATATCTATTTCTTGGTGGAATCTCTCTTTTAATTTATTTTTTTATTGAAGGCACGACGCAGTACAGAAAACGTAATGCATTACATTTTCCTCCATTTTGCTTTCATACCTTACCCCTAAACAACACCACAACGTCATCTGTGGGGCCTTCTGGGAGTTGTAGTCATTATCCTCGCTCGCTTCCAGTCAAAGCATGTTTCGTCAGCCACCATAGACGTCACCGAAACAGACCCATCGAGGCGCGAAGGGGAATCACACCCGTCCTTGTGGGAGCCGAGGCCGGCGACACCGACAGCAGCGACACGCTGATCTCCGCCATGGCGATGGAGCGGAAGAGGAGGGGCTGATCATGGGCCGATTTCCTCCAGCCTATCGTAGCTCAGACTTAACATTGACCCCTGCTGTCATTGGCTGTAGTGCCTGTCGCTCAAATGGGACCTCAAAGGGTGATTAGTTTATGTGAACGTCAGTCAGCCTTCCTGTCTTTATGAGTTTGGATTTGGATTTATAACGGGACAGGAAGCAAATTGGGAGAAATGTGAGTTTTTATGTGATGGTGCATCAGTCTCCGAGTTACATTATTAACAATAAAAGGGCAAAGGCCGTGGTGAGGAAGGAGGTGATTTACTGGAGATTATATGGAGATAATATTGGAAGGGATATCAAACTTGGAATTGTTTGGGATATGATTTAGAATGGGGGGATTTGTGGGGATCATAATATTCCAGTGTTGATTAATGAGGGCAAAATGATTGTTACTGAAACAGGGAAGGTTGTGTTACTGGCTGGGTCATTTGTTGAGATTCATAATCAGGATAATTTCAGTGAAGAAGTTAAACAATGTAAGGATATGTTTTTCAGTGAATACCCTAATGTGCTGGAAGTCAGCTGTAGCAATGATAGTATCACTGATGTAGAGATTTCGTTGTATGAATTTAAGAAGTCTATTAATAATAAAGGTCAGGTGTTCCCAGGAAAGAGTGATATTTGAAATTGTAATTGTATATAATTCGCTTTTGTGAAAATATTAAATGTTTGAATTGTGCATCTACTTTCCTCATGGAAAATGGAAATAGTAGTGCCTATTCTAAAACCTGGCAGATCCCCATCTGATCTTTCTAGTTTAGGGCCTATATCGTGAATGTCTCATTTATGTAAATTTATGGAACGTATGGTGTTACGAATGTGCCCCAACTCTGAGGGGCCGAAGGGTACAAAGTAGCCCCTTCCTTCTTGAGAATCGCAAGATCGCTATTAATTCGGGTCTGGGACCCAGGAAATGAGAGAGAATCCTCAAGGTTTTGGAATGTGTCCTGGCCTCAGCGAGACAAAGCCACGGATAACGGCCATTGTCACTTGGAGACGGAATTGTGTATTGAGTACTGTACTATTCATTGAAGCCCTCAGGAGATGACCAGAGTGTGCTGGTTGAGGGATTGCATCATCCCAACCTGATTGACATCTGAGACCCCGTGAGTAAGGATAAAAGAGGGTCTGGGGAACAACCCCTTGAGACGCACCAGGAGAAACGCTGGAAATCCAGTGACAGCGTTTGATAGCCAAAGCCGGTGGGGCCCGTGTGCGTCCTCCCTTGCCAGGGTAGCGGGCTTACCACGGAAGAACGGCTTAGCTAAAGGAGAGGCCACAAGGGAACGGCCACGACAACGAGACTCTGAAGGATCGAAATCATAAAAAGGAAAAGCTGGCAAGTTTTTAAAAATCTCTCTCCTGACTCCAACCAAAGGCTGCAGCCTGAATGAAATGAATGACTTTTATATTTCCATCGGACAACACATTATCCCCTAGACAACGATAGAGCTATTTCTTATTGATTATTATTATACCCGCACTTTTAGATTTAGTATTGACGACGCATATTATCTGTATGTTTGCATTGATAATATTTTTGTGTATTTTTACTAATAAATACTGTTAAAAATAGTACCATCAGACTTCGACGGACCTGGTAAGTGACCCAGTTATGGAATGTATGGTAATCAAGCGCTTGAGATATTTTGGAAAGAGTGGTGATAAAGTGTTTTATTAGAGTGGATGTTGGAAGGGTGAAATGACATTAGATTCAGTTTTAGGTTTGGAAGATGATATTCGGAAAGCACAGTTAAATAAAGATGTTGTAATAGCAGTATTTCTTGATACTGAAAAGGGAAATGATATGGAAGAAAGGACTTTTGATTAGGAGTGAGGGGGACATTGTATAATTTTTCTGAGCTTTTTTATTTAGACGGACTGTGCAAGTACCGGTCGGCATGTTATGTTTGTGTTTCTATGAGATAGAGAATGGGATCCCACAAGGCAGTATTTGTAGCCCTTCATTCTTTAATATTATAATTAATGATATTTTCTCTGAGATGGGAAAATGGGATACCCTGGGTAAATCACAATATACAGACGACATAGCTTTATAGATTAGAGGTATTAATTGCAATTTACAATTAATAGGTCAAACAGTGGGCAGATTGATGAGAATTTTAAGCTTTCAGTCGTTAAAACACATTACGGGGTTTACAAATAGCATTAATAGACTTGCACTTGATTTTAAATTATATGATTATTGTCTTGAGGAAGTGCCAGTGGTAAGATTTCTCAGTATGTGGATGGATAGTAAGCTGACATGGAAGCACCTATCAGTAAAATAATTGATAATTGTAAAGGAGCTTTAAATCTCCTCTGACATCTATGTGGGTATTCTTGGGTGCAACATGAAAATCTTTGTTGACCAATTATATTTGTTTAATTTGATCTGTACTTGATTATGTCTGTGTGGCTTATGGATCAGCTTCATCTTCAAATTAAAAATGTTTGTATGTGATACAATTACAGACTTTAAGATTGTGTTCTGGTGCAGTAATGTCGTCTCCTGTTTTGGCTTTACTGATTGCAATGGGACAATTGCCCTCAAAGTAACAGAGGTTCAAGTTGATGTCAACATACTGGATTAATTTGCGGGGGCAAGGAAATGATCATCCTGTTAAAGGTGTGCTAGAGGACGGTTGGGGACATCACAAGAAGAGTGTTTTAAGTTTTGGGTGGCTAGGTTCTTATCACGCTGGGAATATGGGTGTATTTGATGATACAATATGTCCCACTGCAGATTTCTCTGTAACCCCACCTTGTTTTTTCCAATGACTTCAGTTGATTTTAGGTTACACGATCGGATTCGGTTCTGCCTGAGAGTCTGTTGGTTAATCAGTATATTAATGAAAGTTATTATCATACAGTAACCATTTGTACAGATGAATCAGAAGGTAATTTCACTGGGGATGTTGGTGTGGCTGTTTCTGTGTGCCTGAATTGCAGGTAATGATAAAGAAATGACTTTTGTCATTTATCAGCATAGGAAGCAGAATTCATTACCAACAGTTTAGGCTTACAGTGGGTGGAGGAAACTGGTCCTTATAATTTGCTCAGAATGCATTTGGGTTTTGATGAGTCTTAAGATAGATAGATAGATAGATAGATACTTTATTCATCCCCATGTGGAAATTCAACTTTTTTTCCCAATGTCCCATACACTTGTTGTAGCAAAACTAATTACATACAATACTTAACTCAGTAAAAAAAATATGATATGCATCTAAATCACTATCTCAAAAAGCATTAATAATAGCTTTTAAAAAGTTCTTAAGTCCTGGCGGTAGAATTGTAAAGCCTAATGGCATTGGGGAGTATTGACCTCTTCATCCTGTCTGAGGAGCATTGTATCGATAGTAACCTGTCGCTGAAACTGCTTCTCTGTCTCTGGATGGTGCTATGTAGAGGATGTTCAGAGTTATCCATAATTGACCGTAGCCTACTCAGCGCCCTTCGCTCAGCTACCAATGTTAAACTCTCCAGTACTTTGCCCACGACAGAGCCCGCCTTCCTTACCAGCTTATTAAGACGTGAGGCGTCCCTCTTCTTAATGCTTCCTCCCCAACACGCCACCACAAAGAAGAAGAAATGATGGTGTTGACTGTTTAGCACCAAAAGCTGTTAAATGTTAAGCTGTGGATATAGCTGAGCAAATGAGAAGCTAAAGAGTTGGTACTGTTGAGAATTAGGGGCTTACTGTAAGACTTGTAGGATAATGGACATAAGGACAGACATCTTTACAGAATACATAAACCTGTTGGGTTTATAGACGATGGGCTTAAAACAAGGGAAGGAATGATATTGACTCAACTTTGAAATGCCCACACTATGCTTAATTATGCCTTGTATCTAATTGGAAAACTTCATTCTGTGTCGTGTACATTTTGTCATTATGAAACTGTCGAAACACATACCATTTCAATGTGAAGCGTATAAGGCTTGAATAATCAAATGCAGTCTTCAGTACAATCTTTGCGAGGGTAGATAGTTTTCAGATAAAAACTTAATCAAATTATGAGACTGACTTTAAATTAATTCACAGTTTGAGCTGGAAAATGCATGTAATAATTGTGTTAAACCTGAGGAAATGGCATATAAGTTAGCAAAGGTGAGTAGGATGTTGGATTATTGGGATGCTCTTAAAATCCAACAAAAGGCAACGAAAAAAGCCATAAGAATGGTCAAGACGAAATATGAAGGCAAACTGGCCAATAATATAAATCAGGATACTAAAAGTTTAGTTTTCAGTTACATGAAGAGTGAAAGGGAGTTGAGAGTGGATACTGGACCACTGGAAAATGATGCTGGTGAAGTTGTAATGGGGGACAAAGAAATGGCAGCTGAACTTAATGAACACTTTGCATCAATCTTCAATGTTTTCTTTCCAGTCAGCACCGCCCCCACTTGTCCCATTTAACCTGGCTGATTGCGGGTACCCGGGGGAGCTCAGAACCCGCCCCCCCCCCCCCGCCCCCAGCTGCTACTGAATCCCTGGAGTTTCTGTTCGGTTGACGGATGTGTTGAATGAGTTAAAATTAATCGATCGACAATTCTCATGTCGTGTTTATTTCACTCCATAGAACCATAGAACACTACAGCACAGAAAACAGGCCATTTGGCGCTTCTAGTCTGTGCGGAAACTTTATTCCGCTTGCCCCATTGACCTGCACCCAGTCCGTAATCCTCCAGACCTCTCCCATCCATGTATCTATCCAGTTTATTCTTAAAACTTAAGAGTGAGCCCGCATTTACCACGTCAGATGGCAGCTCATTCCACACTCCCACCACTCTCTGTGAAGAAGTTCCTCCTAATGTTCCCCCTAAAGCTTTCCCCTTTCACCCTAAAACCATGTCCTCTCGTATTTATCGTTCCTAATCTAAATGGAAAGAACCTAGTCGCATTTACTGTCTATATCCCCCGTAATTTTGTAAACCTCTATCAAATCCCCCCTCATTCTTCTACGCTTCAAGGAATAAAGTCCTAACCTGTTCAATCTTTCCCTGTAACTCAACTCCTGAAGACCTGGCAACATCCTAGTAAATCTCTGCACTCTTTCAATCTCTCCAACCTCTCCATGGATACCTCATGTCTGAACTTTCTGAACTAACCTCCCATGTGGGACCTTGTCAAAGGCCTTACTACAGTTCATGTAGACAACATCCACAGCCTTTCCTTCACCTACTTTGTTGGCAACCTCCTCGAAAAACTCTTCAAGATTCATTAAACACGATCTACCATGCACAAAGCCATACTGACTATCCTTAAACAGCCCTTGGCTGTCCAAATACTTGTAAATCCTATCTCTCTGAACATCTTACCATAATTTACATTCTACTGATGTCAGGCTTACTGGCCTGTAATTACCTGGTTTACTATTGGAGCCTTTTTTAAACAATGGAATAGCAAGAGCTACCCTCCAATCCTCCGGCACTGCTCCCGTGGCTGAGGACATTTTAAATATTTCTGTCAGGGCCCCTGCAATTTCTACACTAGTCTCTCTCAAGGTCCGAGGAAATATTAAGTCAGGCCCGGGGGATTTATCTAACTTTATGCGCTGTAAGGCAGCAAGCACCTCCTCCTCTTTAATCTACAAATGTTCCATGACACTACTGCTTATTTCCCTTCCTTCCATATACACTATGCCAGTTTCCTGAGTAAATACTGACGAAAATAACTGTTTAAAATCTCCCCCATCTCGTGAGGCTCCACACATAGACGACCACTCTGATCTTCTAGGGGACCAATTTTGTCCCTTACTATCCTTTTACTCCTAATATACTTGTAGAAACCCTTCAAGTTTTCCTTCACATTATCTGCCAAAGCCACCTCATGTCTTCTTTTTTTCCTTCCTGATTTCCTTCTTTAGTATTATCTTACGCTTTCTATACTCTTTAAGTAACTCATTTGCTCTTTGTTGCCTCTACCTGCTATACACTTCTCTCTTTTTCTTAACCAGATCGCCAATATCCCTTGAAAACCAAGGTTCCCTATGCCTGTTAACTTTATCTTTAATCCTGGAAGGAAAATGCAAACTCTGCACCCTCAAAATTTCACATTTGGAGGCCTTCCACTTACTGAACACATCCTTGTCAGGAAAAAAAAAACTTATCCCAATCCACTCTTCCTAGATCCTTTTTCATTTCCACAAAATTGGCCCTTCTCCAATTTAGAACCTCAACTCGAGGACCAGGCCTATCCTTATCCATAATTAACTTGAAACTGATGACATTATGGTCACTGGACCCAAAATATTCGCCTACACATACTTCTGTCACCTGACTGTCTGGTTTCCTAATAGGAGATCAAGTATTGCATCCTCTCTCGCAGGTACCTCTATATATTGATTTAGAAAACTTTCCTGAAAACATTTCACAATCTCCAAGCCATCTAGCCCTATTACAGTTTGGGAGTCCCAGTCAATATGTGGAAAGTTAAAATCCCCTACTATTACAACTTCCTGTTTCTTACATCGGTTTACTATCTTTATACAGGTTTGCTCCTCAAATTCTCTCTGACTATTGGGCGGTCTATAATACACCCCTATTAGTGTGGTCACACCTTTCCCGTTCCTCAGCTCCACCCATAATAGTATCCAACAAATCAGATTCTTAGATAATTGTTTTTGTAAAAAATGTCTAACCTGAAGATATTGCAGTAAGTGTGTATGAGAGAGAGAATATTTGCTAATTAACTCTTCAAAAATCCTCCTACACCTCACTATCTGCTCGAACACTCTGGTTCCCCTCCCTCTCCAAATCTAGGTTAAATTCCCTGGAGCAGCACTAGCAAATCTACCCGCAAGGATGTTAGTCCCCCTCCAGTTCCGAGGCAAACCGTCCCGTCGGAACAGGCCCCACCCTTCCCGGGAACAAAGCCCAATTGTCCAGAAACATGAAGCCCTCCCTCCTGCACCATCTCCTTAGCCACGTATTTAGCTGCACTCTCCGCACATTTATATTTACCGGGACTTTACTCCTGACGCCGGTCCCGGGACCCGACCCGTTTACAGACCCGGAGCCGAACCGGAGCAGATTCTCAGCCACTGGTTTACAACCGCAGTCCGGAAGAGAGGATAAAGTTTGTCCGTGAATTTCTTCCCAGTGAAGGTGTGGAGATGGGACTTGGTCTCCGCGTTGTAAAATGAAACTGTCCCGGGCTCGTAACTGAGATAAACTTCCACCCTCCCGGAGATGGGACCGGCAGCGAGACGGGACTCAGTGGAGGGGACACCACGGTACACGTCATAATCCCGATGTAGCACGTCACAATACCGCCCGATGACCCAGAATCCGGTCTCCGGACTCAGTCTGACCCCTCCCTTCCTCTCCACAGACTCTGCGGCGACTCCCAGACACCAGAACCGAATTCCCGTCACCTCCACCTCCCAGTAATGTCTCCCCGATGTGAATCCCTCCGATCCCAGCACACAAGCCCAGTTTGTGAATCTCTTCCCAGTGTCAGGGAGATCCCTCCAGGTCCCGGTTTGTCTCACACTCTTCAGATCCTTAGACACCTCGAGCCACGGATTCGCCGTTTCCACATCCAGGTTGACAGAGACTGGGGGGAGAAGCAGAGAATTAGAGAGTCCCCGGGGATCGGGGGGAGACTCGGACAGCGCGGCCCCGAGGATCGGGGGTGGGGGCGTGGGGAGACTCGGGCAGCGCGGCCCCGGGGATCGGGAGGAGACTCGGTCGGCGCGGTCCCGTGGATTGAGGGGAGACTCGGGCAGCGCGGCCCCGGGGATCGGGGGGAGCCTCGGACAGCGCGGCACTTGGGATCGGGGGGGGGGGGGAAGGGAGACTCGGGGAGCGCGGCCCCTGGACCGAGGGAAAGGCCGCTGGGCCTCAGGCGCAGTCGTGTGGCCGACAAGAACCGTTGACGCGACAAAAGCGGATGGACAACTAATGTCTCCGCAAGGGTTTTCCGCTGGACGGAGAGCAGAGAGACCCCTGGCCCTTGACCCCTCAGACAGGGGAATCATCCTCCCTCACTCCTGCCTGTTGACCCCTGAAAGAATTTTGTGTTTCCATGAGATCTCCTCTCATTCTTCGAAACAGGGAACAGTGAACATAGAACAGTACAGCCCAGGAACAGGCCCGTCATAGAATGTTCACTTTCATTTTTCAGTGTGAAGTGGGGCAGTCTGATGGTTTGAGACAGTAAAGGAGGAGATAATGGGAACCAGTAGGGGAGAAATGAATGGCAGATTGAACCAGGAGGGGGAGGGGTGGAAAGCCTGTGGGTGAGCTGTCTGTGTAGACGTAATGAGAAGCTGGAGGGGACAAAGATGGCAGATGAGGATGACTTTGTCCTCTTTCCCACAACCCCATCCCCCGCTGCCTGTCATTAGGACAGGGGATGAATTTGCAGGAACCCTTAAGCAACACAGTTCCTGATGAAGTGTTTCAGTCTGAACCGTCGACTGTTTTCTCTTTTCCATAGAAACTTCCCGGCCTGCTGTTCCCCCAACAATTTGTGTGTGTTACTTTAATTTTCAAATAGGTTAAAGAAAGAAAGAAAAAATCTTCCCCCTCCCCCCAACATCCCGATAGAAAAAAAAGAAGAATCAATAATTAAAGGAAGAAAGAATGCCTGGATATCGGAAGATCTCCAAATGCTCCATGGAGTTCATAATAGCTTTAATATGTATATTTATTTCTTTCCCCAGATAACCAATAATTTTATCTTCGGAGCACCTATACCTTTAATCCTATTTTTTGTAAATAAGGTCGCCAAATTTTCAGAAATATTTCATATTTATCTCTTAAATTATAAGTAATTTTTTCAAGTGGAAAGCAGCTAAAAATTTCATTCTTCTGACGATCAATATTAAAGTATGAATCCGATTTCCAAGTAACTGCAATAGCCTTTCTGGCTACTGCCAATGCAATTTTTATGAATTCTTTCTGATGTTTATTCAATTTGGATTCTGATTTTATCCCTTCAATATCGCCTAGTAAAAACAATATTGGATTGTGTGGAAGTTGTATTCCAATAATTTGTTCCAGTAAAACTCTTAAATTTGTCCAAAAAGTTTGAATTTTAGAACAAGAACAAGTAGAGTGTAAAAAATTGCCAATTTCTTGATTACATCGAAAACATTGATCAGATAAATTTGAGTTTAATCTATTTATTTTTTGTGGTGAAATATATATTTGATCTAAAAAGTTATATTGTACTAATCTTGACCAACTTGTTTCATCAATTTTACTACTCAAATCAGTTTCCCATTTTTGTCTTGACTTATGAATTCCTTGTTTAATTGCCTGTTTTTGAATCAAATTATACATACCAGAAATAATTTTTAAAATTTTTCCTTTATGAATTAAAGTTACTATTTCATTGGGTTTCAGCAATAACATTGTTTGACCCAGTTTACCTCTTAAATAAGTCCTTAATTGGAAATAACAGAAAAGAGTGTTATTTGATATTTTATATTTATTCTTTAATTGGTCAAATGACATTAATATACCTCCTTCAAAACAGTCTCCTATATATCTAATCCCTTTGTGAAACCAGTTATATAAAAGTTGATTATCCATTGTAAAAGGGATAAGTTTATTTTGAATTAAAGGTCTCTTTGCTAATAAAGATTTCTTTATCTCATCATCAACATTTATCTTATTCCATAAATCAATCAAATGTTTTAGTATAGGAGATTCTTTCTTTTCCCGTATCCATTTAGATTCCCATTTATATATAAAATCTTCTGGTATATTTTCTCCTATTTTGTCTAATTCTATTCTAATCCATGTTGGTTTATCTTCATCAAGAAAAGATGCAATAAATGTAAGTTGATTTGCTTTGTAATAATTCTTAAAATTTGGTAATTGTAACCCTCCTAGGTCAAATTTCCATGTTAGTTTTTCCAACGATATTCTTGACATCTTACCTTTCCAAAGGAATTTCCTCACACAGTTATTTAACTCTTCAAAAAAATTTCTCTGATAATTGATTGGTAATGTTTGGAATAAATATTGTAATCTAGGGAATATATTCATTTTTACAGCATTGACTCTACCTATTAATGTTATTGGTAACATCATCCATTTATCAATATCCTCTTGAATTTTTTTCAATAATGGCAAATAATTTAATTTATATAAATTCTTTAAATCATTATCAACTCTTATACCTAAATATTTTATACCATTTATTGACCATCTAAATAGAGTTATTAATCGACATTGACTATAATCTCCTTTAGTAAGTGGTACAATTTCACTTTTATCCCAATTTATTATGTACCCTGATATTTTCCCATATTCTTCCAATCTAGAAGATAATTTGCGCAATGAATGTAATGGGTTAGTTTGATAAATCAGAACATCATCAGCAAATAAGCTAATCTTATATTCCTCCAGATTAACTCTAAAACCCATAATATCTGAGTCAGTTCTAATTAATTCAGCTAACAAGTTCTATCGCCAACACAAGTAAAGCAGGTGATAATGGCCAACCTTGTCTAGTTGACCTTGTTAACTGAAATTATGTTGAAATTTGGCCATTTGTCACCACTTTAGCTTTGGGGTTAGTATTTAAGGTTTTAATCCATTTTATAAAAGATACTCCTAATCCATATTTTTCCAAAACCTTAGATAAAAAATCCCATTCCAATCTATCAAATGCTTTTTCTGCATCCAAAGCAACTGCTACACTCAATTCTTCCTTCTTTTGTGCCAAATGAATTATGCTAAGTAACCGAGTTACATTATCTGCCGATTGTCTATTTTTAATAAATCCTGTTCGGTCCATGTGTATTAATTTTGGTAAGTATTTAGATAATCTGTTAGATAAAATCTTTACTATTATTTTATAGTCCGTGTTCAACAAAGAAATAGGTCTATATGATGTTGGTTTGAAAAGATCTCTGTCTTTTTTTGGCAATACTATTAAAATAGCTGTCGAAAAAGATTTTGGAAGTTTATGCGTTCTTTCCGCCTGGTGTATTAACTCCATAAAAGGAGGAATTAATAAATCTTTAACTTTTTGTAAAATTCAGGCGGAAAACCATCTTCTCCTGGAGATTTATTACTCTGAAGTGATCCTAGAGCTTCTTCGACCTCTTTTAATGTAAAGGGCATATCTAATCCCTTCTGTTCTTCCAAACTCAATTTTGGGAGAGTTATTTGTGTTAAAAACTTTTCTATCTCAACAATATCATTTTGTGATTCTGATTGATACAATTCAGAATAAAAATTTTTTAAAGTTTATAAAGGTTTATAAATAATTTTATATACACTTGTTCTAATTGCATTTATCGTTTTGGAAGCATGATCTGTTTTTAACTGCCAAGCAAGAATCTTGTGTGATCTTTCACCGAGTTCATAATATCTCTGTTTAGTTCTCATAATTGCTTTTTTCTGTTCGGTATGTCTGAAGTGGATTATATTGTAGTTTCTTATTAACAAGTTGTCTTTGTTTTTCTTCTGTCATATATCTTTGAGATTCTTTTTCTAATTTTGTAAACTCTATTTCCAATTGATCTATATCTAGCATATATTCCTTCTTAATTTTAGAAGTATAACTTATTATGTGGCCTCTCAAATATGCCTTCATCGCTTCCCATAATATTAATTTATCATCAACTGAATGTGAGTTTGTTTCCAAAAAAACTTGAATCTGTTTTTTCATAAAATCACAAAAATCTTGACGTTTTAATAATATTGAATTAAATCTCCATCTGTAAATTGATTTCTCCTTATCCATCATTATCATTGTCATTATCAAGAGGGAATGATCTGACAATATTCTTGCTTTATATTCCATATTTTTCACTCTGTCTTGAATATTAGCTCATAGTAAGAAAAAATCTATCCTTGAATAAGTTTTATGTCTATTTGAATAAAATGAATAATCTCTTTCTCTTGGGTTAATTCTTCTCCATTTATCAATCAAATTTAAATCTTTCATCAATGATAAAGTTAATTTTGTTACTTTTGGTTTTGTAACAACCTTTGTTGACCTATCTAAAACTGGGTCTAGAGAAAAGGTAAATTCTCCACCTATTAATATTTTATCGTGTGCATCAGCCAAATTCAAAAAAGACTCGTGTATAAATTTTACATCGTTTTCATTTGGTGCATAAATATTCATAAGAGTCCATAGTTCTGAAAAAAAATTGACAATGTATAATTACATATCTTCCTGTAGAATCAATTAATACATTTTGTATTTTAATTGGTAAAGTTTTGTTGACCAAAATTGCAACTCCCCTCGCTTTTGAATTAAATGAAGCTGCTATAACATTTCCGACCCAATCTCTCTTTAATTTCTGAAGTTCTATCTCTGTTAAATGTGTTTCTTGTATAAAAGCTATATCTATTTTCATTTTCTTAATGTATGTTAAAATTATTTTTCTTTTCACCAGTCCATTAAGCCCATTAACATTAAAACTTAAAAAAATCAGTAAATTAGTCATTATTTTTAACTCTTATTAGTTATAGACGTGGTTACTCCAGTCTATAATAATACATAATATTTCAACTCTCATAGTACCATAGGGAATTATTTTAAAATTCTCCGTGTTGCTATGTGTCTCCCCTCCGATCATCTAGGCAAAGAAAGAAAGATAAAAGAAAAATAAAACCCCTGCTAATTTTGTGAATGAAAAAAAAAACACAACATTACCCCCCTCCGTTGTGCGGGTCATGGCAAACGCCATGATTACACACGTGAATCCCGTAGCGATCGATCCGAAGTTCACCCAGCTCCCCCGTAAGATGAAAAAGTATATATAAGAAAAAATAATATCACTACTCTCGATTAATATTTCTCAAATTTTTACCTGTATCATATAATTAAAAGTATATTTAAATATTATTCTGTCCTTAATGTCCATCAACTCACTTCAGTGTCCCTGTCTTCATCTTTAATCTGTTTCACTTTTAAATCTTTACTGTGACTAGTGAAAATTTGGGAGTTCTTGTGCAATCTCCTCTGCATCCCGATGATCAGTAAAGAATCTTCTTTTTCCGTCATCCAAAAAAATTATCAGTGTTGCTGGGTGGCACAATATAAATTTATAACCCTTTTCGCATAAAACATTTTTCGCTGGCTTAAATTTCTTCTTTCTCTTCAAAAGGTCATAACTTATATCAAGATAGAAAAGAACTGTTTTCCCTTCTATCATCAATGGCTCATTTTTCTTTCTGTCATATTGGGCAGCCGCCTTCAGGATCTTTTCTTTACCTTGATATCTTAAGCATTTTATCAAGATTGGTCGTGGGTTTTGATCTTAAAGCTCTGTGGACCCTTTCGATTTCAATCAACTGGGTTCCCTCTTCCATTTCCAAATTTTCCCGGATCCATTCTTCAAAAAATTTTATTGGATCCTCTCCCTCTATCCCTTCTTTTAAGACCAATAATTTTAATATTATTTCGTCTACTAAAATTTTCAAGCACGTCTATTTTTTCCAACAGTCGTTTTCTATCTGATATCCAGGGAAGAGTATTATCTTCCATTTTCTTCACTCTCTCAATAGTGTCTCCCGTTATTTCTTCCAGGTTTTCTTCCTTGACCATTTTCTCCTGTTTTTTCACCATTTTATCAAACATAGCCTTCATATTTTTAATATCTTCTTGTATTATTTTTTTTAATTCTTTTAAGTCATGCATTAATTGCACCAAAGAAGGAACTCTTATGTGTCCAGAATATCTTCCACCTCCAATCTCTTCCTGTTGTTCTTCTTTTACCTCCTCATCTTCATCTGTATGTTCCAGAGAATCCGAATCCACCGCGGGTCATTGTCACTTCCGCTTCCAATGTTAGCTGGGATTTGTAGTTCGATGTGCTCTTGTTTGCGCATGCACTTTCCTGCGCGCACGCGCAGTTCCTGTTGTTCCTCTTGGAGACTATTGATGCTGCGGGCGATTTCTGTTCTGTATTGCCGGATTGAGATGCACTTGAGTCCGATGCTTCTTCATGGTGGCCGGCTCAACTTGTACTATCTTCAAAGTAATAATGGTTTTCTTCTTTGTCTGTTTAGGAGGCATATCTAAGGAAAATCCTGAGTAGTTTAGACGTAGTTTTTAGGAAATATTTACTAACTTTTCTTCACTTAAACATTAATTTAGTAGTTTTTTTTACGGGAGAGCTGGATATCCGCGTCTCGATCCCACGTCATCATGTGACGTCCCTCCCCCCAAACAATTTGTGTGTGTTACTCTGCTTTAAATATACTCAATTATTTGGCCTCCACAGCTGCCTGTGGCAAATTCACTATCCTGTGGATAAAGGAATTCCTCCTCATCTCTGTCCTAAATGGACATCCCTATAGTCGGAGGCTGTGCTTACCGTTCTCGACCCACCCACATCCTCCCAACATCAACTCTCTCCCGACAGGTGTCAGAGAGATTTGCTGAGACCCTTCATCAGGACCTGTGTAGCTTGGATTACCAGCATCTGCAGATTTTCTCCTGTTTGATTTTTAAAGCAGAAGTTAATAAGTAAACTTCTTGATTAGTCAGAGTCTCAAAAGTTATGGGGAGGAAGCGGGAGAATAGGGTTGAGAGGGATAATAAATCAGCCATTCTTCTAAACTCCGGTGAGTACAGGCCCAGAACCATCAAACATTCCTCATATATTAACTCCTTCATTCCCGGAATTATTCTTGTGTATTTTCTGGACCCCCTTCAATGCCAGCACATGTTTTCCAATAGAAGGGACCAAAACTGCTCACAATACTCCAAGTGTGGTCTGACCAATGCCTTATAAAACCTCAGCATTACATCCTTGCTCTTGTACTCTAATCCTCTTGAAATGAAAGCAAACATTGAGTTTGCCAATCTTACCACTGACACAAACTGCAAGTTAACCTTCAGGGAATCCTGCACAAGGACACCCATGTCCCTTTGCACCTCTGATTATTGAACTTCACCCTGTTTACAGAATTGTATATGCCTTTATTCCTTTGACCAAAGTCGTACCTGCCTAAGTTTGTACCTGCCAAACTCTACCTGTGCTACAAGATCCTTATTACGTATACTGGTGCATTCAAATAAGACCATAAGACAAAGCAGCAGAAGCCGGCCATTCGACAGTTCGAATCTGCTCCGCCATTTTATCATGGGCTGATCCATTCTCCCATTTAGTGCCACTCCCCACCTTCTCACCATGACCTTTGATGCCCTGGCTACTCAGATACCGATCAATCTCTGCCTTAAATACACCCAATGACCTGGCCTCCACTGCCGCAAGAAATTCACAGATTCACCACCCTCTGGCTAAAAAAATTTCTTCGCATCTCCGTTCTGAATGGGCGCCCTTCAATCATTAAGTCATGTCCTCCCGTACTAGACTACCCCACCATGGGAAACAACTTTGCAACATCACCTCTGTCCATGCCTTTTAACATTCGACATGTTTCTGTGAGGTTCCCCATCATTCTTCTAAACTCCAAGGAGTACAGTCCAAGAGCGGTCAAATGTTCCACATATGTTAACCCTCTCATTCCCGGAATCAATCTAGTCAATCTTCTCTGAACCCTCTCCACTGTCAGAACATCCTTTCTTAAATAAGGAGCCCAAAACTGCACACAGTATTCCAAGTGAGGTCTTACCAGTTCCTTATAGAGCCTCAACATCACATCCCTGCTCATGAATGCCAACATTGCATTCGCCTTTTTCACCACCGACTCAACCTGGAGGTTAACCTTAAGGGTATCCTGCACGAGCACTCCCAAGTCCCATTGCATCTCAGACCTTTGAATTCTATCTCCATTTAAATAATAGACTGCCCATTTATTTCTTCTACCAAAGTGCATGACCATACACTTTTCAACACTGTATTTCATTTGCCACTTCTTTGACCATTCTCCCAATCTATCCAAGTCTCTCTGCAGACTTTCTGTTTCCTCAGCACTACCGTCCCCTCCACTTATCTTTGTATCATCAGCAAACTTAGCCACAAATCTATCTGTTCGATCATCCAAATCGTTGATATACAACGTAAAAAGAAGCGGCCCCAACAAGGACCCCTGTGGAACACCACGGGTAACTGGCAGACAACCAGAATGGGATCCTTTATTCCCACTCTCTGTTTCCTGCCTATCAGCCAATGCTCTATCGACGTACGTAATTTTCCCGTAATTCCATGGGCTCTTATCTTGTTTAGCGGCCTCATGTGCGGCACCTTGTCAAAGGCCTTCTGAAAATCCAAATACACAACATCCACTGCATCTCCCTTGTCTAGCCTACTTGTAATCTCCTCAAAAAATTTCAATGGGTTTGTCAGGCAGGATTTTCCTTTAAGGAAACCATGCTGAGTTTGGCCTATCTTGTCATATGCCTCCAGATACTCGGTAACCTCATCCTTGACAATTGACTCCAGAAACTTCCCAACCATTTCTCAAGCTAACAGGTCTATAATTCACTTTTTGCTTCCTTGCCCCTTTCTTAAATACCAGAGTGGCATTTGCAATCTTCCACTCCGCTGGAACCATGCCAGAATCTATTGACTTTTGAAAGATCATTGCTAATGCCTCCGCGATCTCCACAGCTACTTCCTTCAAAACACAAGGGTGCATTCCACCTGGTCCTGGAGATTTATCTACCCTTAGACTATTCAGCTTCCTGAGTACTTTCTGTGTCGTAATTGTGACTGCACACACTTCTCTTCACTGACACCCTTGAGTGTCCAGTATACTGCTGATATCTTCCTCAGTGAAGACTGATGCAAATACTCGTTCAGTTCCTCAGCCATCTCGTTATCTCCCATTACAAGATCTCCAGCATCATTTTCTATCTGTCCTGTATCCACTCTCACACGTTTTTTTATTCTTTATATACTTGAAAAAGCTTTTAGTATCTTCTATGATATTATTTGCCAGCTTCTTTTAATAGTTCATCTTTTCCCTCTTAATGGCCTTCTTAGTTTCCTTTTGTAAGCTTTTAAAAACTTTCCAGTCCTCTGTCTTCCCACTACTTTTTGCTTCCTTGAATGCCCTCTCCTTTGCTTTTACTTTGGCTTTGACTTCTCTTGTCAGCCACGGTTCCATTCTTTTTCCATTCGAAATTTTTTTCTTTTTTGGAAATCTGTCTTGCACATTCCTCACTTAACCCCAGCCACTGCTGCTCTGCGCTCCTCCCGCTAGTGTCCCTTTCCAGTCAACTTTGGCCAGTTCCTCTCTCGTGCCACTGTAATTTCTTTTACTCCACTGCAATACCGACACATCGGATTTCGACTTTTCTTTCTCAAATTTCACGGTGAACTCAATCATGTTACGATCACTGCCTCCTAACGGTTCCTTCACCTCAATCTCCCTAATAACCTCTGGTTCATTACACAGTATCCAATCCAGTACCTCTGATCCCCTAGTGGGCTCAACAACAAGCTGTTCTGAAAAGCCATCTCGTAGACATTCTACAAATTCTCTCTTTTGAGATCTAGTGTTGACCTGATTTTTACAATCCATTTGCATTTTAAAATCCCCAACAATTATCATAAACTGCCCTTCTGGCAAGCCTTTTCTATTTCCTGTTGTAATTTGTAGTCCACCTCACTGCAGCTGTTAGGAGGCCTGTAGATAACTGCCATCAGGGTCCTTTTACCCCTGCGATTTCTTAGCTCAACCCATAAAGATTCTTCCGATCCTATGTCATCGCTCTCTAATCATTTAATATCATTTCTTACCAATAAAACCATGCCACCCCCTCTGCCTACCTGCCTATCCTTCCGATACACCGTGTATCCTTGGCTGTTCAGCTCTCAGAGACATGCATCCTTTAGCCACGTCTCAGTGATGGCCACAAAATTATACCTGCCAATCTGTAGCTGTACGACAAGATCATCCACCTTATTCCTTATGCTGTGTGTATTTAACATACAATAATGTGTGTTTATTACACATTAAGTCCAGTAATGTCCAGTATATGATACTTTTTCTTTTGATTGCACTGCAACTCATCCCAGTGTCTACAAATTTGCCCCATCATCTTTACTGTTCACTATCTTAGATTTACTTCTGTTTTCCCCCTCCTCCACTCTATCATTCCGGTTTATCATCCCCCTGCCAAATTAGTTTAAACTCTCCCTAACAGCTCTATTAAACATTCCCGCTATGGTTCAGGTGTAACCCGTCCTTTTTGAACAGGTCATCCCCCTCAACAGCATCCGAAACGATATACTCGTTGCTGAGGGGGGCAGCCACAGGGGTGCTCTCCACTATCCGGGCATTTCCCTTCCCTCTCCTGACAGTCACCCAGTTTTCTGACCCCCGTAGCCTAGGGATGACTACCTCCCTGTAGCTCCTGTCTATCACCTCTTCATTTTCTCTAATAAGCAGTAGGTCATCAAGCTGCAGCTCCAGAGCCCTAACACGGTCTCCGAGGAGCTGCATCTCGGTTCACCTGGTGCAGATGTGGCTATCAGGGAGGCTGGAGGTCTCCCAGGATTCCCACATCTGACACCCTGGACAAAGCACTAACCCTGCAGACATGCTACCTAATTCTACAGGAATGAAAGAAAGAAAGATAGGTCTACTCACCCACTTACTTCGCCAAGCACACAAACTTGTGAAGCCGTTAGCTAGTGCTCCTCTGTCTGTCCGGGCCAATTTGCCAAGGGGAGAAAAAGAGTCGGTGCCTCGCTCTCGCCTCTTCCCGTTACCACCTAAGCCCGTTGAGACAAAGCCCTACACTCTGCTGCCACCCACTCCGCTGCCCGCTGTATAGGGTGGTCATCTTTTTAAACTCTCCACACTGTCCTGCGCAGTCTCGCCGTTCTTGTACGCGAAGTTTTTTTAAAAAAACTGCCTTCCTTCAGAATTTAGCTCCCACACTGCCCTTCTTGTCCCAATCTAAAAAAAAACACCGTCAGTCCTGTATTCATCAGCCTATTCCACACTGTCCACATGAAATTCAGCAAGGCCTTTGATGTCGATGATAGACCACACTTGGGGCATTGTCTGCATTTCCGGTTCCCGAATATGGGGAGGATGTCATTACACTGGACAGGAGGCTTCAGGAGGATGTTACCAGGACTGGGGGCTTGGGTTAAAAGCAGAGAGTGGATAAGCTTGGGCTATTCAGCTGTAGTGTAGGATGTTCAGGAATGACCCCTTATCGAGGTAAATAATTCATAAGGAGCTTAAGTATGACCCCTTATCAAAGTACATAATTCATAAGGAGCTTAAATAATGTTTCTTTTTCCAAGAAATGGGAGTACAGAACCAGACGCCTCAGATTGAAAGTGAGACGGGAAATTTTTCTGAGTGGTCTATCGGGTAACATTCTCACAGAGAGGGAGGTTGGTAAATGGAATTTGCCCTCAGACGCTGTACAAACAGGTAAAAATAAAATATTTTAAAATAAATTTGGGCAGGTACATAGATGGGAAATGGTTAGAGGGATGGGAGGGGGGGCAAACACACACAAATGGGCCATGCTCAAGAAGACATCTTAGTCTTACAGATTGATGAAGTGGGCCGTGAGTTCAACATCCGTCAAACCCTCCCAGGTCACCCTCCTGAGGAATCTCACCCCGGAGTCTGTCTGTGAAGTGTTGATGTGACGTCACGTCAGAGGGCAGCTCAGTGCCACAGAACAGACAAACTGGGTAAGGACGGCAGATTTCAATCCTAATTGGGAATTTGTGCCTATTTCTGTGGCCGTGCGTCACACTCTGATAATATATTGTGTGTGTGTGTGTGTGTGTGTGTGTGTGTGTGTGTGTGTGTGTGTGTGTGTGTGTGTGTGTGTGTGTGTGTGTGTGTGTGTGTGTGTGTGTGTGTGTGTGTGTTGATTGTGGTAAATATCCGTGTGGTGTGTATACACATTGAAGGAGAGTGTGCACATTGAAGAATTTGTATGTTACAGTGTGTCATCAGATGTCTGGTGTGTGTTGACAATGTGTCACACTTGATTGAGTTGTTTAAATGAATAAATGACTGTCTCTGAAGAGACTGGTTTCCAGGTTACTGAGGGACATAACAACGTACATTGCTGAGGCTCTGACTACAATCTGCCAATCCTTCCTGTGTATGTGTGTGAGGGAGCTTTGCCAGGCCTGTTATGCTGTGTGTGCTTCTCCCGAGATGAAATCTTGACCCGTGTCAATGCTTGTTGGTGTGTCCGAGCTCATTCTCACAATGCTTCAATGTAGTGGTCTGATCACCATAAAACATAGGAGCAGAATTAGGCCATTTGCCCATCGAGTCTGCTCCGCCATTCAATCATGGCTGATCCTTATTTTTCCTCCTCAGCCCCACTACCTTGTCTTCTCTCCGTAACATTTGATGCTGTGTTCAATCTAGAACCTATCAAGCTCTGCCTTAAATACACACAACAAGTTCCAGAAGTTCACCAGCCGCTGGCTCAAATTTGTTCACATCTGTTTTAAATAGATCACCCTGTATCTGGAGGCTGTGCCCTCTTGCCCTAAACACCACCGCCATGGGAAACATCCTTTCCACATCTACTCTGTCTAGGACTTTCAACATTCGAAAGGTTTCAATAGATTCCCCCTCATCTTTCTAAATTCCAGCGAGTACAGACACAGAGCTATCAAATGTTCCTCGTGTGATAACCCTTTAATTCCTGGAACCATCCTTATGAAATGAACCTTCTGCAATGCCAGCACATCTTTTCTTAGACGAGGAGCCCAACTTCACAATACACAAGGTGAGGCTTCACCAGTGCCTTATCAAGCCTCAGTATCACATCCCTGCTCTTGGATTGAATGCTATCTAAACCCCTTGAATTGAATGCTAACGTTGGATTTGCCTTCATCACCACTGTGTTCTGCAGAATGACTGCTAAGTCCATTTTCAACTCAGCTTATTGGGTTTTCTCCCCATTAGAATAAAAAATCTGCACATTATTTCTACGACCAAAGTGCATAACCATGCATTTTCCAACATTGTTTATCATTTGCCACTTTCTTTCCCATTTTCCTCATCAAAGTCCTTGTGCTGCCTAACTGTTTCCTCAACACTACCAGCCCCTCCACCAATCTTTGTATCATCTGCAAACTTGGAAACAAAGCCATCTACTCTAGGACAAGAGGGTATGAGTTCATGATTGAAGGACTTCCTTTTAGAACTGAGATCTGGAGAAATTACTTTAGTCAGACAATCTGTGGAATTTGTTGCCACAAGTAGCTGTTAACGCTAAGTCATATTTAAGGCAGATATAGGTAGGTTCTTGATTAGCCAGGGCATCAAAGGGTACTGTGTGAAAGTAGGGGAGTGGGGATGACGGGAAGAATTAGATCAACCCATGACTGAATGGTGGAACAGACACGATGGGCTGAATGGTCTATTTCTGCTCCTATATCTCATGGTCTATACCATCAGCTAGATTTTGATATACAATATAAAATGAAGGTGTCCTAAGACTGACCCCTGTGGAACACGAGTCACTGGCAGCCAACCAGAAAAAGATCCCTTTACTTTCATTCGCTGTTTCCTACCAATCAGTCAATGTTCTAACCATGCCTGTAACCTTTCTGTAATACCATGGCCTCTAAACTTGGTTACCACCTTTATGTGTGGCACCTTGTCAAAGGCCTTCTGAGATTCCAAATATACAACCTCCACTGCATCCCCTTTATCTATCCTGCTTCTAATCTCCTCAAAGAATCCCAACAGGTTTGTCAGGCAGGATATTCCCTATACAAAGCCATGCTGACTTGTTCTGTCTTGTCCAGTGTCACCAACTATTCCATAACCTCATACTTAACAACTGACTCCAATTTCTTCCCAACCACAGAGGAGAGGCTAACTGGTCAATAATTTCCTTTCTGCTGCCTTCCTCCTTACTTAAAGAGCTAAGTGACATTTGCCATTTTCCAGTCCTCTGGCACCATGCCAGGGTCCAGTGATTTTTGAAAGATCATTTGAAATGCCTCCACAATGCCTACTGCGACCACTTTCAGAACACTAGGGTGCAGTTCATCTGGTCCGGGTGACTTATGTACCTTTAGGTCTTTCAGCTTTTTGAGCACCTTCTCCCTTGTAATAGTAACTGCACTCACTTCTCTTCCCTCGCACTCTTCAACACCGGGCACAGTGCTAGTGTCTTCCACGGTGAAGACTTGTGCAAAATATTTGGTTTATCTGCCATCTCTTTATCCCGCGTTATTATAAATCCGGCCTCATTTTCTACCGGACCTACATCCACTCTCATCTCTGTTTTATTTTTTTACAATACTTGAAAAACAATTTGATATTGTTTGCTAACTTATTTTACAAAGACAGGTGTGTATAAAGGGCCTGAAGGATCATTGGAGACCAGAGTCACCCCAACCACAAACTGTACCAATTGCTACCTTCCGGGATACGGTGCCACAGCATAAAAGCCAGGAGCAACAGGCTCCGGGACAGCTTCTTCAACCAGGCCATCAGACTGATTAACTCGTGTGGACCCAACTGAATTTCTATGTCATATTAATCAGCCTGTTGGACATATTATTCATCATAAATTACTATAAATTGCACATTTCACAGTAAGATGGAGACATAACGTTAAGATTTTTATTCCTCATGTATATGAAGGATGTAAGTAATAAAGACAATTCAATTCAAATCAATTTCTTGTTTATTTTCCCCTCCAAGACATTCTTTTAGTTCCTCTCTGTAGGTATTTAAAAGCTTCCAAATTCACTGTCTTCCTACTAATTTTTGATTAGTTGTATTCCCTCTCTTTTGCCTTTACATTAACTTGTCTTCCCTTGTCAGCCAATGTTGTACTATTTTGCCATTTGAGTATTTATTTATGTTTGGAATACATCTATCCTTCACCTTTCTCATTTTCCCAGAAACTGACACCATTTCTGCTCTGCGCTCATCCCTGCCAACATCTCCTTCCAATTTGCATTGGCCAGCTCCTCTCCCAGACCACTGTAATTTCTTTCACTTCTCTGAAATACTACAATGTCGGACTTTACTTTCTCCTCATCAAATTTCAAGTTGAACTCAGTCATATTGTGAGCACTGCTTCCTAAGGTTTCTTTTAACTACTCACCTCTGGTTCAATACATAACACCCAATCCAGTAGAGCTGTTCCCTGAGTAGGCTCAACGACAAACTGCTCTAGAAAGCCATCACATTGCATTCAACAAACTCACTCTCTTGAGATCCTTTACCAAACTGATTTTCCCAATTGACCTGCATGTTGAAATCTCCCATGATTATCATAACATTATTCTTTTCATCAGCCTTTTCTATTTCCAGTTGTAATCTGTGGGCCTCATCCCACTGACTGTTGGGAGGCTTGTATATGACTGGTGTCAGTGTCATTTTTACTTTGGCAGTTCCTTACCTCAACCCACAAGGATTCAACATCTTCCAATCCTATGTCACATCTAGCTGCTGATTTACCAGCAGAGCCACGCCACCCCATCAGCCTTCCTTCCTTCCTCCAATACATTGTGTAACCGTGAACATTCAGCTCCCAACTACAACCGTCCTTCAGCCACGATTCCGTGATGGCCTCAACATCATACCTGACAATCTGTAATAGTGCAACAAGATCATCCACCTTATTTCTCATACTCCATGCATTGAGATATAACACTTTATGTACTGTATCTGCTACCCTTTTTAATTCTGCATCCCTAATGCACTGATAGTCACCCTGCTGGCTGCAATTTTCTCCTCGCATCTGTCCGCTCTATCTGGCAGTCTGACTGCACGCTATCTTTGCATTTTTACCATCAGTCCTATCCCTTCACTCCAGTTCCCGACCCCCCCCCCCAACCAAATTAGTTTAAACCCTACCCAACAGCTCTATGAAACCTCTCTCATGGGAATATTTTTCTCCGTCGGGTCGAGATGCGACCCATCCCTTATGAGCAGGTCATTCCTCCACCAGAACAGATCCCAATGATCCAAGAACCTGAATCCCTGTCCCCAGCACCATCTTCTCAGCCATGGTTTATCTGCCAAATTATCCTGTTTCTACCCTCACCAGCACGTGGCACAGGCAGCAATCCAGAAATTACAACCCTGGGGGTGCTGCTTCTGAGCTTTCTACCAAGCTCTCCAAATTCTATTTTCAGGACCTCTTTGCTTTTACTTCCTATGTAATTGGTCCCAAGTTGCAAAATGATAGCTGGCACTTGACCCTCCCTCTCCAAAATGCTGCAGACACGATTCAAGACGTCCCTGACCTTGGCACCTAGGAGACAACATACCATTCCGGTGTCTGATTCTTGTCCATAGATTCTCCTGTCTGTTCCCCGAACGATTCAGTCCCCGATCACTACTGCTCCCCTCTGCTCCCTCTAACAACAGTGAGATTTGCTGATCCAGAAGAGGGAATTCCTACGTCAGTCAGAGTCTGCACTCACAGTGCACGCAGGACTTGTGTATTTTCCTGACAATCCCATTCACCACACTGATACCCGTTTTTAGTCAGTATTAAATTCCCAGCATCTGTGGTAGGATTCAAATTCATGTCTTGGTGTGTTAGTGCATTTGCCTGGGATTGGAACACAGTGGTTCATCTGCCAGTCCCGTGTATTGGTTGTATTGTGACCCTGTGCTGGTGTGTTCAGTGGTCTGACATCTCCAGCTGACCATGTGACAGTGATGCCTCCTAGTCGGTGGGGTTGATGTGGAATAAACTTCAGTTCCCCTTCAGTCCATTATCGCAGCCAATCCTTGCTTCAACTTATAACTTAATTGTGTCTCATAAATAAGTAAAAATGAATCTTTGTAAATGTTACCTCGCTTAATTGTATCAAGTTTTTCTCTCAGCACTGTGTTCAACAAATAGGGGTGAACGAATTTTCCAACCGGCAGGGCCTCATCTGTCACTGACAATTCCTGGATATCGTCATTAATCCTGTAAATATTAAACTGCTGGTGATAAACTGAAATTTTTGAACTATTTTACAAATCTGTGCAGGGTTTCAGTAAAGAGCATGTCCTACCTTCTGTTCCGACGAGCTTCCTCCTGAAATAAATAAAAACACAAATTTGATTAGACTTGGACTTACTGTCCACATCGTTGACCGATTCATTGCAGTTTAATTTACGATTAATTATGCTGAGAATCCATTGCTTAAAGATTGTATGTTGCTGATAAAGGATCGAATATCAATCTCCGATATTTAGAATGTCATCAGCGGAAAGATTGGAGGTTCGTCATGCAAGGAGAACACTCTGTGTGAGGACACCAGCAGCGGCAATTGATTTGGTAGAATTGGCCTCTGTGCTGTGTTAATTTCAAATATACCACTGTTCATTTAGTTCAATTTGCCAGAAACAAATTCAAATTTAATCACTTACCTTGAGAAATATCACACCATCTTTTTGATCCATCTGCTCCTTTAACTTCAAGATTTCCTCCTGAATAAACCTGATATTCTCTTGAATCTCTCGAAGATTTTTCTCCATTGGATTAAGAATCCTCTTCTCTTCTTCCCTGAGATCCCTGAGTAAACTCTGCTCTTTCTCAGTGATAATCCGACGCAATTCAGCAATCTGGGATGTGATGTGGGACTGAACACTGTGTGACTGTTTCTGTCGAATGAAAGGTGAAGGTTAGTTTACTGTATTGCTGTGTTGTATTTCCTTATGACATAAAAGTGACCATTCGGTCCATTCAGGTCCATACTACTTCTGAGACATTCCCGTCAACTCCATTTCCTCACGCTTTCCTGAAACCTATTCTCCCTCAATGACCCATTAACTCCCACCTGATTCACATACACCCTCCCCCACCTTCACATGGTTAATTGTAATTAACCATTCATCCAGCATGTCCTTGGGATGTGTCTGGTCACAGGGAGAACATGCAAACTCCACACAGACAGCACCAGAGATCAGGATCGAACCCAGGTCACTGGAGCTGCGATACTCGGCTATTCTGCATTAAATGGAGTAAAACTCGACAGTAATATCAGAAATTCCGCTCAGGAAGCCTCACCCGAACTCCGGAAATCTTCTCTTTCTGTTGCTGCTCCTTTTCCTGGAAGTCTGATTTCTTTTTTGTGAGAGAGTCTAAGGAAGATTTTAGCTGATCCTGGAAATCAGAGAGTGAAGGAAATAGAAACAAAGATGCATCAAAAGAAACAGGTGATCAAACCCGATTATCACACAAAATGCCGGAGGAACTCAGTGAGTCAGGCAGCATCTATTCAGGGGAAATAAACAGACGGTGTTTCGGGATGAGACCCTTCATTGGGACTGGGAAGGAATGGGACAGAAGCCAGAATAAAAAGGTTGGGGATGAGAACCAGCTGACAGGTGACGGGTGAGACAACGTGAGGGGGTACGTGGGGGAGGGTGATGAAATGAGAAGCTAGGAGGGGACAGGTGGAAGCGGCAAAGGGCTGGAGAAGAAGGAATCTAATAGGAGAGGACAATCGACCATGGAAGACACGGGAGGAACTGGGCTATTTGCGGCCCTGAATCGTGAAGAGGGAGGAGGTTAGGAGTCAGGTGTAGCACTTGTCCCGCTTGCAGTTGTCAGTGTCAGGAGGGAGATCAGTGTGGAGGAGCGAGTGGATCAAGGCGATACAGTACGTGGAGCGCGATCCATATACAGAGTGGAGAGTTGTGGGGTGCGGGGGTGGGCTGTGGGACGGAAAGATACTTGAATCCCGTTGGAGATGGCGGAAGTTGCAAAGAATGAATTGTTAGTTATGTAGGCTCGTGTGATGGTATGTCGGACAAAGGAAATGTGTTAAGTATTAAATTAACGTTAGTTTTTACCATGTAGATTTTAACAGCTTCTTTAATCGGCATGAAGCGGTGCTCTCTGTGTTCCTGCGAGTCTCTACAGACCAGACAGATCAGTGTCTTGTCCGTTTCACAAAACAGCTTCAGTTCTTCCTCATGTTCCTCGCAGTGACGTTTACTTTCCTTCCCTTTCGGATTCAGGTGTAAATTTCGAACTTTTTCAGTCAGATTTGCTAAGGCCCGATTCACCCTGAGGGTGCGGTCAGCAAACACCTCTCTACAATCCGGGCAGGAGTTTCTCTCCTCCCTTTCCCAATACTGTGTGATACAAGAGCGACAGAAGTTGTGTCCACACTCCAGTGACACCGGATCGTTGAAGAAATCCAGGCAGACGGGACAAACTACCTCCTCGCTCAAACTCTCGACCGATCCTTTCGAAGCCATGTTAACTCTCAGCACTTCCTGATTCAGAATGCTTTCACTTTCGGGGAGCTGCTGATCCCCTGCAGTACCGCGATTGTCCACTACACGCGCTGCAGTCTCGGGGAATGAACATGGTTTTACTGGATGTGTTCTGTGGAAATTCTGGCCATTTCTTTGTTGAGTGTGGGATCAAAAACACATTAAACGGACAATAGATAAGAAAACGCGCCATGGACTGTCTAAGCCCGGCTACGAGCGGAGGAGGGTTGGGCATATGGCTTACAACCCCATCTCTTAAAAACCTAGAGCGACAAAAACGTCAGCTGAATCTCCAAAGGCCCCATCCCTGCGGTCGGAAGGACGTTCCCCTGGAAGACGATTGAAGTCCTGCGCTGAAAGGAGAAGCCATGTCCCCCCCTGGGGTGGTTCACTACTACAATAACTGTGTGGCTTCCTCAGCCAACACGGCCACTCCCTGTCCAGTGTAGAAGATCCCTGTAGTTCCAATGGTGTCCCTGTAGTCTGGAATGTGTCAGTCGGCAGCATTCCTGTACGACTGGGCTTCGCAAACATTTTTATGCCAAAGACCAATACCAGTAACCGTGGACCCCAGGTTGGGAACCACTGCTTTCCGGACATCTCGATGTGATGGCAGGCCAACAAGTTTCGGGGGTCTTTCCCCGAGTTGATGATCTTCCAGCAGCACTCGCTGTCCGTTTTCCTGCGCGTCCTGGGAGCAGCCCGAGGATCAGTGAGCCTTCTGTCACGCAGCTGCTGTGGCACAGGCCCTTGCATCTTTCTCTACAGATCTTCGCCAGCCCACAGTCCGCAAAGAGGTGAGTGACCGTCTCGTCTCCACTGTGGTAATCTCGGGGCAGCGCGCTGTGGGAGTGATCTCCGGGCATGCAGCAAGGATCAGACTGGGGGGGGGCCCTCTCGCCGCCAGACAGGTGAGGTCCTGGTGCCTGTTGGTCAGATCTGGTGATGAGGCATTCTGCCAGATGGTCTGGACTGTCTGCTCAGGGAACCACTCCACTGTGTCCATCCAGTCCTTCTCCTGCAGTAACTGCAGGACATTCCGTGCTGACCACTGTCTGGTGTTCTTGTGGTCAAAGCTGCTGGTCTGAAAGAACTGTCACCAATTTCATTAACACATGGTTCACATGGAGAAGCTTCCTGATTGAGACAGACGCAGGCTCACAGGGTATTTACAGGGTAGGGGCAGGAATGATGTTTCTCCTGGCTGGGCAGAGGAACCAGGGATCACAGACTCAAAATCCGAGATCACCTCAGCAGGACTGAGATGAGAAATTTCCCCAACACAGTGCGGTGAATATTTGGAGTTTTCTCCAAAAGTTTTCTAAATTAAACTGACATATTTAGGGGCTCGGCGATGTTGGGAACGTTGCAGGAAAGTGGCGCTGAGGTCAAAGGTCAGCCATGTTCTGAATGAGGGGCAGAACAGCAGAACCGGCCGAATGGCAACGCCTGCTCCTGTTTCTTATTTTCTAAATCACGAGTTTACCTTTGCGGCTTGTTCTCCCTTGGTCTTCAGCCTGTCCGATTGCACAGGGGAGCGGTGAGAGCTCCAGAGATCCATCAGCAGCCGCTGCGGTTATTTTATGCTCTTGTTATTTATCCTGTTTCTGTATTTGCATTTGCACAGTTTGTTACCTTCAGCACTCTGGCTGATCTTTCACTGCCTGCTTCTGTTATGGTCACTATTCTATACTTTTTCTAAATGCAGGAAAATGCTTCTCGGTGTTGTATGTGGTGATTTATCTGTACTCTGATAATAAAATTTATTTTGAAATTTGAGTTTCGGGGAACTTGCTTTGATTCTGAGAACAAAATGTGACTGACATCTCCAGCTCCGAGTAGCAGCCCGTCCTCACACACTCTCAGCCATTCAGCGATCACCGCTGGGAGGAGAACCAAGGGAGAACAAGGCGCAAAGGTAAACTCGTGCTTTCGAAAATAAGAAACAGGAGCATGCCTGGCCATTCGGCCCGTTGCGCCTGTTCTACCCTTTCCTCAGAATACTCGATCTTTAACATCAGCGCCACTTTCCTGCAACGTTCCCATCATCACTGAGCCCCGAAATTTGATTTTTGAATTTAGAAAACTTGTGGAGAAGATTACAAATATTCACCACAATCTGGGTGAGGAAATCTCTCCGGATCTCAGCCCTGCCGAGGTGACCTCGGAATTTGAGTCTCTGACCCCCTTGTTGATCTCCCACCCCCACCCCCCAGGGAAATCATCTTTCTTGCCCCTACCCTGTCAATACCCTGTGAGTCTGCGCCTGTTTCAGTCAGACCACCTCTTATTTCTCTAGTTTTGAGACAGGCCCAGTCATTGTAATCTGTCTGAGGACACTACCACAACCCAAAAATCAATCTGGGAAACTTCTTCATTCCCTTTATCTGATAGACTGCCTCTGGGACGGGGACCAGACCTGTGCACAGTGTTCCACGCAGGCTCTCAACAGGACCCCATATACCTTCAGAGGAGATTTTTATTCTTGTATTAGACCATAAGACCATTTTCCATATCATGTCTGCTCAGCCATTTCATCATGGCCGATCCATTTTCCCCTCTCTACAGCAATCGCCTGCCTTCCCCTCCCCCTCCCTGTATCCCGTCATGCCCTGACCAATCAAGAATCAATCAACCTCTGTCTTAAAAATACATAATGAATTGGCCTCGCAAGCTGCCTAAGGCAAAGATATCCACAGATTCAGTTCTCCCTGCTACAGAAAATCTCCTCATCTCCGTTCCAAAAGGACACCCTTCTATTCTGAGGCTGTGTCCTTAGACATGCCCACCAGAGGAAGCACCTTCTCCACATTCACTCCATCAAGCTCTCTCAGTATTCAATAGGTTTCAATTAGGTCACCCCTCATTCTTCTGAATTCCAGTGAATTCAGACCCAGAGCCATCGAACAATTTTCATATAACAAGCCATTTAATCCTGGAGTCATTTTCATGAACCACATTTGAACTCTGTCAAGTCTCAGCACACCCTTTCCAAGATAAGGGGCACAAAACTGCTCTGAATACTCCAAGTGAGGCTTCACCAGTTCTTTATACAGACTCAACATTACATCTTTGCATTTATAGTCTTGTCCCCTTCAAATGAATGGTGACATCGCATATGCCTTCCTCACCACAGACTCCTGCAAATTAACCTTCGATGAATCCTGCGCAAGGACTCCCAAATCCTTTTGCATCTCAACTTTTGAAATTTCTCCCCATTTAGAAAATAGTCCATAAGACCATAAGAACCGTAAGACAGAAGAGCAGAATGAGGCCATCAGGCCCATCTAGTCTACTCCACCATCAATCATGGCCAATCCTTTGTTTTAAATCTCCTCCCCAACCCCAGATCCCGGCCTTCTCCCCGTAACCTTTGATGTCATGTCCAACCAAGAAGCTGTCAATCTCTGCGTTAAATACACCCAACGACCTGGCCTCCACAGCTTCATGTGGCAACAAATTCCACAAATTCACCAACCTTTGTCTAAAGACATTTCTTTGCATCTCTATTTTGAAACGACGCCCCTCTATCATGAGGCAGTGCCCTCTTGTCCTAGACTCCCCCACCATGGGAAACATCCTTTCTATATCTACACTATCTAGGCCTCTCACCAGGACCCCACATACCTTCAGAGGAGATCTTTATTCTTATGTTCAAACCTTCCTTCCCATTCAATGCTCTTCATTTAATATCGAACTCAAACAGTGAACAGACACAACACAGCCTCAGCCATGAATTTAAAGGGCAGGTGTTGCAACAGTTTGAGCTTCATACCGGGGGCCACGGAGCAAGCACGGTGTCACAAAGGGAGGAATGTGGGAGTGTTGTATGTCTAAGCCCAGCTGTGTGTGTTTGTGTATCAGAATCAGGTTTAATATCACCGGCATATGTGGTGAAATTTGTTCCTTTGTGTCTGCAGTACACTGCAATATTTAGTAATAAAACTACAGATTACAATTAGTATGCGTAAAATTATATTTATAATGTAGTGCAAACGAGAGGGAAAATACTGAGGGGGTGTCCTTGGGTTCTTTGCCCATTCGGAAATCTGACAGTGGGAAAGAAGCTGTTCCTGAGCCGGTGAGTGTGTCTCCAGGCCCCTGTACATCCTCCTTGATGGTAGCAATGAGAAGAAGGCATGTCCTGGGTGTTGTGGGTCCTTAATGATGGATGCCACCTTCTTGACTGTGTCCTGGATACTGTGGAGTCCAGTGCCCATGAAGGAGCTGGCTGAGTTTACAACTTTCTGCAGCATTTTCCGATCCTGTGCAGTGGCCTCTCCACACCAGGCAGTAATGCAACCAGTTAGAATGCTCTCCACAGTACATCTGTAGAAATTTGCAAGTGTCTTTAGTGACAGACCGATTCCCCTCAATCTCCGAATGAAATATAGCCGATGTTGTGCCTTCATTGTAACTGCATCAATATGTTGGGCCCAGGATAGTTCCTCAGAGATGTTGACAGGCAGGAAATGGAAACTTGCTCACCCTTTTCACTTCTGATCCCACGATGAGGACTGATGTGTATTCCCTCGACTTCCCCTTTCTGAATCCACAATCAATTCCTTTGTTTTAATGATGCTGAGTGCAAGGTTGTTGCTGTGACACCACTCAACCTGCTGAGCTATCTCACTCCTGTACTCCTCCTCGTCACTATCTGAAATTCCAGCAACAATAGTTGTGTCATTGGCAAGTTTATAGATGAGCCTAGCCACACAGACGTGTGTGTAGCGAGAGTAGAGCAGTGGGCTGAGCACGCATCGTTGAGGTGTGCCAGTGTTGATTGTCAGCAAGGAGGAGATGTTATTTCTGATCCGCACAGACTAGGGTCTCCTGGTGAATATCCAGTTGCAGAAGGAGGTACAGAGGCCCAGGTTTTGGAGATTGTTGATTACAATTGAGGGTCTGATTGTGTTGAACACTGGGCTGTTACGCTTTTATCCTGGTGATCTAAGGCCGAGTGTGAGCAGTGAGAACTGTTGACAGATTGTTGCGATTGGCAAATTGCAGTGGGTCCCTGCACACAGACAGGAGTTGATTGACCATGACCAACCCCACAAAGCACTTCATCATAGTAGTGAGCGTCACTGGGCGATAGTCCCTGAGGCAGGTCACCCTGGTATTTTTGGGCACTGGTATGATTGTCAACGTTTTGGTGTGTGTGTGTGTGTGTGTGTGTGTGTGTGTGTGTGTGTGTGTGTGTGTGTGTGTGTGTGTGTGTGTGTGTGTGTGTGTGTGTGTGTGTGTGTGTGTGTCTACGTGTGTTCGCACGCTTGAGCAGAGAGACAGAGTATTTGAGGCTTTCCAGTTTGATGCAGGAATATTTCCAGTAATTGGTTTGCCTCGAAAGACGGGTTACAGTGTTGGGCCGACCATTCGGATCAGAACAAAATAATTCACCCAGCAGACTGAGCTCACAACCCGCTCTTGTGTTTCAGAGAGTTATTTACAAATTGAAATGTACAATTTAAAATGTGCAAAGTGAATTTATTATTAAAGTATACGCATGTCACCATGTATAATCCTGGTATTTGTTTATATTGTAAATGCAGTAAACTCAAGAACCATTGTAAGATGAATGAAAGATCTCCTCCAACAGGACAAACAAAACAACTGTGTGCAAAAGACACCAAATTCAAATACAAAAGAATAAAACTAATAAATAACCCAGAAATAAACATCAAGAACATGAGATGAAGAGCTGTTGATTGTGTCCATCGGTTTTGGGAATAGTTTAGTGATGGGGCAAGTTAATTTGAGTAAAATTATCCCCTCTTGTTCAGGACCTGTTGGTTGAGTGTAATAACTGTTCCTGAACCTGGAGTAGAGGCTCCTGAGGCTCATGCACCTTCTTCCTGATGGCAGCTTTGAGAAGAGTGCATGGCCTGTGTGGTGGGGGTCCTTGATGATGGATGCTGATTTCCTGCGACAGCACTCCACAGAGATGTGCTCAGTTGTGAGGAGAGTTTTACCCGTGATGTACTGGGCCATATCCACTATTTCTAGTCGGATTTTCCTTTCAAGGGCTTTGGTGTTTCCATACCAGGCCATGATGCAACCACTGAACATGCTCCCCACCACACATCTGTCGAAGTTTGTCAGGGTTTTAGATGTCATTCTGACTCCACGTAAGCTTCTAAGCAAGGACAGACAGTTCCTGCTTTCTTGTAATTGCACTTGTGTCCCGGGCTCGGGACAGATCCTCTGAAACGTTAACACTGTGGAATTTAAAGTTGCTGAACGTCTCCACCTTTGAGCCCCGATGAGGATTGCATCATGAGTTCCTGTTTCCTCCTCCAAAGTCCATACCCAGTTCATTGCTCTTGCTCTCATTGAATGGGAGGCTGCTCTTGGACCATAAGACCATGAGAGACAGAAGCAGAATTAGGCCATTTGGCCCATCAAAACTGCTCTGCCACTTCATAATTGTAAATCCATTTTCCCTCCCAGCCCCATTTTCCTGCCTTCGCCGCGTATCCTTTCATGCCCTGACCGATCGAAAGTCCATCAACCTCTGCCTTAGCAAAAGGAAAAGCAGCATCCGTCATCAAGGCAAGATGAGGTGCGGCACCTCCCACTCCGTACCCATCCATTTCTGTCCTTCCCCCCTCCCTTGCCTACAAACCTCGCTTTCACTCCCAACCATTCTCTTCTCCCCCTCTCAGCTTTCTGAACTCACTCTCGCCTCTCTCTCACAATCTCCTTCCCTCTTCCACACTCGCCCACTCTCTCCCAGCTTTCTGCTTCACTCTTTCCTCCCCAGTATACCCCATTCTCCTATTGAACCCTCTCTCCCCACGTTCTTTCTTTCACTCTCACCCCTCTCTTCCCTCCCTCTCCCCTTCCCTTTTCCCCTTTCTCCACCCCTCTCCAGTCTCCCCCACTCTCCCCTCACCCCCGTACCCCCTCTACACCCCCTCTCTCAGATCAATGATTCTCTGCTCTGTTTACACTTGTTTAGTAGATTGTTCGTATCACTTGTTTCGTCATCAATTCCTTCGCTCTTTGTTTTAGACTTGGGATTGTGTTTTTCATTATATATTGTACTTCTCACTTACTGTAATCCAACAAACAATCCCGCAGCATCCTCGGAAAGTTCCCACTCCACACTGATCGAATCCTCTCATCTTGCTGATCTCGGTCCGACACGTCAACTCTTTATTATTTTCCATAGAGGTTGCCTGACCTGCTGAGTTCCTCCAGCATTTTGTGTGTGTTGTTCTCCGTTACACCTCCTCCTCTCTGTCCGTTTCTTTTCCCATTTCCTGCACCTCTCTCCCTTCCACCATTCTTACCCATCTCTCCCACGCGCTCTCACTCCCTCTGTCCCTCTCTCACCCCGACTGTTCATTGCAGTCTCTCTCTCTCCCCCTTTATCACTCTCTCTCTCTCACACACACAAACCTCTCCCCTGTATTACTCTCGCAATCACTCCCACACTCTCCTCCGCTCCAGCCCTCTCCATCTCTCCCGCCTCCACGCTACTCCACTCCTTCCTTTCTCCCTCTCTCCTTCCCTCCCTCTCTATCACACCCCTGTTCCCGCTCTCCTGCTCTCCTTTGCCCAAATTTCACGTAAAATTGTTCTCCCTCTCTGCCTCCCCACTCTCTATCGCTGATCACGTTCTTAACCACCTTCTTCCACCTTCTCTCGGTGCCTCTCTTCACCGACAACCGAGTGATACGGCAGAGGAAGAGGCCCCGAACTCCGCGATGTTCTGCCGAAATAATTAATCCAACGAAACCTAATATTAATCCATTTTTCCTGGACAATGTCCGGATCCCTCCGTTCCCTGCACGTGTCTGTGAAAAAGCCTCTTTAAAACCCTTGTGGTATCGAACCCGCCAGTAGCCGCAGCGGAACATTCTAGGCACGCAGCGCGCTCTGTGTAAAACAGAAACTTCTGCCGCACATCGTCTTTGAACTGTCCCACACTCACCTTGAAATCACGTCCTCTGGTAATTGAGATATTCTCTTGGTGAACAAACGATGCCGGTTCTCTTCTCTCAGATCTCTACTCAGCCTCAGTCTGCCTCTGGTCTCCCCTCAGCCCCCATCGCTACAGAGGAAACAACTGAAGCCTCTCCAACCTTTCATTCCCTCTGATCCATGAGGCAACCCCTCCATTTCCAGGACATTAACTCTCACCCGATCCTCCCTCCGCCGTAACAGGGTTAGAGTTCCTCCTGTTGTCAACCAACGACCAGCGGTTCTGTGGTGGCGATAGAGTCACCCGGATGGTGAGATGTGTCCAGGTGCCAGGGACAGGGATGACTCCGATCAGGTCCCTGGCATTCTAAAGGGGGAGAGCGAGCAACCAGACTTGTTGGTAAATATTAGCTCCAATAACAGGTAGAAAATGTCAGCAGGACCTGAAAAGAAATTTTGTGAGTTAGGTAAGGGGTTTGGGAACCGATGTGCTACCGCCGAGGATGAGGTAGTTGGTTTGTAGACAGAGACAGTATGTTGTGAGACTGCCGGCAATGAGAGGCTGCTGATAGGGCAACCTGGCAGTCGACAGGATGAGTTGCAATGGAAAAGACGCACAGAATCTAAAAGGCTGAACACAGGACTGAAGGTATTACACGAGGAATTTTGCAGATGCTGGAAATTCAAACAACACACACAAAATGCTGGTGGAACACAGCAGGCCAGGCAGTATCTATAAGAGATGCACTGTCGACGTTTCGGGCCGAGACCCTTTGTCAAGACTAACTGAAAAGGAGAGATGCTAAGGGGTTTGAAAGTAGTGGGGGGAGGGGGAAATGCAAAATGATATGAGAAGACCGGAGGGGGTGGGATGAAGCTATAAGAGCTGGAAAGGTGATTGGCGAAAGTGATACAGAGCTGGAGAAGGGAAAGGATCATGGGATGGGAGGCCTTGGGAAAAAGAAAGTGGGGAAGCACCAGAGGGTGATGGAGAACACCAGAGAGAGAGAGAAAAAAAAACAAACAACTAAATAAGTCAGGGATGGGGTAAAAGGGTAAGAGTGGCATTAACGGAAGTTAGAGAAGTCAATGTTCATGCCAACAGGTTGGAGGCTACCCAGCCGGTATATAAGGTGTTGTTCCTCCAACCAGAGTGTGGATTAATTTTGACAGTAGAGGAGGCCATGGATAGACATATCGGAATGGGAATGGGACGTGGAATTAAAATGTGTGGCCACTGGGAGATCCTGCTTTCTCTGGCGGACCGAGCGTAGGTGTTCAGCGAAACGGTCTCCCAGTCTGCGTCGGGTCTCACCAATATATAAAAGGTCACATCGGGAGCACCGGACGCAGTAAACCACACCAGCCAACTCACAGGTGAAGTGTCGCCTCACCTGGAAGGACTGTCTGGGGCTCTGAATGGTGGTGAGGGAGGAAGTGTAAGGGCAGGTGTAGCAATTGTTCCACTTACAGGGATAAGTGCCAGGAGGGAGATCGGTGGGAAGGGATGGGCGGTGGAGGTGACGAGTGGACCAGGGAGCCGCGTAGGGAGCGATCCCTGCGGAAAGCAGAAAGAGGTGGCGGAGGGAAAGATGTGCTTGGTAGTGGGATCCCGTTGGAGGTGGCGGAAGTTACGGAGAATTATACGTTGGACCTGGAGGCTGGTGGGCTGGTAGGTGAGGACAAGGGGAACCCTATCCCGTGGGGTGGCGGGCGGATGGGGTGAGGGCAGATGTACGGGAAATGGGAGAGATGCGTTTCAGAACAGAGTTGATGGTGGAAGAAGGGAAGTCCCTTTGTTTAAAAAAGGAAGACATCTCCTTCGTCCTGGAATGAAAAGTCTCATTCTGAGAGCAGATGCGGCGGCGACGGAGGAATTGTGAGAAGGGGATAGCAGGCTGGGAAGAGGAATAGTCCAGATAGCTGTGAGAGTCTGTAGGCTTATAGTAGATATCAGTAGATAGGCCGTCTCCAGAGATGGGGACAGAAAGATCAAGAAAGAGGAGTAAGGTGTCGGAAATGGACCAGGTAATTTTGAGGGAAGGGTGAAAGTTGGAGGCAAAGTTAATGAAGTCAACGAGCTCAGCATGCGTGCAGGAGGCAGCGCCAATGCAGTCGTCGATGTAGCGAAGGAAAAGAGGGGGACGGATACCCGTATAGACTTGGAACATGGACTGTTGCACAAAGCCAACAAAAAGACAGGCATAACTGTGACCATTCCGGTCGCCATGGCTACACCCTTGGTTTGGAGGAAGTGGGAGAAACCAAAGGAGAAATTATTGAGAGTAAGAACTAATTCCGCTAGACGGAGGAGAGTGGTGGTAGAGGGGAATTGGTTAGGTCTGGATTCCAAAAAGAAGCGAAGAGCTTTGAGACCGTCCGGGTGGAGGATGGAGGTATATAGGGACTGGACGTCCATGGTGAAAATAAGGCGGTGGGGTCCAGGGAACTTAAAATCATTGAAAAAATTCAAAGCGTGAGAAGTGTCACGAAGATAGGAGGGAAGGGATTGAACAAGGGGGGGAATAAGGCAATGTCAAGGTATGCAGAAATGATTTCGATGGGGCAGGATCAAACTAAGACAATAGGTCTACCTGGACATGCAGGTTTGTGGATCTTGGATAGGAGGTAGAAATGGGAAGTGCGGGGTGTGGGAACTATGAGGTTGGTGGCAGTGGAGGCAGATCCCCAGAGCTGATAAGGTTGGTGATGGTATAGGAGACAGTAGCCTGGTGCTCGTTGGTGGGGTCATGATCAAGGGTAAATAAGAGGAGGTATCAGAGAGTTGTCGCTGTACCTCGGCCAGGTAGAGGTCAATACGCCAGACGACAACAGCTCCCCCTTATCAGAGGGTTTTATAGTGAGGTTGGGAGTGGTGCGGAGGGAGCGGAGAGCAGAGCGTTCGGAAGGAGTTAGGTTGCAATTGGAACAGGGTGTGGTGAAGTCGAAACGGTTGATATCCCTTCGGCAATTAGCAGTAAAGAGATCCAGAGCAGGCAGAAGACCAGAGCGGGGTGTCCATGAAGAGGAGGAGGGTTGAAGACGGGAGAAGGGTTCATCGGTGGGGGTAGGAGTGTCCTTGGCAAAGAAGTAAGCTCGGAGACGGAGCCGGCGGAAGATGAGTTCAGCGTCATGGCATACGCGGAACTCGCCGAGGTGTGGGCGAAGAGGGATAAAGCTGAGGCCCTTACTGAGGACAGAGCGCTGTGCTCAGAGAGTTGAAGGTCGGAGGGAATGGTAAAGACCCGGCACGGATGAGAGATGGGATCAGAGGCGGGGGGAGGGAGGCTGGTAGTGTCAGTAGAGAGGGAAGGGTTGGAGTGAGAGGAAGATGGAGCCTCTGAGGGCCCAGGAGCTGACGATGGGATCTGAGAGAGAGGGGATTGCAGAGTGGTGGTGGGGGAAGGGGAGAACGGCCTTTAATAAAGGCCGTTTGATTCATAGAGATGATATTAGTTAAAATATTTTCAGGATAAAGTGATCGAAATGGCGGAGATGAACAACATTAAAAATAATCCGGGATTCCATAACGGGGGTAAAAAAAAGAAAATAAAAACACCCAGTTTACAAAGCCCAGAAAAAAATGTCGATATCTATTGACGCAAGCCCCAGGAAAAGCATCGATGCTGTTATAGCTCCGCCTACGTGGATATAAAAAAGTAATCTCTGTCCCCCTCTACCGGACATAAATCTCATTACAGTCGACATATATCTCAGTATAGTTAACTTGAAAGGATAGTGTTTTTCCTATAAAACAAAACGACCTTCAATTTGAAAGTAACCTTCATAGTATTAGATAAGGGAAGAAAAACACATCCAAAACAATTCTTGAAATATTTGCACAAAAGAAAAACAATCGCCATCTTTAAATTATCCAATGTCTTTAAAACACAAGAAAAGCCAAATAATTACTTAAAAGATCATCAATAAAGCATACAGAATAAAACAAAACAATTAATTCATTTAAATGCTGAAAAAGAAAAAAAAGAGTTTTCGATAGTACAAACTTAGCTACAGCCTATCAACAGTTCTCCCACTATATCTTCTGAGGTTAAAACCGTCCAGACCACTCTTTTTCAAAAGTAAAAATGAATTTTAAGCTAAAAACTTTCTGTGACCACCAGATCTTCCAGTGCTATCAGTCTTTACACTGCGAGACACTCAAGACATTATAAATCATTAAAACTTCAGGCTTCAGACTCGTCGTGGGTGAAATATTTGCACAAAAAGAAATTCGATCACCATCTTTGAATTATCCAATCTTTCCTTAAAACGTAAAGAAATCCAAACAACTACTTAACAAAAAAACTTTTAAAAAAAGCATACAGAACAAAAAAAAAAACAGTTGGTTCATTTAAATGCTGCAGAGAAAAAAAAAACTAGATGTTTCAGAATTATCTACAGTCTTTCAACAGTCCACCTGCTATATCTTCGAAGGTTAAAACCATCCGAACCAGTCTTTTTCGAAGCTAAGAATGCATTTTAAGGTAAAAACTTTCTATAACCATCAAATCTTCCAATTTCATCGCTTTACACCACGAGACAGTCAAATTATTACAAATTATTCAAACTTCAGATTCGCCATCGGACTCATCAGACAAAGAGTTAATAAAACGCAATGCTTCGGCTGGATCATCAAAAATACGAACTCCAGAATTATTAACAAAAAGCCTTAATTTGTCTGGCTATTGTAATAATGGAAAGAGCTTTTTTTGAAAAGCTAATTTCATAGAAGAGACAAATGCAGCACGTTTCTCAACAATTTCACGTGGAAAATCTTGAAAAAAACGAACTTCTGAACCTTGAAATTGAAATAATCTTTGTTTTCTTTCAAGCTTAATAATGCGGTCCTTGTCTCCAAGACGGAGAAAACGCACAACGACATGCCTGTTTTTACCTTCATCCAAAGATTATAAAGCACCCGTTCTGTGAGCCGATTCAAGCTCCAGGGGTTGCGAACAAACCTCCGGAAATAAAGACTGAAACATTTTAGCAAAATAATCCAGTGTGTCGGCAGATTCTGACTTCTCTTTTAATCCAACAATTCGAATATTATTCCGACGCGATCGAGCTTCCAATTCCACGATCCGTTGTTGAGCCTTTTCCAAACGAGAAGAAAGGTCAGCCGCATTTCGATTAACTTCTTTAAGATCGAGGCTCAGAGAGTCAATTTCTCCTTCAAATGTCTATTTCAGTTGAGTTATTTCAGCGCAGATACCGGTGATTCGAGATTCCAATCTCTTGACCCAAGGGGGTTCTTCCGAGAACTCGTCAGCTTTGCTTAGATTTTCCGTTAGATGGGTCGGGATTTCGTCTGGTGTTCTTCGAAGTAGCCATAATTATAACTATTGTGATGCAAATTTGACTGAATACAGTTAAAATTTCGAAGTTTAAATCGGAAAAGGGAGATTGAAGGCGGACAATAAGCAACTGGGTCTTACATGTCCGTAGCGGGAGGCGGAGTCCGGAAGGGCTTTGGATTGAATTATGGAAAGGATGTTTCCCATGGTCGGAGAGTTTAGGATAAGAGGGCATAGCCTCAGGAGAGAGGGGCGCCTTTTCAAAACAGAGATGTGAAGAAATTATTTCAGACAAAGGGTGGTGAATTTGTGGAATTTCTTGCCACATGCCGCTGCAGAGCCCACGGCGTTGGGTGCATTTAAGGCAGACATTGATAGTTTCTTGATTGGACATGGCATCAAAGGTTCAGGGGAGAAGGCCGGTAGCTGGGGTTGAGGAGGACGGAAAGTAAGGATCAACCATGAGTGAATGGTGGAGCAGACTCGATGGGCCGGATGGCCTAACTCTGCTTCCATGTCTTATGGCTTTATGGAAATGAGGATCGAGCAGGAGACTGCAAGACTTTGTCTGAGTTTTACATTTGGACGGTCGGTGCTGTTACGCGTGGGAACCCACAACGCCGTATTTGTAACCCTTTTTTATCTAATGTTATGATTAATGATATTCTCTCTGAGACAGGCACTGAGGTGTGTAAATCTCTATATGCAGATGATGGAGGTCTATGGTTTAGAGGCATAAGTTGCAATTATACTGTATATTGGATCCAATTAGCAGCTAATAATTTTGAACAGTCGGCAAATATATGAGAATTTAAGCTTTCAGTCGCTAATGAACAAGTTCTGTGTTTTATAAATGTGATTAATAGGCATGCAGTTGATTTGAAATGATATGGTCAAACTCTTCAAGACGTGACAGCGGGAAGATTTCCAGGCATGTGGATGGATAATCAGCTGGCATGGAAGTGCCATATCAGAAAATAATAACATTAAATATTCTCAATTGTCTATTTGGGTGTTCTGGGGAGCTACATGAATATCGTTGTGGACCATGTTCATTTGTTTCATTGGATGTGTTCTTGATTATGGCTGTGTGACTTGTAGATCAGCGTCATCTTCAATTTTAAAGTGTTCGGAAGTGTTCTGGGGCAATAAAATGGTCCCCTGTTTCAGATTTACTGGTTGAAATGAGCAAAGTTTAATTGCGGAGATTGCAAACTGGATTCATTAGACGGGACAAACAAATTATCATCCTGTTGAAGTTGTGTTCGAGGACGGTTGGTAACATCACACGAAGAGTGTTTTCAAGTTTAGGTGGCTGGGATCTTATCGCGCTGGGAAGATGGGATTGTGGGATTACGCAATGTTCCCCAATGTCACGTTCTCTGAAACCCCATCTTGTTCTGCCTCTGACTAGCTGATTTTAGGTCACACAGTTTAATAAGTCTGAGAATTCTGCAATTTCCGAGAGTCTGTTGGTTTAGCAGTATATTTCAGAAAACTATTATGATATATTAGCTGTTGCAGAAGAATCAAAAGATAACAACTGAGATGTTCCTCTGGCTATTTCTGTGCCTCAATTACAGGTAACGACAAAGAAACAACTTACTAACCATTATATCAGTACATAGAGAAGAATTTGTTGCCATCATTTTAAGCTTACACTGGGTGGAGGAAATTTGTCCGTGTAAAGCTCTAATTTATTCACATGCCTTTTCGGTTTTGATGATTCTTAAAACAGTCTATTCTAGCGGTCGGTCAGATTTACTGTTGGAAACTCATTGGCCCACTTCTTATGAGTTTTATGGTTCTTCTTGTGGGTCTCAACCTGCACGGGGATGTTGAGTTACAAAAGCTGATACAATTCCAGCGGTGGATAAAGACCTTCCACCCGGCAAATCAGAAGCTAAGGGGTTGGTGGGATTGAGAATTATAGCAAGACTGTTGGGATAATGAGCATAAAGGAAACACCACTGCAGAATGCGTAACTGTTAGCTTAATGGGGGAACGGAGTAAAACAAGAAGGGAAAGAACTTTATTCAAAAAAGAAGCAGTGAAGGTTTTTTTTTCTAATTCTCTGCACCACACTCCAGTCCAGTTAGTGGCGGGAATGAAAGTTTTAATTTGATCTGTCAAACGCCTTTTAACCAAAACCCGCCCCATTTCGTTACATTAGCAAATCATTCAAGGGGAAGGCGGAGAGTAGTGTGATTGACATTGGATTCGGCAGCCAGTAATCGACTAGATCCCCGGCGTTTTGAGGGCCGTAAGGTTGATATATGCAAAGGGAATAGATGGACATATGCACAGACCAATGGCTGGACAGCGTTTCGGTGCAGGTCTTTGACTGTCATCTGGCAGGTCCAATGCAGTACTGAGTCTCCAGGACGGTGCTTCGCCCCTCACAAAACACATACTATCCTAACGTTCCAGAGCTGCCGGTCGATGCGACAACCTGCCGGGAATAACACCTGGGTGATCAGGGGGTGAATGTGAGGAGCTGGAACCCTCACTGCAACCGCCTTTGGCTTGTGCTCAGGTCGCGGCTTTATTGATGAACTGAAGCACCGAGGTGACCGGATATTTCACCGCGCTGATCACCTGCTCCCTGAATTTCGACTGAGTCACCGCGTAAATAAATGTGTTCGTGCAGCAGCTGAAATCTCTCAGCAAAAACCCGACGTACTGAAATATTACTTCAGAATCATTGAAATCGAATCCTTTTGCGGAGACCTGATAATATATGAAATTTACAACCATTGTCATCCACAGGAGGATGAAGCTGCCGGAGAGGGTGAAGAGTAAAACCACAGACCTCCTCCTGCTCTCCATCTCCGGGTCACTGCGGTTCTTCCCCTTGCTCTGACCCTTCAGCCCCTTACGGACCCGACTGGCCACTAAAATGTGCCTGACTGTCAGAGCGTTGAGCAGCAGGATCCCAGCGAAAGGGAGGAACGGAGTTAAAACCGTATCGAGCCAGTCATATCCCACCCACCAGGGGTCAGTGAAATAATTGTCCTTGGTAATACAGAGCCACGGTACATTGTCGATGATCATCCGGGGTTCCCATGAGAAGTATCGGGGAACGTTTCTCAGACACGACAGTACGCCGGTTGTTGTCAGAACCACAGCCGCAGTTTTCCCGGTGCAATATTTTGTTTTCAGCTTCCGGCAGCAAATGGCGACAAACCGGTCAAAGGTGAAAATGACGGTGAACCAGACAGAACAGTCTGTGGCTGTGAAGCTCAGTACATCGATAACACTGCACACAGGGGTGATGCTCAGAAAACTCCACCGGAAGTAATACACTCTAATTAGCCACAAAATGACCTCAGTGACAATGTTCAGTAGATCGGCCGCTGCCATGGCCACCAGGTAGCGAGTGGTGCAGGTAGAGAGGCCGCACTTTCCCCGGGGCAGGATCACTATCGCCACTACATTCACTGGAGAGAGAGAGTGGGAGAGAAACAGACACTGGGCATTACTTGTCACATTCTCCAGGAATTAACACCGGATCGAGTTGCAGCTAAAGATGTCTGTGAACGGCTGCTAATCTAGCACCAGACGGGTCACACTATCACTGAACTGTTTTCTTCAGTGTGGAGATAAAGCAATGTGTGGGCAATCGTCGGCGATATAAACGAGCTGAATGAGCAACAACGATCGCTGCTGATCCCGATTCCAGTCACTGATGGGGCCGGTTTCACTGACTTAACCGTGACTGACCAGGACTCTGGAAAACCGGCATCTGATGTTTCCAAGATGAGATACAGAGGGGAGGAACACACTGGAAACACTGGAAACAGTATTAGCAAACAGAGACTGAGTGGCTCAGTTAACGGATTAATTCTACACCGCAGATCAATTCGATAACAGACGTGAGCAGATCCCTGGACACCGGATCGGGTGATCAGACCAAATTATTGACCAAACGGCAGCAGGTTACGATTTTGACAGACTCCACAGGGAGACGCGAAACACAGCACCAGGGGCTCTCTTTGATCAATAACTCAGAAACAGTGAACCTGACATTGAACCCCCCCCCCCCCCCCGCCAGTCACACCTTCTCGGAGAGCTACCTGTCCTCAGCACTGGGACAAATCTGGACAAGGTATCATCAAAGGCAAGAACAGCGTTTGAGTCGAACCCGTGAGTTAGAGGAGAGACAGGGGTTTAGTTCCCTTTGTCATTGAATATGAAACATCGGAAAGTGGAATTGACAGGATCGATATCTCTGACGGATATTTGTACAATGATCATCAAGTTGGAAGATTGTAAAATGAACATGAATAAGTTCACACCGGTAACAATCAGAAATTCCAAACATGAATCCCTCTGCTCACTCACCGGGAACTCCAACAACGGCAATGAACACGTACAATATTTTCTCCACACTCATGTACATATCCAACAATGCAGACATTTTCTCTGTCCAGTGATTTGGCCCCCCTGTGTTACACGCGATCTCTCGGAATGAAATGCTGAGGCAGCGCATGCCTCGGGTTTTTAATACAATTCAGTGACTCCACAGGGACAGATTTCAACAGATTTAAAAATAAAGATTTTAAATTATTTACAAATCGATTACATCAGACACGTGAAATTCCTGCGGTGACGGATCGCGATTAAACTATTCAATTAATATGAAGACCATTGGGAGCTAATTTGTCCCAACTCAGGTGACTGAACAGTCCGAGTTATCTTATCAATTGAATGTGCTTCCAGTGTAAATATAACCATTTAAAGTAACCATTTATTGGACACAAAATATTGAAGTAAATTATGCCATTGTAGCTTGTGAAATTGTATTGAATCACGAACACTACGCCGGCTGGTGTTGTCGTGGGATCAGCGCCGGACTTCGGAGCGAAGGTTCCCGAGTTCGAATCCATCCGGCTCCAAAAAAACCTTTGTGTGTCTGTGTGTGGGTACACCGACTGTCTCTGCCTGACCCTGCCGGACTGTACACGTGTCCATCTCCAATTCACTTTACCCCCTTGGTTTAGTCCCTTCTCATCTGTCTCCCCAAACTGCACAGCTCCAACCCTTCACAAAATGGCTGCCTGAACAATAAAAAAAGAGAAGAACAGAGGGCATAATTCAAATTGCATTTATTAGTAATGTATGTACAAATGAAATAACTTCGAGACTTGTCGCAGCTCCAAATCAGGAGGCACCCCTACATGCACATTAGATTGTGCCAGAGCAAGAATCATTTTAAACAGTTCACAAAAAAGGTTGTCTCCATTTAAAACATAGGAAGAACAAAGGTCAAAGTTGACATAGCATATTTATTAAAGTATGGATAAACGGAAAATCCTTGAAATCCGACACACCTCCAGATGCCCCGGCTCACCCAGGTTAGTGTTCATCCCCAAATCCGCCAACACACCCAACTTTGTTCAAATCTGTCAGCATCAACAAATTTGTGCTCACCAGAAAACCCTCAATGAACCTTCAAATCAGTGTCCACCCCAAAGCATCCGACACCACGAAATCCTTGTCCACTCACACATTCGCTGACATACCCCTGAAGCTGTGCACATCCGCAAAGCTGGATGCTCCGTCAAACCCGTCCGCACCACTAGATTCACTGGCAAACCCCGAAATATGCCGACATCCCCATTTATCTGACCAAACCATAACATGTATCATCCTGTCCTGGTGACGTCTGACCTACCAATCCCCTGCAATATTGTCACAGTATGTCCCCAGGAAATCTTTTTCGCAATCTTCACCACTTTCCTCACCACGGCTTCTGCCCATTTATACTTAATAAGGTTACTGGGACACTGATACTTCTTCACTTTCCTAAACGCCTTGCCCCACTGCCTAATCGCCTCTGCACACTCCTCAGTCCACAGTGATACAGCCTTTCTCCTATTAATTCTGTTTGTAATGGGAATCACTTCCATCGCAGTTTGCTGAATAACGTGACATAACCTTTCATTGTAAAAATACACATCTTCGTCAACATTCTGCAGCAGTTCTAGAACTACTGTGAATATTAAATCTCGTACCCATTCAGACACACAAGTTGAAAAATTGTTCTTTAATCAAACCATTACCATCATTCCGCAAACAAACCCTCAGTGAACTGCGTTAAAATCTCAGCAGCAGACAACTCTTCGTGAGCGAGAACAAAATATACTTTCTCACAACTCAGTAGAAAGTTTTCCACAGGCGTTGTAAACCATAATCAGTTTTATACAACTGCCTGCTGAATCAAATATTTCTACAGCAAGTCCCACATACGGTTCATTCACATTCACAACTCTGCACCCTGCCTCCTTCCTTATAAAACTGTCAGCACTACCTCTCTATCAAATGACCAATCACGCCAAACGACAATATAATCCTGCACAGAAAAACTTAACTGTGAAGATAAACTCTTTTCCTGAATACTCAAAACATCGGGGGATTCTGACAAATGAGAAACAGACTTCTTAATGTGTTGACGATGAAAAATCAGGCTGGGATAGACTAGGATGCAGATACTCCACCCATCAGATCTTCATTTACAGCTTCCAACATAACACCGGTTACACCGAGATACCTTTCTGCAGCTTTCACAATCATTTTATGTTTTTGCCAGTAGGATGAGATGTCTGATCAGTGCAATTCACCACATCCATTATTAGCATCACAAACTCCATTGTATCCACCAATACAGTATCTTTCCTGAGAGAACTGTGATGCCGACATATATCCACTGACCTCCTAGTCTATACTCTGACTCGGAACACTATATTATGTTTAACAGTCAGAGTCAGGTTTAACTTTTTGCAAGGTATCTGCATAAGACACACCCAACTGTACTTTAACCTGTTGAACTGATCCGCCTCTATTTTCCTGAGGCAACATAGTTGTTGTTTTCACATTCCCACCTCTCTCCATGACTGAAATTCACATTAACTAATCATCTCATTTGACCCATAGGTTCCTCTGCCAGTGACAGCAGGGACAGTGAAGGGTCTGAACTACGATCGGCCTGGTGGAAATCTGCCCCAATCTCAGACCCTCCTCGTCTGCTCTATCGCTATGGCGGAGTTCAGCGATACTGCTGTCGGTGGTCGTCGGCCGCGACATCCACAGGGACGGGCGTGGCTCTCCGTCCACACCTCCGAGTGTCTGTTCCGGCGATGTTTGCCAGACCTCACTCAGCCTCCGCCGATGCAGAGAAAATTGCGCCACCAGCCGGCAGCAGGCACTCTGGGAGTTATGAACTACGATCCTCCACACTCCTGGTGAATCTCCTCTGGAGACCTGCACAAAATATACATTGTTTAGAATTCAACAGTTTAAGAAACTTACCAGGTCAGGCACAATCTGTTGAGAGGGATACTGTCGAAGTTTCGGATGGAACCCTCCAGTTTCAGCATTGAGAGTGGCCCTTCCAGGCTGCACCGGTGCCCACCAAAATTGTCCCATATGCCTGCGTGTGAGCCATTTCCTCTGGACATGAGTTAGCTTGAATAGTCACATGGGCACAGGTGCTGAAAGGTTATTTTCCCTGCTGCAGGAGTCTTTAACTAAACCTTTCCTATACTATACTTAATCACAATGCCCTTTAAATTTGTATCAGTACAGGATCACAAAGGAGGTAGTGTGTGGTCTCTTATCGAGCAGTAAGGTGGAATTTTTACTCAGAGCCTGGTAGGATATACTGCAGATTATTGAGAGAGGCAGGAAATGACATCACTAGTGACTTGACCAATATATTTGTGTTCTCTGTAGCCACGACTAAGATCTCAGAAAAGCGCTGATCGAACTTATTCTGTTATTTAAGAAGGGGGGGGGTGGATAATCCTGGAAAATATAGACTCACGTTAGGTGTAGACACGTTTCTAGAGAAGATTCTTAGGGATTGGAAGTAGAGTTATCAAACTCCTCACACATCAACATACCCATCGTCTCCTCCAGAGTGTGATAGTCTGTTTCGCGACGGCCCTTTCGGCCGGCACCAGGACCATCCCTGCCGTCCATGTACCTGTCCAAGTGTCTCAATGGAACCTCATTTCACCCCTTCCACTGGCGTCTCATTCCACACTCACACTGTCCTCTGAGTAAAGAAGTTCCTTCACATTTTATCCTTAAACCCTTTTCCTTTTACCCCGAACTGATGAGCTCTTATTCAGGCCTCACCCAACCTGAGGGGGAAAAGCCTCAGCTTCGGTGCGAAAAAACCCTTTGAATCTTTCTCTCCAACTCAGGTCCTCACCTCCTGGAAACATCATTATAAATGTTCGCTCTAATCGTTCACGGTTCTTGATGTATTTTTTCGTGTAGATAGGTGACCCTGGGTAGACACATGGAACTTAGAAAAATAGAGGGTTATGGGTAAGCCTAGGTAGTTCTAAGGACAGGTTCAGCACAGCTATGTGGGCGGAAGGACCTGTATTGTACTGTAGGTTTTCTATGATACAAACTACACACAATACTCCAGGATTGTCCTCAGTAACGTCCTTTACAACTTCAACATAACATTGCAATTCGTGTACTCAGTACTTTGATTCATGAAGGCAAATGTGCCAAAGGCTCTCTTCATGACACTGCCCTGAACTATGGAACTGTATTCCCGGATCCCTCTGCTCTCCGCAGACCACAATCCCCGACCAGTCACTGTCTGAGTTGGACCCTGTTGTTCCCGGCAAAGCGCAACACCTCACATCGGTCCTCATTACATTCCAGCTGCAAAACCGTCAGCCCATTTATCCAGCTGCTAAACTCATCTCCAAGTTTTGATAATCTGCCTCACTGCCACTCATGCTCTGTATCCAGGTGTCATCTGCAAACCCAGTTTACCATATTCCCATTGAAATCCAAAGTTACGTGGAGCTGAGGAGGACGATGGCGCCTAACGGCGACTCCTTGTTTGCAACTTCGGAAAGAGCTCTAGTTCTATTTTAATATCTTTATTTTCCCTTTCATATTTCTTTTGAAGACCCCGACCTGGAATTACAAACCGGCGTATGTTCTTTACGGGAATGGGACCCGTTCTCGGAGTCTGACGACTGGCCGTTATTCGATATACCAAGGACGAGGGCTAAAACACCAGCGCGCCTTCAGTATTCCGGGATTTCGTGGCTCTGGACAGCTAACATAAGCTGTTAGTTATGTCCCCCCTGTCGTTGTGAAACGGGGACACCCATTTTTCCCTTATTAGAGAGAGAGACTGGTATGTTGAATTACCGGGTGAACGTGTAGTCTTTGGGGTTCTGCAAGTCTGTGTCCCTATTGACGCTTTGCTGCACGTTTCAGTGCTCGGTTAAGGGCGCTGATGCTTTCGTTAACTGGTGGGTGGGTGGAGGGGAGATGGTTGCTTTGCTACTGCTTATGCATGGGTGGGGTGAGCTGAGGGGAATTTGGGGTGCTAGCATTTAACTCTCATTCATTCTTTGGGGCTCTCTGTTTTCGTGGATGGTTGCGAAGAGTAGAATTTCAGGCTGTATATTGTATACATTTCTCTTACATTAACTTCACATTTCAAACATCTGACACCTTTGAAATACTTCTATATCCTGTCCCTTAGAATGTCTGCTGTTACGTATTCAGGCAACAATAAATACAGATGAGCTAGGCAAAGGTTTAACAACAAATAACATGTTTATTAAACCCTGAAACAAACCCCCTCAAAAGTAAACAAACCCAAACGTAACCGGAAAACAGCTGCTGTGCGACACATTCACAGTTCTTAATAGCTTTGCAGTCCCAAACAGTCTTTAAAGCGGTATTGGGAAAAAACAGTTCTTTAGAACGATATGTCGAGAGAAAACAGTTCTTTATAGCGATATGCCAAAAGTTCAAAAGCTCACAGTACTTTTAAAAGGAGAGACTATTTAAAGCGATGTAAATTCTCTTCCACGTCGATGTCCTTCGATTCCCCGGCGTCGAACTTTCCCACGAAGAATTTTATAAAATATAATGGCTCAAAAGTACTGACCTTTCTTCCCACACTATTCTCAATCCTTTCTGGTCAACCCAGGGATTAACAACGAGAATAGTCAACGAAATCCTTCCGAATGAGGATCAAACAAGGTCGAACTCAATCCACCGTCGAAAATCGATTTTCCTCGATCTCCATCTTCCAAACTTTTGTTCACTCTCCATCAGCAAAGAAACCGTTGGCAGTGACCTTTTAAACTTTAGGCATTATATAAAACTTCATTTTTAACTAAACTGCGTCATCACATTAAATCACGCAGTGACATGAAGTCATCCTGGCAAATTCCGCCACGAACTGCCCCACCTGACAAGGTGGGTCTTCCTTTTATACCCTGTAGAAAAAACCTGTCACATGACCTCTACTGGCGGGAAAATGACATCACTCCACCATCACAAAACCATTACCTCATGTCCAGTATAACTTCAACCCCAGTCACGTGACAAGGGTACCACTGTCACGTGTCACGGGTACGTAACACCTCCCTCCAAAAAAAAACATTTTTGGTCTGACAAGAACAAAAATTTTAACAATTTCTTACAAAAAAAAACAAATGTATAAATTATATAACATACACAATATATAATACAGTAGGAGTGTTACAATAAAAAAAACCACTCCAAAAAAAAAATATTACATTGTACATTCAACATCGAGATAGACAATCAGCAACCACATTATCTTTACCTTTAATATGAGTTATCACAATATTGTACTCTTGTAACATCAAACTCCAATTTAACAATCTTCTGTTTTTGTTTTTCATCTTACTCAGAAAAACTAACGGATTATGATCAGTGTAAACAATAAGTGGTTTTTGAGTTGTACCAACATATACCTCAAAATATTCCAAAGCTAAAACAAGAGATAACAATTCTTTCTCTATTGTTGAATAGTTTCTTTGATGCTTATTAAATTTCTTAGAAAAGTAAGCTACTGGATGATCAACCTCATCACCCTCATTCCTTTGCATCAATACTGCTCCCGCAGCTTCATCACTAGCATCTACAGCTAATGAAAAAGGTTTTTCAAAGTCAGGTGCCTTAAGCACAGGTTGTTGACATATCATTGTTTTTAATTTTTCAAATGCTTCCTGACAAGGCACTGTCCACACAAACTTTACATTCTTCTGCAGAAGATTAGTTAATGGAAGGGCAACATTAGCAAAATTCTTACAAAATTTTCTATAATATCCTACCATTCCCAAAAATCTTCTGAGAGTTTTTTTCCCCGTCGGAGTGGGAATCTCTAAAATTGCCTGAACTTTTGCCTGAACAGGAGCTACCTTACCTTGACCTACAACATAACCAAGGTAAGTCACAGTGGCATGTCCAAATTCACTCTTGGCTAAATTAACAGTCAAGTTAGCTTTTGAAAGCTTTTCAAACAATTTCTCCACTGCAATTATGTGTGCTTCCCAAGTATCATTTCCTGTCACTAAATCATCAATATAAGCATCAGTATCTTTCAATCCCTGAATCACAGAATTAATCATCCTCTGGAAAGTACCTGGGGCATTCTTCATCCCAAATGGAAGAACATTATACTCATATAACCCAGATGGAGTTACAAATGCAGAAATCTCTCTACCTCTGTCCGTTAATGGAACACACCAATACCCTTTCAATAAATCAATCTTTGTAAGGAACTTTGCTTTCCCAACTTTATCTACACAATCATCTACTCTAGGAATTGGATATGCATCTGTTTTCGTTACAGCATTCACCTTTCTATAGTCCGTACAAAACCTAATACTACCATCAGGTTTTGGCACCATAACACATGGCGAACTCCAATTCGAGTTAGAATGTCTAATAATATCATTCTCTAACATGTATTCAATTTCTTTCTCAGCAAGTTCACATTTTTCCATGTTCATCCTATATGGATGTTGTTTAATAGGTTTGGCATCTCCAACATCTACATCATGTGAAGCTATCGTAGTCCTTCTCGGAACATCTGGAAACAAATCCTTATACTTAAAAATCAATTCCTTCATCTGTTGTTTCTGCTCTAGCTGTAAATGTGCTAATTTCTCATCCATATTTTCCAAAATAGTTGAATTAGGTAACCTAACAGAAACAATGTTAGATTTAGAATGAAAGTCAGATGAATCATCTATCATGTTCCCTGTTAAATCAAACTCATTCTCACTAACCACAACAGTCACAGTATCAGATTGTTTCTCAAAATATGGTTTAATCATATTTATGTGGCAAAGTTGTGTTGACCTTCTGCGATCTGGAGTTTTTATTACGTAATCCACATCATTGATTCTAGACACAATTTCATAAGGTCCATGAAATCTAGCTTGTAAAGGATTTGTCTGCACTGGGAAAAGAACCAGCACCTTATCTCCAGGCTTAAACATCCTCACTCTAGCTTCCTTATCATACCAAGTTTTCATTTTCTCCTGAGCCAACTTTAAATTTTCCTTGGCTAAACTACAAGCTTTATGTAACCTGTCCTTAAATTTCAAAACATAGTCCAACAAATTAGTATGCACTTCCTTACTAATCCACTGTTCCTTCAATAAAGCTAAAGGTCCTCTAACTCTATGCCCAAACACAAGTTCAAATGTACTAAAACCTAAATATTCCTGTACCGATTCCCTTACTGCAAATAAAAGTAAGTTTATACCCTCATCCCAGTCACTTTCATTTTCCACACAATATGTCCTAATCATATTCTTGAGAGTAGAATGAAACCTCTCCAAAGCACCTTGCGATTCTGGATGGTATGCAGACGAAGTGATTTGCTTAGCTCCCAATTTATAAACTATCTGTTGAAACAATCCAGACATAAAATTACTACCTTGTTCAGTTTGTATTTCCTTAGGCAATCCAAAATAAGTAAAGAATTTTATAAGAGCCTTCGTCACAGTTTTAGCTTTTATATTCCTAAGTGGTATTGCCTCTGGAAACCTAGACGAAGTACACATGATAGTCAACAAATACTGATAACCAGTTTTTGTCTTTGGTAATGGACCAACACAATCTACAATAACTTTAGAAAACGGTTCACCAAATGCTGGAATAGGTTGTAATGGAGCTACTGGTGTAACCTGATTTGGTTTACCCACAATTTGACAAGTATGGCACGTCTTACAAAACATCGCCACATCTTTTCTTAAACCAGGCCAGTAAAAATGTTTTAAAATCTTGTCCACAGTTTTCCTTACCCCTTGATGTCCACCTAAAGGCACACTATGAGCTAAAGTCAAAATCTCATTTCGATAAACTTTAGGAACAACTACCTGATAAACAACATTCCATTCCTCACTTGCAGGAATTGTAGGCAACCTCCACTTCCTCATCAACACTCCTTTTTCCAAATAATATCCTACTGACACCTTCTCAATTTCACTACCTAGTAAAGCTTGTTCCCTTAATTTTATAATCTCAGGATCTCTATTCTGCTCTGCTATCATCTCCTTCCGAGACAGAGATAAATCTTCATAGTCAGACTTACTCCCAGAATCTTGTTCAAACAACGAAGGTAAGAAAGTCTCTGACACATCCTCAAAACTCGAATCCTGAGTCGAACAGTCATGAGTAACAACCTCATTCTGCACATCAATTTTTTTAGCCATCGCTCTAGTCACAACACAGGAAGAATCTGTGTTAGAATTCACCTCTGGTTCCTCTGATTCCATTGTCAAATGCACTTCAGGAAAAACTTGTCCACCTGCCAAGTCATTACCTAACAATAAAGAAATACCCTTCACAGGTAAGCTATGCTTTAGTCCTACTTTAACATCCTGTAACTAACCCTGACTTTAAATTTACTTCATGTAAATGTACAGGCATAAAATCACTTCCAACACCTCTTATGTAATTTACCTCACCAGTATCACTCTCTTCATTAAACTTCAACACACTATCTCAATCACTATCAGTGATTGAGAAGCTCCAGTATCCCTAAGAATTTTTATTGGCACCAGAGTAGATCCTTCTTTCAAGGATACAAACCCTTCAGTTATAAAATGATCATATCCCTTTCTAACTTTGTCAGACTCTAACAAATCCTCATTTGTGTTTACCAAACCCTGTAACTTTACAGGTGCTTCAGTATGTTGCACACAAGCATCTGGAACTGCTTCCTTCTCTTTCTTTTTCAATTTGAAACAGTTAGCTATTACATGGCCAGGCTTCTTACAATGGTTACAAATAAGACCAAACTGTCTTTCCTTCACAGGTTTTCCTTCCTCCTTACCTCTCTCATTAACCTCTGATTTAATTTCTAATTTACCTGGAGTCTCCATATTATTTTTCCTCTTGAAAATTCTACCCTGAGGAAATTTATTCTTATGGATTAAAACATACTCATCAGCTAATCTAGCACAGTCCTGCAATTTATCAGTATCCCTCTCATTTAAGTAGGTCCTTACTTCAACAGGAATGCTTCTTTTAAATTCCTCCATTAAAATCAGCTCTCTCAATGTCTCATAGTCCTCATTTACATTTTTAGAAGAAACCCATCTCTCAAAACACATAGCTTTATCATAGGCAAATTCCACATAAGTCTTTTCCACAGACTTTTTCAAACTCCTGAATCTTTCCCTATACGCTTCTGGGACTAATTCGTATGCTTTGAGAATATTCGTTTTCACAATATCATAATCTAATGCTTGCGCAGCAGTTAAAGCTTTGTAAACTTGCTGTGCTTTGCCTTTAATCACACTCTGTAACAACACTGACCATTTATCTTTCGGCCACTCTGACATCCGAGCAATAGTTTCAAAATGTTGAAAATATCTTTCCACTTCTGTTTCACTAAATGGAGGGACCAATTTAATTTCTTGACTAGCAACAAACGGTTTTTTAAAATCAGAAGACTGATTCCCAGACCTTAATTTCGCCATTGCATATTCAAAATCTCTCTGCTTTTGTTCAGCTTCCATTTTACACCTCTCTAACATCATTTGTTCGATTTGCAACTGCATCTCCAGATTACTTATTTGAAACGATTCTAAAATCGATTCATCAAAATGACCCGAAGCCACAAAATGTGATGCGATCTTTCTCTGTATTACAGCTTTTGATGTAGTCGCCAAAATACCTTTAAGTTGCAATCTCTTAGCAATCACAGATACTTCAGTTTTTTTCGCCGTCGCTAACAAATCCGCGTCTGGCGAATCCAGAAACTCATCAATATTCATCGTTGCCGAATACCACTCACAAGCCAAACAAACAAAAAAACCGAGCAATCCCCGTTACCAAAACACCGATTCAAAATTCAAAAAGCATTTTAAACTCAAATGATTCAATCCCGGACGAGCCCCCATAATTAATGTTACGTATTCAGGCAACAATAAATATAGATGAGCTAGGCAAAGGTTTAACAACAAATAACATGTTTATTAAACCCTGAAACAAACCCCCTCAAAAGTAAACAAACCCAAACGTAACCGGAAAACACCTGCTGTGCGACACATTCACAGTTCTTAATAGCTTTGCAGTCCCAAACAGTCTTTAAAGCGGTATTGGGAAAAAACAGTTCTTTAGAACGATATGCCGAAAGAAAACAGTTCTTTATAGCGATATGCCAAAAGTTGAAAAGCTCACAGTACTTTTAAAAGGAGAGACTTTTTAAAGCGATGTAAATTCTCTTCCACGTCGATGTCCTTCGATTCCCCGGCGTCGAACTTTCCCACGAAGAATTTTATAAAATATAATGGCTCAAAAGTACTGACCTTTCTTCTCACACTATTCTCAATCCTTTCTGGTCAACCCAGGGATTAACAACGAGAATAGTCAACGAAATCCTTCCGAATGAGGATCAAACAAGGTCGAACTCAATCCACCGTCGAAAATCGATTTTCCTCGATCTCCATCTTCCAAACTTTTGTTCACTCTCCATCAGCAAAGAAACCGTTGGCAGTGACCTTTTAAACTTTAGGCATTATATAAAACTTCATTTTTAACTAAACTGCGTCATCACATTAAATCACGCAGTGACATGAAGTCATCCTGGCAAATTCCGCCACGAACTGCCCCACCTGACAAGGTGGGTCTTCCTTTTATACCCTGTAGAAAAAACCTGTCACATGACCTCTACTGGCGGGAAAATGACATCACTCCACCATCACAAAACCATTACCTCATGTCCAGTATAACTTCAACCCCAGTCACGTGACAAGGGTACCACTGTCACGTGTCACGGGTACGTAACACTGCCAATAAGTTAACCGCTGGTGTCAGGCTCATCCGCCTCTACTTTCCCGGCTCATCGTCAGAGCCTTTCTTGAACAATGGAAGCTAATTTACAACACCTCACAGGTGTCTAAAGACATTTTAAATACTCCTGGAGACAGGCTAAGGCCCCTGCAGTTTCCAGACTCGACTTCCACAAGGGTCGATTCGATGTCTTGTCACTAATTGAAAATTGATCTGCCCTGATTGAGACCATTAAACTATAAGATACAGGAGCACATTTAGGCCATTTGTCCCATCGCGTCTGCTCCGCCATTTCATCATGGCTGATCCATTTACTGTTCGCCACTGGCCCCCATCTCCATCCTTCTCTCCATATCCGTTCATGCCCTGAGCAGTCGAGAATCTGTCAACCTCTCCCTTAAATATACGTAAGGACTGCACCCACTGCTGCCTGTGACAACGAGCGAATTCCACAGATTCGCCATTCTCTAGCTAAAGATATTCCTCTTGCTTTCATTCTAAATGGATGCCCCTCCAATCTGAGACTGTCCTCTAGTCTTACACTCTCCCACCAGAGGTCTGATCCTCTCCACAACAACTCTGTCAGAGGCATTCACCATTCGGTAGGTTTCAATCGGGCCAACCCTCATTCTACAGACAACAAGAACCTTGAATAACTCCAGTCCGCCGAACGCCTGAATTCCCTCCAGGCCCGGGGTCCGGGGTCCAAAAACGGGAAGCCCGATGCTCTCTCCCGTCAATACGTTTCCGTTTTCCCAGCCCCGAGTCCATCCTTCCACCATCCGGTGTAGTGGCTGCCCTCGCCTGGGAGATCGAGTCCAGAGTCACGGAGGCCCAACGGACTCAACCTGACCCAGGCATCGGATCTCCCAATCGCCTCTTTGTATTCGATTCTGCTCGATCGCAGGTTCTCCAGTGGGGGCACACTTCTCGATTCGCCTGCCATTCCGGGATCGATCGGACTCTGACCCTCCTGAAGAGACATTTCTGATGGCCCTCCATGGACGCCGACACCCGTTCCTATGTCTCTGCATGTTCCGTCTGCGCCCGGGGAAAAGCCTCTGTCCAGGCCCATATACATGGTGCCAAAAGATCTGGGAAGACACACGCACGGCCCTGCTTCGCTCAGCCAACCATAACCGAGAAATTGCCGACCGTCATCCTGAGTATCGACCTGGGCAGATGGTGTGGCTCTCGGCTATAGAGACATTCCTCTCAAGAACGAGCCCAAGAAGCTCGCCCCCGCTTCCTGTGACCCTTCGAGTTTGAGAGCATTATCAATCCCACGGCAATCCGGCTCAAACTACCTTCGTCAATGCAGATCCATCCTACAGTTCACGTCTCCCAGTTAAAACCGGTTTCTGTCAGCCCCTGGTGCCCTCCGACCGAACCCCCCTTCCCCTCCCCCCACCCCGGATTATTGACGACAATCCGGCGTACACCTTCCGGCGGTTATTGGATGCTCGCCGTCGGGGCAGGGGTCTCCAGCACCTTGTTGACTGGGAGGGGTACGGCCCGAAAGAAGGTTCCTGGATTCCCCGCTCCTTCATCCATTAGTTCTATGTTCCGCTGCAGTTTCAAGATATTCCTGTAAATCCCGTCTCCTTGTCAAGATTCCTCCGGTTTGCTGTTCTACGTTCACGTCTAAGCCAACATCCCCAACTCAGTCAACATGCCGGTGTCCCGCACTTGGGTTCTCCTCAGTCGCCGCATGCAACAGTGAATTGTACTGATCAAACACCTCGTCCTACTGGGGGAATTAAAATTATTGTGACAGCTGCAGAAAGATATCTTGGTGTAACTGGTGTTGCCAGTTTTATAAGGAAAAGGGCAGGGTACAGAGTTGTGAATGTGAGTTAAACGTATGTGGCAATTGTAGTAGAAATACATCATTCAATAGGTGGGGTGTTAAAGTGGTTAATTTGTACAACTTGTGGAAAATGACACTAGTATTGCCTATTCTAAACCCTGAGCTCCCTGTCTGATCCTTCAAGTTATGGACCGATGTGGTTAACCTCTCATTTATGTAAACTTATGGACGTATAGTACTAGAACGGTTGAATTATATTTCTGAAGAGGGAGGCAATTTATCATTTTATCAGAGTATATTTTGGAAGGGGAGAATGACATTGGATTCAGTTTTATATTTGGAATACGAGATTAGGAAAGCACAGTTAGAAAAGTTGTTGCACTGACAGTTATTTTGACATTGAAAAGGCATGTAATATTTATGGAAGGAAGGACTTTTGGAAATTAGGAGAGCGGAGACTGCAGCATTTTTTTCTGATTTATTTTGTCATTTGGAAGGTCCCTGCAAGTAAGGGTGAGAAAGATATATCCTGGTGTGTATGAGATAGCGAATGGGAGCATACAAGACAGTATTTGTAACCCTTTATTATTTAATAATATGATTAATGATATTTTCCGAGATATTTTCACGCTTGGAGTATGGGCCTAATGGATTATCCAATATGTCCCAGTTTCGTGTTCTCAGTAACTCTACTTTGTTCCCCCCCCCCCAATCACATTAGTCGATTTAAAGTGGAACAGGTTAATACAATGTAAATATTCTGTTCGCCGGAGAATCTGTTGTCTCATCAGTATATTAAGGAAAATTATTATGATATGTTAACCATCAATCGTTACCAATCATGTCAAGTTGTTAAGTTTTTTTTACAGATGGAACGAAAGATAATTTAACTGGTAATGCTGGAGTAGCTCAGTTTTCTGCCTGAAATATAGATAAAGATAGAGAAATTAATTTGCATCCATTTATCAGTGTATATACAGCAGAATTGGTTGCCATCATTTTAGGCTTAAAGTTGGTGGAGAAATTCCTTCCCACGTAACGTTATAATTGTTCAGATTACTTTTATGTTTTGATGACTTAAACACGTTATTCTAGCAGTCGGTCAGATTTACTGTTGGAAACTCACCAGGGATTAATTCATATTCAAGTACTTGTTTATATATTTCTTTCTTACAGGTCCCTGAACACAGAGGTATTGAGGGGAATGAGTGGGTTGACTGTCAGTTACAAAAGTTCAACTGTGGATAAAGACCCTTCACTTAACAAATCAGAAGTTCAGAGTTACGTATGTTGGGAATTAGGAGCTGATGGAAAGACTGATGGGAAAATGGGTACACCTTTACAGAATACATAAACGTGTTGGGTGTATGAGGAGAAAGGGGTAAAACAAGAACGGACGGAATTATATTGACATAAACTAGAATGGGAACATGAAAGTGCTGGGTTTATGGGAGAAACAAGAAGCGAAGGAAGTATATCGCCATGACTTACTAAGCTTAATGATTCCTTTTGTCCAATTGCAAAACCTGCTTCTGGATCGAGTAGGATTTTTCATTATGAAACGGTTGAACAGATGCTATTTCAGGGTGAAGCTATCAGGAAAGAATTCATGCAGGCTTCATTGTAATTTTGGGAGGTTTGATTGATATAATTTAACCGATTTCTTAAGTCATGGGGGTGACTTCAATTTAATTCGCAGTATTGTGTTTCATTACGTAGTATCGATAGGATTTGTTGGGGATCATTTAGCTTTCATTAGAAGACAGAGGCAGTTCTCTATTATTTCCCAGTTCTCTACACCCCAGTCCAGTCCAGTTGATAACGGGAATGCGCCTTTAAGTTGGAGTGTCTTAATTTTGCCAGTCATTAAAAGAGATGGCGGAGACTGGTGTGATTCACATTGGGTTACTAAATGAGCATCTGATCTGACCCGCGCCGTCTTGTGGGAATGTCTGACAGTGAAGTTGGTGAGCGGAATGGGAATAGATGGACATAGCCGCAGACGAATGTGCGGGCGGCATTCCGGAGTAGTTCTTTGTCTGGCATCTGGCGGGAAGAATGAGGTTCTGACTCTCTTGGACGGTGCTTTGCCCCTCCCGACACACACACTATCTTAACGTCCCGGACTGCCGGTCGATGGGACAATCCGCCCGGGAATAAAACATGGGAGATCAGGCGGTGAATCTGAGGAGCTGGATCCCGGACTGGAGACTCTGCCGCCGCCTCTGGTGACTACCTAGGATGCGGCGCCATTAATCAACTGAAGCATCGAAGTGACGGGATATTTCACCGCGCTGATCGCCTGCTCCCTGAATTTCGACTGAGTCACCGCGTAAATAAATGTGTTTGTGCAGCAGCTGAAATTCATCAGGAAAAACCCGACGTACTGAAAGATCAATTCAGAATCATTGAAATTGTATCCTTTCCCAGAGACCTGATAATATATGAAATTTACAACCAGTGTCATCCACAGGAGGATGAAGTTGATGGAGAGGGTGAAGAGTAAAATCACAGACCTCCTCCTGCTCTCCATCTCCGGGTCACTGCGGTTTTCCCACTTGCTCTGACCCTTCAGCCCCTTACGGACCCGACTGGCCACTAAAATGTGTCTGACTGTCAGAGCGTTGAGCAGCAGGATCACAGCGAAAGGGAGTAACGGAGTTAAAACTGTATCCAGCCAGTCATATCCCACCCACCAGGGGTCAGTGAAATAATTCTGCTTGGTATCACAGAACCACGGTACATTGTCGATGATCACTCTGGGTTCCCGTACGAAGTATCGGGGAATGTTTCTCAGACAGGACAGTACGCCGGTTGTTGTTAGAACCACAACCGCAGTTTTCCCGGTGCAATATTTTGTTTTCAGTTTCTGGCAGCAAATGGCGACAAACCGATCAAAGGTGAAAGTGACGGTGAACCAGACAGAACAGTGTGTGGCTGTGTAGCTCAGTACATCGATAGCACTGCACACAGGGGTGATGCCCAGAAAACTCCACCGGAAGTAAATCACTCTGAGTCGTTTCAAAATGACGCTGTTGATAAAGGTCAGCAGATCCGCCGCTGCCATGGCCACCAGGTAGCGAGTGGTGCAGGTAGAGAGGCCGCACTTTCCCCGGGACAGGATCACAATCGCCAGTAAATTTACTGGAGAGAGAGAACAGTCAGTGGGCATTACTGAAAACATTTTCCAGGAATTAACATGGTATCGGGCTTTGGCTAAATACTCGGGAGTGCTAGAGTCTGTAAACGACTGCTAATCTAACACCAGAAATAGGTCGCACTGTCTCTGACCTGTCTTCTTCAGTGTGGAGATAAGACGATGTGTGCGGAATCGTTGGCGATAAAAACGATCTGCATGAACAACACCGATCGGTGCTGATCCCCATTCCAGTCGCTGATGGGGCCGGTTTCACTGAATTAACTGTGACTGACCAGGACTCTGGAAAGTCAACGTCTGATGAGGCCGAGAATGGATACAGAGAGGAGCAACACACACACAAAACTGGAGGAACTCAACAGATCAGGCAGCATCCATGGTATTGAATCATCTTTCGTTTCGAGTCGAAACCCTCCTTAGGATGAAGCGCTGCCCCGATTTATGACGGGTTTCAGAGGGAAAGAAGGAACCACGTAGTGACCTGTGACTGAGTAGCTCCATTAATGGATTAATTCTGCAGCGCAGTTTAATTCGATAACACACGACAGCAGATCCGTGAACACTGGTTCAGTGATCAGACCCGATAACTGACCAACAGACAGTGGGATCCGACTGTGATAGACTCCACAGTGAGACGTGAAGCACAGAACTAGGGTTTCCCTCTGATCAATAACTTTGGAAAAGTGTACTTCACAATGCAAACATCTCCCAGTCACAACTTCCTGGAGAGATCCCTGGCCCCAGCACTGGGACATCTCAGGACAAGGTGTCATTCAAGGCAAGGACAGCGTTCAATTTGATCCCGTGAGTTAGAGGAGAAAAATAAGCTTAGTTCCACTTGTTATTAAATCTGAAATTTCAGAATGTGAAATTGACAGGATCGATATCTGTGATGGATATTTGTGCAGTGATGATCAGGTTGTAAGCTTGTAACATTATCTTAAACAGGCTCAGAAAACCCAGAAATAACGAACATGAAATGTTCTGCTCACTCACCTGGAACTCCAATGACGGCAATGAACATGTACAATATTTTCTCCACACTGAAATACCTATCCAACATTGCAGACATTTCCTCTGGCCAGTGATTTGTCTCTTTGTGCGACAGGCGATCTCTCGGAATGAAATGTTAAGGCACCACATACCTGGGGTTTTTAAAGCCATTCAGCAATTCCACTGGGACAGATTTCAACAGATTGAAAAATAGAGGTTTTAAAATTATTTACAAACCAATTACGTCAGACAAGTACAATCCCTGCGATGACAGATTGTCATTAAATTAATGAATAATTTTTAGATAATTTGTGGGAGTTAGTTTGTTACAACAAAGGTAACTGAACCGTCCGAGGTATCTTATCAATTAAATTCGCTTCCACTGTAAATATGTACATCAAAGGAACTATTGAAGTAAATTATGTCATTGTGCCTGTGAAATTGTTCGGGATCACCTACTGTTACCATTCTCCTCGAGAGTATAAACTCTTGATGTAGTTTGTGTTTGTAGGACTCTACTGAGAGGCCTCGAAAAAAATGTCTGTTTGTGTTGATGATTAAACACGATTTCATATCCACTAAATCCTCCATCTGCTTCAGTGACTTAGTCACACACAGATCATTTGGGGGCTCATCCAGGACCCATTCCTAACCCGAACGCATGCCTTGAAATTGAGCAGTCTACTGGGGGGAGGGGTCTGTTTTAATCATGTCACTCCGTAGGTGTCACAGAACACGGTGCGGAAGTGTGTGTGTGTGTGTGTGTGTGTGTGTGTGTGTGTGTGTGTGTGTGTGTGTGTGTGTGTGTGTGTCTGTGTGTGTGTTTGTTTGTGTGTGTGTGTGTGTTTGTTTGTGTGTGTGTGTGTGTGTGTGTGTGTCTGTGTGTATGTGTGTGTGTGTGTGTGTGTCTGTCTGTCTGTCTATGAACGTTAGTGTGCGTCAGTGTGTTTTTGTGTCTGTGTCTCTACTTGTCCCTGCCTGACTATACACGTGCCCGTACACCTCCAATTCAGTTTATCCTCCTTGGTACAGCCCCTTCCCATCTGTCTCCGCAATGCAGATGTTCTCGAACTCTCATTTCAAACGCTTCACAAAATGGCTGCTGAATCGTAACAAAGCAAGAACAGAGGGCAGATTTCAAATTGCATTTATTATTAATGTATGTAGAAATAAAACAACCTTGAGACTCGTCACAGCTCCATTTCGGCAGACACCCCCCACATGCACATTAGGTTATCCCGGAGCAAGAATCAGTTCAAGCAGTTCACAAAATAGCTGTCTCCATAAATTCCTTTATAAACGGAACAACACTGAGTTTTCACACACCTCCAAATCCACCGGCTCCCCCAAGCCAGTACTCACCCCCGAATCCGCCAACACCCCCAACTCTGTGCAAATCTGTGTGCATCCACAAATCTGTGCTCACTGGCAAAACCTCATTCAACCCTCAAATCAGTGTGCACCCCAAAAGCAACCGGCACCCGGAAAGTCCAGTTCACTCAGACATTCTCTGACGTACCCCTAATCTGTGCTCATCCGGAAAGCAACATTCGCCACCAAATCCGTATCGTTACATTCTCACAGAGCAGGAGTCACTTCCACTACTTTACAAAATAGCTGTTTCCGCCTTAAAAATAGCAAGAACAAAGTTTAAAATGCAAACATACGCCCACATGCGTATTCCTCGTATAATCATTGACATCCCCCTAAATCTGCGTACCTCACCAAACCCATCTTTATCCCCTCATCAGTGGGTGTGCCAAATTAAGGAACTCAACCTGCAGCTCGATGAATTTCGGCTCATACAGGAGAATGAGGAAGTTGATGCACAAGCAGTTGTAATTTATTGTCAGGCTCTGAGGGAGAACTGGTAGAGAATGCAGCAAAATGAGGAAGACGGACACATCGAGACAAATGCCGATGGCGGTTGCGTGTTCAGCACCGCCTCCTTTCCCTTTGATCGATACAAGAGGAGTTTGTGAGCGGCCTATCGCTGTGTAGCTCGCTGTGGCAGGTAGTTAGGCTTCTGCGCTCGTGTGGCTTCTGCCTCCCTTTCCATGAATGTGGCTGTTATTGGATGAAGGGATCGTGGTTCCATTTACAGAGTAGTCTATTGCGTTTAAGGACTGTGAACTTTTTCAGTCTAAAGGATTTTGTATTTATGTTTTAAATCGACGTTCCTTTTCCATTTTATTGTGCGAGGGGACCGGGTTTGGGGTTGATGTTCTGTTGTGTTCTGTTAGATATGTTTGCGGAGTGGGGAGCGTTGGTCTTGCTTTGTTTTGTCCCGGGGTCGTTGGTGTTGATGTTCTGTTGTGTTCTGTTAGATATGTTTCCGGGGTGGGGACGATGTTCTTGCTTTGTTTTGTCCCGGGGTGTTTGGTGTTGATGTTCTGTTGTGTTCTGTTAGATATGTTTGCGGGGGTGGGGGGCGATGTTCTTGCTTTGTTTTGTCCCGGGGTGTTTGGGATTGATGTTCTGTTGTGTTCTGTTAGATATGTTTGCGGAGGTGGGGGACGATGTTCTTGCTTTGTTTTGTCCCGGGGTGGTGGGGGTTGATGATCAGGATGCCGTTCATTTTCTGTCCAGGAGTGTGGGTTTGACGTTTCTCTGTGAACGGCTTTCATGCTCTTTCTTTGTTTCGTTGCTATCCGGAGTTGTATATGGTGACAGACTTTGAAAATAAATGAATCTTTGAACCATTGGAAATGGCTGTTAGTGGGATATCTTAAACTGGAAAGGGACCCTACATCACTGAAGATGATGAATATGTGTCTGAAGGTGTGATATGTGAATGGCCACAGTGCACAGAATAAGGTCGGTGATCTTGTGGCGCAGCTAGAGATTGGCAGGTATGAGACAGTGGACATTCTGAGTCATGGCCGAAAGAAGGAACAGAGGTCAGAGCAGTGCATCCAAGGATATGAACTGTATCGGAAGAGATAGATAGATCTGCGAATAGAGCTTGTAGTTTGTTGGTACAAATCAAGTCAAATCCTTATAAAGTGACAGAGGATCGGCAGATATAAAATCCATATGGATAGAGTTAAAAAATGCAAGTGTAAGATTACCTTGATGGGAGTTATATACGGATATTGAAACAGCAGCCAGGAAGTGGACAACAAATTACAACAAGTGATCTAAAATATGTAAAAGGGCAATGTTTCAACTCCACTACTCACCGAGGATTTCAATATGCAGGGAGGTTGAAAAGGTCCGTTAGGGCTGATTCCCAGGAGGCATTGTTTTAGAACGCATACGATATGGCCTTTGAAGCAGCGTGTGGTTGAGCCTACAAGGAAAGGGTAATTCTGGATTAGTATCAGCGAGGAATTCTTCAGAATAGATTGGGAAGAGACACTGGAAAGTATGACGGTGTTTTGCATCAATGTCTGTTTTTTTCTGGGTGAGATTCGGAAAGCGAACAGAAGGTGCATCCCGAATATAAAAAATAGGTATCCTAACGAGAGGATCAGGCAACCGTGGCTGACGAGAGAAGTCTAAGACAGATTAAACGCAAAAGAGAGGGTACATAATATAGCAAATATTTGGTGGGAATGTAGAACACTGGGAAGTTTTTAAGGACAGAAAAGATTAAATATGAAAGCAGGCTAACCAATATCATCAACGAGGTTACAGTAAGATCGTTCTGTGGAAGACACCAGTAACGCAAGACTGTCAGGAGGCAGAAGTGACTGTAGGTGGTATTATTGAGGTGAAGATGTTCAGAAGCTGAAAAGCGTGAAGGTAAATAAGTCACCTGGTCCAGACAGACGACACTGCAGAGTTCTGAAAAGAGATAACTGAAGTGATTGTGGAGGCATCAGCAATGATCTTTCAAGAACCTAGAGAGACTGGAATGGATGCTGAGGACTGGAACATTGCAAATGTCACTGCACTCTTTAGGAAGGAATGGGGGCATCACAAAGGGAATTATCGGTCAGCTTGCCTGTCTTGAACGGTTGGAAGACGTCGGAGCCGATCACTAAGGATGAGGTTTCGGGGTGCTTGGAGGCACACGTTAAAATTCTGCAAGGTCAGAATTTATGAAGCGGAAATGCTACCTGACAAATCTGTTGAAATTCTCTGAAGTAGCCTCAGGCTTTGCCTCAAAAGGCTTCGGATCAGAAGCGGTGTCTGCTCTGGGGACGTCACCCGGATAGGTTTCTGTGAAACTTATCTCTTTTTACTGTGTCAGCGATACTTAGAGTAGTCTAGATAGACGCTGAATGTTCGTCATGCTGGATGTTGTAGCACTAGAAGACCCAGATTTTCCCATGGAACTACTTCAGCCTGAAGTGCGTCCAGGCGCAACTCCTTAAAGACCCAGTCGGGGATGTGGAGCAGCAGCTGGATGACCTCCCGCTCATACCGAACGGTGAGGAGATCACTGATCGGTGTTATAAGGAAGTAGTCGCGTCTCAGTTGCAGGAGGTGGCTTGCTGGGTGACTGTTAGCAGAAGGAATGAGAAGGTGAATAGGCAGTTAGCGCAGAGCACCCCTGTGGCCATTCCCCTGAATAATACTTGTACCCTTTTGGATACCCCAGTGGCCGATGACCTCCCAGGGAAATGAAGCGGAGACTAGGTTACTGGCACTAAGTATGAGTCCGTGGTGCAGAAGAGAAAAACGGGGGAAGAGGGAGCTGGTAGTGCTGGGGGTGGGGTATGGTCAACAGTCAAGTGAACGGTCAGGAGATTCTGTGAACGTGAAAAGTGCACACGGATAGTGACTCCCATGTGCTAGATCAGGGGTAACACGGATTGCGCCCACCACAATTTGGAGGGGCAGAGTGGACAGTCAGTTGTCTTGGTACACATTGGTGCCAATGGCATAGGAAGGGAAAACAAACATAGACTGAAGATAAAATTTAGAGAGCGAAGCAGAGAAACTGAAAGCAGAAGCTCCAGGTGAATGTTTTCTGGATTTCTACCTCTGGCATGCGCCAGTGAAGGTAGAATCAGGATTATGTGGCAGAGAAATATGGTGTAGATCTGAGAAGATGGTACAGTTAGAGTGGCTTCAGTTTGTTGAATCATTGCGATATATTCTGGGGATTGCATGACCTCCACAAAAGAGACAGCATGCACCTGAACCAGACGCGGTCCACTGTTCTCGATGTTTACTCATCTTGTTGGTGACATTCCATCTAATTCTGTAGGAGCGTGGAAACCATAATGAATGGACTCTGAATAGGACGCATGTTGAAAAGCAAAGACAGAGTGCAGTCAGACTGTCGGGAAGGACAGGCAGTTGACAGGACAAAGCAGCAGCTAGCACGGTGAGTATCGATGCATTAGGACTACAGAATCAAAAAGGGTAGTTAATACTGTACTCAAAATAGTACAGCCGTGGCTGACAGAGGAAGTTAAAGCTAATGAATAAAGCAAACGAAAGGGCATACGACAAAAAATAGCGTGAATTTAGAGGGTTAGGAAGATTTTTGAAATCTAACAACAAATAGAATCAATTAGGAGGTAAGAGATGAAAAATGAAAGCAAGCGTGCAAACAATATCAAGTCGGACAGAAAAACATATTTTCCAAGTATATCAGAATAAAAGAGATATGAGAGTGGATATAGGACAGTAGAAAATGAGGTGGTAGAAATTATAACGAGGAACACGGAGATGGCCGATTAACTAAATGAATATATTGCATCAGTCTTCACTGGAGGACAGAGGACTGGAAAATTGCAAAAGTCACTAAGGACTTTCAGAAAGCAGGAAAACAGCAGAAAGGAAATTATGGAGCAGTTAGCTGATCTCGGTGGTCGGAAAGATGTTGAAGTTAATTTTTGAGGATAAAGTTATGGAGTACTTGGTGACTCAGGACAAGACATGACAAAGTCAGCATGGTGCGCTTAAGGGAAAATGTTTTCGGACGAACCTGATAGGATTCTCTGAGGGGATTACAAGTCGGGTAGATAAAGAGGATGCAGATGACCGAGTATATCTGGATTTCCAGCAGTCCCTTGACAGGGCGCCAGAGTATTACAAGTACTTTACGATCATCATTAGAGCATTGGCTGACTGCTCGGAGGCAGCCAGTGGGAATGAAAACATCCTTTCCTGGTGGGCTGCCGGAGACCATTGGTGCTCTACAGGGGTCGCTGTTGGGATGGCTTCTTTTGATGCTGTATATCAATGATTTAGATGATGGAATAGCTGGCTTTGTTGCCAGGATTCCATGTGAAACAGGGTTAGTAAAGGGGTGGTCTGTGTTGAGGAAACAGGTAGGCTGTGGAAGGACAGATAAGGAAAATCAGCAAGGAAGTGACAAGTGAAACACAATTTTGGAAAATGCATGGTCAAGCAATCTGGTGGAAGCAATAAACCTACAGACTATTTTCTAAACTTGGAGGAAATTCAATAAGTATTGAGATGCAAAGGGACTTGGGAATTATTGTATCGAACGCCATAAAGGTGAACTTTCAGGTTGAGTTGGTGATACGCACGCCAGTGCAATATTAGTATTCATTTCAAGAGGTTTGGAATATCAAAGCAGGGATGTGATACTGAAGCGTTTTAAATCACTGCGTTGGCATCACCTTGAGTATTGTGAACGGTTTTGTGCTCCTTATCTGAGAAATGATACACTGGCGTTGGAGACATTTCACAGGATGTTCGCTAATGATCATTCCAGGAACGAAAGGGGAATGTTTGATGTCTCAGGGTTTATACCCACTCCAACGTAAAAGCATGAGCTGAAATCTTTAGAATGTTGAAAGGGTATTTTCGATGGGTTGGGAGTTTTGGACAAGACGCCTCCGGATAGAGACCGTCAGATTTATACAGAGCTGCGGAGCACTTCCTTTCGCCTGTGAGTGGTGCATTTGTAGAATTTGTTACCACAGGCAGCTGTGAAGGCCAGGTCGTTGGGAGTATTCAAGGCGAGGAATGAGTGGCAACGGCATCAAAGGTTACAATGGGGTCTTTTAAGAGCAACTTAGACAGGTACATGGAGCTCAGGAAAATAGAGGGCTGTACGCTAGGGAAATTCTAGGTAGGGTTCATGGCCCGCACAACGTTGTGGGCCGAAAGGCATGTAATGTACTGTTCATTTCTGTGTTTTATGTGCTACGTTACGGGGAAAATGCCGGGGAGTGGGAGTAAGGAAGGGAACAAAGAATCAATCATGACTGAATGGTGGAGCAGACTCGATGGGTCAAATGGACTAATTGTGCTCCTGTGTCTTATGGTCTGAAGATCCATCCGTCACGAACTGGCCGGGCTGTGATGATCTGAGGAATACAGCAACAGTTCATTCAGCAACACCTGAATCCCGGTGGAGGATTGCAACATTTATGGATCAATAATCAGATTAATCCCTTTTTATATATTAGATACTACGGAATCAAAGAGAGTGGGCGGCAAATGCATGATACACGAGGCATAATTCTTCCGTGAACGCAATAATAATTTTCAGTTCAGTTTTCAGTTGCACAGAGTTGTGAAGAAGATGATGAGGGGCATTCATCGTGTGGGTGGTCAGAGGCTTTTTCCCAGGGCTGAAATGGTTGCCACAAGAGGGCACAGGTTTAAGGCGCTGGGGAAAAGGTACAGAGGAAATGGCAGGGGTGTTTTTTACGCAGAGAGTGGTGAGTTCGTGGAATGAGCTGCCGGTCACGTTGATGGAGGCGGATACGATAGGGTATTTTAAAAGACTCCTGGATATGTCCATGGAGCGTAGAATAATAGAGGGCTATGGGTAAACCGAGTAATTTCTCAGGTCGGGACATTTCGGCACAACTCAGTTGACCGAAGGGCCTGCATTGTGCTGTAGGTTTACTATTTTTCCATGTTTATATTCCCAAATAGCGGTCGCATGTTGCTCAATTCAAATACTACACCAAATAAACATTTTGATGCTGCAGGAGGAAATAATTCCGTTCGCTTTTATTTACAGATTTCTCCCGTTGCTGCGAACAGGTACTTCACTGCATATTTCAGCTCGTCCCTGAATTTTCTCTGTGACAGTCCATAGATACAAGTGTTGGTGCACATGCTGAGGAAAGACAGCATGAACCCGCATTGCTGCAGGATATAGGTCGGTTTGCTGAAATATCTGTCTGTGTAGGAATAGTTTTCCACTTGCCACTTCATCGAATGTACGAGATAGGGCATCCAAAGTAATATGAAATTCGCAGAAAGAGCGAACAACAGTATCATTGACTTTCTCCGGTTCTCCACCTCTGGATCATGACGATTTCCGCTGCTGTTCCGAAGTACCTGGCGAACTCTATTTGTCGCTATCACCCGGTGGACGGTGGAAACATTGAATAACAAAATTAAACAGATTGGCAGTGACGGTGTTGTGATGCCGTGAAATACCTGGTAGGCTTTCCACAGGGGTGAGGTGAAGTATTCAGCCACGGGGACACAACGCCATCGATCTACTGCAAAGTAAAATGGAACGGCCTGGGCACAACACGCCGCACTCACTGTTACTACCACCACAGTCGCTGTTCTCTCGGTGCAATATCGGTTCCGCAGCTTCTCACAGCAAATGGCGACGCACCGATCAAAAGTGAAAGCCACCGTCAACCAAACGGAGCAGTCCCTGGTTGCGAGACTCACGACAAGTAGCACAGAACACACCGGCGTTACGAGCAAGAAATGAGCAAACAAATAGATATAGTTTATCCTCTCTAATATAAGAACAACGATCACCACCATCAGATCGGCTGCCGCCATGGCCACAAGGTAGAGAGTGATGCATTTGGACAGCCCGCACTTCCCCCGGAGCAAGATCACAATCGCCGTTAAATTAACTGCAGTAGTTATATTAAAAAAAAACAATTACTATCAGGTACCGCAGAGTGATCGGTGTGACTTGATTTGCGTTGTGTGAGTAGTAATGGATTGGACCATTGTCCCGAGTCTCTGCAAGGGTAACAGTCCCCCTGCGCTGACCAAGAGGCGATATGGCTGGTCCGACCAATCTGATTCTAACTTTTATTGCACAATTTTGATCTCTGCAGTTTCAAGTCCAAACGTTAACCATCAGAAGGAAAATCAGGAGTTGACAGCAGAGCGCCCACAGTTGGCTCTGTTCAGGAGTGAACTAAGGGCCGTTTTCCTCTCCTGTAAGGCGAGGTTATAAGACACTGCCCCGAATAGGATGTTGTCTTGCAGAGAAGGGTAGAGGTAGTGGAGAGAGATTTTTAACCTAATTAAACTTCCTTAAAAGAGTATTTAATTAGATTTCATATAATTTTAAAAAATATATTTTTTTAAAAAGTCATGAATGCATTTCACTCTAAACCAGGAGATATTTGCAGGCCGTTGGCACAGCCTTCTGATCTCAGAAGATGTGAAACAGATCTGGTCACAGGGAGACAAACCATGAACGTTAAAGTCAGACGTTACACTTTGTGCGCTCTGTCCAGAAGAACGGAGATAACGGCGAGGCCTCCTGACTTTTATCAGGCAGAGAGAAACTACAAAATTACAAACAGGTAAATCATAAGAGTTTTACTGTAAGCGCTGCCAAGGCATACTTAATCACCGAAACATTCGTGGGAAATCAACATGCTCACAGACACATCAATATTAATTTAAAAACAATAGCTGGACATTAAGTTCAGTGGATTCAATAAATTGTTGCTTATATAGTTCTGTTGATATTGAAAAAGAAACAAAAAACTGAATCACCTAACGATTGAGACAGTTATTGTAATAACCATTAGAACATAAGACAAAGAAGCATCATTTGGTCATTTGGCCCATTGAGTCTCCACGGACATGTGGTCATGGCTGATACATCTTCCCTCTCTGTGCCAATCTCTTGTCAACCCCGAATCCCTTCATGTTCTCACCAATCAACCTCTGCCTTAAATAGACATCAAGACGCGGCATCCCCAGCAGCCCCTGAAAACGACGGCAACAAATTTACCATTTTCTGGGTAAAGGATACGCCACACCCTCATCTCCATTCTGAATGTGCTTCCCTCTGTTCTGAGGTCGTTTCCTCCGGTCACAGTCTCCCCGACCATGTGAAACATCCTCTCCTAATCCACTCTATCAAGGCCAGTCATGAGTTGATAGGTTTCAAGTAGGTCACCGTTTTCTCTTCCGATTTCTAATGAAGAGTGTCCCATCAAACTCTTTTCATATGATAATCCGTTCATCCAAGAATCATTTAATTTGCGCACCTCATACTTTTGTAGTTCCTCTCCATTTAGAACATAGCCAACTCTTTCATGTGACAATACACTTCCCGACACCAAATTCCATCTGCCACGCCTTCGCTCATTCTCTAAATCTATCTCAGTCTTACTGTGGCCTCTCTACTTTCTCAACACTACCTGCCTCTCAATCTGTCTTCATATTGTCAGCAATCTTTACAACAAAGCCATGAATTCCATCAACCTGTTTATTTAAATATAACATTAAATCAATCTCATTCAACACAGTCCCTGTTAAATAACACTAGTCACCGTCAGTCAACCAGAAAAGGATCCCTATTTCCCCACACTTTACCTCCTGCCCATCACCCGCTATTTTATCAATGCTAGAGGATTCCATATAATACCATGGGCTCGTAGCTTGTTCAGCAGACACATGAGTGGCTCCCTGTGAAAGTTTTTCCGAAGATCTATGTACACACCAACCGGCTCTTCTTTTTTTTATTTTGCTTTTTATATCTTCAAAGAATTACAACAGATTTGTCAGGCAAGATTTTCTGTTGAGGACACCATCGCCTATTTTATCACGCGCCTCCAAGAAACCTGAAACCACATCCTGAACGATTGTCTTCACCAGCTTCACAACACCTGTGTTCAGACTAACTGGCCTCGCATTTATCTTATTCTGCCTCTTTCCCTTCTTTGAGAGTCGAATGACATTTGCAACATTCCAGTCGTCAGGAGCCATTCCAGAAGCTGGTGTGTGTGTGTGTGTGTGTGTGTGTGTGTGTGTGTGTGTGTGTGTGTGTGTGTGTGTGTGTGTGTGTGTGTGTGTGTGTGTGTGTGTGTGTGTGTGTGTGTGTGTGTGTGTGTGTGTGTGTGTGTGTGTGTGTGTGTGTGTGTGTGGTTTTACACTTGATATTCCTTTGCTCTGCCCACTGTAATTCCACACCATCCAAATGTTTGCCAGTTATTTCTAAAGATTTGATTTCATTTTAACAACAGAAGAACTCCGCTCCCTTGCCTTCCGATACAATGTGTATCGTTGGACATTTATCTTCCAGCGTTAATCTTCTTTTAGCCACGAGTCAGTGATGCCTGCATCATCATACAGTTCAATCAGTAAACGTGATACAAGCTAATCTACTTGATCCCGTATACAGCGCGCTTTCTAGTGTAAAACCTTCAGTCCTGCCTTCGCTGTGCTCGGTTTTGTCCACCGTTTACGTTTCAGTGGATCTGGTTGACTACAGCTTCGTCCTACGTTTATACTTTACTTGCTTGGAGTCTCACTACTCATTACCTTTGTTTGTAAACGAACTGCTTCCTCTTCAACACCATCACTCCTGCTTCCATCCGCCTACCATCGAATAAAAATCAACCAGACAGCTGCAGCTCGCCTGCCCGCAAGGATATTGGCTCCCATTCGGGCTCAGGTCGTGCCTTCCCCAGTAGAAATCCCAAAAAATCCGTGAAACTGAACCTCTGCCCCTCCACCAGTTCCTCGTCCACGCATCCACCTGCCAAATCACCCGATTCGTATTCACACTGGTACGTGACACAGACAGCAAATCAGAGATTACTACGCTGGAAGTCCTGTTTCTCATCCTTTTAGCTAGCTTCCTAACCTCTCTCTTCAGTTCCTCCTCAACTTGACCACCTGTGTCACTGGTGCCAAAATGTACCTGGACTTCCGGATGCTCACGCTCGCTCTTCAGAATACCTCGGAACAGATCCGGGACTTCTGTGATCCTGGCACCAGGAAGACAACCATCGGGGTGGATCAATCGCGCCCCCAGAAACTCCTCTCTGTTCCTCTGACTGTAGAATATCCATTGAACACTACAGTCACTTTTATCACTCTGCTCTGCAGAGCCACTGTACCAGAGATCAGTCACTGTGGCTCCCTGCAGTATCTGAAGTTGTATAATTATAATTGCGGGGAACGGCCACAGGTGTACTCTGCACGGGCTGTGAATTTCCCCTTCTTCTCACGACAGTCGCACAGCTACTTCCTCCAGCAATCGAGGGCCATCGAGAGGAACAGATACACATTGTATCCCTCCCCTCAGCCGAAAGTCGCGCTGGAAGGGATAAAGTAATGGAGTAATGGCCGCAGCCCCAGGTTTTAGGACAAAGGCATTCTTGTTTGGGGAATCATGGGGAAATAATTCACTCCTCTTAGAACAAATATTGTGTGTTCTTCGTTATTCGGGAAAAACCTGGAGAAAGTGTCATGATTGCTGATTGGACAACAAACAACAGATATGAAGACAATTTATCTGAAATATTCAGGATGGAGGTACCTCGGAAGGTTGAACACACTTTTAAGCAATTCAATTGCAATTAAAAAAGCGACGTGAAACGATTTTACCATTGATTTCCTTCACTGTAGCACTACGCAACCTTTATATGATATCACACCAGAAATGTAATGTACATAGAGAAGGTATTTTGTTATAATTCCCTCAGTTTGTGATGACAACAGGGGAAGTGTCCATTTTACATGGAGGGAAAGGGAAAAGCTAATGAAACTTGGCGATCTAATAAATACTTACGACACATCGAATCTCTTTCTCCCTGCAGTAAACTTTCAGCTTATTATGAGCAGAATTGTGCCGGGGCTGCCTGAAGTCAGTGAGAGAGAGATATCACGGCACAGTGCGGTCTCAACGCTGGCTGAGCCTGAGGAGTCACTGTTGTCACTGTCATGAGGCTGCGTAAAGGAGTATCTTTGCGAGCTGCCCTGGGGAAGTCCATCTGAAGGGTTTCGACGCGAAACGTCGAAAAGGTTTTCCTTTTCATGGACGCTGCCTGACCTACTGAACTCCACCAGCATTGTGAATGTGGTATTTCCCTGTTTGCGCATTTTGTAAACATATTTCAACTTTCCCGGCATGTAGTTGTTTTAACAGTACTACAACGTATAATGTATGCTTAATCGATATTACATTAATTTATTTAAATGTATCAAACACGTCAATTATATCCCCGGATGAAATCAAACCAAGAAATATATTAAAATATCAAAACACTATTAATCTACGATGCCCCGAGCGCGATATAAAGACATGGCATTACCTGGAACAGCGAGTGCGGCAAGCACCGGGCAGTAAATTCTGACGATATTATAAATTGTGGAATATCCCATTTTCTAACTCAAACAGTGATCAGTTGTTCAAATTGTCCCAACTGCCAGCATGCACTAGTTTGAGGAGTTCTTATACATCAGTGGAAAACAAGGTTAAATCAGTCAGTGTTCCCATTGGGATCATTAGACACAATCCACTGAACAAACACGAAGTGTCAAATATTATTACTCATTGTCTCATTGTCTACCATCTTTAGTTCGTCAAGGAAAATTAGAAAGACCTACTTTTGATGTTACCGTAAAGCATTTTCAGTGACGAGGGTTAGTGCAGTTCTGTTTCACTGTTAAAAGAGAGAGAATAAAAGAACAGCAAACGCTATCTCCTTTAGTTATCAATCAATTCTAAATTGCTAGAAACAGGTGAACCAGTAAGACGAAGCGTGTTCAATGTGGGTGAAATGTGCGGTGAGCCTTCTTAGCAGAGCCCAGCTTAGTAGCCTGCCTTGTCATTCCCGTGCCTCCAACGCTTCTGACGACAAGCTCAGCGGGTTAAATCTTGAATGAGAATTCTGATTGCGTTCCTGAATATCCAGTGACTTTACAGAGTCGAACAAATCTGAGCACCTGCAGAAACTTTCCCGACAGGAAAACGTCTGGACACAGAATCACCACTCGCAGGCAACAGAAATCCCACCTTAACTCTGTGGCAACAGACATTCCTCTGTTCTGTGCCGTGTAGACCAGGTGGTGAAGGGTGAGCGCGGCATGCTTGCCTTCATCATGGGGGCTTTGGGGGATTGGAAAAGCCTTCAGTAGCTGAAAATGTATTAAGTATGCATTTAAATGTATACTTAAATATAAATGTATTAAATGCCATCAGACTCCTCAGTACACGGAGCCTGGGCTGACACCAACGTACTGCTCTCTACTGTACCTATTGTCTTTTTTATTATTTATTGTAATGTCTGCACTGTTTTGTGCACTTTATGCAGTCCTGGGTAGGTCTGCAGTCAAGTGTAGATGTTTTTACTATGTTTTATTTACGTTGTTCAGTGTAGTTTTTGTACTGTTTCCTGTACCACCATGGTCCTGAAAAACGTTGTGTCGTTTTTACTGTGTACTGTACCAGTTATGGTCGAAATGACAATATAATGAGTTGACGACTTGAAGTAGGGCGCACATGTATCACCGCGCCGTTCTGGTCACCACACTGCATAAATGACGTCATTAGCTGGAAAGTTTAGATAGGCGAGTGATGTAATTAACTGCAATAAGTCATATAAAATTAAAATAAAATATTATTAGCTGCTGCAGAATGATCAGTGCAACTTTACTTGTGTTGCATGAGTAATAGTCGAACGGGCTGTAGTAAGGATAACAGGTGCACTTGTGCCGAATGGGATGCGATGCGTGTGTCCCGTTCAATCTGATTCTACATCATAATGCACAATTTAGATCTCGTTCATTTTGCATGCCGAAGTTAACCATCACAAGGAAAGCCAGAGGTTCCCAGCAGAGCGCCATCTAGCGGTTTTGTTAAGTAGTGAATAACGGGCCGGATTCCAGTCCCGGAAGGCGAGGTTATGAAGTGTTGTCCCGAATAGGCTGGCATGTTACGGAGACGCCACAGGTAATGGAGAGGTTGGCTTTAAAATCAGATGATATGTCGAAATAACGCTTCTTTAAAATAGTTTATTTTATTGCCTTACATTTAAAATGAGATTAGTATATAATTACATCGACAAAAAGTCATGAACAGACCAATAAAGATATAAACTCCTTTATTCCTCCAAAGAAGAAAGGTAGGATCACTTAATGAAGGTTTAAATAAATAATTTCGATAACTTAAACTACAAACTTTAATTTTTTTAAGATTAAAAACTAATACGAAACTGGAATCAAATTCGTAATGACTGCTTAGTCACAGGGTATAAATTTAAATTAGTAGTTTTGGCCAGTTGTACAGTTAGAGAAGATCCTAATAAAGAGGTTACGTAAAGGTGTTTCCCAGCATTCAATTCCAAATTAGGCCAAGGTAGTCTATCAATAATTATTAAATTCGGACCTCCATCCTTTTTTAATTTTTTAAATGATATTCTTGATCTTGTATTATTCCAAACAAAAGATGAAATAACAGAGTCAACCTGATCAAAAAAAATTCTTTGTTAAAAAATAGGGATATTTTGAAATACATATAACATTTTTGGTAAATTCTTCATTTTAACTGCATGAATTCGGCCGGCTAATGAAAGTGTAAGTGGATACCATCTACAAAGTAATTGCTTCATAAAATCCACTAAAGGAATCAAATTAGCTTAATAAATGTCTTTATGATTTTTAGTAATATTAATACCTAAATATTTAAATGAGTCCGTAATTCCAAAAGGAATGTGATCATATATAGAAACAGAATCATTTAGGGAAAATAAACCACTTCTATGAAAGTTTAGTTTATATCCAGAAAACTTTCCAAATTCGTTTAATATTTTCAATAAAATATTCAATATAAACTAAGGGATCGTCAGCATAAAGGCAGATCTTATGAATAGTCCCATTTATGAAAATTTAATGAATAACTTTAGCTTCACGAAGTGCAATAGCCAAGGGTTCCAGCACCAAATTAAATAACAAGGGACTTAATGGCCATTCTTGTCTCGTACCCTGAGAAAGCCGAAAAAAGGGAGATCTGCAATTATTAGTAATAAAAGTAGCAATAGAGTTTTATATATCATTCGGATCCACTTAATAAAATTAATACCAAAGCCGAATTTCTCTAAAATATTTTAAAAAAAGTGTTTCCATTAAACTCTGTCAAATACCTTTTCAGCATCGAGAAAGACAACACATTGGGGAGTGTTAGAAAAGGATGAATATATAACATTTAACAGTCTCCGAACATTAGAGAAGGAATAACGGCCCTTTACAAAACCTATTTGGTCTTGAGAGATAATTTTAGCTTTAAAATTCTCCAGCCGATTAGCCATTATTCTTCAAAGAATTTTAGCATCCACATTTAAGAATGAACTAGGTCTATATGATGCACAGTCAGTGGAAGGTCCTTTATTATGTTGATTTCAGGCTTACGTCCTGTGCCACGTGCAACCTGGCTAAGAACTGGGAAGGCAGTACAGTTAAACTTGCAGTGAAGCAGTTGGTGCAGCAGGGTAGTTTCAGATATCGGGATCATTGAGCTGTCTTCACTGGCAGGTAAGACGGGTGTCATGGCAACAGGCTACACCTAGGATAACGTTGTTTCGCTGGCAGCGCCTGGGAGAGTTTTAAATCATGTGGTATGCTGGTGGGAATAAGCAGATATCATTCCACGGACGGTAGGGGGAAGGTCGAGCAATGTTGAAAGGAAGTCCAGTTCTGGCAAGGACAATGGTGGAACAGAGGCACTGAAATATTCATTGATTTATGTCGTGATAGGGCACAGAGTAGATTTACAACATCAAACACACCGCTTTACAGATAAGACAAACCAACCCACATTGTGAAGTCGCAGCCCAAAAATGACCACACTCAGTCCGGTGTAGACAGGGAGCTTCGCTAGCCCGTTTCAACACGAGGAAGACACAGCTGCACAAACCAGATCATGGATGCACAGACTCGGCCCAGCACAATTCCAACACGCAGCAGGAAATGGACATGCAGACAGCAAACACGGTGTTGCGGGGACACAGACTTCCACAACATCAATAAGCTGTGGATTTTGCAGATATATCTCTGCTGTAATCCCGAGGCCAGCTGCTACTACCAGCGCCCCCAACACCCCAGCACCTAAACCTCCCCACCGCAACCACCCCGACCCCCGAGACACACACACACTACGCTGAGCAGAAACAGTCAGGAGCTCTCCATAAGGAAAATGAGCTGTACAAAGCCAGTCCTTCACAAATGGGACACACACAGACTGTGTATAACTCAACGCAATCTGCAGCGAGCACTCAGACCTGCTCGCACTCAGCAACGTAGTGCACAGTTGTAACTGCGTACATCTCCAGCGTTTCAATGACAGAAATTTGTAAAGCACTGACGCTAGACTGCAATTCATTGATACAAGCGATCATCTCACTCTCACTGGGTATATTTTAGGATATAAGTAGAGGTCTCAATAAGTGGAAGCTCCGACATTACATCAAATTCACCAAAAAAGCATATTTCCAGACTCTACATGAGATGTACATAAACAGCCAAATAAATTGCTTAAATGTTTTAGCATCGATTGAATACGATCCTACTTTCGAAAAACTAGAGAATTGGAATAAATTATCCAGCTGGAGAGATGCAACTTGTGGAGCGCAGCAGGGATCATTCGTGGCCTCCTGTACGCTGCTGTGAACAGGTTGGATGGTTCATACAATGAGGCACGGTGAGGTGCAGCACTTGAATACAGAACGGAACAGACGGATAAAGACGGAGCTGTTCTGCTGGTTCAGACAGTATCTATGGAGAGGCATAAATAGGAAATATTTCATCTGAAACTCGCATCACGATGATCCAGCCCAGGTTCTGGTCCCATCCTGGGTGTTCAGAGATAGGGTGGATATAATGTCTGTGATCCTTCAAGAGGAACACAACCATGTTCTCGGCTCCGGAGGCTTGCGCGCTTCAATGCTAAACAGGCCAAACGGTGGAGACCAGACTAAGTGTGGTCCAGCGGTTCTTCTGCCTCAGGTGTTCACCTCAGGGCTAAGATCCATGACCGGTCAAAATAGGGAAACAGTGATTAAAATTCCTTCTTCCCTGTGTACGAGCAAGGTCAGACAAAGATGGAGGACGTTCATTGCTTCGCTAAGCGACAGCGGCTTAATGGGCCGTATGTCATGACTGTGATCAGACTGGACTAGAGGCCTCCCAAATGCTGACAAGAGGTACGGGAACATGAAGTAGGCAGTGCATGGAAAGACATAAATGAAACAGAGTGGCTGCAGCGGCGTGTTTTCTTTTCCCTGGGGCTCCATTTGAGCCCCACACATGTCCGTTTACTTTACCCCTCTAACCTTAATCTCATACCCTCTGATATTATGCCTCTTTGTCCTAGGAAAATGGCAGCTGTTAAAGACCTTATCTATGACTCACATAATCTTACAAACGGATCGGTTATCTTCCTCAGTCTTCACTGCTCCAGTGAAAACAGTCAAGTTCCTTCAGTGTACATCAGTGCCTGTGACAGTAATAAACCGGTTTAACAAATGATCACATCCCCTCTCATCCCGCAGCATCCTATCAAACCACTGCTGCACCCTCACCAAACCCGGCGCGTTTGTGCTATATCGGGCGCCCAGAACCGGTTATAATATTTCTGATACAACCTCACAGAGATTTATGAAGCAGTTACATGACTGCTTCCTCAGCTCAGTGTATTGACGACTACAGGCCGTCCTGGCAGATACATTGTTAACTACCCCGTCCCGTCGGAAGCCACTTTCAGGAAGCTACATACATGGACCCTGGGTTTCTCTCTACGTCCATCTTTTCAGAGCCGTCTTATTGGCAGTGTTGTATTCCGCATCCTTTGCTCTCCAAGTTGCAATGATGGATCCCTGTCTTGATTAGACTCCATCTGGTGATGCTCTTCTCACAAAAGAATATATCCTGCTGTATTTTGTCTAAACCATCCACATTTGTATGATCCACAAACCTAGAATTGCGCCCACAAGGGAGAAAGGGAGAAATACAAAGAGATCTCGGAAGGTGAATGAGCAAGTGCAGCAGGCAGTGAAGAAGTCCAATGGAATGTTGGCCTTTATTACAAAGGGATTTGAGTACAAGAGCAAGGAAATCCTCTTGCATTTGCACAGAGCCCTGGTGAGACCACACCTGGAGTATTGTGTACAGTTTTGTTCTCCAGGGTTAGGGAAGGACATCCTGGCTGTAGAGGAAGTGCAGCGTAGATTCACGAGGTCAATTCCTGGGATGTCTGGACTGTCTTACGCAGAGAGGTTAGAGAGACTGGGCTTGTACACGCTGGAATTAAGGAGATTGAGAGGGGATATGATTGAAACATATAAGATTATTAAGGGATTAGACAAGATAGAGGCAGGAAATATGTTCCAGATGCTGGGAGAGTCCAGTACCAGAGGGCATGGTTTGAGAATAAGGGGTAGGTCATTTAGGACAGAGTTAAGGAAACATTTCTTCTCCCAGAGAGTTGTGGGGGTCTGGAATGCACTGCCTCGGAAGGTAGTGGAGGCCAATTCTCTGGATGCTTTCAAGAAGGAGCTAGATAGGTATCTTATGGATAGGGGAATCAATGGATATGGGGACAAGGCAGGAACCAAGTATTGATAGTAATTGATCAGCCATGATCTCAAAATGGCGGTGCAGGCTCGAAGGGCCGAATGGTCTACTTCTGCATCTATTGTTTATTGTCTATTGGAACTCAGCAGCCGTGCAGAATCTGCGGAAAAAATGAAAACAGTGGGAGTTTCGGGCCGAGACCCTTCGTGATGACAGAATTACCCACGTCTCAATTCATGTCTCAATGCAAGTCAGAGATCTCCAGAGAGGTTATGTCCAATCGACAGTATTCTCTGTCCTTTTCTGAAACATAGAATCTAACAGGTTATAGTTCCAACCGCATTTGGAGTGGTCTGAGCAGTTGTAGGCCCCAAATAGAATAGAATAGAATATAGACCACTTAGCATAGAACAGCACCGCGCAGTACAGGAAATTCTGCCCACCCTTTACGCTTCCAGGTGCGAGCATCCTGTCCGAAATATTTGCGTGTCTGACAGGCATAGAACGTGAACATTTCCCTCTCCCTATGTTTAAACTTCAATTAGATCTTCAGGAGCAGATGATTTCTTACAGGGTGTTTTCCTTCAGTGGATAATATCCGGCATTTGCTGCCAGTGGATATGGTTAAATCAGATATCAGAGGGTGTTTACGAGCCTTTCCAAACGGAAGCTTGAATAGGCAAGGCATAGAAAGTTATTCGCTGAGGGGATGAGTCTGGTGTGGTCATACAAACGGCTGACGGCTGCCTCTGTTGACAGTGCTGCTCATCCCCGGATGTACTCAAGACGTTCATTAGGCGTCCTGCAATGTGAAATGTTGGTGGACACGAGGTCGTCTGTATCGATAACAGATGTTAAATCGCAGCGATGTGTTCACAAGGACACCCAGGTCTCTCTGAACGTTTCACTCTGACCTCATGTAAAATGTGCCCTTCTTTTCCACTTATCTGCCCGGAACGGATGATCACACATTTTCATCCGTTCTCTTCCAACTGCCACGTCTTCACCCATCCGATTACCCAGCCAACAACCACCAAATATCCATTGCAACCAAGTCATTCAGTCCTGGAATCATTTTCGTGAATGGCCTTTGAACCTTCTCCTGTTTCAGCACATCCTTTCGGAGTTGACTGGATCGAAACGGTTCACAACACTTGACGTGCAGCCTCAGCAGTGTTGTATAAATCCTCAACATTAAATTCTTGCTTTCTATATTCTAGTCCTCCTGAAATTAATGGAAGCATCGCGTTTGCCTTCGTCGCAACTGATTCAACCTGCAATAAAGCTTTAGAGAATCCTGCACTCGGACTTGCAAGTCCCTCAGCACCTCAGTTGTTGTTGGATATTTGTTCATACACTTCCCGACAGTGTATTTCATCCGTCACTTCTTTGTCCATTCTGCTCATTAGTATCCGTCCTTCCGCGGCTTTTTGCTTCCTCCAACTTACCTAGTCCTCCTTCTATCTTTCTAAAGTCTACCTACTTGACCACAAAGTCATCAGTGACTTCAGCCACATTATTGACGTATACTGTAAAAAGAACCGATCCTAATACAAACCCCTGTCGGATTCAGCCCTGCAATCACCGGCATCAGCCAGAAATGCTCCCTGTGATCCTGCTCTTTGATTCCTGCAAATCAGCCACTGCTTTACCCATGTTATTGTTCTTCATGTAACAACATGCGCTCTTCACTTGTTAGGATTCAAAAGTGTGTATTTTCCCCATTCAATCGAGAGTATAATAGATTAGATTAGATTAGATTAGATTATGAGGACACTCAATCCTCGTTTATTGTCACTTAGAAATGCATACATGCATTAAGAAATGATATAATGTTCCTCCAGAGTGATATCACAAAATTAAAACAGGACAAACCAAAGGCTCACACTGACAAACCACATAATTATAGCATATAGTTACAGCAGTGCAAAGCAATACCGTAATTTGATGAAGGCAGTCCATGGGCATGGTTTAAAAAAAATCTCAAGTCCCGATCGACGCCAATCGTCTCGACATCAGGCAGCAAAAGGAGAATCTCTCTCTGCCATAAAGTTCCAGGCACTGACTGCTAATGCCTCGGAAGTAACCAACGACAGCAGACTCCCAGTCCGTCCGAAAAATTCGAGCCTCCGACCAGCCCCTCCGGTACAGCCTCCAGAGCGCCATCCTCTGCCGAGCGCCCTCGACCTCGTCCCGGCCGCCAACATAAGCAAACCCGAGGTCTCAGAGACCTTCTCTTCCGGAGATTCCGGACCGCACAGTTGTAGCGGCAGCGAAGCGGGCATTTCAGAGGTTTCTCCAGATGTTCCTCCACACTCTCACGTCTGTCTCCATCGAATCAGGATTGTGCACGGATCCCTACTTAACACGGAACAGATATCCGTTCTCCAGAGAAGCCAGGCGCGCTGCGTCGCGCCGCCATCTTCTCCTCCGTCCTCTTGATTGTAGATACTCGCTCTGCATGTCTGTGACTTGCATGGAGATATGGGTGGTTGCACTTCTGTCCTGACAGAAACGTTAAATGTTTTCTCTTTTCTGTAGATACTGCCTGGCCTGGAGTTCCTCCAGCATTGTGTGTGTGTGTGTGTTGGTTGGATTTCCAGCAGCTGCAGATGTTCTGGTGCCCTGTGTGTGGTTGGAATGCTCTGTCTGTGGATGATACAAAGATTGGTAGCATTATGGATTGTTTAGAAGGGATACAGCAGGATATATTTCCCTTGCGGATGTGGAGGGAGAATCACCAGATGGGTTTATTGAGAACAAGCCTGTGTCATTGCATCATTCAAAACCAAATGATAAGAGACAAAACACCGCTGATGATACGACTTTAAACAATCTGACGTACATAGAAACCTTCGCGGCCAACTCTGTATCCGACGGAAACTGACTCCCATGTTGATGGAGTGACTGAGAAAGCACATGCCATGACGGGCTCTGGAACAGGGAAAGCTGGGGAAAGCTCTTGATACCAGTTTGTGAGACCCTGAGAGTCATAGATTGGGGAGCGGATAGCTGTCATTCTCAGAGAGATAACGGGTATCATATCACAGGCCATGAGCTTGAGGTCAGACGGGTAACTTCAAAAGACATGTGTTGGGCACTAATGTAGTCCCAGGGAAAATGAAAGTCGCCACTGCGGCTACTCTGTTGCTTTTATGTCTTTCCATGCACTGTCTGCATGCAAGTGTTATGCAGCTGCTCCACTGACCCTCGTTGGCATTTGGGAGACCTCTGGTACAACCCGATCATTGTCATGACTCACTGTCCGTTGCTCCCTTGGTTTTTAGAACAGCAATGATGTTCCCTCTTCTCTGTCTGTACTTGGTAGCACACAGGTACAGAAATATTCTGCATTGATGTTTTAACCACTCATGCTTGCTAACTCTGAGCTGAACTCCGTACCTGGAGTACGGGTTGGCCACTCTTGGTCTGGCCTCTACCGTTTGAGGTGTTTGGCAAGGGTGATTATACCCAGAGTCCAAGCACAAGTTCCTGACTCCAGCCAGCACAGCTCTCAGCCACACTGAAGCACGCAAGTCTCCAAACACCTTGTGGTCCTCTTGAAGGTTCACAGATATTTCAGCTTCTGTATCGCTGAACACGGGAAATTCAGCGGTTGGAACCTGCACCAGGGCTGGATCATCCTAATGCGGTTTTCGTCCGGAACACTCACCATTTATTTCACTCCATTGTTACTGCCTGAACCTGTGGAATTCCTCCAGGAATGCGTCTGTGTGACGTTCCGTATTACCATGCTCCACCGTACAGTGTCACATTGAATGAACCCTCCAGCCTGTCCTCGGTGCCACGTAGAAGATCATGAATGATCCCTGTTGCGCTCCACAAGTTACATCTCTCTCGCTGGAAAATTTATTACAACATTTTTTTTCCCGAGTAGAACAGTCCTCAATCCATGGTAAAACACGTCTAATATTCACATTTATTTTCCTTTATGTTTATAAACCTATATCTCAAGTAGAGACTTGAAATCTACCTTTTATGAATTGGAGTTCAAGTCAAGAGGTTCAATATAAGAGTTCTCTCATGTTCACGCTGCAATATACACAGGAGGCAGGAGATTGCTCGTGTCTCCTGTCAGTGCTTTACTGATTTCTGTCCTTGAAGTGCTGGTGTTGTACTCGGTTCTAACAGTGGACAAGAGTGCCGAGTGCGAGCTAGTTAGAATGTTAACTGCCCAGCGCGTTGCGTTATTTACAGTATGTGTGTGCCTTCATTTATAGAGTTCATTGTCCTACAGAAAACTTGTGACTATTTCTGTACTGTTCAGTTTCTGTGTGTACGGGTTGGGCGGACTGGGGGGAGGGGTGGGTGCTGGGGTGGGGGAGTGGAGAGAGGGGTGGGTGTTGGGTTGGGTGGACTTGGGGGAGGGGAGGGTGTTGGGGTGGGGTGACTTGGGGGAGGGGTGGGTGTTGGGGTGGGGTGACTGGGGGGAGGGGTGGGTGTTGGGATGGGGGGACTGGGGGGAGGGTGGGTGTTGGGTTGGGCGGACTGGGGGAGGGGTGGATGTTGTGTTGGACGGACTGGAGGAGGGGTGGGTGTTGGGTTGCGCGGACTGGGGGTTGAGGTGGGTGTTGGGTTGGGCGGACTGGGGGGAGGGGTGGGTGTTGGGCTGGGGGTAGTGGGGTCCTTCTCGGTTTGAAATATTCTAGTGTAAAGCTCCACACTGTGCAGAGTGTGGTCTGTGTTGGGTTGGGACTCCACAATGTAGATTTCGTTTTCCATGTCTTATCTGCACAGCCGAGTGGTTGGTGCTGTGAACGCGCTCTGTGGTGTATCGCTACAGAAACAAACAAACAATTCAGTACTTCCGTTCACCATTATTCTGGCCCCGCTGCAATTCCGTTCCGCGTGACTCGATCGCCCCTTCACCGGCCACTAAATGGTATCTGCTGAGCTGCAACATCGGTGTGAGACCTGGCCACACAACTGTAAAATACCAAGTTTTGCCAGCGAGCCCACTGGTTAGGGTTGCTGCGCCTCTTCACCTTAGATGATACCCCTCGTTATTGTAACGGACCCACCTGCCTTGGAAGAGAGCCCAATGATCCCCAAAACAGAAAGTATCTCACTGAACCAGCTACTCAGCCACACATTTAACTGCACCACCTTCCCAGGTCTCAGCCCGCTTTCACGCAGAACAGGGGGTAATCCTGGGAACAACACAATAAAGGACATTCTCACTGTGTCTGCTCGGACTCAATCTTAGCACTGGCATCAGTGAAGTAACGCTTCATTCTCAAGGATTACTCATGGCCGCAGTTAAAGCTGTGTGTGCCTTTGACTGACTCAGCAACAACACAGAACATCATTGCACATGAAGAGCCCCTCAGCTCACGATGTCTGTCCTGTGCCAAATAAAACTAAACCTCCTCTGCTTGTGTGTCAATATCTCCCAGGTTCCTGCATATTCATGTGCCCATCTGAAAGCTCTTAATCACAGTATCGGAAATACTTCCACCAGGGCGTACCGGGCACCGTCTAATCTCAACGTAAAGAAATAATCTGGGACGCACACGTTTGAAATTACCCTCTCTCTCAGCTTAATGCTGTGACTTCTGGTAACGGACATTTTCCTAATGCTGAATGTCTACTCCACTGAGGTCTCCAATATTTTATTAAATTACGTCAAGCCTCTCCTCAGCCCGATAACCACCGAGGAGAACAGTCCCCGCCGGTCTAACTGAAACCCTCTCGTCCAGACAATATCCAAGAGAAATATCTGCACCATGTTCTACTAAATTACATCCTTCCGACGGTGCGGTGAACGGAACTGCACACGGTGATCCAAGTGCGACCGAATTAATAATTTCGACAACTATAACACGATATTCCAGCACCGCTGACGCCTCTGTGATGACGACAAGCATGCTGCGCACTTCCTTCACCATCCGGTCTGCATGGCCCAGAACAGAGGGACGTCCATTCACAAGAGAGATAACCAGGAATTTCTTTAGGCTAAGGGTGTTGAATCTGTGGTATTCATTGCAAACGGCTTCTGAAGGTTCTTATATTTGTTCGGATTTTTGAAATCATGAGATATACGGGCAAGCAATCAGTATTTGTTGTTCTCTCCAAGGAAGGCACATCGCTCATTTTACCCACATTGAACTCAGTTCGTCTTATTGGTGCATCTGATATTGGCAATGTTATATTGATCAGCAACTGAAGGAAATGGTGTTTATTAAAAAGAAATGACAATGTATAATGATAAAATGTATGTTTAACGATTCAAGCATTACAAAACAGAACTGCACAAACCCTCTCCATGGAATATGTTTCGAATATGTTACACTGCGTGTTTGTTCAATGGATTGTGTCTAATCAGACGAATGGGAGCACTAAGTGATTTAAGCGCGGTTCCGACTGGTGTATAAGAACTCTTTGAATCAGAGCATGCAGACATTTGGGACATTTTGTGCATTTTGCTGCTTCACGTAGAAAATGGGGTACTCCGCAATTTACAACGTCATCAGAATTTACTACCCGGTGCTTGCTGCCCTCGGAATTCCGGGTAATGTTATGTGTTTGTGTTACTCTCGGGTTATCGTAGACTAAATGAATCTTGATTCATTGTTGCATTTGCGGTCCAGCGCATTGGGCGGTGAAAAGAAACCTTCATATTCTAATTTATATTAGAATAATATAATTTATATTCTAATTTTAATTATAGTTAATATGTTTAATCTTACACTGATATATTATTTAGGTGTTTGATACAGTTTTATACTATCGCGGACACAACTGTATGCCAGAAATGTTTAAGTATGCTTACAAAACGCGCAGACCGAAACTACCGCACCCACAATGCCGGCGAAACTCAGTCGAACAAGCAGCATTTATGTAGAGGAAGAAATGTTCGAGGAGACCCTTCAGCAGGACTTCATCAGATCAGTTTGCAAAGATACCACTTCGCGTAACAACCTGATAGCGACAGTACTGACTTACCAGATCCGGTCAACGCTGAGCCCGCCCTGTGACGTAATATCTTCCTCTGACGTCCGGCTTTCCCGGCACGATTCCTCTCATAAAATCCTCAAAGTTCACTGTAGGGACGAGGAGACGCGACGCACCTCAGTTATTAAATCCCAAAGTATTATCAGCTGCTCCCGCATCTCCCCGTGTTAAATTACTTCTTCCTCCCTTGTCATCATAAGCTGAGAGATTTTTTTAAAAAATCGTCGTTTTATGTTACACGTGGTTTAGGTTAAAAATTCAAATTAATACATAACCTCTGTAGTATTATTCAGTGAAATATTTAAATGGTAGAATGGTCCCGCGCCCTTTTCTATTTGTTCTGAAATTACATTAAATGTGGCCAACCCTCTGATGTACCTCGATCCTGAATGTTTCAGTGGAGTTACCTCGGTATCTGCCATTGATGTTCAATCAGCGAACGTGACTCTTTCTCATGGGTCCTCCCCGATAGCGGAGAAAACGCAGCCATGCAGATGAAAAATGAATTTTCAGAGTAGTCTGTCGGACAATTATTTGTCTGTTTCTCCAAAGAAGAGTAGGATTCTCCTCAAACCAGCGGCTGCGGCCATTACTCCATCACTTTGTCCTTTCCAGCGTGACTGTCTGCTGAGGTGAGGAGTATCATGTGTGTCCTGTTGTATTAACCTCCCGTTCAGTGGCTTCCCCCTTTCTCATTTTCTTTTTAACGATCCCACCAATTATTATTCAATGTGCGGAATTTAATGTTCGGGCATTGCTTTCAAATTCATTTTGATTTTTATGAGCATGCGCATTTCCCACGATTAATTCACTGATTACAACTCTCTCGGCAAAGCTCTGTTTAGCTCACCCGTGGTGCCCATTCGCAAGTTTGGCATCTCTCTTTTCGTGGGCATCTAGTATTCAGGACACATCGCTGGTATGTCCCTTGTTCTGACAGAGAGCGTAGCGTGTGAATCTGGATTTAACATGCATTCTTGATCTTTAATCGATGTAATTATGAAATAATTTCATTTTAAGCGGAAGCCAATTAAATGATCGCTTTTGAAGAATTGTAATTACGTCATATCGTCTGAAATTAAAATCACTCTGTCCGCCATCCGTGCCGCTCTCCGCAAGACGCTTTCCTATTAGGGACAGCTCTTGAAAACCTCGCCTGCCCTGACTGGGACACGGCCCGTTACTATCTACATAACAGAGCCGCCTCAGGATTAACTGAGGGATGTGAAACTGGCGAGATGTAAATCGTGTATTAAGTGGAATGATACCCTGACACCAAACTATGGCCCGTTCGACTATTACTCACAGTAGGCAAATAAAGACACACGAATCATTCTGCGGTTACCGATGGTATGTTTTAATAATTTCTTTCAGTTAATTTAACGGCGATTGTGATCCTGTCCCGCGGGAAGTGCGGTCTGTCCAAATGCATCACTCTCTACCTTGTGGCCATGGCGGTGGCCGATCTGATGGTGGTTATCATTGTTATTATATTACAGAGGATAAATTATATCTATTTATTTGCTAATTTCTTGCTCGTAACTCCGGCGTGTTCTCTGCTATTGATCCTGAGTCTCGCAAGTTTGGACTGTTCCGTTTGGTTGACGGTGGCTTTCACTTTTGATCGGTGCGTCGCCATTTGCTGTGAGAAGCTGCGGAACCAATATTGCACCGAGAGAACAGCGACTGTGGTGGTAGCAACAGTGAGTGCGGCGTGTTGTGCCCAGGCCGTTCCATATTACTTTGCAATGGATCGATTGCATTGTGTTTCTACAGCTGAATATTTCACATCACCCCTGTGGAAAGCCTACGAGGTATTTGACATCATCATAACACCGTTACTACCAATATGTTTAATTGTGCTCTTTAATGTTTCAACCGTCAAACGTATCATAGCGACAAATAGAGTTCGCCAGGTACTTCGAAAAAGCAGTGAGAATTGTAATGACCCGGAGATAGCAAACCGGAGAAAGTCAATGATACTGTTGTTCGCACTTTCAGCCAATTTCATATTATTTTGGATGCCCTATGCTGTGTATTCTGTGAACTGGCAATCCGAAAATTATTTCTACACCGACAGATATTTCAGCTCACCGTCATTCATCCTGCAGGTATGTGGTTTTATGTTGTCTTCTCTCAGTTGCTGCACCAACACGTGTATCTATGGTCTGACACAGAGAAAATTCAGGGAGGAGCTGATGAATGGCGTAAAGTATCTGCTTGTAGCAACGGGAAAGATTTGCAAATAAAATGCAAACACAATGATTCCTCCTTGCAAATTCAAAACCTCAAAACGATTACTTATAATAGTATTTTATTTGAGATTCAGGCGACCGTGTTTTGGTATCTCACTGTTCAAACGATTTGCGGAAGTAAGGCAACAGAGTTTAAATTATTATTATAATCAAGGAATGTAATTCACTCGGATATCGTGAAATTTCAATCCAATGTATTTGATTACACCGTATCTAAGCCTACGAACAGGAATGAATTTCACCCATTTGGAAGAGTATTTGATTTGAGTTTCAAGCGATTGTTATTTCAGAATCTCACTCTCCAGTCATCAGCGGGTGTTAAAGAACAGGGATCAACTTATTAATATCTTCATGGAAAGACTTCTGACTGGGATGTCATAAAACTTCAACAAACTATGGCTGATTACAAGGTATCTGTGTATTTGAACAGGAATTAATCTGATTCGTGCAGTGAGAAAACTGTTGACAAAATCTCTGCATTGTATTAGAACATACATAATATATAAAAATATATTATTGTATAATCCGAAATTCATCATTATTGTCTCGGATTTTACGGCATTTATGTTTCATATTACTGTCTCTGAATATCAACATCAGACGGTAAATGCAATATAATAGTTGTAGAATGATTTAGATGTTCTCCTCATCTCAGTAACATTTCCGTGCCAGAATAGTCTGGAATCGCGACGTAACAAGGATCCCTTTATACTTACCAGTCACGAATGTGACGTGATCAGCAAGGGCTTGGTCTTTGTACATAAGTAATGCTGACGCTTTGAAATACACTAATGCGAGCTGCTTGACAATTGTCATGCTTTGGTCATTAACAGTTGATATACTTTGGTCATTTGGAGATTGCGGAGGGACTACTAATGAGTTTTCAAGAATCGATGGATTCTGGCATTGTACCGGATTTCTGGAAAATTGCAAATGTTACTCCGCCAGTTAAGAAGGGTGGGAGGCAGCAGAAAAGCAACTACGGACTTGTTAGCCTGACATCAGTGGTTGGGAAGATTTTGGAATCGGTTGTTAAGGATGAGGTTATGGAATACCTGGAGGCACACAAGACAGGCCAAAGCCAGCATGGTTTCCTGGAAGGAAAATCTTTCTTGACTAACGTACTACAGTTTCCAAGCAGGGTGGACAAAGGAGATGCAGTAGATGTTGTGTACTTGAATTTTCAGAAAGCCTTTGACAAAGTGCAGCACATGAGGCTGCTTAGCAATATTAGAGCCCATGGTATTGCAAGGGAGTAAACAGCATGGATGGAGCTTTGGCTGATCAGCAGAAAGCAGAGCTTTGGAGTAAAGTGATCCTTGTTCTGGCTGGCTGCCCTTTACCAGTGGAGTTCAACAGTGCTCAGTTTTGGGACCGTTGCTTTTTACAATGTATGTCAATAATTTGAACTATGCGATTAATGGACTTGTGGCTAAATTTTCCGATAGTTCAGAGATAGGTGGAAGAGCGGGTAATGTTGAGGAAATAGAACGTATGCAGAGACACTTAGATATTTTAGGGAACTGGCAAAGAGGTGGCAAATGCAATACAAACTTCGAAAATGTTTGGCCATACACTTCGTTGGAAGAAATAAACAACCGGACTATTATTTCGATGGGGAGAGACATCATTTTCATTTCATTTTTCAATCATTTTATTGATTTTCCAGCAAACAATATACAAATCAGAGGAGAACTTTTAGCAAACAGATGATACAAAAGACGTATATATTGTCAAAATCAGGTAAGTTTAATGTTACTCTGTTATATATACAATATAATCAAGAAACCACAACTCCTCTTAACAAATCGTAAAAGAAAATGGAAATTTTATTTCATAAAGTGAAAAAAAAACACTAAACTAAACCGGAGCAAAAAAAAGAAAAGAAAAGAAAAGAAAAGAAAGATTGGGCAGTCCATTTGAGAATAAAATTAGAAGAAAGAGAAAGAGAGAAAAATATCTTTCCAGTCACCCCCGAACCTTCTCAGATAAGGATTTTTCCTAAAGAGAATAAAGATAAATAAATACATATATAAATAAATAAATAAACGAATGAACGAACGAGCGAACGAATGAATGAATAAATAAATAAATAAATAAATAAATAGATAGATAAATAAATGGATGGATGAATAAATAAATCTTATGAAAAAATTGAATAAAGGGTCGCCAGACTTGCTCAAAATTAAAAGGTGTATCAAACGTTCGGCTTCTAATTCTCTCCAAACTGAAACATGACATAATGTAGGAGAGCCAATAAAAACAGTATGGGGATTAGAATCTTTGCAGTATAACAAGATAGCTCTCCCAGCCAGTAAAGTTGAAAAGGCTTCCACATGTTGAGTGGAAGCAGAAACTCTACCTGCTTCCTCTGGAATAATCTCAAAAATTGCCGTAAGTGAATTGGGTTGAACATCCACATCTATAACATTGGATAGTATTATAAACGCATCCGTCCAAAAATTATTCATGTTTACACAGGACCAAAGCATATGAGCCAGAGTAGCCACCTCTGTGTTACATCTGTCTCAACTAGGGTTTATATTAGGGGAAAAAAACATGCGCCAATTTATCTTTGGATAAATGCCCTCCATGGCCTCCACCTCTTCAATAACTTCCAGTTCCCGGGTCCCGACAGCTTCATTTTCACTGTGGATGTCCAATTCTTATACACTCCCATTCTCCATCAAGAAGGCCTCAAAGCCCTCCACTGCTTTCGTGACAATAGACCTCGCCAGTTCCCCACCACCGCTACACTTCTGCGTTTCGTGGAACTGGTACTCACACTTAATATCTTCTCTTTTCACTCTTCCCACTTTCTTCAGACCGAGGGTGTAGCTATGGGCACTCGCATGGGTCTCCGCTATGCTTGCCTCTTCGTTGGTTATGTGGAACAGTCTAAGCTCCAAATCTATACTGGTACTGCTCCCCAACTTCTCCTTCGCTCCATTGACGACTACATTGGTGCTTCTTCCTGCACCCATGCTGAGCTCGCCAATTTCATCGACTTTGCCTCTAACTTCCACCCAGCCCTCAAATTCACTTGGTCCATCTCGGACACTTCTCTCCCATCTCTGGAGACAGACTGTCCACTGACATCTCCTATAAACCCACTGACTCTCATAACTACCTCGACTATACCTCTTCCCACCCTGCCACATGCAAAAATGCAATTCCCGATTCCCAGTTCCTCCGTCTCCGCCGTATCTGCCCCCAGGATGAGGCTTTCCTTTCCAGGACATCTCAAATGTCCTCTTCTTTAAGGATCGTGGTTTCCCTTCTGCCGTCATCACTGATGTCCTCACCCGCAACTCCTCCATTACCCGCACTTCGGCCCTCAACCCATTCTCCCGTCACAACAGAGACCGAGTTCCTCTTCTCCTCACCTATCACACCACCAGCGTCCGGATCCAGTATATTATCTTCCGCAACTTCCACCACCTTCAACAGGAACCCACCACTAAGCACATCTTTCCCTCTCTACCCCTCTCCGCTTTTCCCTCCGCGACTGCCTGGTCCACACGTCCCTCCCCACAGATCTCCCACCGGGTACTTATCCCTGCAAGCGTAAGTGCTACACCTGTCCCTACAGCTCCTCTCTTACCACCATTCAGGGCCCCAAACAGTCCTTCCAGGTGAGGCAACACTTCACTTGTGAGTCTGTTGGAGTCATCTAGTTATCCCAGTTGCATCCCACTTCAACTCAGCTTCACATTCCCATTCAGTTATGTCCATACATGGCCTCCTCTACTGCCATGATGAGGCCAAACTCAGGTTGGAGGAGCAACACTCATATACCGTTTGGGTAGTCTCCAGACCCTCGGCACGAATGCTGAATTCTCCAACTTCCGGTAATTCCCTGCCCCTCCCTTCTCCAATCCCAGTTTCACTCTGCCTCCTCCTCCAACTGCCTTTCACCTCTCTCATGATTCCGCCTTCTTCTACTACCCATAGTGCTTTCATCTTACATTCCTTCTTCAGTTTTCCTGCCTATCCCCTCCCTGCTTCCCCTCCCCTACCCCTCGGTCTTTCCTATTCTGGTTTCTCACCTGGCACCTACCAGCCTTCTCCTTCCAACCCTCCCCCCGCCTTCTTTATAAGGTCCCTGCCCCCTCCCTCTTCAGTCTTGATGAAGAGTCTCGGCCCGAAACGTTGACTGCTCGTTTCCACGGATGCTGCCCGACCTGCTGAGTTCATCCAGCGTGTTGTTCTGTGCATTTGCCTTTCTCACCGACGACGCAACCTGCAAGTTAACCTTCAGGATGTTTTGCACAAGGACTTTCCAGACCCATTGCATCTCAGATTTTTGTATTTTCCTTCCATGTCGAAAACTGTCTGCTCATTTATTTGTTCCACCAGAGTGCATAACCATGCATTTACCAGCGTTATATTTCATTAACCATTTACCTGCCAAGTACACAATAACATCCTCTTACCAATTGACTCAGACATCTCCCCAACCATTGAGTTCAGGCTGACTGGCCTATAATTTTCTTTCTGCTCCCCTGTTCTTTCCTAAAGAGTGGAAAGACATTTGCAATTTTACAGTCCACCGGAAACACGCTGGAGTCCAATGTTTCCTGAATGACCTATACTAATGCCTCCACAATCTCCAGGCTGCAGATCATCTGATCCGGGTGACAAATGAACTTCTAGGTCTTTCAGCGTTTTGAGCACCTTCTCCTTTATTACCTCACTTCTATTACCTAACATCCTTCGACATGTCTTCCGCAGTGAGGACTGATGTAGAATTCTCATTTAGTTCATCAACAATCTCGTTGTTCCACTTTATTCTGTCTCAGACCTCATTATCTGGCAGTCTTATATCTATTCTTATCTCTTTTATTTTTCAATGTGTAGTTTTCTAACCAACTTGATAGTGTTTGTCAACTTGCTTTTGACAAATTTTGCCATTTGGTTATTTATTATTCTTTTCGAATTCATCTGTCTTGCATCTTCCTCGTTTTTCCCGGAAACCCCTGCAATTTCAGGTCTGCTATCAGCCCTGCCTGTTCCGCCCGCCTTCCAATTTACTTTTGACATCTCATCTCTCATAGGACTGTAATTTCCTTTACACCACTGAAGTACTGCGACGTCAGACTTGTGCGATCACCTCTATTCAGAAGTCAGCCCGAGTCCACAGCACTTCAGTGAACTTTTGAAAGTACCTGATTCTACGAAGTTCTTTAAGTTCAAAATGAGGCGGAGAAACCCTCGGGGTTCCCCCTGTAGCAGGGAAGGGTATATTTAGGCAGTGCATTAGTGATAAGGGACTTGATAGTTAGCAGTACAAACAGGAGATACTGCGGCCACAAAAGAGACGCAGGATGCTGCCTTGCCTCCCAGGTGCAAGGGTCCAGATGTACTCGAGCAGCTACAAGATGTTCCGAAGGGAAAGAGTGAACAGCCAGAGGTCGTGGTGCATATTGGCACCAATGTCGTCGTAATAAATGGGGAAGAGGTTCTACAGACTGAGTATATAGAGTTTGGAAACAGGGTGAAGAGAAGGACATAGAAGGTCATAATTTCTGGATTACTCCCAGTGCCCTGGGTTCGTGTAGCTCAAAATGGGATGACAGTACAACTGAATGAGAAACAGAGGAGATGGTAAAGTGGGCAGTGATTTAAGCTTCGATCAATGGAACATATTTCTGGGCAAGGTGTGACCTGTAGAAGATGTTGTGCCTTCAGACAGTAGATGCAATATTTGCATCTGATCTGGAGGGGAACTAATATGCTGGACGGGACGTTGGCTGATGCTACTCGGGAGGATTAAACTGGTACTGCAGGGGCTGGGAATCGGAATACCAGGTCACTTAGTGAAGGACTGGACACAGAGGAAGTTATCGGTGAAAGTATGGACAAGCAGAATCAAATAAATAGCTATGATGAGATGTGTATTTCAATGCAGGGAATATTATGGGTAAAGGTGACGAACAAAGAACATGGATCAGTGCATGGAGCTACAATGCTGTGGCCATTACAGAGATTTGGTTGATAGATGGGCAGGGATGCGTGAAGTTTTTCAAAAGCTGGAGAAGGAAGTAAAAGAGGTGTGAGTTGCATTACGAATCAGGGAGAATATTTCAGCTGCACTCAGGGAAGACATAGTGGGGGGTTCAGACATTAGTGTAGAACTCAAGAACAGAAAGGGTGCAATGAAGCTAATGGGATTGTACTACTGCCTGCTGTTGGATAATGAATCTATTCAGATGTCCTCTCAGTGGGTGAGCAGTAAGGTGACAGAGACCACAACTCCCTCATTTCCAAGATAGCTACAGATAAGGATGGGATATTTGTAAACTGAAAAACGGAAAATTACGGGGGCATTAAGCAGAAACTAAGAACAGTTAATTGGAAATAACTTCTCTTCTGGTAAATCCACATCGGACATGTTTAGTTCCTATATAATTCTGGAGAACGATAGGTCTGGACCCATGGTTGAGATTTTTGATTGGAGAAAAGCTAACTTTGTGGAGGATTTACAAGGAGTGGATTGGGACAATTTGTTTTATGAGAAGGATGTAATAGAGAAATGGAGACAATTTAAAGGTGAAATTTTGAGGGTTCTGTATCTTTATGTTCCTGTCAGGTTGAAAGGAAAGGTTCAAATTTTGAGAGAGCCGTGGTCTTCAAGGGATATTGGAAAATTGGTTCGGAAAAAAGAAGAGATCTACAATAAATAGAGGCAGCATGCAGTAAATGAGGTGCTCGAGGAATATAAAGAATGTAAAAAAGATTCTTAAAAATGAAATTAGAAAGGCAAAAAGAAAATATGAGGTTGCTTTGGCAAGTAAAGTGAAAATAAATCCAAAGGGTTTCTACAGTTATATTAATAGCAAAAGGATAGTGAGGGATAAATTTGGTCCCTTAGAGAATCAGAGCGGACAGCTATTTGTGGAGCCAAAAGAGATGGGGGAAATTTTGAACGATTTCTTTTCTTCGGTATTCACTAAAGAGAAAGATATTGAATTGTGTAAGGTAAGGGAAACAAGAAGGGTAGTTATGGAAAATATGGTGATTAAAGAAGAGGAAGTACTGGCACTTTTATAGAATATAAAAATGGATAAGTCTCCAGATACTGAGAGGATTTCCCTAGGACCTTGAGGGAAGTTAGTGTAGAAATAGCAGGGGCTCTGACTGAAATATTTCAAATGTCATTAGAAACGGGAATGTACCAGTTGCGCTGAATTCAAACAGTGTGTTGGAAATATATTATAAATAGGAGGGAAACTATTGACTCCAAAGAAGTTTGCTGCTTCGGTATTTCATCGGTTCAGTTACCAGCGCCTCCATAAACCCTTGGGGCTCCCCTTCTCACAGTTTTCAGTCGGCGGCCCATTCAAATGTGCCAGGGACCCCAAGGGAGCCATATGGCCCCCATTGAGAATCGCTGATGTACACCATTTATAGGTGCCTTTGAGCTAGATATTCGCGATCAGCTGACTGCAGGCAATTCTCACTGGATAATTCTCATATTGAATTCTACGCAGAGGGGAGGAATTTCAAATATGGGTGTCTTGGGAATGACCAGGACACACAGTAACGTTACCACTGTGGTCAGGGTTAAGGCTCCAGAGGCAACATTATCATCATGGTCAACGGTGCGCGTGGAATAGTAATGACATCGGCAGCTTGGCCTGCAGTGATATCATCATCTCAGTTCAGTGAGCTGAGATCCAGAGAAGCAATGAGGACATTTGAGTGGTCAGTGACGTGCTTTGAAAGTACAGACCATTTTGCATGTTGAATACAACAGCCCGTAATCGTTCTGACGTTCCCGCTTCACACTCAATGTGTCTGTTCGTGTCCGCTGTCTTGCAGTTCCAATCCAGGAAGTGGTTCTCCAGGAGGTCAGAGAGAAGAGTCTGAGTTTGACTAGTGGAGAATTTGGGCAGATTCATCAAGTCTGTGTTTCACATCCTTCCCCATCCGCAGAGAAATCTTCGTTGGAATGTTTACTTCTATCAGAGCAACAAATAAAATTATTACAAAACCTTTAATAATAATGTGTCCTATTGTCATTTTGTACCAACATGTGGTGTATCCCATATTTCTGCATGTGCTGAACTACAAGGGGTTAACAACATCTATTTCTGACTGTAATTAATCTGATTTGTGATGCGCAATAATTTTCTTTGTTCTGCACAGCCTGCTCAGAAGAACATCAACCTGAACGTTTATTTGCAGCATGCTTCGCAATATTTTTGAGTGTTTAACTACGTTATATGTATGTATTACCTCCATGCGTGATATTTTAACAATTATATTTATTTATTCTGCTCTTGGCAGTATACGAGATCAGAAAAAGAAGCAGCTGTGTAAAGCTGTAAGTGATGGAGACTCGATATTTTTATGTTCCCCAGTGTGTTTCATTATCTGCATCATTGAACACAAGCTGCACCTCTTTTCAAATTGTAGGTTCTTTTTCCACTACTCCACAGAAAATGTCCGGAATTATTTCTGTGTAGGTAAACCTAATAGAACAGACGTAAGGCGCTCCAACCGAACACTAGCCTGCAAGTTACACCTGAGCATGCTGTAGCCCCTGCTTACTGATGTACACTGGATATGGTGGAAGACCTTGTAGCAGAGTCACAGACTGACTGTGTTCCCTGCCTATGCCCGGGTTCGGGTCGCCTTATCTGCCTTGTAGAGGAACTTGCTGTGGGAGGTGTATGGAGACACTGATCATTTGGGGAAGAGGGACACAGAGTGGCAAATGGATTACAATACAGATATGCACTCTCTGATGAGGCTGATGAGAGCTGGACTGTGCACATCTCTACTCACATCATTCTACAGGGACACAGTCGGCTACACCGAGCCTCAGTGTGTCCCTCAGCATGTACTGCCGCAGCCTGAAATGTGGTAGTAGGAGAAGGGGGAAATGGCTGGTTTGATGTTTCACGGGATATTAACACAGAACCGTTAAAGGTGCCTGCTCCACCTTTTCCCAGTCCTTTGCCTTCTTTCCCTCCACCGGACATGACGCTGCTTCACTCAGATGGCTGCTCAGTGACAAACTGACTGCTGCTGTCTCCTGTTATACCCAGAGCCTCGACCTGCCCGAGGAAGGTGCGGAGAGACAGACTTGGGAGGAGACAGAGTCAGAGTGACGAACTGCTGAGAGCGGCCCTTCATCTTCCAGCTCCACCTGAACTTTAACACATCCACCAGTTTCCAACGGTACATGTACAACAGAACTGAAAGGCAGCGCTCTCGTCAAACTCTCTCACACTCCGGGTCCACACTGAAGGATTCCCTGCTTTTACTGATCCCGGCTCTGATCCAGAATTTTAAGGAATAATTTCCCACTCTGCAAAGAAACACTCGAGGGGTCGGTAAAAGTGACGGCAATCCATCCCTGGGACCGAGAACAGTGCAGCGCGTCCTCCTCAGACACAGCAGCCGGAGGGCGATGGTACAGCTGGTCTCAGTGAGTGACGGGAATCCTTCCCTGGGACCGAGAACAGTGCAGCGCGTCCTCCTCAGACACAGCAGCCGGAGGGCGAGGGTACAGCTGGTCTCAGTGTAAAACCAGATTGCGAGGAGAAAATGAAATATGGTCGCAGGAAGGAGCTGCATATACAAGCAGATCTGTGATATTAGAGCCTTCTACAGCACAATTGAAGGGATTCCGGAAGCTAAACCGGACTGGAGCCTCACTGAATACAGAGATAGCAGAACATCGCTCGAACAGGTGATCAGAAAAGACAAAATGGGACATAAACTGTCCTTTGTGAGCAGAATCAAGAATAATCTCAAGGTATTTTAACCTTATTCCTTGGAGCGTATGAGAATGAGGGGAGATTTAACAGCGGTATACTAAATTATGAAGGGTATAGATAGGCTGAATGAATGCGTTGTATTGTGAGAAACGTGTTTGATCTTACAGCTATCGCAGGGAGATGGTTGCAGGCTGACCGGGAAAGGGACCTCAGTGTTCCAGCACTGTCCAAAGCCCGGATGCAAATGGAGTAGAGTTGGACATCCTAACTCCAGCAATCCAATCCCACAAAAACCCGGAGTCTCAGAAGCTCCAAAGTCTTCATCTCTGAGAAAGGATGTATCCAGCACGAAGACTAGCTGCACCTGGGGACAGCGTGAAAGACTGGCACAGCACAGAGAACTCGGGGCAGTGGTCTGTGCCCCAGCGGGCATGATGTGCGAAACTGACCACCGTCTGACTGAGAGACATAGAGCAACAGATTCCTGTTTAATCTCTGCCCTCTCACAATCCGGTGCCCTGTAGTAGCGGATTCCACATCCCTGTTTCTCCATTTAGTGTCTCTATGCATCCGCACTATCTGCGAACTTCCTTGTTTCATGCACCTCTCTAATATTGCTCCTCATTCTCCCACATTCCAAGGAAAACGATCCTAAACTGTTCATAACTCAGTCATTTGTGACCGAACAATGACCTTGCAAACTTCCCCTGCCTTATTTCCAGCTTAATGACATCTTTCCTGAGACAGTGTGACCAAAACTAAACACGATATTTCAATGTAGACTTACATCTTATACAACTGCAATATAGCACCCCGATCACTATCCTCTGTGGATTGAGTGATGAAGGCAAGTGTCCAAATGTTTCATTATCAACTTGTCAGTCTTTGACCCAATTTGAGACCCTGTCAGCTCATTGAGTGAAAGGCAACAAGGTGCCACATGAAAGGCTGATGCTCAACACCGGAAATCACAAGACGAGTTCACAAGAATAAAAGACTGGTTTTTACATAGAAGACAGAAACTCAGTTAACAGGTTTGTTTCAGGATTGGAGGATGTAACCACTGGAATATACACGGATCAAATCCACCCTCAATTACATACTATCAATATTAAAAATTTGGTGGAGTGGGCGGAAGTTGGGTTGGTAATGGGTTTTCTAAGGGAGCAGGGGTAAGTTCAGGGCCATCAATTATTTACAATCGATATTATTCACCCGGACGAGGGGACAGAGTGTGAGGTGTCCAAGGCTCTGTCAATGACATAGAATGTGGTGGGGGTAATGTTGTGATGGGACATTTGTTCTCTGCCACAGGATATAGAGACGCTGGGTAAAAGAGAGAATACTTGGAAAATGGAGTTTAACGTGGTAAACAGCGATGGCGTGTTCAGTATTTGAAGGAATCAAAACGCGGACAATTATTTATGTGGCGAGAAACAGCACATGATTCAAGTCCAGAGGGGTCCAGGTGTTCTCTTGTACAAGTTACACACAAACAGCAGACATGTGCATAGAACGGTTGATGGACATTTATTTCTGTGTGATTCGTGCAGAGAGACGGAGAAGTGTTGTTACAGTGTCAGACAAGTACACAGCGATGGAGTTTGGGAAGGTAAAGCAGGCCAGGACATACACAATGTCCTGTGAAGTGTTAGTGAACAGAGAGACCTTGGGATACAGGTACATAGTTCCCGAAAAGTCACAGCACAGATTGTCATGGTTGTGAAGTAGGTGAACAGCATGCCTCCCTTTGGCAGCAGAGGAGTTGCATTACAGTTGCACAAAATATTAATTAAATCACAGCTGCAGTAACCTGTGCAATTCTGGTCAGTACAATAAGGAAGAAGTGATTAAGCTGGAAAGGTGAAGAAAAGATTCACAGAAATGATGCCTGGACTGTGGTCTTGTGTTACAGGTAAAGATCAGAGACTCTGGGGCTGCTTTCGCTGGAGTGAAGGAGGCTGAGGGGGGACCTGACCGAAGTTTATAAATCTATGCAGTTGTAGATAAGGGAAACAGTCAGAGTCATTTTCCCAGGGTGGAAATGTCAAATTCAAGAAGGCTGCCTTTACAGTGACAGGGTGATCATTTAAAGATGGTGAACAGGGCAAGTAGTAGATCGGTTTTATTTACAGAGTGGTGGGGCCCGCTTTGGGCTGCCATGGGGAGTGATGGAAGCAGATATGATAGTGACATTGAAGAGAGAGAAGAGATTCCGGTTAATGTGGCATTGTGTTCAGCACAGACATCGTGGGAAGAAGGATGTGTTCCTATACTGCAATGTTCAGTGTTCTGAGTGAGCCTCAGTGACAGAAAATTATTTAACAGGGGGCACCGACAGGGGTATCTGTGGCAGCTAGTCAGATCCTCAAGAGTGTTAGAGAACAGACAGACCAAGGATTACAAGTACACAGTGCTCTGGAAGTGTAGGTAGGGTGGTGAAGAAGGTATTCATCAGTTAGAGTTTGGAGCAGAGGAGATGGGTCTTCATGTTGCGACAGTACAGGTCATTGGTGTGACCACAATGTATTGTGGGCAGTTCTGGTGGCTCGTTTATAGGATGAAAATCACTGAGCTGGGAAAAGGCAGAATGTTTTGAAAGGGGAAAGATCAAAAGGACACTCGGGCAACTTCTTCCACACAGACAGTGGTGGGTGTATAGTACGAGCTGCCAGGAGAATCTGCAGAGGAGACATAATCACAATGTTTAGCAGACATTCGGACAGGTGAATGGATCGGAGAGGTTGAGATGGATATGGACCAAACACAGGTTAAATGGAACTCTAGGATACACACCTTGTTTAAGTTTTAGATGTTGTGAAAGAGACTGCAGCCATTCACTGTATCTGCCATGTCCCTCAGAGTTTATACACTTCTATACGCTCCACACTCAGCTTTCTACATTCCGGGAACACAGACCGAGGCTTTCCGGTCTCTCCTTGTAACTCAGTCCCGGTCGCTCCTTGTGAATCTTTACTGCACCCTCTCCCGCTGAATCACATCCTTTCTGTTGCTGAGCAACAATCCAACTACGGTCTCAACAAAATATTGTATAGTTGTGAGGATACATCCTAACTCTTGTATTCAGTGCCCTGACTGATGAAGGATTCATGCCAGAGGATTTCCTCACCACCCTGTGTACACTGTCTCCACTTTCAAAGACCCACAGACTCATGGACCATTTATCTAAATAAATAAATGAAGAAGTATAATGTTTTGGTGTTATTGATTTAATTGTATACTCTTTATCTAGATTTAGGATATTGGTGATCTGATCACATTTAGATCATATTTATGCAGAAATAGAGAAAATCCTACAGGATTCACAAATTTCTCTCACATCTCCATCTCTGTTGTGAGCCATTTGTCACTCTGGCCCTTTCCCCTAACTGATCAGGATCTCCCTGTAATCTATGCGAACATTCCTCACTGTAACCAACATGTCCGAGCTTACTGATGAAGTGTTCTGCATTTGAATGCAAATACATTCTTAAAATAGCGAGCGACAAGACTCTCAGCTCTGCCCGCTGGAAGACATCACTAGTCCCCCGTCTGCTTTCTGAGAAACAGTTTTATTTACCTCTTCAAAAACCTCTGTAGATCCATTAACCACAACTTCCCGCAAACAAAGCCACGCTGACTCCTGCCAATCAGACACTGTCCATCCAAATACAGGTGATTCCTGTCCCGCAGAATCCCCTCCAGTAGCGTCCGAAATACTGAAGTCAGGCTGACTGACCTGCAGTTCCCAAGCTTGTCCTTGATAGCTCTTTAAACAGTAAAACAACATTAGCCACTCTTCAGTCACTGGGGCAACCTTCAGTGGACCTCAACAATCTTCTCTGTCCTTCCACAAAGCAGTGTGTCAGACCCTGATGATTCCCTCAACTGAATGCAGTGTAGGCTGCTAATAACTGCTCGCTGGTAATCTGAATGTCCTCCAAATCAAGTCCACGAGTTTGCATTATCCATTCAGCAACCATGATATTGCACTCAGTAAACACAAAGTAGAAATCATTGATTGATTCATGATCCCACCCATTCCCTGTGGCTCAAGACATGGAGACCCTGCTGTTCACTATGGGGCCTCTCTCTCCGAAGCCGCACTGTTACTCCTAACATAGCTACAGAACCTCTTGGTACTTTCCTGAATACCTGATCAATCACATAACATTGGCCTGTCCTCCTGGTTTCCCTCTTAAGAGTATTCTTAATGAATTTTATTTTTATCAGGTGATTTGCCCGAACCTGCTACACCCTGTGTATGCTTCCTTTATTTCTTGACCCGACCTTTATATCTCTCATTGGCCAAGGTTCCCTCAACTTGCCAGGTTATCCTTCACTCTAAAAGGAACATGCTTCTTCTGGACAGCTGCAATCACACTCATATAAAAAAAACTCTCAATTGCCATCTGTTCATTTTCTTTCATACAGATTCTCTCACTCCCCCTCTACTAGATCCAGTCATATCCATTAGATGTCATCTTTTCTCCAGAATAGATTCCTGAACTCTGAACTTGACCATGCATTCCCATAACTATTTTCAAACCAATAGAAAGAATTAAGAAGCTATTATCAAATACAAGGGTAAGTCGTGGGAACACGAAACAATCCTCATAGAGGAATCAGAATAGGAGAGAGTGGGCAGTTTCAAGTTCCTGGGAGTTAGGATCACTGAGGATCTATCCTTGTCCCAAAATGACAATGTAACTGTAAAGAAGACAAGACAGCAGCTATATTCCATTAGAGTTTGAAAAGATGTGATTTCTCAATGTGCTGTGCAAAATGCACACCAGCCGCAGCCCTGAAGACCTTCGCGCCATGCTGCTTTCATCTTATGAGAGACGGCGCACCACACGATCAAATTTATCTGTGCCTGATCATGCTTTCTCTATGCCCAATGCGAGAATCTGCACACTGGATAGAAACTTCCTTCACTGTTGTCAGAATTGGGATCAGCCTTCCAGATGCTGTGATTGGAAACATCTCCGACGATGGGGTCCAAGCCTTCAACGGTTGAGTGCACAAACTCCTATCATCTTTGAGAGGGAAGTCACATGCTTCTAAATAAGCCATCATGAAAGGGACCAGGATGGCAATGCTTGGTTGTTGGTAGGTAGGGGTTAATACTTGACTTTCAGGAACACTTGTGAGTTATGTTCCGACTGGACTTAGTCCTTAAACTGCTGGAGAGCAGTGCTGAAAGAACAGGTGCTGTTTTCTCCCGGTCGGGATTTGTTTTTCTTTCCAAGTGCTCCTGCCACATTTTGTCACACTGCAACCTTGTCTTTCAATCTCTTTGAATTATTGAGGGCAGCAAGTGTATAAGCGTCTCTATCCAGCAGACCTCATCATGATCATCATGACTCCAGTATTTCTACTATTCGTTTATGTTTCTTAATCGTGCACATGATTTTTTTGTATTTTATCACTGAGCAGCAGTGAACCATCTGATTGGCCTACCAGAGTTCTCTTTGAGAACTAGTAACGGAAGTCGCTCAAAAACCTCTCTCAATGTACAGTGAAGAGTATTCTAACAGGCTGATTCAGTCTTTGGTGGGGATGGGGGCAATTACTACGCAGGACCAAAATCAGCTTCCAGAATTAGTAAAATTAGTCAGCTCCATCTTGGGTCCGAGCCTCCGTAGGATCCAAGACATCGTCAAGTAGTGATGCATCAGAAAATCGACGCCAATAATGAAGGACTTCCATCACCCAGGACATGCTCTCTTCTCATTGTTAAAGGCAAGAAAGAAATACAGAAGCCTGAAGGCGTACAATCAGTGATTCAGGAACAGCTTCTTCCCCTCTGCCATCCGATTCCTAAATGGACATTGTATCCATGAACACTACCTCACTTTTATAATATATATATATATATATATATATATATATATATATATATATATTATATTTGTATTTGCAGCATATTTCATCATTTAAATATGCATATATACTTACTGTTATTGTTTTACTTGTTTTGTTTTTCCCTTTCTATGTTTTCATGTATTGGATGAAACTGCTGCTGGTAAGTTAACCAATCAGAATCAGGTTTATTACCGCTGGCATGTGTCGTGGAATTTGTTAGCTTAGCAGCAGCAGTTCACTGCGATACATAGTATGGAAGGAGAAAACAAAATAAAATAATAATAACAATTATAGTGTCCAAGGTTTCAATGCCCGTTCAGGAATCGGATTGCAGAGGGTAAGAAGCCGTTCCTGAATCGATGACTGTTTGCCTTCAGGCTTCTGTAACTCCTACCTGATGGTAACAGTTTCCAAATTTCACAACACATACAGGTGATAAAAAAACCCGGTTCTGATTCTGATACAAGTGATTCTTGATCAGCTTGTTGAGTAGGCTGAGGAATGGCAAATGGTGTTCAGTCCAGATGAGTGAGGTGTGGCAATTTGTGAAGTCATAACAGAGAAGGACTTTGTGATCTCAGCACTGTCTGTCACAGAAACATTACTCCCCTCCATTGACTCCAGCTGCATTTCTAGCTGCCCCTGGAAAGCAGTTAACATAAACAAAGACCCTTTCCACCCCGTCATTCTGTCTTCTCACACCTTCCATTGGGCAGCAGACATAAAGGAGTGAGAACACACAGCACCAGGATCAAGGACAACATCGGTCCTAATGTTTCTTAATTGTACGCTGGATTTTTGTATTTTACAGCACTTTAAAAAGTATTCATACCCACTTTCGAAGTTTTCATGTTTTATCGTTTTACAACATTAATCCACAGTGGTTTTATTTGGCTTTTTGACACTGAATAACAGAACGACGATTTCGTGTCAAAATGAAAGTGATGTCTAAAAAGTGATATTCACCCCTTGAATATGACAAACCAAATAGTCACTGGTGCAGTCAATTTGTTTTAGAATTCATATAACTAGTTAAATGGAAATCACGGTGTGCAGTCTGGATGCTTCAATTAACTGTCGTAAAAATGCCAATTGCTGTTGCGTCAGTGTCTTATGTACTCTTCCATTTTTATACTCCATGAGCAACTCATTTGTTCCGGTCTGCTTATACCAGCAGTGAACCTCCTTTTATATCTTCACCAGGGCCTCAACATCTAAAAGGACCTAAGATGTCTACATCTTTCAACTTTACCTTTTATTCAGTCTGACATATATAAGAATTTTACTCCAAAGTTACACTTTTTGAAGCTTCCCACTTCCCAAGTGCACATTTGCCAGAAAACAGCCTGTCCTAATCCACACGACAGATTACATCTGATTCCATTAAAACTGACCTTTCTCCAAGTTAGAATCTCACCCCGCACACCAGACCTAACTTTATGCGTATTTACCGTGAAACAAATGACCTTGTGGTCACGAGATGCAAAGTGTTCTCTACACAAACTTTTGCCACTGCCCTCTCTCATTCTCTAATCGCAGATCAAGTATCGCACTCTCTCCAGTTGCAGTTATTTCCATGTTCATAACAAAATTGAATCTAACTCAGTTCCTCAATGGCCTGCCAAATATCAGTCAAAGAACTATTTCGGAATGCCACCGAATAATTGGTCTCCGGATATGTCCATCTATTCCCATTCACGCACAGTGACCTCACAGTCTGACGATTCTGGCCACAAACCCATCAAATGCGTCATCCAAGTCACTGAGAAAGAGGTTAAAAAGAAATGGTCCCTGCACAGTCACTTCTGGAAAACCACGAGTAACTGGAAGTCCACCAGAAAGGTTTTACTTTGTTCCCAGTCTCTGTGATAGACAGCAGCTGACAGATGTGTGTAAGGGAACATCTTGGGAGCTGCACAGAAGGGACGATTTGTACCTGAACTGCAAGGGAGCTAATATCCCACTATAACACCAACCTTATGTTTCTTGCGATCTACGATCTCTCTGCAAATTTGTTCCTCTAAATCCGTCGGGGTGTTGGGTTCTCCGTAATACAGCCACATGAACGAGGTCATAGCTTTTTTTTGTATTCATCGGTTCCACGCAAAACGCATCATTAGACGATTTTTCCAGTCTGGCCTGACTGCATTGCCATGGACTCCAATCTTGCTAGGAATTTCCAAATACACCATATCTACTGCATCTCATTTGTCTATGAGCTTGTAATTACCTCAAACATTGTAGTAGGTCTTTATCAGGCTGGATTTTCCTTTCAGGAACCCATGCTGCCTTTGGTCTATCTCGTCATGTGCCTCCAGGTACTCCATGATCTTATCCCTAACAATCGTTCCCAACAAATTTCTAAACACTGGTGTCAGGCTAACGGGTCTATAGTTTCATTTATGCCGCCTTCCACCCTTCTTAAATAGCAGAGTAACATTTGCAATTTTCCAGTCATCTGGTACTTCGCCAGAACCTTCCGATTCTGGAAAGATCATTATTAACGCCTCCGCAATCTCTCAGCTGCTTGGTTCAGATCCTGAGCGGGACAAGGTGCCGGACATGAGGCTGCTGAACAAACAGGGAAGATTCCAGCATCTTCTGACTAGCAGAATGCAAAGTGTCTGAATTAAGGGAGGCTTTTCTCGTTTGGCTGCCGTGACTGGTGTTGTTCGACAGACGTCTGTGTTGGGACCGATCGCTGCTACATTATATGTCAGTGAATTGGATGATGGCTTTGCGCAGGGTTTGCAGACGATATGAAGATAGGTGAAGGGGCAGGTAGCTTTGTCGCAGGGTTTGCAGACGATATGAAGATAGGTGAAGGGGCAAGTAGCTTTGTCGCAGGGTTTGCAGACGATATGAAGATAGGTGAAGGGGCAGGTAGCTTTGTCGCAGGGTTTGCGGACGATATGAAGGTCCGTGAAGGGGCAGGTAGCTTTGTCGCAGGGTTTGCGGACGATATGAAGGACGGTGAAGGGGCAGGTAGCGTTGCCGCAGGGTTTGCGGACGATATAAAGGTCGGTGAAGGGGCAGGAAGCTGTGTCGCAGGGTTTGCGGACGATATGAAGGTCCGTGAAGGGGCAGGTAGCTTTGATGAAGCAGAGAGGCTGAAAAGGGATTCAGCCACCTGAGGAAAAAGAGGAAAGAAATAGCAGATGGAATACAGTGCCAGGACGTGCATGGAGATGCACTTTAAAAGACAGCCCAATGATCCAAAAATCTGAAGCTCTCCCGCCTGCAGCAGCTCCATCGTCACACGTTAAACTGTATAATCTTCATACTTCTGATTTCACTGGTACAGTGGCACGGGTAGCAATTATAAGGACACAGCCCTGTAAATCCCGCCATTTAACTTTGAACACATCCCCCGAACTCACTTTAAAGAATATTGACACTCTTCCTACCCATGACATTGGTACCTATATGGACCACAGCATCTAGCTGTACAGCCTTCACAAGACCATAAGAGTCTGGAGCAGAATCGGGAAATTTGACCCATTAAGTCTGCGTTTTCATCGTGGCTGTTCCATTTTCCCTTTCAGCCCCCATCTCCTGCCCTCTCACCGTCTCCCTTCCTGCCCTGACTAAACAAGAATTCATCAACCTCTGCCTTAAATATTCTGAATGACGTCTCTGGCAAAGAATAGCACAGATTGACAACCGTGACTGACAAGAGAAGTCGAAGTCAGCATCAGAGAGGGAATAACATACAACAAAAATAATTCCAGCAGTAGCTGACTAGCAGGCGACGAAGAATGGGAAGAGAGGGGCCTTTTCCGGCTGGCTGCCAGTGAGAAGTGTTGTTCGACAGACGACTGTGTTGTGATAATTCTTTCACGTTATATGTCAATGATTTGGATGATCTAATTGATGGCATTCTTGCAACGTTTGCAGCCAATACGGAGATGGGTGGAGCGACAGATAGTTTTAAGGACGGAGCGTGGCTGCAGAAAGACTGACAGATGAGGAAAATGGACAAAGAAGTGGCAGATGGAACGCAGTGCCAGGAAGTGTATGGTCATTCACACTTGTAGAGGAAATGAAAGGGTTGAGTACTTTCTAAGTGGAGAGAAAATGCAAAACACGGACAAGCACAGAGAACTGGGACTCGTTGTGCAGGATTCCCTCAAGGTTATTTCAGAGTTCGAGTGTGTGATGAGGAAAGAAAAGGCGATATTAGCATTTATCTGAAGGTAGCTACAATGCAAGAGCAAGGATGTAATGTAGCGGCTTTATAAAGTGCTGGTGTGGCCTCAAACGGAGTATTGTGAACAGGTTTAGACCGCTTATCTTCAGAAGGATGTGCTGAAACTGGAGAGGGTTCAACGAGGTACACGAACATGATTCCAGATTCGATGGCTTTCGGTCTGCATTCAGTGGGATTCAGAAGAATGAGGGGTGACCCGATTGAAACCTATCGAATGGTGAAAGTCTCTGACAGAGTTCTTGTGCAGAGGATCATACCTCTGGTGGGAGAGTGTAAGACTAGAGGACACAGTCTCGGAATGGAGGGGAATCCATTTAGAATCAGAGCAAGAGGAATGCCTTTAGCTAGAGAGTGGAATTCATTGTTACAGGCAGCAGTGAGTGCAGTCCATACGTATATTTAAGGGAGAGGTTGACAGATTCTCGACTGCTCAGGGCATGAACGGATATGAAGAGGAGGATGGAGATGGGGGCCAGTAGCGTACTGTAAATGAATCAGTCATGATGAAATGGCGGAGCAGACGCGATGGGACAAATCAGAATCAGAATCAGAATCAGAATCAGACTTTAATCGCCAAGTACCTATGCACATACAAGGAATTTACTTCTGGCAGATGTTGTCTCTCTGCTCATAACAATAATAATGATAAATATAAATGAAAATATAGATTATACATACAGGTAGTGCAATCCAGGTAATAGTTAGCCGACAGTTAACCGGCAGTTAACTGTTCAGCAAAGTGACCGCAGTAGGGAAAAAACTTCTCCAGTGCCTATTAGTCTTAGTCTGGAGGGATCTGAAGCGCCTCCCAGACGGAAGCAGATCAAACAGTCCGTTCGCAGGATGGGAGGAGTCCTTTATGATGTTCCCCGCCCTCTTCTTCAACCTAATTGGCCTAATTGTGCTCCTGTATCTTATAGTTTAATGGGCTCAATCAGGGCAGATCAATTTCCAATTAGTGACAAGACATCGCATCGACCCTTGTGGAAGTCGAGTCCGGAAACTGCAGGGGCCTTAGCCTGTCTCCAGGAGAATTTAAAATGTCTTTAGACACCTGTGAGGTGCTGTAGATCAGCTTCAATTGTTCAAGAAAGGCTCTGACGATGAGCCAGGAAAGTAGAGGCGGATGAGCCTGACACCAGCCGTTAACTTATTGTCAGACATTCTAAGGGACAGGATATAGAAGTATTTCAAATGTATCAGATGTTTCAAATGTGCACTTAATGTAAGACAAATGGAAACAATATACGTCCTAAAATTCTTCTTTTCGCAACATTCCACGAAAACAGAAGATTACCGCAAAGAATGAATGACAGTTAAATGCTAGCACCCCAAATTCTTCCAAGTTCTCCCAAGTTCTCCCCACTCACACACGTAAGCGTAGAAATGTAACCATCTCCCGTCCCCCACCGGTTGTAGAAAGCATCGGCGCCCTCCACCGAGCAGAGAAACGTGCAGCAAAGCGTCAACAGGGACACAGACTTGCAGAACCCCAAAGACTACACGTTCACCCGGTAATTCAACATACCACGGTCCCCCACCCCTCTCTCTCTCTCTCTCTCTCTCTCTCTCTCTCTCTCTCTCTCTCTCTCTCTCTCTCTCTCTCTCTCTCTCTCTCTCTCTCTGTCTCCCTCTCTAATAAGGGAAACATGGGTGTCCCCGTTTCACAGCGACAGGGGGGACATAACAAACAGCTCGCTGGTGTAAGATGTTAAATGTCTGTTGTGTCGCTTGTTCCGAGCTCTGTGCCCGAGGAACTCGGGTCTCTGGGCACACGGCCAGCAGCCAGCTCGCTGATTTCGATCTTCCGTCTCCCACGACGCACTGATTTCCTGCAACAGCACCGACCTCAACTCCACCCGCCTCCAGAGCCACGAAATCCAGGAATACTGAAGGCGCTCTGGTGTTTTAGCCCTCGTCCTTGGTATATCGAATAACGGCCAGTCGTCAGACTCCGAGAACGGGTCCCATTCCCGCAAAGAACCAAAGTCAGTTTGTAATTCCAGGTCGGGGTCTTCAAAAGCAACATGAGAGGGAAAATAGAGATATTAAAATAGATCTAGCGCTCTTTCCGAAGTTGCAAACAATGAGTCGCCGTTAGGCGCCATCGTCCTCCTCAGATCCACGTAACTGTGGATTTCAATGGGAATATGGTAAACTGGATTTTCAGATGACACCTGGATACAGAGCAGGAGTGGCAGTGAGGGAGATTATCAAAACTTGGAGATGAGTTTAGCAGCTGGATAAATGGGCTGACGATTTTGCAGCTGGAATGTAATGAGGACCGATGTGAGGTGTTGCGCTTTGCCGGGAACAACAGGGTCGGACTCAGACAGTGACTGGTCGGGGATTGTGGTCCTCGGAGAGCAGAGGGATCCGGGAATACAGTTCCATAGTTCAGGGCAGGGTCATGAAGAGAGCCTTTGCCACATTGGCCTTCATGAATCAAAGTACTGAGTACACGAATTGCAATGTTATGTTGAAGTTGTAAAGGACGTTACTGAGGACAATCCTGGAGTATTGTGTGTAGTTTGGATCATAGAAAGTATGACCCTATAGTACAATGCAGGTCCTTCGGCCCACATAGCTGAGCTCAACCTGCCATTTCAATGGAGCTACCCAGGCTTACCCATAACCCTCTATTTTTCTAAGCTCCGTGCATCTATCCAGGGTCACCCATCTACACATAAGAAGTATCAAGAACCTTGAACGATTAGAGCGAACATTTATAATGATGTTTCCAGGAGATGAGGACCTGAGTTGGAGAGAAAGATTCAAAGGGTTTTGTCGCACCGAAGCTGAGGCTTTTCCCCCTCAGGTTGGGTGAGGCCTGAATAAGAGGTCATAAGTTCCGGGTAAAAGGAAAAAGGTTTAAGGGTAAAACATGAAGGAACTTCTTTACTCAGAGGACAGTGTGAGTGTGGAAGGAGACGCCAGTGGAAGTGGAGAAACGAGGTTCCATTGAGCCACTTGGACTGGTACATGGACGGGAGGGATGGTCCTGGTGCCGGCCGAAGGGGCCGTCGGGAAACAGACTATCACACTCTGGAGGAGACGATTGGTATGTTGATGTGTGAGGAGTTTGATACCTCTACATCGAATCCCTAAGAATCTTCTCCAAAAACGTGTCTACCCCTAACGTGACTCTATATTTTCCAGGATTATCCATCCCCGTTTTAAATAACAGAATAAGATCGATCAGCGCTTTTCTGAGATCTTACTCGTGTTACAGAGAACACAAATATTTTGGTCAAGTCACCAGTGATGTCATTTCCCGCCTCTCTCAATACTCTGCAGTATATCCTACCAGGCTCTGAGTAAATAATCCACCTTACTGCTCGATAAGAGACTAAATACTACCTCCTTTGTGGTCCTGTACTGAGACAAATTTAAAAAGCATTGTGATTAAGTATACGATAAGAAAGGTTTAGTTAAAGACTCCTGCAGCAGGGAAAATAAACTTTCAGCACCTGTGCCCATGTGACTATTCAAGCTGACTCATGCCCAGAGGAAATGGCTCACACGCAGGCAGATCGGATAATTTTGGTGGGCACCAGTGCAGCCTGGAAGGGCCACTCTCAATGCTGAAACTGCAGGGTTTTATCCAAACCTTCGACATTATTCCTCTCAGGAGATTGTGCCTGACCTGGTATGTTTCTTAAACTGTTGCATTCTATACAAAGTATATTTTGTGCAGGAGATTCACCAGGAGTGTGGAGGATCGTAGTTCATAACTCCCAGAGTGCCTGCTGCCAGCTGGTGGCGCAATTTTCTCTGCATCGGCGGAGGCTGAGGGAGGTCTGACAAACATCGCCGGAACAGACACTCGGAGGTGTGGACGGAGAGCCACGCCCGTCCCTGTAGATGCCGCGGCCGGCGACCACCGACAGCAGCATCGCTGAACTCCGCGGTAGCGATAGAGCAGACGAGGAGGGTCTGAGTTTGGGGCACATTTCCACCAGGCCTATCGTAGTTCAGACCCTTCACTGTCCCCTGCTGTCACTGGCAGAGGAACCTGTCGGTCAAATGAGATGATTAGTTAATGTGAATTTCAGTCATGGAGAGAGGTGGGAATGTGAAAACAGCAAGTATGTTGCCTCAGGAAAATAGAGGCGGATCAGTTCAACAGGTTAAAGTACAGTTGGGTGTGTCTTATGCAGAGACCTTGCAAAAAGTTAAACCTGACTCTGACTGCTAAACTTAATAAAGTGTTCCGAGTCAGAGGATAGACTCTGAACTGGTGGATACAATGGAGTTTGTGATGTTAATAATGGATGTGGTGAATTGTACTGATCAGACATCTCGTCCTACTGGCAAAAACATAAAATGATTGTGAAAGCTGCAGAAAGGTATCTCGGTGTAACCGGTGTTATGTTGGAAGCTGTAAATGAAGATCTGATGGGTGGAGTATCTGCATCCTAGTCTATCCCAGCCTGATTTTCCATCGTCAACACATTAAGAAGTCTGCTTCCGATTTGTCAGAATCCCCCGATGTTTTGAGTATTCAGGAAAAGAGATTATCTTCACATTTAAGTTTTTCTGTGCAGGATTATATTGTCGTTTGGCGTGATTGGTCATTTGATAGAGAGGTAGTGCTGTCAGTTTTATAAGAAAGGAGGGAGGGTGTAGAGTTGTGAATGTGAATAAACCATATGTGGGATTTGCTGTAGAAATATTTGATTCGGCAGGTAGTTGTATTAAACTGAATATGGTTTACAACGCTTGTGGAAAACTTTCTACTGAGTTCTGAGAAAGTATATTTTGTTCTCGCTCACGAAGTGTTGTATGCTGCTGAGATTTTAATGCAGTTCGCTGAGGGTTTGTTTGCGGAATGGTGGTAATGGTTTGATTAAAGAACAGTTCTTCAACTTGTGTGACTGAATGGGCACGAGATTTAATATTCACAGTAGTTCTATAACCGCTGCAGAATGTTGACGAAGATGTCTATTTTTACAATGTAAGGTTATGTCACATTATTCAGCAAACTGAGATGGAAGTGATTCCCAGGACAAACAGAATTAATAGGAGAAAGGCTGTATCACTGTGGACTGAGGAGTGTGCAGAGGCGATTAGGGAGTGGGACAAGGCGTTTAGGAAAGTGAAGAAGTATCAGTGTCCCAGTAACCTTATTAAGTATAAAAGGGCAGAAGCCGTGGTGAGGAAAGTGGTGAAGATTGCGAAAAAGATTTTCTGGGGACATACTGTGACAATATTGCAGGGGATTGGTTGGTCAGACGTCACCAGGACAGGATGATACATGTTATTGTTTGGTCAGATAAATGGGGATGCAGGCATATTTCGGGGTTTGCCAGTGAATCTAGTGGTGCGGACGGGTTTGGCGGAGCATCCAGCTTTGCGGATGTGCTCAGCTTCAGGGGTATGTCAGCGAATGTGTGAGTGCACAAGGATTTCGTGGTGTCGGATGCTTTGGGGTGGACACTGATTTGAAGGTTCAGTTAGGGTTTTCCGGAGAGCACAGATTTGTGAATGCAGACTGATTTGCACAAAGTTGGGTGTGTTGGCGGATTTGGGGGTGAACACTAACCTGGGTGAGCCGGGGCATCTGGAGGTGTGTCGGATTTCAAGGTTTCTCCGTTTATCCATACTTTAATAAAAATGCAATGTCAACTTTGACCTTTGTTCTTCCTATGTTTTAAATGGAGACAACCTTTTTTGTGAACTGTTTGAAATGATTCTTGCTCTGCACAATCTAATGTGCATATAGTGGTGCCTCATGATTTGGCGCTGCAACAAGTCTTAAAGTTATTTCATTTGTACATACACTACTAATAAATGCAATTTGAATTATGCCTTCTGTTCTTGTCTTTTTTTAAATTGTTCAGGCAGCCATTTTGTGAAGTATTGGAACTGTGCAGTTTGGGGAGACAGATGAGAAGGGACTAAACCAAGGGGGATAAAGTGAATTGGAGATGGACACGTGCATAGTCCGGCAGAGTCCGGCAGAGACAGTCAGTCTATCCACACACAGAGACACAAAGGTTTTTTGGAGCCGGCTGGATTCGAACTCGTAAACCTTCGCTCCGAATAGTGTTCGTGATTCAATACAATTTCACGAGCTACAATGCCATAATTTACTTCAATATTTTGTGTCTCATAAATGGTTACTTTGAAGTGCATATTTACACTGGAAGCCCATTTAATTGCTAAGATAACTCGGACGGTTCAGTCACCTGCTTTGGGACAAATTAGTTCCCAATAGTTCACATTAATTGAATAGTTTAATCGCCATCCGTCACCGCGGGAATTTCACTTGTCTGATGTAATCGAGTTGTAAATAATTTTAAAATCTTTATTTTTAAATCTGTTGAAATCTGTCCCTGTGGAGTGACTGAATTGTATTAAAAACCCGAGGCATGTGCTGCCTCAGCATTTCATTCCGAGAGATCGCGTGTAACACAGGGGGGCAAATCACTGGACAGAGAAAATGTCTGCATTGTTGGATATGTACATGAGTGTGGAGAAAATATTGTACGTGTTCATTGCCGTTGTTGGAGTTCCCGGTGAGTGAGCAGAGGGATTCATGTTTGGAATTTCTGATTGTTACCGGTGTGAACCTATTCATGATCATTTTACAATCTTCCAACTTGAAGATCATTGCACAAATATCCGTCAGAGATATCGATCCTGTCAAATCGACTTTCCGATTTTTCATATTCAATGACAAAGGGAACTAAACCTCTGTCTCTCCTCTAACTCACGGGATCGACTCAAACGCTGTTCTTGCCTTTAATGATACCTTGTCCAGATTTGTCCCAGTGCTGAGGACAGGTAGCTCTCCGAGAAGGTGTGACTGAGGGGGCGGGGTGGAGGTGTTCATTGTCAGGTTCACTGTTTCTGAGTTATTGATCAAAGAGACCCCCTGGTGCTGTGTTTCGGTCTCCCTGTGGAGTCTGTCACAATCGTATCCCGCTGCCTTTTGGTCAATAGTTTGGTCTGATCACCCGATCTATTGTCCAGGGATCTGCTCACGTGTGTTATCGAATTGAACTGCGGTGTAGAATTAATCCGTTAACTGAGTCACTCAGTCTCTGTTTGCTAATACTGTTTCCAGTATTTCAGTGTGTTTCTCCCCTCTGTATCTCATCTTGTAAACATCAGATGCTGATTTTCCAGAGTCCTGGTCAGTCACGGTTAAGTCAGTGAAACCGGCCCCATCAGCGACTGGAATCGGGATCAGCAGGGATCGTTGTTACTCATTCAGCTCGTTTATATCGCCGACGATTGCCCACACATTGCTTTATCTCCACACTGAGGAAAACATTTCAAAGATAGTGTGACCCGTCTGGTGCTAGATTAGCATCCGTTCACAGACATCTTTAGCTGCAACTCGATCCGGTGTTAATTCCCGGAGAATGTGTCAAGTAATGCTCAGTGTCTGTTTCTCTCCCTCTCTCTCTCTAGTGAATGTAGTGGCGATTGTGATCCTGTCTCGCGGAAAGTGCGGCCTCTCTACCTGCACCACTCGCTACCTGGTGGCCATGGCAGCGGCGGATCTACTGACCATTGTCACCAGCGTCATTTTGTGTGAAATCAGAATCTATTACTTCCCGTGGAGTTTTCTGAGCATCACCCCTGTGTGCAGTGTTGTCGATGTACTGAGGTTCACAGCCACAAACTGTTCTGTCTGGTTCACCGTCGCTTTCACCTTTGACCGGTTTGTCGCCATTTGCTGGCAAAAGCTGAAAACAAAATATTGCACCTGGAAAACTGCGGCTGTGGTTCTAACAACAACCGGCGTACTGTTCTGTCTGAAAAACATTCCCCGATACTTTTCACTGGAACCCTGGATGATCATCAACAATGTACCGTGGCTCTGTATTACCAAGGACAATGTTTTCACTGACCCCGGGTGGGTAGGATATGACTGGTTCGATACGGTTTTAACTCCGTTGCTCCCTTTCGCTGTGATCCTGCTGTTCAACGCTCTGACAGTCAGGCACATTTTAGTGGCCAGTCGGGTCCGTAAGGGGCTGAAGGGTCAGAGCAAAGGGGAGAACCGCAGTGACCCGGAGATGGAGAGCAGGAGGAGGTCTGTGGTTTTACTCTTCACCCTCTCCGGCAGCTTCATCCTCCTGTGGATGACATACGTTGTAAATGTCATATATTATCAGGTCTCAGGAAAAGGATTCGATTTCAATGATTCTGAAAGGATCTTTCACTACGTCGGGTTTTTCCTGATGTATTTCAGCTGCTGCACGAACACATTTATTTACGCGGTGACTCAGTTGAAATTCAGGGAGCAGGTGATCAGCGCGGTGAAATATCCCGTCACTTCGATGCTTCAGTTGATTAATGGCGCCGCATCCTGAGTAGTCGCCAAAGGCGGCGGCAGAGTCTCCAGTCCGGGCTCCAGCTCCTCAGATTCACCGCCTGATCTCCCAGGTGTTATTCCCGGGCGGATTGTCCCATCGACCGGCAGTCCGGAACGTTAAGCTAGTGTGTGTGTGGGGAGGGGCAAAGCACCGTCAGAGCCTCATTCTTCCCCCAAGAAGCCAGACAAGGAACTACTCCGGAATGCCGCCCACACATTCGTCTGCGGATATGTCCATCTATTCCCATTCCGCTCACCAACCTCACTGTCAGACATTCCCACAAGACGGCGCGGGTCGAGTCAGATGCTCATTTACTAACCCAATGCGAATCACACCAGTCTCCGCCATCTCGTTTAATGATTGGCAAAATCAAGACACTCCAACTTGAAGGCGCATTCCCTTTATCAACTGGACTGGACAATGATGTAGAGAACTTGGAAATAAAATCCTCGCTGCTTCTGTATTCTAGTGAAAGCTAAATTAGCCCCAACAAATCCTTGTAATGAAACACAATACTGCTAATTATTTAAAGTCACACCCATGACTTAAGAAAGCGGTTAAATGAAATCAATCAAGCCCACCAAAATTGCAATGAAGTCTGTATGATTTATTTCCTGATATGCTACACCCTGAAATAGCATTCCGTTTCTTAATGGAAAAACCTACACGATCCAGAAACATGTTTTGAAACAGGACAAAAGGAATAATTAAGCTTAGTAAGTCATGGCGATATAATTCCTTCCCTTCTTGTTTCTCCCATAAACCCTGCACTTGTATGTTCCCAGACCAGTTCATCTCAATATAATTCCGTCCGTTCTTGTTTAACCCCTTTCTCCCCATACACCCAACACGTTTATGTATTCTGTAAAGGTATACCCATTTTCCCATCAGTCTTTCCATCAGCTCCTAATTCTCAACATACATAACTCTGAACTTCTGATTTGTTAAGTGAAAGGTCTTCATCCACAGTTCAATTTTTGTAACTTACAGTCAACCCACTCATTCCTCTCAATACCTCTGTCTTCAGGGACCTATAAGAAGGAAATATATAAACAAGTACTTGAATATGAATTAATGCCTGGTGAGTTTCCAACAGTAAATCTGACCGACTGCTAGAATAACGTGTTTAAGTCATCAAAACGTAAAAGTAATCTGAACAATTATAACGTTACGTGGGAAGAAATTTCTCCACCAACCTTGAGCCTAAAATGATGGCAACCAATTCTGCGGTATGTACTGATAAATGGTTGCAAAGTAATTTTTCTATCATTGTCTATACTTCAGGCACAAAAATGGGCTACTCCAATATTCCCAGTTAAATTATCTTCCGTTCCATCTGTAAAAATGTTAAAAACTGGACATGATTAGGGTAACGCTTAGGGCTATCGGCTTGTATTTGTCTCGGGGAAAATCCGTCCACCCACCAAACCGTGTCTCCCGTTTGCGTGGATGCTGTGTAATGCACACTGGTACAAACGCTCACAATCAATATCAGACAGCACACTGTACGTTTTACAGATTACTCTTTATAAATCTTACTGAAACTAAGTAATTAATAGCGATACAATATAAAAAGAAAGAAAAGGGCCCCAAAACTTTTCTTAGAGTTCAATCAGTTCTTGCACAACCATTGGAGCTCAGTTATCGAAGCCTTCTGTCCACCATTCGATCTTCTCCGACCTCCTCGACCCGCCGCCTGGGACAAACCTGGGACCAAAGTGTCCAACACGTCCTTCCTCTTCGGTTCTCCTCCCGAAAAACCCGCGCACTGACTCCAGGCTCCCAAACATACAGATAGAACAACATCGCTTCCAGTGGTTAGTTCCTCCGTTATCAATAAGTATAACCCAAACATTTCAACTAAACAGAGCATTACCAAATCAGTTACCTACAAAGAAGCCTTTTCATTATAACGCTACAGAGAAACCATTTTATATATGTAGTTAACAGTTAACATTACAGTTAATAATCTGAGAACCGCGCAGACTCCCCCCTCCGGCAATAGTTGGGAGAACTTCACCTTTTTGTCAAATCTCCTCTTATTTCCCCGATTCTGCTCCTCGGCCGCCATCCTAGCCAGCTCATAAACTCTTTGTAGTACTTTCTTCATATCAGACACATACTTCAAGTTGGGCTTCGGCGATAATTTACCTGCATCCGTCCCAAATCAGAGGTCAATGGGCAACCTTGCCTCGCACCCAAATATCAAATAGTCGGGCGAGTAGCCAGTAGCTTCATTTCGGGTACAGTTGTAACAGTGAACCAGATGCCCAATTTGTTGACTCCATCGGCTCTTTTTGTTAATCTCCAGAGTTCCCAACATGTCTAACAGGGTCCGATTAAACCTCTCCGGCCGGGGATCGCCCTGCGGATCACAGGGTGTCGTCTTCGATTTCTCAACCTCCAACATACCCAGTAGCTCGTAGATGAGCTTACTCTCAAAGTCTCGTCCCTGGTCACTATGTATCCGCCGGGGAAGGCCATAATAAACAAAATACTTCTCCCACAGCACTTTCGCCATCGTAGTCGCCCTTTGCTACTTGGTAGGGAACATCTCCCTGAATGGGGTGTCCTCAGTCACTCGGATGTTATAGCGAGTGCTCTTGTAGCAACCGACATCAGACCCGACAGGAGAAAAAAACATCTTCCTGCTTCAACATCTTCTCCAGCAGCCTGCGTTTCCAATCCGGCGGCACAGGAGAGTCCCCAAAGTTAAAGGCCTCAGCGATCAGCTTTCCTCTGTTTCCCAATCCTTCCCCCCGCGTGGGCCTCACAGGGGCGCTAGACATTACCGTCACCGGGAACAAATGCGCCAGCGGCATCCCGCTCTTAAAGGTGATTTCTCTCTCCGTAGTGTTCCTGACCCACACCGCTATCCGCCTGGCATCTACCACCGAGGGCCTCGGCACTTCGGGCCTCACCAGCACCCCAGCCGGAAATCGTGTCTCCCCCTCGAGGTCTTCCGGGGCTTCCACTAAACGGGCCTCGCCATCAGGCACTCCGGGAAATCTGGAGAAGATTTCCCATCACTCTTGCTACTTCCCCGGACCTTATTATCACAGGCTTCGACTGGGTGCACCACACAGTCCCTCGTTTAAATTCAGTCTCCGTCCCGGGTCCCCGAACAGTTCTCACTCGCCCTCTCCTGGCAGGCCCCCATGAGCCTCCGCACCACAGGGGTGTTGGTCCCCACCAGGATTGAAGCACCCACGCCCCGTCTCAACCGGGTCCGGACAAACCAGCACTAACGTCTCCAAAACTTCAGACACTCCCTCATCGGCTTCTGTAAACTCCAGTTTCACTGACAAATACCCGTCATTCGGATAATCTCCAGCACTGACGCCCCAGATCTTCAGAGCACGGAATGGGGTCAATGGCAAATGCTTTAAGTATTGATTGTAAAACGAACTGTATAGTAGTGTGACCTGCGAACCGGTGTCAGTATGGCTTTAGCATGGATTCCCTGTATCCATAGTGACACACTGCAGCGGGGTCCCACTAATCCTTCCGGAATCGGGTCTTCTGCTTTCAGGGGTTCCTTGGTACATTGCTGGGAACGCGTTCCCTTAGAGACACCAGGTCGTTCCCTCACTGGGTCCCCTCCAAGTTTCCCGACACCTCTCCCTTCTTGGACTCGCCCTCCTAGAGGCTTCCGGCCGCACACATTCCCGCCAGAAGCGGCCCTCCTCCCCGCAGTTATAGCACACCCCCTGCCTCTCACAGTCTCTCCGGAAGTGTCCCTCTTTTCCACAGTTATGGAACACGCTATTAGTCGCCCCTTTTCTCGCTGACCTCCCACCACTCGCAGCATCCTGCGCTGTCCGTCCTCTGGGGGGCGAAGCCCGCCCTACCGACCCCTCAGCCTTCAGCTCGGCCACCACCTCCTTTGTCAGTTGCCGGGTGGAGCCCGATCCTCTTCCGTCCCCACCAGGGGCTACAACTGAGGATCTCAACCTGCTGACAGAACCCTCCCGAGGCCTCAACGAGCGCTCATCCCCCCTCACATCTCTGATCAGTTGAACGAACGTCGGAGGAGGACGCGTTTTATAAGACTGCCGGAGACTCCAAGCAATCTTGTCCTCGGCCTGGGTACCCCGAAATATCTGATCCATCCTTAACTGATCCACCTGTTCAGCCCGAATGGCCCCCGGCGCCGCATCCATTAAGCTGTCTCTCTAGCCGATAAAAGGTACGCAGAGAGCTTCTCACCCTCCTCCTGATACATGTTTTGACACTCCCCGAGGAGCTCCCAGTCAACCGAAAAGCACTTTCCAAAGCCTCCATATAGTCCTTCAGAGTGGCCAAAGGCTGGTTAACCTTCACACCTCGCACTATCCCAGCCGCCTCTCCCCGCAAACGTTCAACTAATCTCTGTCGCTTTTCCTCATCCGAGCACTGACACTCCCTCAACAACTGTGACGTTTGCTCAACCCATGTCTCATAATCCTCCTCACCCTCGGGAGGGGGCGTTATCCCCGAGAAAACTCTTAACTTCTGGCGGGGCCCCTCTGCCCTTTTCGATAAGGAGGTAAGTGCAGAGGCCAACTCAGAGCAGAGGCCAACTCAGAGCTCTCGCCTTTCACGGTGGAACGGGAACTGACCAACTTTTGCAAATCTGACAACTCTTTGCCTTCATCCTCCAGCACCGAAAGAATCCGCTCCCTGAGATCTCCTCCCCTCCTCTGCAGGCTACTCTGCTCGCTGAGCTTTGCCCCCTCCCTCCCCGACACTCTGCAGGCGCCATGGCCCCGTCTCCCCGGGGACGCCAATGTCCTCTGGCAAATCCGCCCCTGTTGTGTCCTCACTTGTCTACACTAACACTATATCTGTACCTGCCTCAAAAACAAATTTCCGTGATACAATCACCACCTTGCACAAAGTTTTAACTGTACTCAATCCTCGAAGCAACGCTTCATCCGGTACGCCGGTCTCCACCCCCCTTCAGCACGCACGCATTGCTCTCTGCCACCTTCGCAGCCGCATACCATCGCCGAAAAGCAGCTGCCGCCATCCCAACCGTATTTTATATACGCAGAGGGGTCACCAGCAGCCAGAAATTCAATCCGGGACGAGCACCCCACATGTGTGAGTTGAAGAAAACGGGGATCATCGCTGGGTTCCGAAGCATCGATGCGTTCCCATTAGTAGAGGGCAGGAAGCGGAAAGTGAGCGTACGGATGTTTGTGGACTATAGGACACTGAGCAGGCGCACAGCCCCTGACCAGTATACGGTTCCGAGGGTCGAGGTAAGAGGCCAATAGTAGTGGCCCGAAAGAACGGAAAGGTACGCATGTGTGTGGACTATAGGACCCTGAACCGGCGCACTGTCCCGAGGGTCGAAGACGCGTTGGCCTGTCTGAGTGGAGCGAAGTGGTTTAGTGTGCTGGATTTGAGGCGTGGATATTACCAGATCCCGATGAGTGAGGCCGACAAAGAGAAAAACCCTCTTTTATTTTTTTTTTCAGTTTAAAATGATACCCTAGGGCATATCGGGAGCCCCTGCCACCTTCCAGAGGGTCATGTAGAAGACGGTGGGGGATATGAATTTGCTTGAAGTGTTGGTGTATATGGATGATTTGCTAGTGTTTGGAGACACCTTGGAAGAACACGAAGCGAGGCTACTGAAGGTGCTATGTCGGCTGAGAGAGGAAGGGTTAAAACTCTCCCTGGACAAGTGCCAGTTCTGCAAGACGTCTGTTAGCTATGTTGGACACATAATCTCGCAGGATGGAGTAGCTACATACCTGGCTAAAATAGAAGCGGTGACCACGTGCCAGAGGCTCCGGACGATGAGCGCTCTGTGCTCGCTCTTGGGGTTCTGTGGTTATTATCGGAGATCCGTGAACGGCTACGCCAAAGGGAGTCCCTCTTGAACCAGCTTCTGCGTCGTTACCCTCCCTTGGGGAAGAAAGGAAAATGGGGATGGCAGGTTGAAGAATATCTCAACCCGTTGGAGCCCTTCCGACTGAGGTGTGATGCAAAATGTGAAGAGGCTGTTAAATCGCTGAAAGAGTTACTGACCCAGGCAACAGTGCTGGCTTTTACTTATATCCTGACTGGATGCTACAGGCCCTTCGGTGATTGGCGGCCTTGTCGGTATATGATCTCAGCCTGACGTACCGGCCGGGGAGCAGGAATGTCGATGCGGATGTTTTGTCACGACGGGAGCATGAGGAACAGGAGAAGGACGAGTAGTGGGAGAGCGTTCCTGCCCCTGGGGTGAAAGCCATGTGTCAGTTTGCTATCACCGTGAAGGTCGAGGAAAAGGGGAAGCAGGAACGAGCAGTGAACCAACTGGGGGCTTCTGATGACGACCTACCCCCAGTTTACTGTGACCTGACTACACTGAAGACTGAACAGTGGCCCTAATTCAGTTCGCGGTAAGTGGCTGATGCTCAGCGAGATGACCCGGTCATTGGCCCTGTTTGGTGCGCGGTGGAAAAGAGGGATGTGGCGTGGGCGGAGAAGATTTTGGACATTCGGGGGTGGAGTAGAGCTGTGGATCGCTCAAAGACAGGTTGTACTGGCCCCGAATGAGGGCGGAGGTGGAAGAGTATTGCAAGTCGTGCATTCGCTGCATACGCCGGAAGACGCTGCCTGTGCAGGCTGCTCCGTTGTCACACTTGCAAAGTGAGGGGCCGCTGGACCTGGTGTGTATGGATTTCTCAGCCATGGAACCCGATGCCAGCAATACGGCGAATGTCTTATTCATCAAAGACCACTACACCAGCTATGCTCAGGCGTTTCCTACCAAGGATCAAAGGGCGACTACGGTGGTGAAAATGCTATTTTGTGCATTATGGCCTTCTCCGGCGGATACATAGTGACCAGGGACGAGAGTTTGAGAGTAAGCTCATCTGCGAGCTACTGGGTATGTTGGGGGTTGAGAAATCGAGGGCAACGCCCTGTCATCCGCAGGGCGATCCCCAGCCGGAGACCGAATCGGACGCCGAAGCCCTACTTGAAGTATGTGTCTGATAGGAAGAAAGAACTGCAAAGAGTTTATGAGCTAGGGAGGCGGCCGCCGAGCAGAATCGGGGAAATAAGAGGAGGTATGACAAGAAGGTGAAGTTCTCCCAACTATTGCCGGCAGATCGAGTCCTCATAAGGAATTTGGGACTACCTGGGAAACACAAGCTGGCTGATCGCTGGGCGGGCACGCCCTATGTAGTAGAGAGTCAGATGCCAAATCTACCGGTTTTCCCGGTGAGGCCCAAGGATGGGAGGGGGCCCGACAAGATCAAGATTCTCCATTTGAATCACCAGATGCCCCAGGACGGGATGTACAGGCAGAGCGGGAGCCCTAGGTGCCGGATGCACCTATACCAGGACTCTGCGGGAGAGTCGTGCCTGGGCCCATACCCTGGGAGGGATATTGACTGGGAGGATGCTGACTCGGACGATTGGCACATGCTGCCGTTCGCTGACGCTCCCGTGATGGAGGGGGAGGATCCTGGCCCTTCCCCAACTGGGTTAGACGGGGTAAGGGGGGCCAGTAATGGGCAGTCGGGGGTACCACAGGGCGTTGGAATAAAGGATGTGGGGCCCAAGCAAGAGATAGAGAGTTCCGAGATGCAGAGGGGTTTGGGTGACCGCTCGCGGGAGGGTTCGCCTCGTAGCTCCCATCAGTCTCCCGTATTGTCGGAGGGGGAGGAGTTAGAGGAGGGAGTGCGCAGGCCTCAGAGAAGTAGGCACCCCCCAGACAGGTTGGCCTATGTGGCACCTGGGGAACAGGGTGTGATATCCACTGTTTTGCGGAGTTATGTCATTGCTTTCTGCACTTCGATTGGACTGTGTGTTCTGCAGGAGGGGTTGGCGAATTATCTGAACGTCAAGAGGGCATGACTTAATTCAGTGGGGGGAGAATGCAGGCTTCTCAGATTATTAACTGTAATGTTAACTGTTAACTGCTTAAATAAAATGGCTTCTCTGTAACGTTATAATGAAATGGCGTCTTTGTGGGTAACTGATTTGGTAATGCTCTGTTTAGTTGGAATGTTTGGGTTATAATTGTTGATAACGGAGGAACTAACCACTGGAAGTGATGTTGTTCTATCTGTGTGTGGGAACCTGGAGTCAGTGCGCGGGTTTTTAGGGAGGAGAACCGAAGAGGAAGGACGTGCTGGACCCTTTGGTCCGAGGTTGGTCCCAGGGGGCGGGTCGAGGAGGTCGGAGAAGATCGAATGGTGGACAGAAGGCTTCGATAATTGAGCTCCAATGGTTGTGCACGAACTCATTGAACACTAAAAACGTTTTAGCGCCCTTTTCTTTCTTTTTATATTCTATCGCTATGAATTATCTAGTTCCAGTAAGATTTATAAAGTGTACTCTGTAAACTTGCATTGGGTGCTGTCTGATATTGTACGTGTGAGTTTGTACCAGTGTGCATTACACAGCAACTACACAAACGGGAGACACGGTTTGGCGGGAGGACGGATTTTCCCCCGGACAAATACAAGCCGATAGCCCTAAGCGTTACACTAATCATTTCAAGTTTTTAACATTTTTACAGATGGAACGAAAAATAATTTAACTGGGAATGTTGGAGTAGCCCATTTTTGTGCCTGAAGTATAGACAATGACAGAGAAATTACTTTGCAACCATTTATCAGTATATACAGTAGAATTGGTTGCCATCATTTTAAACTGAATGTTGGTGGAGATATTTCTTCACACGTAACGTTATAATTGTTCAGATTACTTTTATGTTTTGATGACACTTAAACAGGTTATTACAGCAGTCGGTCAGATTTACTGTTGGAAACTCACCAAGAATTAATTCATATTCAAGTACTTGTTTATATATTTCCTTCTTATAGGTCCCAGAAGGAGGTATTGAGGGGAATGAGTGGGTTGACTGTAAGTTACAAAAATTGAACTGTGGATAAAGACCCTTCACTTAACAAATCAGAAGTTCAGAGTTATGTATGTTGAGAATTAGGAGCTTATGGAAAGGCTGATGGGAAAATGGGTACACCTTTACAGAATACATAAATGTGTTGGGTGTATGGGGAGAAAGGGGTAAAACAAGAACGGACGGAATTGTATTGACATGAACTGGAATGGGAACATGAAAGTGCTGGGTTTATGGGAGAAACAAGGAGGGAAGGAATTATATCCCCATGACTTACTCTGCTTAATGATTCCTCATGCCATATTGAACATCAAGCTTCTGAATCGTGTAGGTTTTTTTCATTGCTATTTCAGGGTGAAGCATATCAGGAAAGAAATCATGCAGGCTTCATTGAAAATTTCGGGGGCTTGATTGATTTCATTTAACCGCTTTCTTAAGTCATGGTGTGACTTTAATGTAATTTGCAGTACTGTGTTTCATTACGTATAATCGATAGGATTTGTTGGGGGTAATTTACTTTTCATTAGAAAACAGAAGCAGTGAGGATTTTATTTCCCAATTCTCTACACCACAGTCCAGTCCAGTTGATAACGGGAATGCGCCTTTAAGATGGAGTGTCTTAATGTAGCCAATCATTAAACGAGATGGCGGGGACTGGTGTGATTCACATTGAGTTAGTAAATGAGCATCAGACTCGACCTGCGCTGTCTTGTGGGAATGACTGACAGTGAAGTTGGTGAGCGGAATGGGAATAGATGGACATATCCGCAGAGGAATGCGCGTGCGGCATTCCGGAGTAGTTCTTTGTCTGGGATCTGGCGGAATGAATGATGTTCTGACTCTCTTGGACGCTGCTTTGCCCCTCCCCACACACACTGAGGAGCTGGAGCACGGACTGGAGACTCTCCGCCGCCTCTGGTGACTACTCAGGATGCGGCGCCGTTAATCAACCGAAGCATTGAAGTGACGGGATATTTCACCGCGCTGATCAGCTGCTCCCTGAATTTTGACTGAGTCACCATGTAAATAAATGTGTTCGTGCAGCAGCTGCAATTGATCAGGAAATACCCGACGTAGTGAAAGATCAATTCAGAATCATTGAATTTGAATCCTTTTCCTGAGACCTGATAATATATGAAATTTACAACCGCCGTCATCCAAAGGAGGATGAAGCTGCCGGAGAGCGTGAAGAGTAAAACCACAGACCTCCTCCTGCTCTCCATCTCCGGGTCACTGCGGTTCTCCCCCTTGCTCTGACCCTTCAGCCCTTTACGGACCCGACTGGCCACTAAAATATGCCTGACTGTCAGAGCGTTGAGCAGCAGGATCCCAGCGAAAGGGAGGAACGGAGTTAAAACCGTATCGAGCCAGTCATATACTACCCACCCGGGGTCAGTGGAATAATGGTTCTTGGGAATACAGAACCACGGTACATTGTCGATTATCATCTGGGGTTCCCATATGAAGAATCGGGGAGCGTTTCTCAGACAGGACAGTACGCCGGTTGTTGTCAGAACCACAGCGGAAGTTTTCCCGGTGCAATATTTTGTTTTCAGTTTCTGGCAGCAAATGGCGACAAACCGGTCAAAGGTGAAAGTGACGGTGAAACAAACGGAACAGTGTGTGGCTGTGAAGCTCAGTACATCGATAACACTGCACACAGGAGTGATGTCCAGAAAACTCCGCGGGAAGTAATACACTCTGATTCGATTTAAAATGACGCTGGAGACAATGGTCAGTAGATCCGCCGCTGCCATGGCCACCAGGTACCGAGTGGTGCAGGTAGAGAGGCCGCACTTTCCCCGGGACAGAATCACAATCGCCACAACATTCACTGGAGAGAGGGAACAGACACTGGGCATTACAGAAAACATTCTCTGGGAACTAACATGGGATCGGGCTTTAGCTAAAACTCGGGAGTACTAGAGTCTGTAAATGGCTGCTAATCTAACACCAGAAGTGGGTCACACTGTCTCTGACCTGTCTTCTTCAGTGTGGAGATAAGACGATGTGTGGGGAATCGTTGGCGATAAAAGCGATCTGCATGAACAACACCGATCGGTGCTGATCCCCATTCCAGTCGCTGATGGGGCCGGTTTCACTGAATTAACTGTGACTGACCAGGACTCTGGAAAATCAGCATCTGATGAGGCCGAGAAGGGATACAGAGAGGAGCAACACACACAAAACTGGAGGAACTCAGCAGGTCAGGCAGCATCCATGGAATTGAATCGCCTTTCGTTTCTGGTCGAGACCCTCCTTCAGGACGAAGCTCTGCCCCGATTTATGACGGGTTTCAGAGGGAAAGAAGGAACCACTTAGTGACCTGTAGCTGAGTTGCTCCGTTAATGAACTAATTCTGCAGCGCAGTTTAATTTGATAACACACGGCCCCAGATCCGTGAACACTGGTTCAGGTGATTAGCCCCAATAACTGACCAACAGACAGTGGGGTCCGACAGGGACAGGCTCCACAGGGAGACGTGAAGCACAGGACTAGGGTTTCCCTCTGGTCAACAAATTAGGAGAAGTGTGCTTCAGAACGCAAACATCTCCCAGTCACAACTTCTCGGAGAGATCCCTGGCCCCAGCACTGGGACATCTCTGGACGAGTTGTCATTCAAGGCAAGAACAGCGTTCTATTCGATCCCGTGAGTTAGAGGAGAAACATAGACTTAGTTCCACTTGTTAATAAATACGAAATTTCAGAATGTGGCATTGACAGGATCGATATCTCTGCAGGATATTTGTGTAAGGATGATCAGTTCGTAAGCTTGTAATATTATCTTAAACAGTTTCACACCGGTTAACACACCGAAATAACGAACAAGAAATGTTCTGCTCACTCACCAGGAACTCCAATGACGGCAATGAACATGTACAATATTTTCTCCACACTGAAATACCTATCCAACATTGCAGACATTTTCTCTGTCCAATGATTTGTCTCTTTGTGCGACAGGCGATCTCTCGGAATGAAACATTAAGGCAGCACATGACTAGGGTTTTTAACGCCATTTAGTAATTCCACAGGGACAGATTTCAACAGATTTCAAAAATAAAGTATTTTAAATTATTTATAACCCAATTACGTCAGACAGGTGCGATGACAGATTGTGATTAAATTAATGAATAATATTTCAATCATTTGTGGGAGTTAGTTTATTGTAATAAATGCGACTGGACCGTCCCAGGTGTCTTATCAATTCAATGTGATTCCACTGTAAATATCTACTTCAATGGAACCATTTGTCTGACACAGAATATTGAAGTAAATTATGTCATTGTATTTTGTTAAATTGTACTGAATCACCTACTGCTACCATTCTCCTCAAGAGTATAAACTCTTGATGCAGTTTGTGCTTGTAGGACTCTACTGAGAGGACTTCGAAGAAAATGTCTGTTTGTGTTGATGAATAAACACAATTTCTGACATACTAAATCCTCCAATTGCTTCAGTGACTTAGTCACACGCAGATCATTTGGATGCTCATCTAGGACCCGTCCCTCACCCGAACATGCCATGAAATTGAGCAGTCTAGTGCGGGGGTATGTTTTAATCATGTCACTCCGTATTTGTCAAAGAACTGTAGAGGCGGATAAGAAAGTGCAGGTTTGAGTGTGTGTGTGTGTGTGTGTGTGTGTGTGTGTGTGTGTGTGTGTGTGTGTGTGTGTGTGTGTGTGTGTGTGTGTGTGTGTGTGTGTGTGTGTGTGTGTTTCTGTGTCTGTGTCTCTGCTTGTCCCTGCCTGACTATACACGTGCCCGTACACCTCCAATTCAGTTTATCCTCCTTGGTTCAGCCCCTTCCCATCTGTCTCCGCAATGCAGATGTTCTCGAATTCTCATTTTAAACGCTTCACAAAATGGCTGCTGAACCATAACAAAGCTAGAACAAAATTCAAATTTGTTATTAATGTATGTGGAAATAAAACAACCTTGAGACTCGTCACAGCTCCATTTCAGCAGACACCCCCACATGCACATTAGATTATCCCGGAGCAAGAATCAGCTGAAACAGTTCACAAAATAGCTGTCTCCATTTTTAAAAAAACACCAGGAACAGAGGTAAAAGTTCATATTGAACTGATCATTATTGCATGAAAACGGAACAACCCTGAGTTCTGACACACCTCCAAATCCACCGGCTCCCCCAAGCCAGTGCTCACCCGCGAATCCGCCAACACCACCAACTCTGTGCAAATCAGTGTGAACCCACAAATCTGTGCTCACTGGCAAAACTTCATTCAACCCTCAAATCAGCGTGCACCCCAAAAGCAACCTACACCCGCAAAATCCAGTGCAATTACACATTTTGTGACATACCCCTAAATCTGTGCACATCCGGAAAGCAACATTCGCCGCCAAATCCGTATGCACTCCCAGATTCACCGACAGGTCTCGAAATGTGCGCACATCCGCAAATCCGTGCGCACCCCAAATCCGTGCGCACACCTACACATTACACTCTCACCGAGCAGGATTCACTTCAACTACTTTACAAAATAGCTGCGTCCACCTTAAAAATAACAAGAACAAAGTTTAAATTCAAACACACGCCCAAATGCATATACGTCGTATAATCATTGACATCCCCCTAAATCTGCGTACCTCACGAAACCCATCTTTATCCCCTCATCAGTGGGTGTCCCAAATCCACCGACCTCCATATTCCCTGACAAACCAAGATGTCGGCTCACATTCTCCACTCCCTGTGCACACCCATATTCACCAAAACTCTCCTAAGTCAGAGCAATCCTCAAATCTGTGTGCACCCCCAAATCCGTGCCCACGCCGAACCCGCAAACACCCCCAAATCAACCGACATACCCAGATCCGTGCGCACCCCCAAATCTGTGCCAACGCCGAACCCGCAGACACCGCCAATTCCACCGACATACCCAGAACTGTGCGCACCCTCAAAGCCGCATGCAAACCACAAACTGTGTTCGTTCCCAATCTGTGTGCATCCTCAAATCCGCCGACACACCCAATTCTGTGCGGTGCCTCAGATAGATCTGCACACCCTGTGCACCCTCACATGGCAAAACTGTGGGCACCCCGAAATTCACTGACACTCCGAAATCTGTGTGCACACCCGTATTCGCCAACATGCCCTGAAGCGTCCGGACATCCGCAAATCAATGTACAGCCCTATTTCCATGTGTACCCCCAAACCCGCTGACATCGCCACAGACACATTAGATTTTCCGAGAGCAAAACTCATTTCAGTTCGTGAAATAATTGCCACCTTCTTAAAAATTCCAAAGTTCATATTGTGTTCATTATTAATATATCTTTGTGTGTCTGCATTTCTGAGTGTTTATACGAGTTCCCGTGTGTGTCTTTGTGTCAGAGAGTAGCCAGCAGACAACACTAGCGCTTTGTCGTGACGGCTTTGCTACTGAGAACACTTGGCGAGGACAACAGAGGGATGTGTGTACACTGGTTCGGGGAACTATATAGTATTGCATTGTTTGTAAGGGATACAGCGATATCATGGGCTTAATTCTGAGGAGGTTGAACAGGGAATGAAAGAGTGAACCTTTGAGGAGCGTTTGATGGTTCTGGGAGAAAAATGAGGGAGAAATCAGTTTGAAAGCTGTCGAATATTGAATGCACACGGAACAGGACACAGCGGAGACCTGGGGAGGCAGGAGTGATTCGGCGGCTGATCTTGCTTTACGGATATGCTAAGATTTAAGGGTTTGGAAGCGATTGGGTGGGTGCACAGGGATTTTGAAGTGTCCGTTGCTTTCGGACTGCACACTCATTTAAGGGTTGAATGCGCGTTTGCCAGTGAGCACAGATTTGTTGGCTCACACTGATTTGCACAGAGTTGAGTGTGTCGGCGGATTCGGGGGTGCACACTGACTTGTGGGAACCGTTGGATTTTGAGGAGTATCGAATCTCAAAGTTGTTCCGTTTATACAGACTTCAATAATAAATGCAATACGAACTTTGACTTCTGTTCTTGCTTTTGTTAAATGCAGTCAGCCGATTTGTGAACTATTTGAAATTATTCTTGCTCTGTGCATGTGGGGGTGTCTGCTGATCTGGACAGGTGACGAGTCTCAAGGCTGTTTCATTTGTCCATAAAAGAATAATAAATGAAATTTAAATTTTGCCCTCTGTTCTTGATTATTGGGCCGAATGGCCTACTTCTGCTCCTAAATCTTTTGGTCTTATGGACTCATAACAGATTCCTGAGGCACAGCTCTGGTCACCGGCGTCCATGCAGAATATGACCCGTCTACAACCACTCTTTGCTTACTGTGGGCAAGCCAGTTCTGGAAAACAAAGAAATGTGGATCCCATGCCTCCTTACTTTCTCAATAAGCCTTGCATGGGATACCTTATCAAATCCCTGGGGAGATTAAATTAGGGGCATGAACCAAGGGGGATAAACTGAAATGGAGACGGACAAGTGTATAGTCATCCAAGGTCAGGCAGAGACAATGGGTCTACACACACACACACACACACACACACACACACACACACACACACACACACACACACACACACACACACACACACACACACACACACACACACACACACACACAGACTTTCTTCGGCTCTCAGCTGTGTTCTTTGACACATACAGTGCGCTATGATTAAAGCATGCTTCCCCACACTAGACTGGTGAGTTTGATTGCGATTTGTCAGGGTTAGGGGCGGGTCCTGGATGAGCCCCCAAACGTTCTGAGTATCACTGAGTCACTGAAGTCGTTGAGCGTTTCATGGATAGGAAAGTGTTTATTCATCACCAAAAACAGACATTATTTTGGAGACCCCCTCGGTAGAGTCCCCTAAACATAAGCTTCATCAAGAGTTTATGCCCTTGAGGAGATTGGTAAGAGTCCGTGATTCAAAACAGTTTCACAAGCTACTATGCCATAATTTACTAGCATAATCCTGTGCCTGAGTATTTCATACAGTTCCGGTCATCCCACTATAGGAAGGATGCTGATATTTTAGAGAGGGTACAGAGGACATTTACCAGGACGCTGCCTGGTTTAGAGGGCATGTGCTATCATTAAAGTCTGGATAAAGTTGTGTTGTTTCTTCTAGAGAGTTGCAGGCTGTTGGAAGATCCGTTAGAGGTTTATAAGATTACGAGAGGCGTAGATACAGTGGATAGAGTCTACCCGTTTCCCAAGGTTGAAATGGTTAATACCATCGGGCAGGCATCGAAGGTGAGAGGGGGTAGGCTCAAGGGGTATGTGGAGGCAGTTGTTTTACTCAGTGAGTCATAGATGCCTGGAATGCGCTGCCTGGGTTTAGTGGTAGAGGAAAATATAACAGAGGTTTTGAACAGACATTTTGGATGAGTACAGTGTAGGTAGAAGGGATTAATATTTCTGTATTTTTGTTTTGAATTTTCCGACTCTGAGCACCGAATAGCCTATTCCACGTGTCCAGTAATGCAAAAAACATTTGTCTGTTCCTACCTCCTCACCAAAAAGCTATGGTTATGTTGTGATTATGCGGGCAGTGGGAAATCATGCCTCTTGCGCTTCTTGGTTTCATCACACCCGACTCTTTCCTCTGGTAGACAGCTTCGTTAACTCGGTTCAATATTTGCCTTTATTGGTGTCTTCCTCTTCCTAACACAAATGTTAAGGTTTATGGTTGTTAATATGCTACGCTGATGGGGTTGCTACTTGTGATTGATGTGGGGGTGATGTTGGATTGTAGTGAATGACTGCTGGGTTAGTGTCTATTGGTATCTATATGGGGGGGTCGGTGATGTTAAAGGGAGGGTTGATAATTGGAAATGCAGCGCTCCCCACGGGGTGAGAGGGGCGTGGAACTCTCCTGGTGTTAACTAAGCTTGATGTATGTGACCAGGCATAGTCGAGGTGCCGGCGGGGCTGGTTGTGTTGTGGACCTTTAGAATTAGTGTTAAGGGTAAGTTTGTGGATGTATATATGGGTTTGAAGGAAAGAGCGTGTTGGAGTTTAGTGTCGGGAGATATGTGTGCCTGTGGCTGATAGGGTTGTGTAGCCACTGTAATTTGGCCCGTGCCTTTCACTAACATTGTCCAATATCACGTGGCTTAATTAACCGGTGCGCCCAGTACTGGCTAGGTTTTATGGGATTTGTAAGAAGGGTGTAGTTTGTGATTACACGGGAGTGGGAAGATCATCCCTCCTGTGCTTCTTGATCACTTAACTCGAAATTCACTTTCACGCAACCCTCTTATTTTGCTCTGGCCCACGTCTTCTATAAATTGGTCCAACACTTGCCTTTCGTGGGATATTCTTCAGTCTTACAAAAGTTTTATAAATCATGGTCATGAAAATGCTAAGGTGATGAGGTGACGACTTTTGATTGATATGGGTGATGTTGGATTGCAGGGAATAGGACCTGAGGTATGGGTTAGGGTTTATAGGATTTGTAGGAGGGGAGTAGGCATTAGGTTAGGGGTATGGTTGAGAGATGGAAATGCTGGACTCCCCATTGGGAGAGAGAGAGAGAGAGAGAAAGAGGAGGATGGGACATGGTGTTAAATATGTTCGTTTGTGATGCCAAGGTTAGTCGGGGATCAGTAGGAGTGGGCCCTTGGATTGGGTTAGGGTTCTTGCTTTGTTTTGTCCCGGGGTGGTTGGGGTTGATGATCAGGATGCCGTTCCTTTTCTGTCCAGGAGTGCGGGTTTGACGTTTCTCTGTGAACGGCTTCCATGCTCTTTCTTTGTTTCGTTTCTATCCGGAGTTGTATATGGCGACAGACTTTGAAAATGAATGAATCTTTGAACCTTTGGAAATGGCTGTTAGTGGGATATCTTAAACTGGAAAGGGACTAACATCACTGAAGATGATGAATATGTGACTGAAGGTGTGATATGTGAATGGTCACAGTGCACGGAATAAGGTCGGTGATCTTGTGGCGCAGCTGGGGATTGGCAGGTATGAGACAGTGGACATTCTGAGTCATGGCCGAAAAAGGAACAGAGTACGGAGCAGGGCATCCAAGGATATGAACTGTATAGAAAGCACTAGATAGATCTGTGGAGGGGTCTGGTAGTCTGTGGTACAAATGAAGTCAAATCCTTAGAAAGTGACAGTTAGAGAATCCTTATAGATAGAGATTAAAAATGCAAGTGTAAGATTACCTTGATGGGGGTTATATACAGATATCGAAACAGCATCCAGGAAGTGGACAACAAATTACAACAAGAGATCTAGAATATGTAAATAAAGGGCAATGTTGCAATTGTACAACTCACTGAGGATTTCAATATGCAGGGAGGTTGAAAAGGTCCGTTAGTGCTGACTCCCATTTTAGAATGCATACGATATGGCCTTTGAAGCAGCGTGTGGTTGAGCCTACACGGAAAGGGTAATTCTGGATTAGTATCAGCGAGGAATTCGCCAGAATGGATTGGGATGAGTCACTGGGAAGTATGACGGTGCTTTGCATTAATGGCTAGTGTTTCTGGGTGAGATTCGGAAAGCGAACGGAAGGTGCATCCCGAATATAAAAATTGGTATCCTAACGGGAGGATCAGGCAACCGTAGCTGACGAGAGAAGTCTAAGACAGTTTAAACTCAAGAGATAGGGTATATAATATAGCAAATATTTGGTGGGATTGTAGAACACTGGGAAGATTTTAAGGACAGAATAGATTAAATATGAAAGTGAGTTTGCCAATAACATCAACGAGGTTACAGAAAGATTGTTCTGTGGAAGACACCAGCTGACTGACAGAAACGCAAGATCGCCAGGTGGCAGAAGTGACTGTAGGTGGTATTATTGAGGTGAAGATGTTCAGAAGCTGAAAAGCGTGAAGGTAAGTAAGTCACCTGGTCCAGAGAGACGACACTGCAGAGTTCTGAAAAGAGATAACTGAAGAGATTCTGGAGGCATCAGCAATGATCTTTCAAGAATCTAGAGATTCTGGAATGGATGCTGAGGACTGGAACATTGCCAATGTCACTGCACTCTTTAGGAAGGAATGGGGGTATCACAAAGAGAATTATCGGTCAGGTTGCCTGTCTTGAACGGTTGGAAGACGTCGGAGCTGATCACTAAGGATGAGGTTTCGGGGTGCTTGGGGGCACACGTTAAAATTCTGCAAGGTCAGAATTTCTGAAGCGGAAATGCTACCTGACAAATCTGTTGAAATTCTCTGAAGTAGTCTCAGGCTTTGCCTCAAAGGAGGCTTCGGATCAGAAGCGGTGTCTGCTCTGGGGACGTCACCCGGATAGGTTTCTGTGAAACTTATCTCTTTTTACTGTGACAGCGATACTTAGAGTAGTCTAGATAGACGCTGAATGTTCGTCATGCTGGATGTTGGAGCACTGGGAGACACAGATTTTCCCATGGAACTACTTCAGCCTGAAGTGCGTCCAGGCGCAGCTCCTTAAAGACCCAGTCGGGATGTGGAGCAGCAGCTGGATGACCTTCCGCTCTTACCGAACGGTGAGGAGATCACTGATCGGTGTTACAAGGAAGTAGTCGCGTCTCAGTTGCAGGAGGTGGCTTGCTGGGTGACTGTTAGCAGAAGGAATGAGAAGGTGAATATGGAGTTAGCGCAGAGCAACGCTGTGGCCATTCCCCTGAATAATACTTGTACCCTTTTGGATACCCCAGTGGCCGATGACCTCCCAGAGAAATGAAACGGAGACTAGGTTATTGGCACTGAGCATGAGTCCGTGGTGCAGAAGGATACAAGGGAGGAAGAGGGAGCTGGTAGTGCTGAGGGGGGTCAACAGTCAAATGAACAGTCAGAAGATTCTATGAACGTGAAAAGGACACGTGGATGGTGTCCTCCCATGTGCTAGATCAGGGGTAACACGGACTGTGCCCACCACAATTTGGAAGGGCAGAGAGAACAGCCAGTTGTGTCGGTACACATTGGTGCCAATGGCATAGGAAGGGGAACAAAGATATACTGAAGATAGAATTTAGAGAGCTATGTAGAGAAACTGAAAGCAGGAGCTCTAGGTTAATATTTTCTGGATTTCTATCTCTGGCATGCGCCAGTGAGGGTAGAAACAGGATGATGTGGCAGTAAAGTACGTGGATGAGAAGACGGTGCGGGGAGAGGGGCTTCAGCTTGTTGAATCATTGGGATATCTTCGGGGGGATGCATGACCTACACAAACGAGACAGTTTACATCTGAACCAGACGCGGCCCACTGTTCACGAAAGAGGAGTTTACTAATCTTGTTAGTGTCTGTTTCATCTAATTTTGCAGGAGCGTGGAAACCAGAATGAGTGGACTCTGAATAGGACGCATGTTGAAAAGCAAAGATAGAGTGCAGTCAGACTGTCGGGCAGGACAGGGAGTTGACAGGACAAAATAGCAGCTAGCACGGTGAGTACCGGTGCGTTTGGGCTAAAAAATCGAAAAGGGTAGCTAATACTGTACTCAAAATAGTACAGCCGTGGCTGACAGGTTCCCTTAAGGGAAAATGTTGTCGGAGGAACCTGATAGGATTCTCTGAAGGGATACAAGTCGGGCAGATAAGGAGGATGCAGATGACTGAGTATATTTGGATTCCCAGCAGGCCCTTGACAGGGCGCCAGAGTATTACAAGTACTTTACGATCATCATTAGCGCATTGGCTGACTGCTCGGAGGCAGCCAGTGGGAATGAAAGCATCCTTTCCCGGTGGGCTGCCGGAGACAATTGGTGCTCTACAGGGGTCGCTGTTGGGACGGCTTCTTTTGATGCTGTATATCAATGATTTAGATGATGGAATAGCTGGCTTTGTTGCCAGGATTCCATGTGAAACAGGGTTGGTAAAGGGGCAGTCTGTGTTGAGGAAACAGGTAGGGTGTGGAAGAACAGATAAGGAAAATCAGCAAGGAAGTGTCAAGTGAAACACAATTTTGGAAAATGCATGTCACGCAATCTGGTGGAAGCAATAAACATACAGACTATTTTCTAAACGGGGAGAAAAGTCAATAATTATTGAGATGCAAAGGAACTTGGGAATTCTTGTACATAACGCCATAAAGGTGAACTTCCAGGTTGAGTCGGTGGTGCGCACACCAATACAGTGTTAGCATTCATTTCAAGAGGTTTTGGCATACTAAAGCAGGGATGTGATACTGAAGCGTTTTAAATCACTGCGGTGGCATCATCCAGAGTATTGTGAACGGTTTTGTGCTCCTTATCTGAGAAATGATGCACTGGCGTTGGAGACAATTCACAGGTTGTTCGCTAATGGTCATTCCAGGTACGAAAGGGTTGTCATATGAGGAATGTTTGATGGCTCAGGGCTTATACCCACTCGAACGTAAAAGCATGAGCTGGAATCTTTAGAATGTTGAAAGGGTATTTTCGATGGGTTGGGAGTTTTGGACAAGACGCCTCCGGATAGAGACCGTCAGATTTATACAGAGCTGCGGAGCACTTCCTTTCGCCTGTGAGTGGTGCATTTGTAGAATTTGTTACCACAGGCAGCTGTGAAGGCCAGGTCGTTGGGAGTATTCAAGGCGAGGAATGATTGGCAACGGCATCAAAGGTTACAATGGGGTCTTTTAAAAGAGCAAATTAGACAGGTACATGGAGCTCAGGAAAATAGAGGGCTGTGCGCTAGGGAAACTCTGGGTAGGGTTCATGGTCCGCACAACGTTGTGGGCCGAAAGGCATGTAATGTACTGTTCATTTCTGTGTTTTATGTGCTAAATTACGGGGAAAATGCCGGGGAGTGGGAGTAAGAAACGGAACAAAGAATCAATCATGACTGAATGGTGGAGCAGACTCGATGGGTCAAATGGACTAATTGTGCTCCTGTGTCTTATGGTCTGAAGATCCATCCGTCACGAACTGGCCGGGCTGTGATGATCTGAGGAATACAGCAACAGTTCATTCAGCAACACCTGAATCCCGGTGGAGGATTGCAACTTCTGATGTAAATGCGAGTAGAGTGGACACCAGATCATCACCACGAGTTCCATTTCGCCAGCAGACTTGGTGAATCGATGGCCCAACGCTGGGAATTCTGACATTCATTCAATCATCGGGACTGGATTGTGAATTTATTGGGACCTCGGGATTGAATGCGCTGACTCCTTGTTTGGCGTGAAAATGCAGTTACTTGAAAAAGTGTGACACAGTGTATACAGACACAAAACTAAATACAAACGCACACACACACACACACACACACACACGGACACACACACACAAACACACACACACACACACACACACACACACACACACACACACACACACACACGGACACACACACACAAACACAAACACACACACACACACACACACACACACACACACACACACACACACACACACACACACACGGACACACACACACAAACACAAACACACACACACACACACACACTCACACACACACACACACACACACACACACACACACACACACACAGAGACAAACACACAACATTAGGTTTTTGTCTGCTGTTTGGAAAGATTACTGCCGTTGTACATAGCTTTGCGTTGATGTAATCTATTCTCTGGAATATAAAACTGTGCTGCTGTATAAAAACAGAAACAGGCTGGAAACATGCAGCAATCCAGTCACATTTCTGGAAAAAGGGACAGTTTTTAAAGTTACATGTGTGTACCCGAACGTTCCAACTTGGAATAAGAGGCACTAAGCTACGGGCGAAAGTGGTCCCACAAGGAAAAACCGCTGATCAGGTGTGACTGAGTGAGTGACTGTGGCGGTTAGAATCGTGTCATAATTTTTTTCCCTGTGTTAAGGATTCTGAAGGAAAGAATTGCAGGATCTGTCCAGCGCGAAAGATGCTGAAAGAAGGGAAAAATGAACAACTGAACCTAAATGACTGATAGATGATGGGAATGGGCATTTTCGGCCACACATCAGAGTAACCAATAGAAAATACAGAAGGAACTCAAAGCAGGACAGGAAGTATCTATACAGAGGCATAAAATGACGACGTTTCGATTCGAGGCTTTTCATCAGCACTGTAAAGGAACTGGGAAGAAACCAGAGGACGAAAGTGGATGGTAGTTGGAGGAAGACTCTCTCGTATAATTATTCCACGTTCGCGAAGGTGACAGAGTCTCACGACTCTGTCTCCGCGCTTGTGTCCTGCACTTGGGTTCGTCCCCAGCCACGTCCTTGCAACAATTATGGGAAAATGATCAGATTAATTCCTTTTTATACATTAGATACTACGGAATCAAAGAGAGTGGACGGCAATTTCAGGAGATACGAAGTATCATTCTTCCGTGAACGCAATAATAATTTTCAGTTCAGTTTTCAGTTGTACAGAGTTGTGTAGAAGTTGGTGAGGGGCATTCATGGTGTAGATAGTCAGAGGCTTTTCCACAGACCTGAAATGGTTGCCACAAGGGGAGACAGGTTAAAGGCGCTGGGGAATAGGTACAGAGGAAATGTCAGGGGTGTTTTCTTACGCAGCGTGTGGTGAGTGCGTGGAATGAGCTGCCGGCAACGGTGGTGGATGTGGATACGATAGGGTCTTTAATAGACTTTTGGATAGGTACATGGAGCGTAGAAAAATAGAGGGCTCTGGGTAAAGCTAATAATTTCTCAGGTTGGGACATGTTCAGCACAACTTTGTTGGCTGAAGGACCTGTATTGTGCTTTAGGTTTTCTATGTTTCTATATTTATATTTCCAAACAGCGGTTCCATGTTGCTCAAATCAAATACTACTCCAACTGCTGCAGGAAGAAATAATTCCGTTTGCTTTTATTTACAGATTTCTCCCGTTGCTGCAAACAGGTACTTCAGTCCATATTTCAGCTCGTCCCTGAATTTTCTCTGTGACAGTCCATAGATACAAGTGTTGGTGCACATGCTGAGGAAAGACAGCATGAACCCGCATTGCTGCAGGATATAGGTCGGTTTGCTGAAATATCTGTCTGTGTAGGAATAGTTTTCCACTTGCCACTTCATCGAATGTACGAGATAGGGCATCCAAAGTAATATGAAATTTGCAGAAAGAGCGAACAACAGTATCATTGACTTTCTCCGGTTCTCCACCTCCGGATCATGACGATTTCCGCTGCTTTTCCGAAGTAACTGGCGAACTCTATTTGTCGCTATCACCCGGTGGACGGTGGTAACATTGAATAACAAAATTAAACAGATCGGCAGTGACGGTGTTGTGATGCCGTGAAAGATCTGGTAGGCTTTCCACAGGGGTGAGGTGAAGTATTCAGCCACGGGGGACACAACGCCATCGATCCACTGCAAAGTAAAATGGAACGGCCTGGGCACAACACGCCGCACTCACTGTTGCTACCACCACAGTCGCTGTTCTCTCGGTGCAATATCGGTTCCGCAGCTTCTCACAGCAAATGGCGACGCACCGATCAAACGTGAAAGCTACCGTCAGCCAAACGGAGCAGTCCCTGGTTGCGAGACTCACGACAAGTAGCACAGAACACACCGGCGTTACGAGCAAGAAATGAGCAAACAAATAGATATAGTTTATCCTCTCTAATATAAGAACAACGATCACCACCATCAGATCGGCTGCCGCCATGGCCACAAGGTACATCGTGATGCATTTGGACAGCCCGCATTTCCCCCGGAGCAAGATCACAATCGCCGTTAAATTAACTGCAGTAGTTACATTAAAAAAAAAACAATTACTATCAGGTACCGCAGAGTGATCGGTATGACTTGATTTGCGTTGTGTGCGTAGTAATGGATTGGACCATTGTCTCGAGTCTCTGCAAGGGTAACAGTCCCCCTGCGCTGACCAAGATGCGGTATGGCTGGCCCGACCAAGCTGATTCTGAATTTTAATGAACCATTTTGATCTCTACAGTTTCACGTCCAGACGTTAACCATCAGAAGGAAAGTCAGGAGTTGACAACAGAGCGCCCACAATTGGCTCTGTTCAGGAGTGAACTAAGGGCCGTTTTCCTCTCCTGTAAGGCGAGGTTATAAAACACTGTCCCGAATAGGATGTTGTCTTGCGGAGAAGGGCAGAGGTATTGGAGAGAGCTTTTTAACGTAATTAAACTTCCTTAGAAGGGATATTTAATTGGATTTCATATAAAATAAAAACATATTTTTTTAAATGTCATGAATGCATTTCACTGTAAACCAGGAAATATTTGCAGGCCGTTGGCACAGCCTTCTGATCTCAGAAGATGTGAAACAGATCTCAGGACTCGCCGGTCACAGGGAGACAAACCATGAACGTTAAAGTCAGACGTTACACTTTGTGCGCTCCGTCCAAAAGAACGGAGATACCAGCGAGGCCTGCTGAATTTAATCAGGCAGAGAGAAACTACAAAATTACAAACTGGTAAATCATGAGAGTTTTACTGTAAGCGCTGCCGAGGCATACTTAATCACCGAAACATTCGTGGGAAATCAACATGCTCACAGAAACATCAATATTAATTTAGAAACAATAGCCGGACATTAAGTTCAGGGATTCAATAAATTGTGGCTTATATAGTTGTATTGACATTGAAAAATAAAATAAACTGAATCACCTAACGAATGAGACAGTTATTGTAATACACATTAGACCATGAGACAAAGAAGCATAATTTGGTCATTTGGCCCATCGAGTCTCCACGGACATTTGATCATGGCTGATACATCTTCCCTCTCTGTGCCAATCTCTTGTCACCCCCGTATCCCTTCATGTCCTCAGCAACAAACCTCGGCCTTAACTAGACATCAAGACGTGGCATCCACAACAGCCCCTGAAAACAACGGCAACAAATTTACCATTTTCTGGGTAAAGGATACGCCACACCCTCATCTCCGTTCTGAATGGGCTTCTCTCTGTTCTGAGGCCGTTTCCTCCGGTCACAGTCTCCCCGACCATGTGAAACATCCGCTCCTAATCCACTCTATCAATGCCATTCATGCGTTGATAGGTTTCAAGTAGGTCACCGCTCACTCTTCCGATTTCTAATGCAAAGTGTCCCAACAAACTTTCTTCATATGATAAGCGGTTCATCCTAGAATCATTTTATTTGTGCACCTCATACTTTTGTAGTTCCTCTCCATTTAGAACATAGCCAACTCTTTCATGTCTTCTACCACAATGCGTGACAATACACCTCCCGACACCAAATTCCATCTGCCACGCCTTCGCTCATTCTCTAAATCTATCTCAGTCTTTCTGTGGCCTCTCTACTTTCTGAACACTACCTGCCTCTCAATCTGTCTTCAATATTGTCAGCAATCTTTGCAACAAAGCCATGAATTCCATCAACCTGTTTATTTAAATATAACATTAAATCAATCTGATTCAACACAGTCCCTGTTGAATAACACTGGTCACCGGCAGTCTTCCAGAAAGGGATCCCTATATTCCCATTCTTTACCTCCTGCCCATCAACCGCTGTTTTATCAATGCTAGAGGATTCCATGTAATACCATGGGCTCGTAGCTTGTTAAACAGACACATGTGTGGCTCCCTGTGAAAGTTTTTTCGAAGATCTAAGTACACACCAACCGGTTCTTCTTTTTATATTATGCTTTTTATTTCTTCAAAGAATTACAACAGATTTGTCAGGCAAGATTTGCTCTTGAGGACACCACCGCCTATTTTATCACGCATCTCCAAGAAATCTGAAACCACATCCTGAACGATTGTCTTCACCGGTTTCTCAAACCCTGTGTTCAGACTAACTGGCCTAGGATTTATCTTATTCTGCCTCTTTCCCTTCTTTAAGAGTCAAATGACATTTGCAATATTCCAGTCGTCAGGAACCATTCCAGAAGCTGGTGACTCTTGACACATAATTACTAACACTCCACAATTTATTTATCCACCTTTTCCGAACACTGTGTGTGTGTGTGTGTGTGTGTGTGTGTGTGTGTGTGTGTGTGTGTGTGTGTGTGTGTGTGTGTGTGTGTGTGTGTGTGTGTGTGTGTGTGTGTGTGTGTGTGTGTGTGCGCGCGTGTGTGTGTGGTTTTACACTTGATATTCCTTTGCTCTGCCCACTGTAATTCCACACCATCCAAATGTTTGCTAGTTATTTCTAAAGATTTGATTTCATTTTAACAACAGAAGAACTCCGCTCCCTTGCCTTCCGATACAATGTGTATCCTTGGACGTTTATCTTCCAGCGTTAATCTTCTTTTAGCCACGAGTCAGTGATGCCTGCATCATCATACATTTCAGTCAGTAAACGTGATACAAGTTAATCTACTTGATCCCGTACACAGCGCGCTTTCGAGTGTAAAACCTTCAGTCCTGCCTTCGCCGTGCTCGGTTTTGTCCACCTTTTACGTTTCAATGGATCTGGCTGACTGCAGCTTCGTCCTACGATTATAATACACTTGTTTGGAGTCTCACTACTCATTACCTCTGTTTGTAAACGAACCGCTTCCTCTTCAACACCATCACTCCGGTTTCCATCCGCCTGCCATCGAATAAAAATCAACCAGACAGCTGCAGCTCGCCTGCCCGCAAGGATATTGGCTCCCATTCGGGCTCAGGTCGTGCCATCCCTAGTAGAAATCCCAAAAATCCATGAATCTGAGCCTCCGCCCCTCCACCAGTTCCTCGTCCACGCATTCACCTGTCAAATCACCCGATTCGTATTCACACTGGTACGTGACACAGACAGCAAATCAGAGATTACTACGCTGGAAGTCCTGTTTCTCAACCTTTCTTCCTAACCTCAAGCTTCCTCAAGCTTACTAACCTCTCTCTTCAGTTCCCCCTCAACTTAACCACCTGTGTCACTGTTGCCAAAATGTACCTGGACTTCCGGATGCTCACCCTCGCCCTTCAGAATACCTCGGAACAGATCCGGGACTTCCGTGATGCTGGCAGCAGGAAGACAACCATCGGTTTGGATCTATCGCTCCCCCAGAATCTCCTCTCTGTTGCTCTGACTGTAGAATATCCAATGAACACTACAGTCACTTGTAGCACTCTACTCTGCAGAGCCATTGTACCAGAGATCAGTCACTGTGGCTCCCTGCAGTATCTGAAGTTGTAAAATTATAATTGCGGGGAATGGCCACAGGTGTACTCTGCACGGGCTGTGAATTTCCCCTTCTTCTCATGACAGTCGCACAGCTACTTCCTCCAGCAATCGAGAGACATCGAGAGGAACAGATACACATTGTATTACCTCCCCTCAGCCGACAATCGCGCTGGAAGGGATAAGGTAATGGAGTAACGGCCGCCGCCCCTGGTTTTAGGACAAAGGTATTCTTATTTGGGGAAACATGGGGAAATAATTCTCTACTCCTCGAACAAATATTGTGTTTACTTCGGTATTGGGGAAAAAACCTGGAGAAAGTGTCATGATTCCTGATTGGACAAGAAACAACAGATATGAAGACAACTTAACTGAAATATTCAGGGTGGAGGTACCTCGGAAGGTTGAACACACTCTTAAGTAATTCAATTGCAATTACAAAAGCGACGTGAAACGATATTACCATTGATTTCCTTCACTCGGTAGCACTACACAACCTTTATATGATATCACACCAGAAATGTAATGTACATAGAGAAGGTATTTTGTTATAATTCCCTCAGTTTGTGATGACAACAGGGGAAGTATCCATTTTACATGGAGGGAGAGGGAAAAACTTGGCGATCTAATAAATACTTACGACACATCGAATCTCTTTCTCCCTGCAGTAAACTTTCAGCTTATTATGAGCGGAATTGTGCCGGGGCTGCCCGAAGTCAGAGAGAGAGAGAGATCACGGCAAAGTGCGGTCTCAACGCTGGCCGAGCCTGAAGAGTCACTGTTGTCACTGTCATGAGGCTGCGTGAAGGAGTATCTTTGTGGGCTGCCCTGGGGAAGGCCATCTGAAGGGTCTCGACGCGAAACGTCGAAAAGGTTTTCCTTTTCATGGACGCTGCCTGACCTACTGAACTCCACCAGCATTGTGAATGTGGTATTTCCCTGTTTGCGCATTTTGTAAACATACTTCAACTTTCCCGGCATTTGTTGTTTTAACAGTACTACAACGTATAATGTATGCTTAATCGATATTACATTAATTTATATAAATGTATCAAACACCTCAATTATATCCCCGGATGAAATCAAACCAGTAAATATAGGCGAATTATATTTGGAATCTAACTGAACTGTGAAGATTTATTTTCATCGTTCAGGAACAAAGGAAAGTGCACTGGACAGCATATGCACCTTGAGCATCAAAATACTATTAATCTACGATGCCCCGAGCGCGATATAACGACATGGCATTACCTGGAACAGCGAGTGCGGCAAGCACTGGGCAGTAAATTCTGACGATATTATAAATTGTGGAATATCCCATTTTCTAACTCAAACAGCGATCAGTTGTACAAATTGTCCCAACTGCCAGCATGCACTAGTTTGAGGAGTTCTTATACATCAGTCGAAAACAAGGTTAAATCAGTCAGTGTTCCCCTTGGGATCATTAGACACAATCCACTGAACAAACACGGTGTCAAATATTATTACACATTGTCTCATTGTCCACCATCTTTAGTTCGTCGAGGAAAATTAGAAAGACCTTCCTTAGATGTTACCGTGAAGCATTTTCAGTGACGAGGGTCGGTGCAGTTCTGTTTCGGAATGTTTGAACTGTTAAAAGAGAAAAAGAAACAACAACAGCAAGCGCTGTCTCCTTTAGTCATCGATCAATTCTAAATTGTTAGAAACAGGTGTACCAGTAAGACGAAGCGTGTTCAATGTGGGTGAAATGTGCGGTGAGCCTTCCTAGGAGAGCCCAGCTTAGTAGCCTGTCTTGTCTTTCCCGTGCCTCCAACGCTTCTGGCGACAACCTCAGCCGGTTAAATCTTGAATGAGAATTCTGATTGCGTTCCTGAATATCCAGTGACTTTACAGAGTCGAACAAATCTGAGCACCTGCAGAAACTTTCCCGACAGGAAAACGTCTGGACACAGATTCACCACTCGCAGGCAACAGAAATCCCAGCTCAACTCTGTGCTGACAGACGTTCCTCTGTTCTGTGCCGTGTAGACCAGGTGGTGAAGGGTGAGCGCGGCATGTTTGCCTTCATCATGGAGGCTTTGGGGGAGTCAGAAAAGCCTTCAGTAGCTGAAAATGTATTAAGTATGCATTTAAATGTATACTTAAATATAAATGTATTAAATGCCATCAGACTCGTCAGTACACAGAGCCTGGGCTGACACCAACTTACTGCTCTCTACTGTGCCTATTGTCTTGTTTATTATTTATTGTAATGTCTGCACTGTTTTGTGCACTTCATGCAGTCCTGAGTAGGTCTGTAGTCTAGTGTAGTTTTTTTCTGTGTTTTTTTTACGTTGTTCAGTGTAATTTTTGTACTGTTTCGTGTACCACCATGGTCCTGAAAAACGTTGTGTCGTTTTTGCTGTGTACTGTACCAGCAGTTCTGGTCGAAATGACAATAAAATGACTTGACGACTTGAAGTAGGGCGCACATGTATCACCGCGCCGTTCTGGTCACCACACTACATAAATGACGTCATTAGCTGGAAAGATTAGATAGGCGAGTGATGTAATTAACTGCAATAAGTCATATAAAATTAAAATAAAATATTATTAACTGCTGCAGAATGATCAGTGTAACTTTACTTGTGTTGCATGAGTAATAGTCGAACGGGCTGTAGTGAGGATAACAGGTCCACTTGTGCCGAATGGGATGTGATGCGTGTGGCCCGTTCAATCTGATTCTACATCATAATGCACAATTTAGATCTCGTTCGTTTTCCATCCAGAAGTTAACCATCACAAGGAAAGCCAGAGGCTGCCAGCAGAGCGCCATCAAGCGGCATTGTTAAGTAGTGAACAACCGTCCGGGTTCCAGTCCCGGAAGGCGAGGTTATGAAGTGCTGTCCCGAATTTGGAAAACTTTTCAATAAACTGGGAATGGATTCTTCAGGATTCGAAATATAAACTAAGAGATCGTCAGCATAAAGGCAGATCTTATGAATAGTCCCATTTATGAAAATTCTATGAATATCTTTAGCTTCACGAAGTGCAATAGCCAAGGATTTCAGTACCAAATTAATTAACAAGGGACTTAATGGACATCCTCGTCTCGTACCCCGCGAAGGCCGAATAAAAGGGAGATCTGCAATTATTAGTAATAACAGTAGCAAAAGGTGTGTTATATATAATTCTGATCCACTTATTAAAATTAATACCAAAGTCGAATTTCTCTAAAGGATTAGTAAAGTGTCTCTATTCAACTCTGTCAAATGCCTGACATACAGACAGACATACTTTATTGATCCCGAGGGAAATTTGGTTTCATTACAGTCGCACCAACCACGAATAGGTAGAAATATAGCAATATAAAAACACAAATAATTAAATAATAAGTAAATTATGCCAAGTGGAAATTAGTCCAGGACCAGCCTATTGGCACAGGGTGTCTGGCACTCCAAGGGAGGATTTGTAAAGTTTGATGGCTACAGGTAGGAATGTCTTCCTATGACGTTCAGTGTTACATCTCGGTGGAATGAGTCTCTGGCTGAATGTACTCCTGTGCCTAACCAGTACATTATGGAGTGGATGGAAGTCATTGTCCAAGATGGCATGCAACTTGGACAGCATACTCTTTTCAGACACCACCGTCAGAGAGTCCAACTCAACCCCCACAACATCACTGGCCTTATGAATGAGTTTGTTGATTCTGCTGGTGTCCGCTACCCTCGCCTGCTGCCCCAGCACACAACAGCAAACATGATAGTACTGACCACCACAGACTCGTAGAACATCCTCAGTATCGTCCGGCAGATGTTAAAGGACCTCAGTCTCCTCAGAAAATAGAGACAGCTCTGACCCCTCCTGTAGACAGCCTCAGTGTTCTTTGACCAGTCCAGTTTATTGTCAATTCATATCCTCAGGCAATCCTCCACCATGTCCACACTGACCCCTTGGATGGAAACAGGGGTCACCGGTGCCTTGGCCGTCCTCAGGTCCACAACCAGCTCCTTAGTCTTTTTCACATTAAGCTGCAGATGATTCTGCTCGCACCATGTAACAAAGTTTCCCACCGTAGCCCTGTACTCAGCCTCATCTCCCTTGCTGATGCATCCAACTATGGCAGATTCATCAGAAAACGTCTGAAGATGGCAAGACTCTGTATTGTAGTTGAAGTCCGAGGTGTAGATGGTGAAGAAAAAGGGAGACAGGACAGTCCCCTGTGGAGCCCCAGTGCTGCTGATCGCTCTGTCTGACACACAGTGTTGCAAGCGCACGTACTGTGTCTGCCAGTCAGGTAATCAATAATCCATGACATCAGGGAAGCATCCAGCTGCATCCCTGTCAGCTTCTCACGCAGCAGAGCAGGGCGGGTGGTTTTGAACGCACGGAAGAAGTCAAAAACATGACCGTGCTCGCCGGCTTGTCCAGGTGGGCGTAGACACGGTTCAGCAGGTAGATGATGGCATCCTCAACTCCTAGTCGGGGCTGGTACTCGAACTGAAGGGGGGTCTAAGTGTGGCCTAAATATAGGCCGGAGCTGCTCTAGAACAAGTCTGTCTAGGGTCTTCATGATGTGGGAGGTCAATGCCACCGGTCTGTAGGCATTGGAGCCACTGGGGCGCGGCGTCTTCGGTGCAGGGACGAGGCAGGACGGCTTCCACAGCGCAGGAACCCTCTGGAGACTCAGGCTCAGGTTAAAGACATGGTGAAGTACTCCACATAGCTGGGGGGCCCAGGCTTTGAGCACCCTGGGGCTGACACCATCCGGGCCTGCAGCCTTGCTTGGGTGGAAACTTTTCAGCTGTTTTATCACCTGTTCAGCTGTGAAACCCACTGTGGTGGTTTCAGGTGAGGGAGGTATGTAGTCCTGAGAGCAGGGTGGTGGCTGTGAGGAGGGGTAGGAGGGGAGAGTGGAGTATGTGTTAGTTGGGGGCCAACAACAGATGAATCATGTGGGGGATGGGCAGGGGCCACAGTGTCAAATCTGTTGAAGAACAGGTTAAGTTCGTTGGCCCTGTCCGTACTGTCTTCAGCTCCTCCGTTGCTAGTTTGCCGGAACCCAGTGATTGTCCTCATCCCACTCCAGACCTCTTTCATGTTGTTCTGTTCGAGTTTCCACTCAATCTTCCTCCTATAACTGTCTTTTGCCTCTCTGATCTTGTCTTTCAGGTCCCTCTGTATTGTCCTCAGCTCCTCCCAATTTCCATCTCTAAACGCCCACTTTTTAGCGTTCAGGATGTCCTTAATGTCTTTTGTTACCCATGGCTAGTGTGTGTATCTCGGGGGTGGGGGTGAGTGCGGTGGGGTGGTTTGGGTTGTGGGGTGTTTTAGAAAAGGATGAATATATACCATTTAACAGTCTCCTAACATTAGAGAAGGGATAACGGCCATTAATACAACGTGTTTGGTCTTGAGAGATAGTTTTTAGCTAGTAAATTCTCCAGCTGATTAGCCATTAGTTTTCAAAGAATTTTAGCATCCGCATTTAATGATGAAATAGGTCTATATGATGCACAGTCAGTGGAAGGTCCTTTATTATGTTGATTTCAGGCTTACTTCCTGTGCCACATGCAAACGGGCTAAGAACTGGGAAGGCAGTACAGTTAAACTTGCAGCGAAGCAGTTGGTGCAGCGGGGTAGTTTCAGATATCGGGATCATTGAGCTCTCTTCACTGGCAGGAAAGACCGGTGTCATGGCAACAGGCTACACCTGAGATAACGTTGTTTCTCTGGCAGCGCCTGGGAGAGTTTTAAATCATGTGGCATAAACTTTTCACAATTAAACTCCAATCATCTTGCTAGGTTCATTTCCATTTCATTTTCATTTTTAGAATCTTTTCATTACTACATAATCTTCAACAGCTATAGAATAATACAAAACTTCAACATATTAAAATATATACAACTAATAGAGCTGAAGAAAAAAAACTAATCGTAATATATAAAAATGAAAAAATTATATATAGAAAAAAGAAGGAAAAAGAAAGAACCCCATCTAACTAAGAAAAAAAAACATTAACTTAAAAACAAAACAACATTAGGAATCAACCCCCGGAAGCAATACGTTGAACCATCATCTAGATATATAGAAAAAAGTCATCAACCGCCAATTCACATTTTTTAAAAAAAGATAATAAAATTGGAAGGAAACCATATAGAATAATTCAAATTAAATGGTGATATCTGACAAAAGAACCCCATCGTCTCTCAAAATCAAATCGAGGTTCAAAAGTTCTACTTCTAATTATTTTCCAAGCTGAGACATAACATTACTTGAGAACACCATTCAACTAAGGTAGGAAAAGAGATATCTTTCCATTTTAAGAGGCACAGAGTCGACTGTACTTCCTAAGAAGGTTAGCGTCATTCAATGTCTGTAGTGAGATGCTGAAGATGTTCTATAGGTCAGTTGTGGAGAGCGCCCTCTTCTTTGTGGTGGCGTGTTGGGGAGGAAGCATTAAGAAGAGGGACGCCTCACGTCTTAATAAGCTGGTAAGGAAGGCGGGCTCTGTCGTGGGCAAAGTACTGGAGAGTTTAACATCGGTAGCTGAGCGAAGGGCGCTGAGTAGGCTACGGTCAATTATGGATAACTCTGAACATCCTCTACATAGCACCATCCAGAGACAGAGAAGCAGTTTCAGCGACAGGTTACTATCGATGCAATGCTCCTCAGACAGGATGAAGAGGTCAATATTCCCCAATGCCATTAGGCTTTACAATTCTACCGCCAGGACTTAAGAACTTTTTAAAAGCTATTAATAATGCTTTTTGAGATAGTGATTTAGATGTATATCATATTTTTTACTGAGTTAAGTATTGTATGTAATTAGTTTTGCTACAACAAGTGTATGGGACATTGGAAAAAAGTTGAATTTCCCCATGGGGATGAATATCTATCTATCTATCTAATAAAATAGCCCTTCTTGCCAACAATGTAACAAATTCAATTACATTTTGATCTGAAGATGAAATACCCTGAATATTATGCGGAACTATTCCAAATAGAACAGTGAGTCTATTAGGTTGTAAATTAATTTTCAAAGCTTTAGAGATTGTAGAAAATAAAGATTTCCAAAATAGTTTCAATGAAGAAAATGACCAGAACATATATGACAAAGTAGCTACTTCAGTTTTACATCTATCACAGTAATTATCTACACTAGGAAATAGTTTAGATAGTCTCTCATTTGTTAAATGATAACGATGGACAATTTTAAATTGATTTAAACAGTGATTGGCACATATAGATGAAGAATTTCCATTTTTCAAAATTCGAACCCAATCTTCACTCACAAAGGTCATATTAAGTTCTCTCTCTCAATCTTGTTTAATCTTTAGTGATAGGTTATCTTTTTGTAACAAGAGTAAATTATAAATTTAACTAACCTTTCACTAAGGGATTCAATTTCAAAATGGTATCCAACATATCAGATTCTTGTAAATATGGAAACTTAGGTAAATATTGTTGTAAAAATGTCTAACCTGAAAATATTGCAAAAAATGTGTGTGAGAGAGAGTATTTGTTAATTAACTCTACAAAAGTCATCAATCGACCATTACAAAATAAATCTGTAAAAAAAAGGATCCCTTTATTTTTCCATAAGAGAAAAATAGGGTCGGTTATTGAATGTTTAAATTAAAAGTTTCGATATAAAAAACTAGACAACTTAAATTGTTAAAAATTTAAAAAATTACGAAACTGAATCGAAATCCGTAAAGATTGTTTAATAACCGGGTAAAAATTTAAATTTGGAATTTTAGAGAGCTCTAAAAGTAATGAAGCTCCTAATATTGAAGTTAATGAAATTGTTTAACAGCTTTTAATTCCAAATCAACCCTAAGTGGTTGTTGGCTCTTATTGAGCCAGTATAACCAAAAATATAGTTGTCTAATATTTGCAGCCCAATAATAGTCTTAAATTAGGAGGTGTAAATCCACCATCTTTTTTGGGTTTTTGTAAATCGTGCTTGTTAATTCTTGTTCTCTTATTGTTCCAATGTTACGTTTTCAGGCAACAATAAATATATATGAGTTAGGCAAGGGTTTTTATAACAAATAACACGTTTATTAAACACTGAAAACAAACCCCCCCCCAAAAGTAAACAAACACTAGTTCAACCGGAATTCAGCTGCTGTGCGGCAGATTCACAGTTCTTAATAGCGTTGCAGCATAACAGTTCTTAAAACGGTATTGAAAAAAAAGTTCTTTAAAGCGGTATGCCGAGAGTTCAAAAGCTCACAGTCCTTTTAAAAGGAGAGACTTTTTAAAGCGATTTAAATTCTCTTCCACGTCGATGTCCTTCGATTCCCCGGCGTCGAACTTTCCCACGAAGAATTTTATGGAATATAACGGCTTAAAGGCACTAACCTCCTCTTCCACACTCTGTCCTCAATCTCCCGCTATCCCAGCGGAGATTAACACGAGAACAGTCAACGAAATCCTTCCGAATGAGGATCAAATAAGATCGAAATCAATCCACCGTCGAAAATCGATTCTCCTCGATTTTTATCTTCCAAATTCTTATCTTCACTCTCCACAGCAAAGAAACTGTTCGCTATGACCTTTTAAACTTTAGGCATTATATAAAACTTCATTTTTCAACTAAACTGCGTCATCACATTAAATCACGCAGTGACATGAAGTCATCTTGGCAAATCCCGCCACGAACTGCCCCACCTGACAGGGTGGGTCTTCCTTTTATACCCTGTAAAAAAAATCTGTCACATGACCTCTACTGGCGGGGAAAATGACGTCACTCCACCATCACAAGACCATTACCTCAAGTCCAGTATAACTTCAACCCCAGTCACGTGACAAGGGTACCACTGTCACGTGTCACGGGTACGTAACACCTCCCTCCAAAAAAAAACATTTTTGGTCTGACAAGAACAAAAATTTTAACAATTACTTACTAGAAAAACAAATGTATAAATTATATAACATACACAATATACAATACAGTAGGAGTGTTACAATAAAAAAACCACTCCAAAAAAAACTACATTGTACATTCAACATCGAGATAGACAATCAGCAACCACATTATCTTTAGCTTTAATATGAGTTATCACAATATTGTATTCTTGTAACATCAAACTCCAATTTAACAATCTTCTGTTTTTGTTTTTCATCTTACTCAGAAAAACTAACGGATTATGATCAGTGTAAACAATAAGTGGTTTTTGAGTTGTACCAACATATACCTCAAAATATTCCAAAGCTAAAACAAGAGATAACAATTCTTTCTCTATTGTTGAATAGTTTCTTTGATGCTTATTAAATTTCTTAGAAAAGTAAGCTACTGGATGATCAACCTCATCACCCTCATTCCTTTGTATCAATACTGCTCCCGCAGCTTCATCACTAGCATCTACAGCTAATGAAAAAGGTTTTTCAAAGTCAGGTGCCTTAAGCACAGGTTGTTGACATATCATTGTTTTCAATTTTTCAAATGCTTCCTGACAAGGCACTCTCCACACAAACTTTACATTCTTCTGTAGAAGATTAGTTAATGGAAGGGCAACATTAGCAAAATTCTTGCAAAATTTTCGATAATATCCTACCATTCCCAAAAATCTTCTAAGAGTTTTTTTCCCCGTCGGAGTGGGAATCTCTAAAATTGCCTGAACTTTTGCCTGAACAGGAGCTACCTTACTTTGACCTACAACATAACCATGGTAAGTCACAGTGGCATGTCCAAATTCACTCTTAGCTAAATTAATAGTCAAGTTAGCTTTTGAAAGCTTTACAAACAATTTCTCCACCGCAATTATGTGTGCTTCCCAAGTATCATTTCCTGTCACTAAATCATCAATATAAGCATCAGTATCTTTCAACCCCTGAATCACAGAGTTAATCATCCTCCGGAAAGTACCTGGGGCATTCTTCATCCCAAATGGAAGAACATTATATTCATATAACCCAGATGGAGTTACAAATGCAGAAATCTCTCTACCTCTGTCCGTTAATGGAACACACCAATACCCTTTCAATAAATCAATCTTTGTAAGGAACTTTGCTTTTCCAACCTTATCTACACAATCATCTACTCTAGGAATTGGATATGCATCTGTTTTTGTTACAGCATTCACCTTCCTATAGTCCGTACAAAACCTAATACTACCATCAGGTTTTGGCACCATAACACATGGCGAACTCCAATTCGAGTTAGAATGTCTAATAATATCATTCTCTAACATGTATTCAATTTCTTTCTCAGCAAGTTCACATTTTTCCATGTTCATCCTATATGGATGTTGTTTAATAGGTTTGGCATCTCCAACATCTACATCATGTGAAGCTATAGTAGTCCTTCTCGGAACATCTGGAAACAAATCCTTATACTTAAAAATCAATTCCTTCATCTGTTGTTTCTGCTCTAGCTGTAAATGTGCTAATTTCTCATCCATATTTTCCAGAATGGTCGAATTAGGTAACCTAACAGAAACAATGTTAGATTTAGAATGAAAGTCAGATGAATCATCTATCATGTTCCCAGTTAAATCAAACTCATTCTCACTAACCACAACAGTCACAGTATCAGATTGTTTCCCAAAATATAGTTTAATCATATTTATGTGGCAAAGTTGTGTTGACCTTCTACGATCTGAAGTTTTTATTACGTAATCCACATCATTGATTGTAGACACAATTTCATAAGGACCATGAAATCTAGCTTGTAAAGGATTTGTCTGCACTGGGAACAGAACCAACACCTTATCTCCAGGCTTAAACATCCTCATCCTAGCTTCTTTATCATACCAAGTTTTCATTTTCTCCTGAGCCAACTTTAAATTTTCCTTGGCTAAACTACAAGCTTTATGTAACCTGTCCTTAAATTTCAAAACATAGTCCAACAAATTAGTGTGCACTTCCTTACTAATCCACTGTTCCTTCAATAAAGCTAAAGGTCCTCTAACTCTATGCCCAAACACAAGTTCAAATGGACTAAAACCTAAAGAATCCTGTACCGATTCCCTTACTGCAAATAAAAGTAAATGTATACTCTCATCCCAGTCACTTTCATTTTCCACACAATGTGTCATAATCATATTCTTGAGAGTAGAATGAAACCTCTCCAAGGCACCTTGCGATTCTGGATGGTATGCAGACGAAGTGATTTGCTAAGCTCCCAATTTATAAACTATCTGTTGAAACAATCCAAACATAAAATTACTGCCTTGATCAGTTTGTATTTCCTTAGGCAATCCAAAATAAGTAAAGAATTTTATAAGTGCCTTCGTCACAGTTTTAGCTTTTATATTCCTAAGTGGTACTGCCTCTGGAAACCTAGACGAAGTAAACATGATAGTCAACAAATACTGATAACCAGTTTTTGTCTTTGGTAATGGACCAACACAATCTACAATAACTTTAGAAAACGGTTCATCGAATGCTGGAATAGGTTGTAATGGAGCTACTGGTGTAACCTGATTTGGTTTACCCACAATTTGCCAAGTATGGCACGTATTACAAAACATCGCCACATCTTTTCTTAGACCAGGCCAGTAAAAATGTTTTAAAATCTTGTCCACAGTTTTCCTTACCCCTTGATGTTCACCTAAAGGCACACTATGAGCTAAAGTCAAAATCTCATTCCGATAAACTTTAGGAACAACTACCTGGTAAACAACATTCCATTCCTCACTTGCAGGAATTGTAGGCGACCTCCACTTCCTCATCAACACTCCTTTTTCCAAGTAATATCCTACTGACACCTTCTCAATTTCACTATCTAGTAAAGCTTGTTCCCTTAATTTTATAATCTCAGGATCTCTATTCTGCTCTGCTATCATCTCCTTCCGAGACAGAGATAAATCTTCATAGTCAGACTTACTCCCAGAATCTTGTTCAAACAACGAAGGTAAGAAAGTCTCTGACACATCCTCAAAACTCGAATCCTGAGTTGAACAGTCATGAGTAACAACCTCATTCTGCACATCAATTTTTTTAACCATAGCTCTAGTCACAACACAGGAAGAATCTGTGTTAGAATTCATCTCTGGTTCCTCTGACTCCATTGTCAAATGTACTTCAGGAAAAACTTGTCCACCTGCCAAGTCATTACCTAACAATATAGAAATACCCTTCACAGGTAAGCTATGCTGTAATCCTACTTTAACAAATCCTGTAACTAACCCTGACTTTAAATTTACTTTATGTAAATGCACAGGCATAAAATCACTTCCAACACCTCTTATGTAATTTACCTCACCAGTATCACTCTCTTCATTAAACTTCAACACACTATCTAACATCAGTGATTGAGAAGCTCCGGTATCCCTAAGAATTTTTATTGGCACCAGAGTAGATCCTTCTTTCAAGGATACAAACCCTTCAGTTATAAAATGATCATATCCCTTTCTAACTTGGTCAGACTCTAACAAATCCTCATTTGTGTTTACCAAACCCTGTAACTTTACAGGTGCTTCAGTATGTTGCACACAAGCATCTAGAACTTCTTCCTTCTCTTTCTTTTTCAATTTGAAACAGTAGCTATTACATAGCCAGGCTTCTTACAATAGTTACAAATAAGACCAAACTGTCTTTCCTTCACAGGTTTTCCTTCCTCCTTACCTCTCTCATTAACCTCTGATTTAATTTCTGATTTACCTTGAGTCTCCATATTACTTTTCCTCTTAAAAATTCTGAGGAAATTTATTCTTATGGATTAAAACATACTCATCAGCTAATCTAGCACAGTCCTGCAATTTATCAGTATCCCTCTCATTTAAGTAGGTCCTTACTTCAACAGGAATGCTTCTTTTAAATTCCTCCATTAAAATCAGCTCTTTCAATGTATCATAGTCCTCATTTACATTTTTAGAAGAAACCCATCTGTCAAAACACATAGCTTTATCATAGGCAAATTCCACATTAAGTCTTTTCCACAGACTTTTTCAAACTTCTGAATCTTTCCCTGTACGCTTCTGGGACCAATTCATATGCTTTGAGAATATTCGTTTTCACAATATCATAATCAAATGCTTGCGCAGCAGTTAAAGCTGTGTAAACCTGCTGTGCTTTGCCTTTAATCACACTCTGTAACAACACTGACCATTTATCTTTCGGCCAGTCTGACATCCGAGCAATAGTTTCAAAATGTTGAAAATATCTTTCCACTTCTGTTTCACTAAATGGAGGGACCAATTTAATTTATTGGCTAGCAACAAACGGTTTTTTAGAATCAGAAGACTGATTCCCAGACCTTAATTTCGCCATTGCATATTCAAAATCTCTCTGCTTCTGGTCAGCTTCCAATTTACACCGCTCTAACATCATTTGTTCGATTTGCAACTGCATCTCCAGATTACCTATTGGAAACGATTCTAAAATCGATTCATCAAAATCACCCGAAGCCACAAAATGTGATGCGATTTTTCTCTGTATTACAGCTTTTGATGTAGTCGCCAAAATACCTTTAAGTTGCAATCTATTAGCAATCTCAGATACTTCAGTTTTTTTCGCCTTCGCTAACAAATCCGCGGCTGGCGAATCCAGAAACTCATCAATATTCATCGTTGCCGAATACCACTCACAAGCCAATCAAACAAAAGAATCGAGTAATCCCAGTTACCAAAACACAGATTCAAAAGTTAACAAACATTTAACACAAACGATCCAATTCCGGACGTAGCCCCCATAATTATGTTACGTATTCAGACAACAATAAATATATATGAGTTAGGCAAGAGTTTTTATAACAAATAACACGTTTATTAAACACTGAAAACAACCCCCCCCAAATGTAAACAAACACTAACTCAACCGGAATTCAGCTGCTGTGCGGCAGATTCACAGTTCTTAATAGCGTTGCAGCATAACAGTTCTTAAAACGGTATTGAAAAAAAAGTTCTTTAAAGCGGTATGCCGAGAGTTCAAAAGCTCACAGTCCTTTTAAAAGGAGAGACTTTTTAAAGCGATTTAAATTCTCCTCCACGTCGATGTCCTTCGATTCCCCGGCGTCGAACTTTCCCATTAATGGAATTTTATGGAATATAACGGCTTAAAGGCACTAACCTCTTCTTCCACACTCTGTCCTCAATCTCCCGCTATCCCAGCGGAGATTAACACGAGAACAGTCAACGAAATCCTTCCGAATGAGGATCAAATAAGGTCGAAATCAATCCACCGTCGAAAATCGATTCTCCTCGATTTTTATCTTCCAGATTCTTATCTTCACTCTCCACAGCAAAGAAATTGTTGGCGATGATCTTTTAAACTTTAGGCATTATATAAAACTTCATTTTTCAACTAAACTGCGTCATCACATTAAATCACGCAGTGACATGAAGTCATCTTGGCAAATCCCGCCACGAACTGCCCCACCTGACAGGGTGGGTCTTCCTTTTATACCCTGTAAAACAAACCTGTCACATGACCTCTACTGGCGGGAAAATGACGTCACTCCACCATCACAAGACCATTACCTCAAGTCCAGTATAACTTCAACCCCAGTCACGTGAAAAATCTAGGTAAAATCATCATTTTGACAGCATGGATACGACCTATTAAAGAAAGAGTAAGTGGATTCCATCTAGAAAATAGTAATTTCATGGAGTATACTAAAGGAACTATATTAGCTTTATAAAGATCTTTATATGTTTTAGTAATTATAATACCTAAATATCTAACTGTATTAACAATTCTAAAAGAAATATCATTATATGTACTAACAGGAGCATTTAATGGAACCAATTCACTTTTATTAAAATTAAGTTTATGTCCTGAAAACTTTCCATAATGTTTACGTGTTTCCAAAAGATTAGGAATTGAGTCATCAACATTCGAAATATAAATCTAGAGATCATCTGCATGAGGAGAACTCTTATGTATGGTTCCATTTATAGAAATAACATAAATGTTTTTGGTCTCCCGCAATGTTATAGCTAAAGGCTCCAATACAAGATTAAATAATAAAGGGCTTAATGGACATACCTGTCTAGTACCACGACAAAGAAACCTATAATTGTTAGTAATGACGGTGGCAATAGGGTTCTTATAGATTATTGAATCCATCTATTAAAATTAATACCAAAACCAAATTTTCTAATACTTTGAACAAGTATGGCCACTCAATTCTTTCGAATGCCTTTTCTGCACCAAGAGCGATAACACATTGAGGTTGCTTAGATAATGGTGAATAAATAATGTCCATCAATATCCGAACATTAGAGAAAGAGTAATGACCTTTAATAAAGCCCGTTTGGTCCATGGAGATGATTTAAAAAAATAATTTTCCAAGCAGTTAGCCATTATTTTAGAAAGACTTTTTGCATTCACATTTAATAACGAATTGGTCTATATGATGAGCATTCAACAGGGTCTTTATCTTTTTTAAAATATTAAGGAAACAGATGCCTCATAAAAAGAAGAAGGTAAATTACCCTTCTCAAAGGATTCATAAAATATTTCCAAAAGGTTCGCAGGAACTAATGTTTCAAATTTTTTAGAAAAATCCCACCGAATAACCATCAAGTCTGGGAGGTTTACCTGATTGCATTGATAAAATAGCTTTCTGAATGTCATGCTCGGTAATTGTAGCATCAAGCATCTGTTGATCTTCATCAGAAATTTGTGGAAATTTAATTTTATGTAAAAAAGTTTCCATTTTGGAGGAATCTGCTGAAAATTGAGATCTATAAAGATCAGAGTAAAAATCTTGAAAAGTATTATTAACATCCTCATAGTTACTTACTATTTCTCGATTGTTTTTACGAATCGTTAAAATTTGCCTTTTAGCTCTAACTGCTCTTAGTTCGGAAGCTAAGAGCTTATTACTTTTATCCCCAGAAATATAAAATTGACTTTTCAATTTAAGCAAATATCCTTCAATAGGATATGTTAGTAATAAGTTATACTGTGATTGTAGTTCTACTTTCTTTTATACGAAACAACATTTGGAGAGATTGCATTCATGTTATCTATTTCTTTAATTTGTTTAGAAATTTTATCGAATTCCATTCTTTTTTGTTTCTTCAATTTAGGTATATACGATATAATTTGACCACGTAGATAAGCTTTTAATGTATCCCAAATTACTAACTTGGAGACGTTTCCTATATTATTAAAGAGATAAAACTCTTTTAGCTGAGTTTCAATTATCTCATCAAATTCTGCACTTTGTAATAAATGTTCTAGAAAATGTCAAAATGGTCTGGTAGAAACAACATCTTTCAATTCAAATATTAAATTTAAAGGAGCATGATCAGAGATAGCAATCGCATCATACTCACATTTCTGAACATTATAAAATAGTCAATTCTCGAATATTTATTATGAACATTTGAGAAATGGACTATTCTCTATCAGTCGGATGCATTAGCCTCCAGATCTCAATTAAACATTAATCAATTAAAAAGGAATTAATAAGTGATGCAGAACGGTTAGGAAGTTAATGTTTTGGATGATGACTTATCCATTAAACGATTTAAGCAAGTATTAATATCACCACCCATTAATAACATATATTCATTTAAATCAGGTAATAGAGCAAAAACTGCTTTAAAAATGAGGGATCATCAACATTTGGTCCATAAATATTAACCAAAACTATTTTCTTATTACAAACTATTCCTTTAAGAATTAAAAATTAACCATTAATATCGGCTATAATATCCTCCTGATAAAAATAGAGAAACCTCTAGTTTTACTCTGGGAATTTGCATGAAATAGAGTGCTCTTCCAAAATTTAAAAAAAAAAACGAGTTTTATCACATAACCTGATATGCGTTTCTCGAGCAAGAATTATATCAGGCTGGAATCGATTTATAACTTTAAATGTTTTCTTACGCTTAATAGGGTGTTTCCAACAGCGGACATTCCAAGTTAAAACATTTAACTGTTTGGATGTCATCATGAAACTTTGTATCTAAAAAAAAGTAGATTGACGCATGTCAGGATAAAGTGATCGAAAATGGAGGATATGAACAACATTAAAAATAATTAGCGTTTGCTCCGGGATTCCATAATTGGGATAGAAAAAGAAAAAAAAACACCCAACCTACAAAGCCCAGAAGCAAGTCGATGTTAATCGATGCAAACCCCAAGAAAAGCATAGACGCGAATACAACTCCGCCGAGCTGAGTAAAATAATAATTATAATACAAAGTAATCTCTTTCTCCCTCTACCGAATATAAATCTCATTACAGTCAGTATAATTGGAAGGACAGTGTTTTTCTTGTGAAACCAAACGACCTTCAATTTGAAAGTAACCTTTATAATATTAGATAAGGGAAGAAAAACACATCCAAAACAATTCTTGGAATATTTGCACAAAAGAAAAAAATCGCCATCTTTAAATTGTCCAATCTGTCTTGAAAACACAAGGAAATACAAATAATTACTCAAAAAAAACTTCAATAAAGCATACGGAATAAAAAAAAGAATCATTTAAATACTGCAAAAAAATGTTCTAGATGTTCAAACTTAACTACAGCCTATCAACAGTTCTCGCACTATATTTCCTAAGGTTAAAAACCGTTTAAACCAGTTTTATTTTCAAAAATAAAAAAACATTTTAAAATAAAGACTTTCTGTGACCATCAAATCTTCCAATTTTATCAGCCTTTATGTCGAGAACACTCAAACCATTATAAGTCATTCAACTTCAGGCTTCAAATTCGTCGTCATTGAAGTATTTGCACAGAAGAAAAAAAGCCGCCTTCTTCAAATTGTTCAGTCTTTCTTTAAATCGTAAGAAAATCCAGAAAATTACTTAAAAGAAACTTTACAAAAGCATACGAAACAAAAAAAAAACAGTAGGTACATTTAGATGCTACAGAAAAAGATAAAGTCTGGATGGCTCAGAATTATGTATGGCCTTTCAACAGTTCTCCCGATATATCTTCGGAGGGTAAAACCCTCCGAACCAGACCCAGACTTTTTCGGAGATAAAATACATGTTAAGGTAAAAAAAAAAATCTTTTAGAACCATCAAATCTTCCAATTTCTTCACTTTACACCACGAGACCATCAAGTTATTATAAATCATTCAATCTTCAAACTTGAAATTCGCCTTCGGCCTCGTCAGACAAAGAGTTAATAAAACGCAATGCTTCAGCTGGATCATCAAAAATACGATTTCCAGAATTTTTAATAATGATCCTTATTTTTGCTGGATACTGTAATGGAAAAAGCTTCGTTTGATAAACAAGTCTCAGAGAAGGAGCAAAAGCAGCGTGTTGCTTAACAATTTCGCATGGGGGGACGTCACGTGATGACGTATGATCGAGACGTGGAAATCCAGCACTCCTGTAAAAAACAATAAAACTTAAACTTCACTTAAACTTTAAGTGAAGAAGAGTTAATAAATACCTTCTAGAAACTACTTATAAACAACTCAGGACTATCTTTAGATATGCCTCCTAAACAGAAACAGAAGAGAATTACTACTTTGAAGACAGCGCGAGTTGGCGGGGAAAGAGGCCTAGCCGTTTTGGCTGAGCCTCGTACTCAAGTTGGATCTCTTACCGGTGAAGTACCTGTCGCTTCCGATGGTGCAGGGTAGGAGGCTGCGGCAATATCAACGGTCTCTAAGAAGAAACATCGGGAGCTGCGCATGCGTGAAGAAACGACTATGCACAAACAGGTGCAAACAAAACTACAAGTTCCAACTGCGACTGGAAGTGAAAATGAAAGTGAATCAGAAGTAGAATCAGACTGTCTGGAAAACACAGATCAGGAAATAGATGATGAAGAAGAAGAACAGGAGGAAATTAAAGGTGGAAAACTTTCTGGATGCATAAGAAAAGCCCTGGTACAAATAATGATAGATAGATAGATAGATAGATAGATACTTTATTCATCCCCATGGGGAAATTAATTAAAAGTAATAAAAACAGATATGAGAAATGTGAAGATTACGCTTGATAAGGTGTTGGAAAAACAAAAGAAGATGGACAAGAAAGTTAAAAAGTTGGAAGAAAAAAATGGGAGACAACACTGAAAGAATGGACAAGATGGAAGATAATATCCCTGCCTGGACTTCAGAAAGAAAACGGTTGTTGGAAAAAGTAGATGTAGTCGAAAATTTCAGCAGACGAAACAATATTAAGATTGTTGTTCTTAAAGAAGGAATAGAGGGAGAAGATTCAATAAAATTCTTTCAAAAATGGATTCCGGAAATATTGGAAATGGAAGAGGGAAGTCAGTTAATTGAAATCGAATGGGATCATAGAGCTTTAAAACCAAAGCCCCAACAAGATCAAAATCCACGATCAATCTTGATAAAATGTTTAAGATATCAAGATAAAGAAAATATCTTGAGGGCGGCTGCTCAAGGTGCCAGAAAGAGAAATGGGCCATTGATGATAGAAGGGAAAAGAGTTCTTTTCTATCCTGATATAAGTTACGACCTTTTGAAGAGGCGGGAGGAAATTAATTCAGTGAAAAAAACATCTTATGGGAAAAGGGTTATAAATTTATATTGAGCTACCCAGCAACACTGATAATTTTTATGGATGACGAAGAAAGAAGATTTTTTACTGATCATCAGAAAGCTGAGGAGTGTGTACGAGAACTTCCTAATATTCGCAAGATGCGGTAAAGAATGATGGAAATGAAATGGATTGAAGATGAAGATTGAGATAGGGATCGGATCTGATGGACATTTATGAGTAGAATAATATACAAATATACTTTAAGTATATGATAGAAGGGGAACAAGAAAAAAAAATTGAGGAATATTAATTGGGAGTAGAGATATTATTTTTTTTCTTCTTCACTTATATATATCTTTTTTTTGTTACGGGGGATCTGGAGGAGCTTCTGATCGATTGCTGCGGGATTCACGTGTGTAATCATGGCGATTGCCATGACCCGTAAAACGCAGGGGGGTAATGTTGTGTTTCTATTCATGCACGACATTAGTGTGGGGGGTGGTATTTTGATATTTTTTTCATTACTAACTATCGTTCTTCTATTTTTCTTTTTTTGCCTGGATGATTGGGGGGGGGGGGGGAAGACACACAGCAACATGGAGAATTTTAAAGAGATTCGCCAAGGTATCATGAATGAATAATTTACTTATTTTTTTTTAAAGTTTTAATGTTAATGGGCTTAATGGACCTGTGAAAAGAAAAGGAGTTTTAACATATATTAAAAAAATGACAGGAGTTATAGCTTTTTTGCAGGAAACACATTTAACAGAGACAGAACATCAGAAATTAACGAGCGATTGGGTTGGAAACGTTATTGCAGCTTCATTTAATTAAAAGTCGAGGGGAGTTGCAATTTTGGTTAATAAAGCCTTACCAATTAAAATACAAAATGTACTAATTGATTCTGTGGGGAGATATGTGATTATACATTGTCAAATCTTTTCGGAATTATGGACTATTATGAACATTTATGCACCAAATGAAAATGATGCAAAATTCATACAAGAAGATTTTTTTTAATTTGGCCGACGCACATGATAAAATATTAATAGGTGGAGATTTTAACTTTTGTTTAGACCCAGTTCTAGATAGGTCAACTAAGGCTGTTACAAAATCAAAAGTAATAAAGTTAACTTTATCATTGATGAAAGACTTAAATCTAATTGATATATGGAAAAGAATTAATCCAAGAGAAAGAGATTATTCATTTTATTCAAATGGACAGAAAACTTCTTCAAGGATTGATTTTTTCCTATTATCAATGAATATTCAGGATAGAGTGAAAAGGGTGGAATATAAAGCGAGAATACTGTCAGATCATTCCTCCTTGATAATGACAATGATAATGATGGATAAGGAGGAATTGATTTACAGATGGAGATTTAATTAAATTTTATTAAAACGTCAGGATTTTTGTGATTTTATGAAAAAACAGATCCAATTTTTTTTATACAAATTCATATTCAGTTGATAAATTTATATTATGGGAAGCGATGAAAGCATATTTGAGGGGTCAGATAATAAGTTATTCTTCTAACATTAAGGAATATATGGTAGAAATAAATCAATTAGAAAAAGAGATTACAAAATTAGAAAAAGAATCCCAAAGATATATGACAGAAGAAAAAAGAAGACAACTTGTCAATAAGAAGCTGCAATATAATACACTCCAGACATAATGAACAATAAAAGTAATTATGAGAACTAAACGGAGAAATTATGAATTAGGTGAAAGATCACACAAAATTCTTGCTTGGCAGTTGAAAACAGAGCAGGCTTCCAAAACAATAAATGCAATTGGAACAAGTGCAAATAAAATTACTCATAAACCTTCAGAAATTAATGAAACTATTAGAAACTTTTACTCCGAATTATATCAATCAGAATCACAAAATGAAGCTGCTGAGATAGAAATTTTTTTATCACAAATAACTCTTCCAAAATTGAATTCGGAAGAACAGAAATAGATATGCCCTTTACATTAAAAGAGGTTGAAGAAGCTTTAGGATCACTCCAGAGTAACAAATTTCCAGGAGAAGACGGTTTTCCGCCTGAATTTTATAAAGAATTTAAAGATCTATTAATCCCTCCTTTTATGGAGTTAATATATCAAGCGAAAAAAACACATAAACTTCCACAATCTTTTTAAACAGCGATCCTAATAGTATTGCCAAAAAAAGATAAAGATCCTTTAAAACCAACATCATATAGGCCTATCTCTTTGTTGAATACGGATTATAAGATAATAGCAAAAATTTTATCTGATAGATTATCTAAATATTTATCAAAATCAATACATATGGATCAAACAGGCTTTATTAAAAATAGACAATCGGCGGATAATGTAACTCGGTTACTTAGCATAATTCATCAGGCACAAAACAAGGAGGAAATGAGTGTGGCAGTTGCTTTGGATGCAGAAAAAAATTTGATAGATTGGAATGGTACTTTTATTTCAGGTATTGGAAAAATATGGGTGAGGAAAATCTTTTATAAAATGGATTAAAACCTTAAATACTAGTCCCAAAGCTAAAATAGTGACAAATAGTCAAATTTCAACATCATTCTACTTTTCGAGGTCAACTAGACAAGGATGTCCATTATCACCTGCCCTATTTGTATTGGCGATAGAACCATTAGCTGAATTAATTGGAATGGATCCAGATATTGTGGGCTTCAGAGTTAACCAGGAGGAATATATGATTAATTTATTTGCTGATGATGTTCTGATTTATTTAACAAATCCATTGCATTCGTTGCATAAATTATCTTTTAGGTTGGAAGAATATGGGAAACTATCAGGGTATAAAGTAAACTGGGATAAAAGTGAAATTTTACCCCTTACTAAAGGAGATTATAGTCAATGTCGGTTAGTAACTCAATTTAGATGGCCAACAAATGGTCTAAAATATTTAGGTATAAGAGTCGATAATGATATAAAGAATTTATATAAATTAAATTATTTGCCATTATTGAAAAAAATACAAGAAGATCTTGATAAATGGATGATGTTACCAATAACATTAGTAGGTAGAGTTAATGCTGTAAAATGAATATATTTCCCAGATTACAATATTTATTCCAAACATTACTAATACAACTGCCCCAGAAGTCTTTTCAAGAGTTGAATAAATGTATGAGGAAGTTTCTTTGGAAAGGTAAGATGTCAAGAATATCTTTTGAAAAATCGACATGTAAATTTAACCTCTTAGGGTTACAACTCCCAAATTTTAAGAATTATTATAAAGCAAATCAACTTAGATTTATTGCATCTTTTTTTGATGGAAAAGAAAGAATCTCTTATATTAAAACATTTGATTGATTTATGGAATAAGGTAAATATGGATGATGAGATAAAGAAATCTTTATAAGCAAAGAGAACCCTAATTCAAAATAGACTTATTCCTTTTACAATGGATAATCAACTTTTATACAACTGGTTTCAAAAAGGGATCAGATATATAGTTGACTGCTTTGAAGGAGGTATATTGATGTCGTTTGATCAATTAAAGAATAAATATAAAATATCAAATAACACTCTTTTCTGCTATTTTCAATTAAAGGCCTATTTCAGAGATAAACTGGGTCAAACAATGTTAATGCCAAAACCTAATGAAATAGAAACTTTAATTCAAAAAGGAAAAATTTTAAAAATTTACGTCTTGTATGTATAATTTGATTCAAAATCAGATAATTAAACCAGGAATTCATAAGTCAAGAAAAAATGGGCAACTGATTTGAATATTAAAATTGATGAAAAGAATTGGTCAAGACTATGTCTTGATATTATGACAAATACAATAAATGTCCGACTTAGATTAGTACAATACAATTTTTACGTCAATTATATATTACACAACAAAAAATAAATAGATTAAACCCAAATTTATCTGACCAATATTTCCGATGTAATCAAGAAATCGGTACTTTTTTACACTCTACTTGGTCTTGTTTTAAAATTCAAACTTTTTGGATAAATTTAAGACTTTTACTGGAACAAATTATTGGAATACAACTCCCACATAGCCCAATATTATTTTAATTAGGCGATATTGAAGGGTTAATACCGAAACCTAAATTAGATAAAGATCAGAAAAAAATTTATAAAAATTACATTGGCAGTAGCCAAAAAAGCTATTGCAGTTACTTGGAAATCAGATTCATATTTAACTATGGACCGTTGGAATAATGAAATATATAGCTGTATCCCATTTGAAAGAATTACTTATAATTTAAGAAATGAATATGATATATCTTTGAAAATTTGGCACCCCTATCTACAAAAGATAGGATTAAATATATAGGTCCTTTGAAGATAAAATTATTAGTTATTTGGGGGGAAAAATAAAGATATATAGTAAAGTTATTTTGAACTCCGTGGAGCATGCGGGGATCCTCCGATATCCAGGCATTCCTTCTTACTTTCTTGTTTCTTTCTTTTTTTTCTTTTTTTCTATGTTTTTAGATAGAGATCTTAAGGGGGAAGGGTTAAGGGAAGGGGAGGGCTAATATTAATTTTTCACTATTCTATTATTCTATTCATTTTATGTAATTCTCTTAAAAATTTAATAACAAATGTATTAAAAAAGAGATAGTTTTGTGAAACAAACTCCGTACATTAATTAGAGATGACCCCACAACCCCCGTATCAGTTTGGAATCATAAATTGGATCTTGGAAACATAAATTAGACCTTGGAAGCATAAACTGGAAACAGATGTTCTCAGGGAAACGTACGGAGGAAATGTGACAAATGTTCTGGGGATATTTGCGTGGGGTTCTGAGTAGGTACGTTCCAGTGAGACGTGGAACAGATGGTGGAGTACAAGATCCGTGGTGTACAAAGGCTGCTGGAAATCTAGTCCAGACGAAAAGAAGGACTTACAAAAGATTCAAAAAACTAGGTAATGATAGGAATCCAGAAGATTATAAGACTAGCAGGAAGGAGCTTAAAAATAAAATTAGGAGAGCCAGAAGGGGCCATGAGAAGGTATTGGCGGAGAGGATTAAGGAAAAACCGAAGGCATTCTGCAAGTATGTGAAGAGCAAGAGGATCAGACGTGAGAGAATAGGACCGATCTAGCGTGACAGTGGAAAAGTGTGTATGGAACCGAAGGAAATAGCGAAGGTACTTAATGAATACTTTGCTTCAGTATTCACCACGGAAAAGGAACTTGGCGATTATCGAGATGCTTTGCAGTGAACTGAAAAGCTTGACAATTTAGATATTAAGGAAGAGGATGTGCTGTAGCTTCTGGAAAGCATCAAGTTGGATAAGTGACCGGGTTGGACGGGACGGGCTGTGACCCAGGCTACTGTGGGAAGAGAGGGAGGAGATTGCTGACCCTCTGGCAATGATATTTGCATCATCAAAGAGGACTGGAGAGGTTCCGGAGGATTGGAGGGTTGCGGATGGTATTCCTTTATTCATGAAAGGGAGTAGCGATGGCCCAGGAAATCATATGAGTGTGAGCCTTACTTCAGTGGTTGGTAAGTTGATGCAGAAGATCCAGAGAGGCAGGATTTATGAATATTTGGAGAGGCATAAAATGATTATAGTCAGCATGGCTTTGTCAAAGGCAAGTCATGCCTTACGAGCCAGATTGAATTTTTTTGTTGATATGACTAAACACATAGATGAAGGTAGTGCCGTAGATGTACAGTATATTGATTTTCGCAAGGCATTTGATAAGGTACCCCATGCAAGGCTTAAGGAGAAAGTAATGAGGCATTGCCTTGTGGAACCAGAACGGGAATGCCTACTGAAGGCAAATGTGGTTGTAGTCGGGTCATATTCTGCATGAAAACCGGTGACCAGTGCTGTGCCTCAGGGAACTGTTCGGGGAACCCTACTATTTGTGATTTTTATAAATGACTTGGATGAGGAAGTGGAGGGATGGTTTAGTAAATATGCTGATGACACAATGTTGGGGGTGTTATGGATAATGTGGAGGACTGTCAGAGGTTACAACGGAACATTGATAGGATGCAAAAATGGTCTGAGAATTGGCAGATGGAGTTCAACCTAGATAAGTGTAAGGCGGTTCATTTTGATAGGTCATATATGATGGCAAAATATAGCATTAATGGCAAGACTCTCGGCAGTGTGGAGGATCAGAGGGATCTTGGGGTCCGAGTCCATAGGACACTCAAAGCTGTTACGCAGGTTGACTCTGTGGTTAAGAAGGCATTCAGAGCATTGGACTTCATCAATCGTGGGATTGAGTTTAAGAGCCGAAAGGTAATGTTGCAGCTATTTAGGACTCTGGTCAGACCCCACTTGGAGTACTGTGCTTAATTCTGGTCGCCTCACTACAGGAAAGACGTGGAAACCATAGAAAAGGTGCAGAGGAGATTTCCAAGGATGTTTCCTGTGTTGGGGAGCGTGGCTTATGAGAATAGGTTGGGTGAACACGGTCTTTTCTCCTCGGAGCGACGGAGAATGAGAGGTGATCTGATAGAGGTGTACTAGATAATGAGAGGCATTGATCGTGTGGAGAGTCAGAGGCTTTTAAACAAGGCTGAAATTGTTAGCACGAGAAAGCATAGTTTTAAGGTGCTTGGAATTAGAGCGGTGAGTGCGTAGAATGGGCTGCCGGCGGAGGCGGTGGAGCGGCAACGATAGGGTCTTTAAAGAGTCTCCCAGATGGCTGTTTGGAGTTTGCCATGGGTAATACCTAGGTAGTTCTAAGGTAGGACACACAGACAGACAGACAGACAGACAGACAGGCATACTTTATTGATCCGTGAGGGAAATTTGCTTTCGTTACAGTAAATTATACCAAGTGGAAATAAGTCCAGGACCAGCCTATTGGCTCAGGGTGTCTGGCACTCCGAGGGAGGAGTTGTAAAGCTTGATGGCCACAGGCAGGAATGACTTCCTATGACGCTCAGTGTTACATCTCGGTGGATGAGTCTCCGGCTGAATGTACTCCTGTGCCTAACCAGTACATTATTGAGTGGATGGGAGACATTGTCCGAGATGGCATGCAACTTGGACAGCATCCTCTGTTCAGACACCAAAGGACGTGATCGGCACAGCTTTGTGGCCGAAGGACCTGTAATGTGCTATATGTTTTCTTTCTATGTTTCTATGTGGAGGTGGACTTCGAGATGCATAACTAATCTAATCGTTTATTGATGTCAGTTGTGGGAAAGATGCTGCAGTCATTTACAAAAGTGGAAATTACGACACATTTGGATAACAGTAGAAGGACCAGTCCGAGTCAGCATGAATTTATGAAGGGGGAATCATGCTTGACAAAACTTCTGGAATTTTTTGAGGATGTAATTATGAAAATGGACAAGGGAGATCCAATGGATGTAGTATACCTGAATTTCAGAAAGCCTTTGATAAAGTTCCACATGGGATATTAGTGGGCAAAATTAGGGCACATGGTATTGGGGGCAGAGTACTGACATGGATTGAAAATTGGCTGGCTGACAGGAAACAAAGAGTAGCGATTAACGGGTCCCATTCGGAATGGCAGGATTGTGACCAGTGGGGTACCGCAAGGTTCGGTGCAGGGACCGCAGCTGTTTACAATATACCTTAGTAATTTAGATGAAGGGATTAAAAGAAACATTAGCAAATTTGCCGATGACATAACGCTGGGTGGCAGTGTGAAATGTGAGGAGGATGCTATGAGAATGCATGGTGAATTGGAGGCTAGGTGACTGGGCGAATGAAGGCCGATGCAGTTTAAGGTGGATAAATGTGATGTTGTCCACTTTGGTGGCAAGAACGGGAAGGCAGATCACTATCTAAATGGAGTCAAGTTAGGAAAAGGGGAAGTACAACGAGATCTAGGTGTTCTTGTACATCAGTCAATGAAAACAAGCATGCAGGTGCAGCAGGCAATGAAGAAAGCTCATGGCATGCTGGCCTTTATAAGAAGAGGAATTGAGTAGAGCAGTAAAGAGGTCCTTCTGCAGCTGTGCAGGGCCCTGGTGAGACCCCCCCCCCCCCCCTGGAGTATTGTGTTCAGTTTTGGTCAAATTTGAGGAAGGAAATTCTTGCTATTGAGGGAGTGCAACGTAGTGTCACAAGGTTAATTCCCAGAATGGCGCGACTGTCATATGTTGAAAGATTGGAGCGACTGGACTTGTATACACTGGAATTTAGAAAAATGAGAGGGGATCTGATTGAAAAATATAAGATTATTAAGGGATTGGACACGCTGGAGACAGGAAGCATGTTCCTGCTGATGGGTGAGTCCAGAACTAGAGGCCTCAGTTTAAGAATAAGGGGTAGACCATTCAGAATAGAGATGCGGAAAATCTTTTTCACCCAGAGAGTGGAGGGTATGTGGAATGCTCTGCCCCAGAAGGCAGTGGAGGCCAAGTCTCTGGATGCTTTCAAGAGAGTGTTAGATAGAACTCTTATAGATAGCGGGGTCATGGGATGTTGGGAGAGGGCAGGAACCGGATACTGATTGTGTATGATCAGCCATGGTCACAGTGAATGGCTGTGCTTGCTAGAAGAGCCGGATGGACTACCCGGGCACCTTCTGTCTACTGTCTATTGTTTACTGAGTTATTTATCCTCAGGTTGACCACTTTTGTGGCACCAAACCAATCTGAAAGCAAGAAGGAAGTGTGAGCATTCCCCGTCCGGGAAAGATTATTGAATTGAACAATCAAACGAAATGCCTTCCATAACCTTAGAATTTTAATGCGCTTCGCCTATTGTGACTATTGTTGATTATTTGAGGGCGATAGTCCTCGTAAAAATATTGAGACTGAGGATTATTTCATGTGAAACGCACCAACTCTGTGTCATAGAATACATATAATGTGCAACGTTCTCGTTTGAAGGTGTGCATAAACAGAATTGAACATAATTCTTATTTCGTAATTCTTCCGAGAGAGCGATTTTCATTGCACGATGACGCAATCCATATAAATAGCTTACCTCAAGTGTTTGTTTAGTGGACTGTCACTGATGCGACTAACCACGTGGTGTGATTAATTGTCAGAGGGCACTTTCCTCACCTGTATAAGAGCTTGCAAAGCAATCAACAGTAGCGATCAGTAGCTGGACTGCTTTCAACTGATCACCAACTCACACAGAAAATGGGATATCCAGCAATTTACTACATCGCGAGAATTTACTATCCCGTACTGGCAGCGATTGGTATCCCTGGTAAGTAACTGGAATTGGCTCCGGCTGTATGCGTGTGTTTTGCTCTTGTTGCATTTGTTACAGATGGTGCCTCCTCGGTTCAGATTTAAAGTTATATTTTATTTTATTCTTTAATTTTACCCTGGAATTGTTGCTGTTTTCTCAGGTCTGATCACTTTGTCAATATTAACAATTGATTGAGTGTTAATATTGATAGTGTTCCAGCATTTTACCTTTCTCATCTTTGCAGCTTTACCATCACGTGTTGTTCCAAATCTGATTCTACATCGAGACAGAATCCCAAATGTTCACTAAAATGAAAACAAATCCTACAGCATCGCCGCAGCTCTCTTTGCCAGCACCCCGGTTTTTCGGCAACACCCAGTTCCTTTTTTCTCCGTCTCAATGTCACTAGAAAGACTTCTTGTCTGTTTATTTATTGACATGTCTCTGAAATTGCTACGATAAGCTGAAAAACTCTTTTATTTTACCGTGTCCCCTTAGGCCCAGTTTTGATTTAAATAAAAATTTACTCCATTTCTTCCATTCAATATACAACATGAGGGAGCAAAATTCCTTATATTGCTTCTCAGTCGCAATGTATAAAATTGAAGTTTATTTGCCACCTGTACATCGAAACGCATTTAGCCGTCCTGTCCCTCCACTCCAAATGTCATCTCCCTGAGTCCATTTTATCCCTGCAATATATAAAACATTTAGCATTCTCAGCTGTCTGGATGAGTGAGTCGATAAGCCGTTCACCGATAACTTGCCGACAACTGGAAAGTTGCGGCTCAACTGTTACTCGGGTCCGTCGTTATCATCCAACCGAAGGACAGTGACGGAGCCCGTACGAAGAACATTTCCGCTCTCGGAGTTGAAGCCTGTCACACCCGAGATATGATCAGATGTCTGAGATTCACTCAATCCGATGTAACACATTTCTATGCGTGTATTCCAAGCTAACATGATCTGGGTGTCTGCGCATGAACCTAACTCTTCTTTGCTTCCTTGCAGTTAATTTAGTGGCGATTGTGATCCTGTCTCTGGGAAACTGCGGACTCTCTAAATGCATCTCCCGTTACCTGGTGGGAATGGCAGCAGCTGACTTACTGGGTGTTATTATTTCTGTTGTAATCGATCAGATCAATAATATTTATGTTTATGCCCTTCCTTTGCTCATTACGCCGGTTTGTGCCGTGACGCTTGTCCTGAGTGTTGGAACCATGGACTGTTCTGTTTGGCTCACGGTGGCTTTCACCTTCGATCGCTGCGTTGCAATCTGCAGTCAAAAGCTGCGGGACCGGTACTGCACCGAGAGGATGGCGACTATTGTGATCGTAATTGTATGTTTAGGATGTTGTGCGAAAAGTGTTCCATTCTACTTTGTGGTAGAACCTTACGTTATCATTGACAACATACCGTGGAGATGCATTTTGAAAATGGATTTCCTAACTTTACCAACATGGAAAGCATTCCAGTGGTTTAACACCATCACTACACCTTTATTGCCGATCGGTTTGATTCTACTTTTTAATGCTTTCACAGTCAGTCATATTATCGTGGCAAACAGAGTTCGCCGGGGGCTCAGGAACAGCAGTGAGAAAAAGAATGATCCAGAGGTGGAGAACCGGAGAAAGTCAATAATTTTGTTGTTCACACTGTCAGCCAATTTCATATTGTTGTGGATCCCCTATATTGTATATACTATGAACTGGCAAGTTGAGAATTACTCTTACACAGACAAATATTTGAACACCCCGACATATATCCTGCAACAGTTTGGGTTCATGTTACAATATCTCTGTACCTGCACCAACACGTGTATCTACACTCTGGCACAAAGGAAATTCAGGCAGGAGCTGAAGGCAGTAGTCAAACATCTGGTTACGTTATATGATCGACTCTGTCGCCTAAAACGCTGTTCGATTATATGCTTCGAATGAGTTCAAATGCATTTCAATGTTATTTCCATGTCTGGTAAATGTGTCTATATTCCAGCAGCCAGGGGAGCAAATGTTAGTAGTTTGCCGGTTCCAGTAAATTCAGCAAAATTACTTCAACAATACGGGGAAGAAACAACAAATGGGCTCTCTAAGGATCTCCAATCCTATTTACCCGTTCCCTCACAAAAATTACTATCGTAACGGTTCAGAAGTTCACCCTGACAACCCTCTGCTGAACCCTCACCAACATTGCTTTTGGTCCATTACAGAGGTCCGCAACCCCAGAGACTGGGAACGATACACTATGGGGTTGACAGAGACTAGGGACTATACAGTATAGGGGTGACAGAGACTGCAGACTATAGAGTATAAAGGTTGACAGAGACTAGGGACTGTACAGTATAGGGATGACAGAGACTGCAGACTATAGAGAATAGTGGAGTCAGAGACTGGAGACTATACAGTATAGGGGTGACAGAGACTGGAGATTATAGAGTATAGGGGTGACAGCGACTGGAGACGATACACTATGGGGTTGACAGAGACTAGGGACTATACAGTATAGGGGTGACAGAGACTGCAGACTATAGAGTATAGGGGTGACAGAGACTAGGGACTGTACAGTATAGGGATGACAGAGACTGCAGACTATTGAGAATAGTGGAGTCAGAGACTGGAGACTATACAGTATAGGGGTGACAGAGACTGGAGTCTATAGAGTATGGGGGTGACAGAGACTGGACACTATAGAGTATAGGGATGACAGAGACTGGAGTCTATAGAGCTTAGGGGTGACAGAGACATGAGATGATATACTATGGGGTTGACAGAGACTAGGGACTATACAGTATAGGGGTGACAGAGACTGGAGATGATACACTACAGGGGTGACAAAGACTGGAGACTATAGAGTATAGGGGTGACAGAGACTGGAGATTATAGAGAATAGGGGAGTCAGAGACTGGAGATTATAGAGTATAGGGGTGACAGCGACTGGAGACGATACACTATGCGGTTGACAGAGACAAGGGACTGTACAGTATAGGGGTGACAGAGACTGGCGTCTACAGAGTATAGGGGTGACACAGACTAGGAACTATACAGTATAGGGGAGTCAGAGACTGGAGTCTATAGAGTATGGGGGTGACAGAGACTGGTGAGTACAGAGAATAGGGGTGACAGAGCCTAGGGACAGGACAGTATAGGGGTGACAGAGACTGGAGTCTATACAGTACAGGAGTGACAAAGACTGGAGACTATAGAGAATAGGGGTAATAGAGGCTGAAGACTACAGAGTACAGGGGTGACAGAGAGTGGAGAATATAGGATATAGTGGTGACAGCGGCTGGAGACTTCAGTATAGGGGTGAAGAAACGAGAGACTGTACACTTTATGTGTAACAGAATCCAGGGATAATTCACTGTCGGATTACAGAGTCTGGAGACTTGACAGTGTTGGGTGATAGAGAGGACAGACTGTACAGTTTAGGGGAGACAGAGACTGGAGATGATGCAGTGTCGGTGTGACAAAGACAGGAAACTATACAGTATAGGTGTCAGAGAATGGTGTCTAAGGGAGACAAGGACAGCAGAATATGCAGTATGGGAGTGAAGGAGACGATAAAGTTTCGGAAATACAGAGACCGGAGAATAGACCGTATAGAGATAACTGATAAAAATAACGATTCTGGACACAGTCATTCCAAACAGTTTCATTTATTTTCACTCACACCGTTACTTCGGTTTCCAGACAGCAGAACGACCCCAAGAGACCGGAGAGACTTTTTGGGGTGTCCTGAGACAATACCCGGGTTAGTGGGGTCCGGCGCCCCACACCTTGCAGAGGTAGCACCACTGGTGGGAGGGCATTATTGTTTTATATTCTCCTGAGCATGTGGACACTGATCAGTGGGACATTTGTTGTGGAATCAAACTGTAACATGTTAGACCGCTGTTTTAAAAGGTCATTTTCTTCATCTACGATAATTATTCTGATCTGGTCACGTAATCCACACTCACCCCCACCCTCCCCCCGCCCAGACCAACAGTCCTTCTCGGCCAGGCGGAGGCAGATTTAAACCCTCAGTCTGCCTTTGCTGGGAGATGTGGCGGTTGGATTTGACGTTTGGTGGATAGTAATATGGGAAGGTTAAAAAAGAACAAAGTTTGTTATGAAGAAAGCTTTGTATATTAGTAATTTTTGCGGATATATGTTTGTTTTCATTTGCCTCCTTCACAACTTTTGAAGAGCTTTTGCACTATTTCCGCCTGGCACTGAATGAAACCCTTTGCACGAACGTGTTGTTGCGTCATTCCATCGGTTGCTTTTCAATTGGTGACCCTGGTCGGGTACGCTTCCTCAGCACATCCTCGTGACGAGTGACAGCCCCAAATGCACATTAGATTATCCCAGATCAGGAATCATTTCAAACAGTTCACAAAATAGTTGCCTCCACCTCACAAAAATAACGGAAACGATGTTCAAAGTTCTAACTGCATTTATCAGTAAAGTACCTCGAGAGTCATCACGCCTCAAATTGACCTGCGCCCCCTAATCTCCCATATCCGCCGACACACCCCTAAACCTGCGCACAACCTCAGATCTGTGCGAACTCCTAAACCCACGGACACCCCACATGCATATTAGATCATCCCAGAGCAAGATTCATTTCCAAAATGCTGCCTGCACCTTAAACTAATGTCAAGAACAAAGTTCAAAGAGCATTTTTATTAAAGTATCAAAACTGAAACAACGTTGGGTTTTGTCATAACCCCAGGTCCGCAGACACCTTTAATGATGTTATCCACCGTACGGGTGGTCATCGGTACTGAGGCCCCGGGGCTCTTGCACGCTGTGTGGCACCAATACTTCACATACCGGTTGTAGAGCGATCTGCACAGGGGGGTAACCTGGGAACCTGTGTCAAGTATGTCTATAGCCCAAATACCCGCGATACCTAGCGATAAGCTGCAGATTTGCCTCACTAAGCCTTCAGGAAGAGGTCTTTACACTTCAGTGTTTTTCTTGATGTATTAATTGGAATGTGTCCCTATCGAGAAGCCATGCCGTTCCCTCATTGTGTCTTTCTGAAGTTTGCTGACTTCCCTTCCTGCCGGAGTGTCCGCGGGCTCACTCTCTGAGGGTTTTCACGTTCTTTATACTCCCTCCTGAAGCAGTCGCTTTTTCCAGAGACCCCGTTCAACAGCGTCCCTCTGCTCAGTGTATCCCATCAGTGGGTCCGGCTCCCTGTCGGCTTTGTCATGCCTGGTGGCGGCAGCTACCCATTGTAGCCTGGACATCTCAGTTCACAAATCTGCCACAAACTCCTGTAACATCCCCGGTTGTGATATATCATTGTTCTGTTCAGCAACGGAGGCTACTACCGAGGTCGCCACCCTGCTGACGGAGGCCTCCCGCTCACCCGTCGCATTTTCCTCCCCTCTTACTTCTCTGATCAGCTCAACCAACGCGGCAGGGAGGGCTACGCGTCTAACGGACATTCGGAGGCAATATCGATCGTCGCCGGTGACTGTGTGCCTTTTTGTCACTTGATCCATCCTTAACTAATTCGCCTCAGCCATTTGTATGGCCCATCTCCGCCGCAAGCAACTCAGCCGTCTCTCTGGCCGAAAGTTGCAGGCAGAAAGTTTCTCTCCCTTCTCCTGAAACATGTTCCCTCACTCCGTCATAAACTCCATTGGGCTTCAGACCGCGCCAACGACGTCTTTCAGCGCTGGCATGTACCCGCGGCAGTGGTCAAAGGCTCCGTCTTTCAGCGCTCGCATGTACAAGCGGCAGTGGTCAAAGGCTCCGTCTTTCAGCGCTCGCATGTACCCGCGGCAGTGGCCAAAGGCTCCGTCTTTCAGCGCTGGCATGTACCCGCGGCAGTGGTCAAAGGCTCCGTCTTTCAGCGCTCGCATGTACCCGCGGCAGTGGTCAAAGGCTCCGTCTTTCAGCGCTTGCATGTACTCGCGGCAGTGGTCAAAGGCTCCGTCTTTCAGGGCTCGCATGTACCCTCGGCAGTGGTCAAAGGCTCCGTCTTTCAGCGCTCGCATGTACCCGCGGCATTGGTCAAAGGCTCCGTCTTTCAGCGCTCGCATGTACCCTCGGCAGTGGTCAAAGGCTCCGTCTTTCAGCGCTCGCATGTACCCGCGGCAGTGGCCAAAGGCTCCGTCTTTCAGCGCTGGCATGTACCCGCGGCAGCGGTCAAAGTCCCCGTCTTTCAGCGCTCGCATGTACCCTCGGCAGTGGTCAAAGGCTCCGTCTTTCAGCGCTCGCATGTACCCGCGGCAGTGGTCAAAGGATCCGTCTTTCAGCACTCGCTTGTACCCACGGCAGTGGTCAAAGGCTCCGTCTTTCAGCGCTCGCATGTACCCGCGGCAGTGGTCAAAGGCTCCGTCTTTCAGCGCTCGCATGTACCCGCGGCAGTGGTCAAAGGCTCCGTCTTTCAGCGCTGGCATGTACCCGCGGCATTGGTCAAAGGCTCCGTCTTTCAGCGCTGGCATGTACCCGCGGCAGTGGTCAAAGGCTCCGTCTTTCAGCGCTCGCATGTACCCACGGCAGTGGTCAAAGGCTCCGTCTTTCAGCGCTCGCATGTACCCGCGGCAGTGGTCAAAGGCTCCGTCTTTCAGCGCTCGCATGTACCCGCGGCAGTGGTCAAAGGCTCCGTCTTTCAGCGCTTGCATGTACCCGCGGCAGTGGTCAAAGGCTCCGTCTTTCAGCGCTGGCTTGTACCCGCGGCAGCGATCAAAGGCTCCGTCTTTCAGCGCTTTCATGTACCCACGGCAGTGGTCAAAGTCTCCGTCTTTCAGCGCTCGCATGTACCCGCGGCAGTGGTCAAAGGCTCCGTCTTTCAGCGCTGGCATGTACCCGCGGCAGTGGTCAAAGGCTCCGTCTTTCAGCGCTTTCATGTACCCACGGCAGTGGTCAAAGGCTCCGTCTTTCAGCGCTCGCATGTACCCGCGGCAGTGGTCAAAGGCTCCGTCTTTCAGCGCTGGCATGTACCCGCGGCATTGGTCAAAGGCTCCGTCTTTCAGGAGCTCACAGCCTCAGCAGTCGGACTTCTCAGGCTCTCTACAGTCGTTGTATTTTCACATCAAAAGCGCGGCAATTCATTCTCGTCTGAGAAGTTGCTCCGCCCAAGTCTCATATTCCTCCTCACTCTCTGAGGTGCGCTTCCTTCCCGAGAACATCCTCACTCTCCGATAACCGGGACTCTCCGCCGGTGCGTACAGACATTTATTCGGCAGCTGAGGCCAGATACAACGCAGAACTGTCACCCTTCGCTGGAGGTCCCATTCGCTCTTCCACATCGGACCACACCTTCCCCTCACTCCGCCGAAACGACAGCAGCTTTTCTTTAAAGTCTCCGCGCACAGCTACAGGAATCTCGGCTTCCAATTCGGCAGCCTCGCCTACACCCCCCTCTTCTCGAAAGGATGAAAGGCCCATGACCCACCCCCGCTCCCGGGGCCGCAAGAGCACCGGACAGATCTATTGCCCTAACGAAAGCGCCAGTATAAACTCAAGCGAAATCTTTGCCTGTCATTTGTCAAATCTTAACTCTATGATCGCAACTGTTGCCGATGCTCTAACGGTACGTAAAATCATAAGTAACATTTAATATGGGCTACGAATATCCATTCCATTCCATACACAAGCATTAGCTACAGGTAATCTCTTTGATTCGCAACAACATTCAATCCCTGCAGCCTTCATAATCCCGTCTCTCAATCACTTTACGGGCAATTGTTTAACGCAGGTTTAAACACACAAACCCACTTGTTCAATGCTCAGGACAATCACACAGCAGCTCAGACACTCCATCCTGGACGAGCCCCAACAATGAAACCCCCTTTTTGCCTGGGCTGCCCTCGCTGGCAGTCCCATAAATCTTTCAATTACTTCGTACGTCCGGTGTATGCATACGACAGTCGCGCTAATTCTGTGCACAAGTTGGGGCTCAAATCATTCACAAATCATATTCAGCGGTCCACAGTGGACCACCGCAAACTGGCTCCATCAATAAAAGCACTTTAAATTTGTGTTTGTTTTGACTGTGATTTTAAGCTGGTTGCTGCTATTTTGTGAAATATTTGAATTTCTTTTCTCTCTGGGATAATCTAATGCGTAAATGGGAATGTTGGCGTGTTGGAAGTGCCCACGGATTTGGGCTGAGAACTGATTTGAGGGTGGACACCGACTTCTGGATGTTGGTGAATTTTTGGGGTAATGACACATATCAAGGTTGTTCCGTGTATAGATACTTAAATAATAACTTTGATCGTTGAAAAAGACCACAGTCATTCACTATATCAGCCATATCCGTCAGGAGTTTATATATTGCTATACGCTCAACACTCAGCTTTCTACATTCCGGGAGCACAGACCGAGGCTTTCCAGTCTCTCCTTGTAACTCAGTCCCAATCGCTCCTTATGAATCTTTACTGCACCCTCTCCAGCTGAACCACATCCTTTCTGTTGCTGAGCAACAATCCAACTACAGTCTCAACAAAATATTGTATAGTTGTGACAATACATCTTAACTCTTGTATTCAGTGCCCTGACTGATGAAGAATTCATTCCAGAAGATTTCCTCACCACCCTGTCTACACTGTCACCAGTTTCAAAGACCCACAAACTCGTGGATCAATTAGCTCAATAAATAAATGAAGAACTATAATGTGTTGGTGTTATTAATTTAATTGTATAGTCTTTATCTAGATTTAGGATATCGGTGAAAATCTGATCACATTTAGATCATATTTATGCAGAAATAGAGAAAATCCTACAGGATTCACAAATTTCTCTCACATCTCCATCTCTGTTGTGAGCCATTTGTCACTCTGGCCCTTTTCCCTAACTGATCAGGATCTCCCTGTAATCTATGCGAACATTCCTCACTGTAACCAACATGTCCGAACTTACTGATGAAGTGTTCTGCATTTGTATGCAAGTACATTCTTAAAATAATGAGCGACAAGACTCTCAGATCTGCCCGCTGGAGCACATCACTATTCCCCAGTCTGCTTTCTGAGAAACAGTTTTATTTACCTCTTCAAAAATCTCTGTAGATCCATCAACCACAACTTCCTGCAAACAAAGCCACGCTGACTCCTGCCAATCAGACACTGTCCATCCAAATACAGGTGATTCCTGTCCCCCAGAATCCCCTCCAGTAGCGTCCAAACTACTGAAGTCAGGCTGACTGACCTGCAGTTCCCAGGCTTGTCCCTGACAGCTCTTTAAACAGTAAAACAACATTAGCCACTCTTCAGTCACTGGGGCAACCTTCAGTGGACCTCAACAATTTTCTCTCTCCTTCCACAAAGCAGTGGGTCAGGCCTGAGGGTTCATCCACCTTAATGCAGTGTAGGCTGCTGATAACTGCTCACTGGTAATATGAATGTCCTCCAAATCAGCTCCACCAGTTTGCATTATCCATTGAGCAAGCATGATATTGTACTCAGTAAACACAAAGTAGAAATCATTGATTGATTCATGATCCCACCCATTCCCTGTGGCTCAAGACATGGAGACCCTGCGTTCACTATGGGGCCTCTCTCTCCCAAGCCACACTGTTACTCCTAACATAGCTACAGAACCTCTTGGTATTTTCCTGAATACCTGATCAATCACATAACATTGGCTTGTCCTCCTGGTTTCCCTCCTAAGAGTATTCTTAATAAATTTTATTTTTATCAGGTGATTTGCCCGAATCTGACCTGCTACACCCAGTGTATGCTTCCCTTATTTCTTAACCGGATCTTTTATATCTCTCATTGGCCAAAGTTCCCTCAACTTGCCAGGTTATCCTTTACTCTAAAAGGAACATGCTTCTTCTGGACAGCTGCAATCACACCCATATATTAAAAAAAACTCCCACTTGCCATCTGTTCATTTTCTGTCATACAGATTCTCTCACTCCACCTCTACTAGATCCAGGCAAATGGACTAAAATTCGCCTTTTCTCCAGAATAGATCCCTAAACTCTGAACTTGACCATAGATTCCCATCACTATCTTCATACCTGCGTCTCAATATCACCAAGACCAAGGAGATGGTGGTGGACTTTAGGAGATCTAGGCCTCATATGGAGCCAGTGATCATTAATGGAGAATGTGTGGAGCAGGTTAAGACCTACAAGTATCTGGGAGTACAGTTAGACGAGAAGCTAGACTGGACTGCCAACACAGATGCCCTGTGCAGGAAGGCACAGAGTCGACTGTACTTCCTTAGAAGGTTGGCGTCATTCAATGTCTGCAGTGAGATGCTGAAGATGTTCTATAGGTCAGTTGTTGAGAGCGCCCTCTTCTTTGTGGTGGCGTGTTGGGGAGGAAGCATTAAGAAGTGGGACGCCTCACGTCTTAATAAGCTGGTAAGGAAGGCGGGCTCTGTCGTGGGCAAAGTACTGGAGAGTTTAACATCGGTAGCTGAGCGAAGGGCGCTGAGTAGACTACGGTCAATTATGGAAAACCCTGAACATCCTCTACATAGCACCATCCAGAGACAGAGAAGCAGTTTCAGCGACAGGTTACTATCGATGCAATGTTCCTCAGACAGGATGAAGTGGTCAATACTCCCCAATGCCATTAGGCTTTACAATTCATCTGCCAGGACTTAAGAACTTTTTTTTTAAAGCTATTATTAATGCTTTTTGAGTTAGTGATTTAGATGCATATCATATTATTACTGAGTTAAGTATTGTATGTAATTAGTTTTTGCTACAACAAGTGTATGGGACATTGGAAAAAAGGTTGAATTTCCCCATGGGGATGAATAAAGTATCTATCTATCTATCTATCTATCTATCTATCTATCTATCTATCTATCTATCTATCTATCTAAACCAATAGAAAGAATGAAGAAGCTATTAACAAATACAAGGGTAAGACGTGGGAACACGAAACAATCCTCACAGAGGAATCGGAATAGGAGAGAGTGAGCAGTTTCAAGTTCCTGGGAGTTAGGATCTCTGAGGATCTATCCTTGTCCCAAAATAACAATGTAACTGTAAAGAAGACAAGACAGCCGCTATATTTCATTACAGTTTGAAAAGATGTGATTTCTCAATGTGCTATGCAAAATGCACACCAGCCGCAGCCCTGAAGACCTTCGAGCCATGCTGCTTTCATCTTATGAGAGATGGCGCGCCACACGATCAAATTTATCTGTGCCTGCTCATGCCTTTTCTGTGCCCAATGCGAGAATCTGCACACTGGATAGAAACTTACTTCACTGTGCTATCAGAATTGGGATCCGCCTTCCAGATGCCGTGATTGGAAACATCTCCGACGATGGGGTCCAAGCCTTCAAGAGTTGAGTACACAAACACCTATCATCTCTGGGAGGGAAGTCACATGCTTCTAAATAAGCCATCATGAATGGGACCAGACTGGCAATGCTTGGTTGTTGGTAGGTAGGGGTTAATACTTGACTTTCAAGAACACTTGTGAGTTATGTTCCAGCTGGACTCAGTCCTTAAACTGCTGGAGAGCAGTGCTGAAAGAACAGGTGCTGTTTTCTCCCGGTCGGGATTTGTTTTTCTTTCCAAGTGCTCCTGCCACGTTTTGTCACCCTGCAACCTTGTCCTTCAATCTCTTTGAATTATTGAGGACAGCATGTTTATAAACGTCTCTATCCAGCAGACCTCATCATGATCATCATGACTCCAGTATTTCTACTATTCGTTTATGTTTCTTAATCGTGCACATGATTTTTTTTGTATTTTTTCACTGAGCAGCAGTGAACCATCTGATTGGCCAATCAGAGTTCTCTTTGAGAACTAGTAATGGAAGTCGCTCAAAAACCTCTCTCAATGTACAGTGAAGGATATTCTAACAGGCTGATTCACCCTTTGGTGGGGATGGGGGCAGTTACTGCGCAGGACCAAAATCAGCTTCCAGAAGTTGTAAAGTTCGTCAGCTCCATCTTGGGTATGAGCCTGGGTAGCATCCAAGACATCGTCAGGTAGTGATGCATCAGAAAATCGACGTCAATAATGCAGGACTTCCATCACCCAGAACATGCCCTCTTCTCATTGTACAAGGCAAGAAAGAAATACAGAAGCCTGAAGGCGCACAATCAGCGATTCAGGAACAGCTTCTTTCCCTCTGCCATCCGATTCCTAAATGGACATTGTATCCATGAAGACCACCTCACTTTTATAATATATATTATTTTTGTATTTGCAGCATATTTCATCATTTAAATATGCATATATACTTACTGTTATTGTTTTACTTGTTCTGTTTTTCCCCTTTCTATGTTTTCATGTATTGGATGAAACTGCTGCTGGTGAGTTAACAAATCAGAATCAGGTTTATTACCGCTGGCATGTGTCGTGGAATTTGTTAGCTTAGCAGCAGCAGTTCACTTCGATACATAGTATGGAAGGAGAAAACAAAATAAAATAATTATAACAATTATAGTGTCCAAGGTTTCAATGCCCGTTCAGGAATCGGATGGCAGAGGGTAAGAAGCCGTTCCTGAATCGATGAGTGTTTGCCTTCAGGCTTCTGTACCTCCTACTTGATGGTAACAGTTTCCAAATTTCACAACACATACAGGTGATAAAAAAAAACCCGATTCTGATTCTGATACAAGTGATTCTTGATCAGTTTGTTGAGTAGGCTGAGGAATGGCAAATGGTGTTCAGTCCAGATGAGTGAGGTGTGGCAATTTGTGAAGTCCTGTCAGAGAAGGACTTTGTGATCTCAGCACTGTCTGTCACAGAAACATTACTCCCCTCCATTGACTCCAGCTGCATTTCTAGCTGCCCCTGGAAAGCAGTTAACATAAACAAAGACCCTTTCCACCCCGTCATTCTGTCTTCTCACACCTTCCATTGGGCAGCAGACATAAAAGAGTGAGAACACACAGCACCAGGATCAAGGACAACATCGGTCCTAATGTTTCTTAATTGTACGCAGGATTTTTTGTATTTTACAGCACTTTAAAAAGTATTCATACCCACTTTCGAAGTTTTCATGTTTCATCGTTTTACAACATTAATCCACAATGGTTTTATTTGGCTTTTTGACACTGAATAACAGAAAGACGATTTCGTGTCAAAATGAAAGTGATGTCTAAAAAGTGATATTCACCCCTTTAATATGACAAACCAAATAGTCACTGGTGCAGTCAATTTGTTTTAGAATTCATATAATTAGTTAAATGGAAATCACGGTGTGCAGTCTGGATGCTTCAATCAACTGTCGTAAAAATGCCAATTGCTGTTGCGTCAGTGTCTTATGTTCTCTTCCATTTTTATACTCCATGAGCACCTCATTTGTTCCGGCCTGCTTATACCTGCAGTGAACCTCCTTTTATATCTTCACCAGGGCCTCAACATCTAAAAGGACCGAAGATGTCTACATCTTTCAACTTTACCTTTTATTCAGTCAGACATATATAAGAATTTTAGTCCCAAAGTTACACTTTTTGAAGCTTCACACTTCCCAAGTTCACATTTGCCAGAAAACAGCCTGTCCTAATCCACACTTGACAGATTACTTCTGATTCCATTAAAATTGACCTTGCTCCAAGTTAGAATCTCACCCCGCACACCAGACCTAACTTTATGCGTATTTACCGTGAAACAAATGACCTTGTGGTCACTAGATGCAAAGTGTTCTCTGCACAAACTTTTGCCACTGCCCTCTCTCATTCTCTAATCGCAGATCAAGTATCGCACACTCTCCAGTTGCAGTTATTTCCATGTTCATAACAAAAATGAATCTAACTCGCTTCCTCAATGGCCTGCTAAATGTCACTCAAAGAACTATTTCGGAATGCCACCGAATAATTGGTCCCTGGATATGTCCATCTACTCCCATTCACGCACGGTGACCTCACAGTCTGACGATTCTGGCCACAAACCCATCAAATGCGTCATCCAAGTCACTGAGAAAGAGGTTAAGAAGAAATGGTCCCAGCACAGTCACTTCTGGAAAACCACGAATTGCTGGAAGTCAACCAGAAAGGTTTTAGTTTGTTCCCAGTCTCTGTGATAGACAGCAGCTGACAGATGTGTGTAAGGGAACATTTTGGGACCTGCACAGAAGGGACGATTTGCATCTGAACTGCATGGGAACTAATATCCCACTATAACACCAACCTTATGTTTCTTGCGATCTACGATCTCTCTGCAAATTAGTTCCTCTAAATCCGTCGGGGTGTTGGGTTCTCTGTAATACAGCCCCGATGAACGAGGTCGTTGCTTTTTTTACTCATCAGTTCCACGCAACACGCGTCATTAGACGATTTTTTTCAGTCTGGCCTGACTGCATTGCCATGGACTCCAATCTTGCTAGGAATTTCCAAATACACCATATCTACTGCATCTCTTTTGTCTATGAGCTTGTAATTAGCTCAAAAATTGTAGTAGGTCTTTATCAGGCTGGATTTTCCTTTCAGGAACGCATGCTGCCTTTCGCCTATCTCGTCATGTGCCTCCAGCTACTCCATGATCTTATCCCTAACAATCGTTCCCAACAAGTTTCTAAACACTGGTGTCAGGCTAACGGGTCTATAGTTTCATTTATGCCGCCTTCCACCCTTCTTAAATAGCAGAGTAACATTTGCAATTTTCCAGTCATCTGGTACTTCGCCAGAACCTACCGATTCTGGAAAGATCATTATTAACGCCTCCGCAATCTGTCAGCTACTTGGTTCAGATCCCGAGGGTGATAAGCTGCCGGACATGAGGCTGCCTAACAAACAGGGAAAATTCTAGCATCGTCTGACTAGCAGAATGCAAAGTGTCTGAAGTATGGGAGACTTTTCTCGTTTGGATGCCGTGACTGTTGTTCCACAGACGTCTGTGTTGGGACCGATCACTGTCACATTATATGTCAGTGAATTAGCTGATGGCTTTGTCGCAGGGTTTGCGGACGATATGAAGGTCGGTGAAGGGGCAGGTAGCTTTGTCGCAGGGTTTGCGGGCGATATGAAGGTCGGTGAAGGGGCAGGTAGCTTTGTCGCAGGGTTTGCTGACGATATGAAGGTCGGTGAAGGGGCAGGTAGCTTTGTCGCATGGTTTGCGGACGATATGAAGGTCGGAGAAGGGGCAGGTAGCTTTGACGCAGGGTTTGCTGACGATATGAAGGTCGGTGAAGGGGCAGGTAGCTTTGTCGCAGGGTTTTGCGGACGATATGAAGATAGGTGAAGGGGCAGGTAGCTTTGTGGAATCAGAGAAGCTGCAAAGGTACTCAGCCACATGAGGAAAAGGAGATTAAAAAATAGCAGATGGAATACAGTGCCAGGACGTGTATGGTGATGCACTTCAATGATCCAAAAATCTGAAGCTCTCCCGCCTGCACCAGCTCCATCGCCACACGTTAAACTGTATACTCTTCATACTTCTGATTTCACTGGTACTGTGGCACGGGTAGCAATCCTAAGGACACAGCCCTGTAATACCCACCATTTAACTTTGCACACATCTCCCTGAACTCACTTTGAATAACATCGTCCCTCTTCCTACCCATGGCATTGGTACCTATATGGACCACAGCATCTAGCTGTTCAGCCATCACAAGACCATAAGATTCTGGAGCAGAATCGGGTAATTTGACCCATAAAGTCCGCGTTTTCATTATGGCTGTTCCATTTTCCCTTTCAGCCCCCATCTCCTGCCCTCTCACCGTCGCCCTTCCTGCCCTGTCTAAACAAGAATTTATCAACCTCTGCCTTAGATATACCGGATGACGTCTCTAGCAAAGAATAGCACAGATTGACAACCGTGGCTGACAAGAGAAGTCGAAGCCAGCATCAGAGAGGGAATAAAATACAACAAAAATAATTCCAGCAGCAGCTGACTAGCAGGCGACGAAGAATGCGAAGAGAGGGGCCTTTTCCGGCTGGCTGCCAGTCAGAAGTGTTGTTCGACAGACGACTGTGTTGTGATAATTCTTTCACGTTATATGTCAATGATTTGGATGATCTAATTGATGGCATTCTTGCAAAGTTTGCAGACAAGACGGAGATGGGTGAAGCGACAGGTAGTTTTAAGGACGGAGCGAGGCTGCAGAAAGAATGACAGATGAGGAAAATGGACAAAGAAGTAGCAGATGGAACGCAGTGCCAGGAAGTGTATGGTCATTCACACTTGTAGAGGAAATGAAAGGGTTGAGTACTTTCTAAGTGGAGAGAAAATGCAAAACACGGACAAGCACAGAGAACTGGGACTCGTTGTGCAGGATTCCCTCGAGGTTATTTCAGAGTTCGAGTGTGTGATGAGGAAAGAAAAGGCGATATTAGCATTTATTTGAAGGTAGCTACAATGCAAGAGAAAGGATGTAATGTAGCGGCTTTATAAAGTGCTGGTGTGGCCTCAAACGGAGTATTGTGAACAGTTTTAGGCCGCTTATCTTCAGAAGAGTGTGCTGAAACTGGAGAGGGTTCAACGAGGTTCACGAACATGATTCCAGGTTCGATGGCTTTCGGTCTGCATTCACTGGGATTCAGAAGAATGAGGGGTGACCCGATTGAAACCGATCGAATGGTGAAAGTCTCTGACAGCGTTCTTGTGCAGAGGATCATACTTCTGGTGGGAGAGTGTAAGACTAGACGACACAGTCTCGGAATGGAGGGAAATCCATTTAGAATCAGAGCAAGAGGAATATCTTTAGCTGGAGAATGGCGAATCTGTGGAATTCGCTCGTTGTCACAGGCAGCAGTGGGTGCAGTCCTTACGTATATTTAAGGGAGAGGTTGACAGATTCTCGACTGCTCAGGGCATGAACGGATATGGAGAGAAGGATGGAGATGGGGGCCAGTGGCGTACAGTAAATGGATCAGCCATGATGAAATGGCGGAGCAGACGCTATGGGACAAATGGCCCAATTGTGCTCCTGTATCTTGTAGTTTAATGGTCTCAATCAGGCAGATGAATTTTCAATTAGTGACAAGGCATCGCATCGACCCTTGCGGAAGTCGAGTACGGAAACCGCAGGGACTTGGCCTGTCTCCAGGAGTATTTAAAATGTCTTTAGACACCTGTGAGGTGATGTAGATTAGCTTCCATTGTTCAAGAAAGGCTCTGACGATGAGCCGGGAAAGTAGAGGCGGATGAGCCTGACACCAGCGGTTAACTTATTGTCAGACATTCTAAGGGACAGGATATATAAATATTTCAAAGGTATCAAATGTTTCAAATGTGTAGTTAATGTAAGACAAATGAAAACAATATATGTCCTGAAATTCTTCTCTTCGCAACCATGCACGAAAACAGAGGAGAGCCCCAATGAATGAATGAGAGTTAAATGCTAGCACCCCAAATTCCCCCAATTCACCCCACCCACGCGTAAGCATAGTAATGCAACCATCTCCCCCCCCCCCCACCCACCAGTTAACGAAAGCATCAGCGCCCTCCACCGAGCACTGAAACGTGCAGCAAAGCGTCAATAGGGACACAGACATGCAGAACCCCGAAAACGACATTTTTACCCTGTAATTCAACATACCACAGCCTCTCCCCCCACCCCCATCTCTCTCTCTCTCTCTCTCTCACTCTCTCTCTCTCTCTCTCTCTCTCTCTCTCTCTCTCTCTCTCTCTCTCTCTCTCTCTCTCTCTCTCTCTCTCTCTCTCTCTCTCTCTCTAATAAGGGAAAAATTGAGTTCCCCGTTTCACAGCGACAGGGGGGACATAACAAACAGCTCGCTGATTTAAGATGTTAAACATCTGTTGTGTTGCCTGTTCCGAGCTCTGTCCCCGAGGAACTCGGGTCTCCGGGCACACGGCCAGCAGCCGGCTCGCTGCTTTCGATCTTCCGTCTCCCACGACGCACCGATTTCCTGCAACGGCACCGACCTCGACTCCACCCGCCTCCAGTATATCGTATACTCCACCTCGACCTCCACCTCCACCTCGACTCCACCCGCCTCCAGTATATCGTATATCGAATAACGACCAGTCGTCAGACTCCGAGAACGGGTCCCATTCCCGCAAAGAACCAAAGTCAGTTTGTAATTCCAGGTCGGGGTCTTCAAAAGAAATATGAAAGGGGAAAATAAAGATATTAAAATCGAACTAGAGCTATTTCCGAAGTTGCAAACAAGGAGTCGCCGTTAGGCGCCATCGTCCTCCTCAGCTCCACGTAACTTTGGATTTCAATGGGAATATGGTAAACTGGATTTGCAGCTGACACCTGGATACAGAGCAGGAGTGCCAGTGAGGCAGATTATCAAAACTTGGAGATGAGTTTAGCAGCTGGATAAATGGGCTGACGGTTTTGCAGCTGGAATGTAATGAGGACCGATGTGAGGTGTTGCGCTTTGCCGGGAACAACAGGGTCGGACTCAGACAGTGACTGGTCGGGGATTGTGGTCTGCGGAGAGCAGAGGGATCCAGGAATACAGTTCCATAGTTCAGGGCAGGGTCATGAAGAGAGCCTTTGGCACATTGGCCTTCATGAATCAAAGTACTGAGTACATAAATTGCAATGTTATGTTGAAGTTGTAAAGGACGTTACTGAGGACAATCCTGGAGTATTGTGTGCAGTTTGGATCAGAGGAAACCTACATTACACTGAAGGTCCGTCGGCCCACATAGCTGTGCTGAACCTGTCCTTACAATGGAACTGCCTAGGCTTACCCATAGCCCTCTATTTTTCTAAGCTCCGTGTATCTATCCAGGGTCACCCATCTACACGAAAAAAAAAACATCAAGGAACATGAACGATTAGAGCGAATATTTATAATGATGCTTCCAGGAGCTGAGGGCCCGATTTGGAGAGGAAGATTCAAAGGGTTTTGTCGCACCTAAGCTGAGGCTTTCCCCCCTCAGATTGGGTGAGAAGTGAATAAGAGGTCATAAGTTCGGGGTAAAAGGAAAAGGGTTTAAGGGTAAAATGTGAGGGAACTTCTTTACTCAGAGGATAGTGTGAGTGTGGAATGAGACGCCAATGGAAGTGATCAAATGAGGTTTCATTGAGACACTTGGACAGGTAAATGGACGGGAGGGATGGTCCTGGTGCCGGCCGAAAGGGCCGTCGGGAAACAGACTATCACACTCTGGAGGAGACGATGGGTATGTTGATGTGTGAGGAGCTTAATAACTCTACATGTAGTCCCTAAGAATCTTCTCCAAAAACGTCTCTACCCCTAACGTGAGTCTATATTTTCCAGGATTATCCATCTCCGTTCGTAAATAACAGCATAAGTTTGGTCAGCGCTTTTCTGAGATCTTACTCGTGGCTGCGGAGAACACAAATATATTGGACAAGTCACCAGTGATGTCATTTCCTGCCTCTCTCAATAATCTGCAGTATATCCTACCAGGCTCTGAGTAAACAATCCACCTCACTGCTCGATAAGAGACTAAACACTACCTCCTTTGTGGTCCTGTACTGAGACAAATTTAAAAGGCATTGTGATTATGTACAGAATAGGAAAGGTTTAGTCAAAGACTCCTGCAGCAGGGAAAATAACCTTTCAGCACCTGTGCCCATGTGACAATTCAAGCTAACTCATGTCCAGAGGAAATGGCTCACACGCAGGCAGATGGGACAATTTTGGTGGGCACTGGTGCAGCCTGGAAGGGCCACTCTCAATGCTGAAACTGGAGGGTTTCATCCAAAACTTCGACAGTATTCCTCTCAGGAGATTGTGCCTGACCTGGTATGTTTCTTAAACTGTTGCATTCTATACAAAGTATATTTTGTGCAGGAGGTCTCCAGAGGAGATTCACCAGGAGTGTGGAGGATGGTAGTTAATAACTCCCAGAGCGCCTGCTGCCGGCTGGTGGCGCAATTTTCTCTGCATCGGCGGAGGCTGAGGGAGGTCTGGCAAACATCGCCGGGACAGACAGTCGGAGGTGTGCACGGAGAGCCACGCCCTTCCCTGTAGATGCCGCGGCCGACGGCCACCGACAGCAGTATCGCTGAACTCCGACATAGAGATAGAGCAGACAAGGAGGGTCTGAGTCTGGGGCAGATTTCCACCAGGCCTATCGTAGTTCAGACCCTTCACTGTTCCCTGCTGTCACTGGCAGAGGAACCTGTCGGTCAAATGAGATGATTAGTTCATGTGAATTTCAGTCATGGAGAGAGGTGGGAATGTGAAAACAGCAACTATGTTGCCTTAGGAAAATAGAGGCGGATCAGTTCAACAGGTTAAAGTACAGTTGGGTGTGTCTTATGCAGAGACCTTGCAAAAAGTTAAACCTGACTCTGACTGCTAAACTTAATGAAGTGTTCCGAGTCAGAGAATAGACTAGGGGGGTCAGTGGACATATGTCCGCATCACAGTTCTCTCAGTAAAGATACTGTATAATGGATACAATGGCGTTTGTGATGTTTATAATGGATGTGGTGAATTGCACTGATCAGACATCTCGTCCTACTGGCAAAAACATAAAATGATTGTGAAAGCTGCAGAAAGGTATCTCGGTGTAACCGGTGTTATGTTGGAAGCTGTAAATGAAGATCTGATGGGTGGAGTATCTGCATCCTCGTCTATCCCAGCCTGATTTGTCATCCTCAACACATTAAGAAGTCTGTTTCTCATTTGTCAGAATCCCCCGATGTTTTGAGTATTCAGGAAAAGAGATTATCTTCACATTTAAGTTTTTCTGTGCAGGATTATATTGTCGTTTGGCGTGATTGGTCATTTGATAGAGAGGTAGTGCTGACAGTTTTATAAGAAAAGAGGGAGGGTGTAGAGTTGTGAATGTGAATAAACCGTATGTGGGATTTGCTGTAGAAATATTTGATTCAGCAGGTAGTTGTATTAAACTGAATATGGTTTACAACGCTTGTGGAAAACTTTCTACTGAGTTCTGAGAAAGTATATTTTGTTCTCGCTCACGAAGAGTTGTATGCTGCTGAGATTTTAATGCAGTTCGCTGAGGGTTTGTTTGCGGAATGGTGGTAATGGTTTGATTAAAGAACAGTTTTTCAACTTGTGTGTCTGAATGGGTACGAGATTTAATATTCACAGTAGTTCTAGAACAGCTGCAGAATGTTGACGAAGATGTGTATTTTTACAATGTAAGGTTATGTCACATTATTCAGCAAACTGAGATGGAAGTGATTCCCAGGACAAACAGAATTAATAGGAGAAAGGCTGTATCACTGTGGACTGAGGAGTGTGCAGAGGCGATTAGGGAGTGGGACAAGACGTTTAGGAAAGTGAAGAAGTATCAGTGTCCCAGTAACCTTATTAAGTATAAAAGGGTAGAAGCCGTGGTGAGGAAAGTGGTGAAGATTGCGAAAAGGATTTTCTGGGGACATACTGTGACAATATTGCAGGGGATTGGTAGGTCAGACGTCACCAGGACAGGATGATACATGTTATTGTTTGGTCAGATAAATGGGGATGCAGGCATATTTCGGGGTTTGCCAGTGAATCTAGTGGAGCGGACGGGTTTGGCGGAGCATCCAGCTTTGCGGATGTGCTCAGCTTCAGGGGTATGTCAGCGAATGTGTGAGTGCACAAGGATTTCGTGGTGTCGGATGCTTTGGGGTGGACACTGATTTGAAGGTTCAATGAGGGTTTTCTGGAGAGCACAGAATTGTGGATGCAGACTGATTTGCACAGAGTTGGGTGTGTTGGCGGATTTGGGGGTGAACACTAACCTGGGTGAGCCGGGGCATCTGGAGGTGTGTCGGATTTCAAGGTTTTTCCGTTTATCCATACTTTAATAAAAATGCAATGTCAACTTTGACCTTTGTTCTTCCTATGTTTTAAATGGAGACAACCTTTTTTGTGAACTGTTTGAAATGATTCTTGCTCTGCACAATCTAATGTGCATATAGTGGTGCCTCATGATTTGGCGCTGCAACAAGTCTTAAAGTTATTTCATTTGTACATACACTACTAATAAATGCAATTTGAATTATGCCCTCTGTTCTTGTCTTTTTTTAAATTGTTCAGGCAGCCATTTTGTGAAGTATTGGAACTGTGCAGTTTGGGGAGACAGATGAGAAGGGACTAAACCAAGGGGGATAAAGTGAATTGGAGATGGACACGTGCATATTCCGGCAGAGTCTGGCAGAGACAGTCAGTCTATCCACACACAGAGACACAAAGGTTTTTTTGGAGCCGGCTGGATTCGAACTCGTGAACCTTCGCTCCGAATAGTGTTCGTGATTCAATACAATTTCACGAGCTACAATGGCATAATTTACTTCAATATTTTGTGTCTCATAAATGGTTACTTTGAAGTGCATATTTACACTGGAAGCCCATTTAATTGCTAAGATAACTCGGACGGTTCAGTCACCTGCTTTGGGACAAATTAGTTCCCAATAGTTCACATTAATTGAATAGTTTAATCGCCATCCGTCACCGCGGGAATTTCACTTGTCTGATGTAATCGATTTGTAAATAATTTTAAAATCTTTATTTTTAAATCTGTTGAAATCTGTCCCTGTGGAGTGACTGAATTGTATTAAAAACCCGAGGCATGTGCTGCCTCAGCATTTCATTCCGAGAGATCGCGTGTAACACAGGGGGGCCAAATCACTGGACAGAGAAAATATCTGCAGTTAATTCAGTGAAACCGGTCCCATCAGCGACTGGAATCGGGATCAGCAGCGATCGTTGTTGCTCATTCAGCTCGTTTATATCGCCGACGATTGCCCACACATTGCTTTATCTCCACACTGAGGAAAACATTTCAAAGATAGTGTGACCCGTCTGGTGCTAGATTAGCAGCCGTTCACAGACATCTTTAGCTGCAACTCGATCCGGTGTTAATTCCCGGAGAATGTGTAAAGTAATGCCCAGTGTCTGTTTCTCTCCCTCTCTCTCTCTCTCTCCAGTGAATGTAGTGGCGATTGTGATCCTGTCTCGCGGAAAGTGCGGCCTCTCTACCTGCACCACTCGCTACCTGGTGGCCATGGCAGCGGCGGATCTACTGACCGTTGTTACCAGCGTCATTTTGTGTGAAATCAGAATCTATTACTTCCCGTGGAGTTTTCTGAGCATCACCCCTGTGTGCAGTGTTACCGATGTACTGAGGTTCACAGCCACACACTGTTCTGTCTGGTTCACCGTCACTTTCACCTTTGACCGGTTTGTCGCCATTTGCTGCCAGAAACTGAAAACAAAATATTGCACCGGGAAAACTGCGGCTGTGGTTCTAACAACAACCGGCGTACTGTTCTGTCTGAGAACCGTTCCCCGATACTTCACATGGGAACCCTGGGTGATCATCAACAATGTACCGTGGTTCTGTATTACCAAGGACAATGTTTTCACTGACCCCGGGTGGGTAGGATATGACTGGTTCGATACGGTTTTAACTCCGTTCCTCCCTTTCGCTGTGATCCTGCTGCTCAACACTCTGACAGTCAGGCACATTTTAGTGGTCAGTCGGGTCCGTAAGGGGCTGAAGGGTCAGAGCAAGGGGGAGAACCGCAGTGACCCGGAGATGGAGAGCAGGAGGAGGTCTGTGGTTTTACTCTTCACCCTCTCCGGCAGCTTCATCCTCCTGTGGATGACATACGTTGTAAATGTCATATATTATCAGGTCTCAGGAAAAGGATTCGATTTCAATGATTCTGAAAGGATCTTTCACTACGTCGGGGTTTTCCTGATGGATCTCAGCTGCTGCACGAACACATTTATTTACGCGGTGACTCAGTTGAAATTCAGGGAGCAGGTGATCAGCGCGGTGAAATATCCCGTCACTTCGATGCTTCAGTTGATTAACGGCGCCGCATCCTGAGTAGTAGCCAAAGGCGGCGGCAGAGTCTCCAGTCCGGGCTCCAGCTCCTCAGATTCACCGCCTGATCTCCCAGGTGTTATTCCCGGGCGGATTGTCCCATCGACCGGCAGTCCGGGACGTTAAGCTAGTGTGTGTGTGGGGAGGGGCAAAGCACCGTCAGAGCCTCATTCTTCCCCCAAGAAGCCAGACAAGGAACTACTCCGGAATGCCGCCCGCACATTCGTCTGCGGATATGTCCATCTATTCCCATTCCGCTCACCAACTTCACTGTCAGACATTCCCACAAGACGGCGCGGGTCGAGTCAGATGCTCATTTACTAACCGAATGCGAATCACACCAGTCTCCGCCATCTCGTTTAATGATTGGCAAAATCAACACACTCCAACTTGAAGGCGCATTCCCGTTATCAACTGGACTGGACAATGATGTAGAGAACTTGGAAATAAAATCCTCGCTGCTTCTGTATTCTAGTGAAAGCTAAATTAGCCCCAACAAATCCTTGTAATGAAACACAATACTGCTAATTATTTAAAGTCACACCCATGACTTAAGAAAGCGGTTAAATGAAATCAATCAAGCCCACCAAAATTGCAATGAAGTCTGTATGATTTCTTTCCTGATATGCTACACCCTGAAATAGCATTCCGTTTCTTAATGGAAAAACCTACACGATCCAGAAACATGTTTTGAAACAGGACAAAAGGAATAATTAAGCTTAGTAAGTCATGGCGATATAATTCCTTCCCTTCTTGTTTCTCCCATAAACCCTGCACTTGTATGTTACCAGACCAGTTCATCTCTATATAATCCCGTCCGTTCTTGTTTAACCCCTTTCTCCCCATACACCCAACACGTTTATGTATTCTGTAAAGGTGTACCCATTTTCCCATCAGTCTTTCCATCAGCTCCTAATTCTCAACATACATAACTCTGAACTTCTGATTTGTTAAGTGAAAGGTCTTCATCCACAGTTCAATTTTTGTAACTTACAGTCAACCCACTCATTCCCCTCAATACCTCTGTGTTCAGGGACCTATAAGAAGGAAATATATAAACAAGTACTTGAATATGAATTAATTCTTGGTGAGTTTCCAACAGTAAATCTGACCGACTGCTAGAATAACGTGTTTAAGAATCAACAAAACATAAAAGTAATCTGAACAATTATAACGTTACGTGGGAAGAAATTACTTCACCAACCTTGAGCCTAAAACGATGGCAACCAATTCTGCGGTATGTACTGATAAATGGTTGCAAAGTAATTTTTCTATCATTGTCTATACTTCAGGCACAAAAATGGGCTACTCCAACATTCCCAGTTAAATTATCTTCCGTTCCATCTGTAAAAATGTTAAAAACTGGACATGATTAGGGTAACGCTTAGGACTATCGGCTTGTATTTGTCTCGGGGAAAATCCGTCCACCCACCAAACCGTGTCTCCCGTTTGCGTGGATGCTGTGTAATGCACACTGGTACAAACGCTCACAATCAATATCAGACAGCACACTGTACGTTTTACAGATTACTCTTTATAAATCTTACTGAAACTAAGTAATTAATAACGATACAATATAAAAAGAAAGAAAAGGGCCCCAAAACTTTTCTTAGAGTTCAATCAGTTCTTGCAAAACCATTGGAGCTCAGTTATCGAAGCCTTCTGTCCACCATTCGATCTTCTCCGACCTCCTCGACCCGCCGCCTGGGACAAACCTGGGACCAAAGTGTCCGACACGTCCTTCCTCTTCGGTTCTCCTCCCGAAAAACCCGCGCACTGACTCCAGGCTCCCAAACATACAGATAGAACAACATCGCTTCCAGTGGTTAGTTCCTCCGTTATCAATAAGTATAACCCAAACATTCCAACTAAACAGAGCATTACCAAATCAGTTACCTACAAAGAAGCCTTTTCATTATAACGCTACAGAGAAACCATTTTATATATGTAGTTAACAGTTAACATTACAGTTAATAATCTGAGAACCGCGCAGACTCCCCCCTCCGGCAATAGTTGGGAGAACTTCACCTTCTTGTCAAATCTCCTCTTATTTCCCCGATTCTGCTCCTCGGCCGCCATCCTAGCCAGCTCATAAACTCTTTGTAGTACTTTCTTCATATCAGACACATAATTCAAGTTGGGCTTCGGCGATACTTTACCTGCATCCGTCCCAAATCAGTGGTCAATGGGCAACCTTGCCTCGCACCCAAATATCAAATAGTCGGGCGAGTAGCCAGTAGCTTCATTTCGGGTACAGTTGTAACAGTGAACCAGATGCCCAATTTGTTGACTCCATCGGCTCTTTTTGCTAATCTCCAGAGTTCCCAACATGTCTAACAGGGTCCGATTAAACCTCTCCGGCCGGGGATCGCCCTGTGGATCACAGGGTGTCGTCTTCGATTTCTCAACCCCCAACATACCCAGTAGCTCGTAGATGAGCTTACTCTCAAACTCTCGTCCCTGGTCACTATGTATCCACCGGGGAAGGCCATAACGCACAAAATACTTCTCCCACAGCACTTTCGCCATCGTAGTCGCCCTTTGCTACTTGGTAGGGAACCTCTCCCTGAATGGGGTGTCCTCAGTCACTCGGATGTTATAGCGAGTGCTCTTGTAGCAACCGACATCAGACCCGACAGGAGAAAAAAACATCTTCCTGCTTCAACATCTTCTCCAGCAGCCTGCGTTTCCACTCCGGCGGCACAGGAGAGTCCCCAAAGTTAAAGGCCTCAGCGATCAGCTTTCCTCGGTTTCCCAATCCTTCCCCCCGCGTGGGCCTCACAGGGGCGCTAGACATTACCATCACCGGGAACAAATGCCCCAGCGGCATCCCGCTCTTAAAGGTGATTTCTCTCTCCGTAGTGTTCCTGACACTCACCGCTATCCGCCTGGCATCTACCACCGAGGGCCTCGGCACCCCAGCCGGAAATCGTGTCTCCCCCTCGAGGTCTTCCGGGGCTTCCACTAAACGGGCCTCGCCATCAGGCACTCCGGGAAATCTGGAGAAGATTTCCCATCACTCTTGCTACTTCCCCGGGCCTTATTATCACAGGCTTCGACTGGGTGCACCACACAGTCCCTCGTTTAAATTCAGTCTCCGGCCCGGGTCCCCGAAGAGTTCTCACGCGTCCTCTCCTGGCAGGCCCCCATGAGCCTCCGCACCACAGGGGTGTTGGTCCCCACCAGGATTGAAGCGCCCCCGCCCCGTCTCAACCGGGTCCGGACAAACCAGCACTAACGTCTCCAAAACTTCAGACACTCCCTCATCGGCTTCTGTAAACTCCAGTTTCACTGACAAATACCCGTCATTCGGATAATCTCCAGCACTGACGCCCCAGATCTTCAGAGCACGGAATGGGGTCAATGGAAAATGCTTTAAGTATTGATTGTAAAACGAACTGTATAGTAGTGTGACCTGCGAACCGGTGTCAGTATGGCTTTAGCATGGATTCCCTGTATCCATAGTGACACACTGCAGCGGGGTCCCACTAATCCTTCCGGAATCGGGTCTTCTGCTTTCAGGGGTTCCTTGGTACATTGCTGGGAACGCGTTCCCTTAGAGACACCAGGTCGTTCCCTCACTGGGTCCCCTCCAAGTTTCCCGACACCTCTCCCTTCTTGGATACCCGGGGACTCGCCCTCCTAGAGGCTTCCGGCCGCACACATTCCCGCCAGAAGCGGCCCTCCTCCCCGCAGTTATAGCACACCCCCTGCCTCTCACAGTCTCTCCGGAAGTGTCCCTCTTTTCCACAGTTATAGAACACGCTATTAGTCGCCCCTTTTCTCGCTGACCTCCCACCACTCGCAGCATCCTGCGCTGTCCGTCCTCTGGGGGGCGAAGCCCGCCCTACCGACCCCTCAGCCTTCAGCTCGGCCACCACCTCCTTTATCAGTTGCCGGGTGGAGCCCGATCCTCTTCCGTCCCCACCAGGGGCTACAACTGAGGATCTCACCCTGCTGACAGAGCCCTCCCGAGGCCTCAACGAGCGCTCATCCCCCCTCACATCTCTGATCAGTTGAACGAACGTCGGAGGAGGACGCGTTTTATAAGACTGCCGGAGACTCCAAGCAATCTTGTCCTCGGCCTGGGTACCCCGAAATATCTGATCCATCCTTAACTGATCCACCTGTTCAGCCCGAATGGCCCCCGGCGCCGCAATCCATTAAGCTGTCTCTCTAGCCGATAAAAGGTACGCAGAGAGCTTCTCACCCTCCTCCTGATACATGTTTTGACACTCCCCGAGGAGCTCCCAGTCAACCGAAAAGCACTTTCCAAATCCTCCATATAGTCCTTCAGAGTGGCCAAAGGCTGGTTAACCTTCACACCTCGCACTATCCCAGCCGCCTCTCCCCGCAAACGTTCAACTAATCTCTGTCGCTTTTCCTCATCCGAGCACTGACACTCCCTCAACAACTGTGACGTTTGCTCAACCCATGTCTCATAATCCTCCTCACCCTCGGGAGGGGGCGATATCCCCGAGAAAACACAACTTCTGGCGGGGCCCCTCTGCCCTTCTCGATAAGGAGGTAAGTGCAGAGGCCAACTCAGAGCTCTCGCCTTTCACGGTAGAACGGGAACTGACCAACTTTTGCAAATCTGACAACTCTTTGCCTTCATCCTCCAGCACCGAAAGAATCCGCTCCCTGAGATCTCCTCCCCCCCCCCTCTGCAGGCAACTCTGCTCGCTGAGCTTTGCCCCCTCCCTCCCCGACACTCTGCAGGCGCCGTGGCCCCGCCTCCCCGGGGACGCCAATCTCCTCTGGCAACTCCGCCCCTGTTGTGTCCTCACTTGTCTACACTAACACTATATCTGTACCTGCCTCAAAAACAAATTTCCGTGATACAATCACCACCTTGCACAAAGTTTTAACTGCACTCAATCCTCGAAGCAACGCTTCATCCGGTACGCCGGTCTCCACCCCCCTTCAGCACGCACGCATTGCTCTCTGCCACCTTCGCAGCCGCACACCATCGCCGAAAAGCAGCTGCCGCCATCCCAACCGTATTTTATATACGCAGAGGGGTCACCAGCATCCAGAAATTCAATCCGGGACGAGCACCCCACATGTGTGAGTTGAAGAAAACGGGGATCATCGCTGGGTTCCGAAGCATCGATGCGTTCCCATTAGTAGAGGGCAGGAAGCGGACAGTGAGCGTACGGATGTTTGTGGACTATCGGACACTGAGCAGGCGCACAGTTCCTGACCAGTATACGGTTCCGAGGGTCGAAGGTAAGAGGCCAATAGTAGTGGCCCGAAAGAACGGAAAGGTACGCATGTGTGTGGACTATAAGACCCTGAACCGGCGCACTGTCCCTGACCAGTATACGATCCCGAGGGTCGAGGTAAGAGGCCAATAGTAGTGGCCCGAAAGAACGGAAAGGTACGCATGTGTGTGGACTATAGGACCCTGAACCGGCGCACTGTCCCGAGGGTCGAAGACGCGCTGGCCTGTCTGAGTGGAGCGAAGTGGTTTAGTGTGCTGGACTTGAGGCGTGGATATTACCAGATCCCGATGAGTGAGGCCGACAAAGAGAAAACCCCTCTTTTATTTTTTTTCAGTTTAAAATGATACCCTAGGGCATATCGGGAGCCCCTGCCACCTTCCAGGGGGTCATGTAGAAGACGGTGGGGGATATGAATTTGCTTGAAGTGTTGGTGTATATGGATGATTTGCTAGTGTTTGGAGACACCTTGGAAGAACACGAAGCGAGGCTACTGAAGGTGCTATGTCGGCTGAGAGAGGAAGGGTTAAAACTCTCCCTGGACAAGTGCCAGTTCGGCAAGACGTCTGTTAGCTAATTTGGCCCCATAATCTCGCAGGATGCAGTAGCTGCATGCCTGGCTAAGATAGAAGCGGTGACCACGTGGCCGAGGCCCCGGACTGTGAGCGCTCTGTGCTCGCTCTTGGGGTTCTGTGGTTATTATCGGAGATCCGTGAACGTCTACGCCAAAGGGAGTCCCTCTTGAACCAGCTTCTGCGTCGTTACCCTCCCTTGGGGAAGAAAGGAAAATGGGGATGGCAGGTTGAAGAATATCTCAACCAGTTGGAGCCCTTCCGAGTGAGGTGTGATGCAAAATGTGAAGAGGCTGTTAAATCGCTGAAAGAGTTACTGACCCAGGCAACAGTGCTGGCTTTTACTTATATCCTGACTGGATGCTACAGGCCCTTCGGTGATTGGCGGCCTTGTCGGTATATGATCTCAGCCTGACCTACCGGCCGGGGAGCAGGAATGTCGATGCGGATGCTTTGTCACGACGGGAGCATGAGGAGCAGGAGAAGGACGAGTAGTGGGAGAGCGTTCCTGCCCCTGGGGTGAAAGCCATGTGTCAGTTTGCTATCACCGTGAAGGTCGAGGAAAAGGGGAAGCAGGAACGAGCAGTGAACCAACTGGGGGCTTCTGATGACGACCTACCCCCAGTTTACTGTGACCTGACTACACTGAAGACTGAACAGTGGCCCTAATTCAGTTCGCGGTAAGAGGCTGATGCTCAGCGAGATGACCCGGTCATTGGCCCTGTTTGGTGCGCGGTGGAAAAGAGGGATGTGGCGTGGGCGGAGAAGATTTTGGACATTCGGGGGTGGAGTAGAGCTGTGGATCGCTCAAAGACAGGTTTTACTGGCCCCGAATGAGGGCGGAGGTTGAAGAGTATTGCCAGTCGTGCATTCGCTGCATACGCCGGAAGACGCTGCCTGTGCAGGCTGCTCCGTTGTCACACTTGCAAAGTGAGGGGCCGCTGGACCTGGTGTGTATGGATTTCTCAGCCATGGAACCCGATGCCAGCAATACGGCGAATGTCTTATTCATCAAAGACCACTACACCAGCTATGCTCAGGCGTTTCCTACCAAGGATCAAAGGGCGACTACGGTGGTGAAAATGCTATTTTGTGCATTATGGCCTTCTCCGGCGGATACATAGTGACCAGGGACGAGAGTTTGAGAGTAAGCTCATCTACGAGCTACTGGGTATGATGGGGGTTGAGAAATCGAGGGCTACGCCCTGTCATCCGCAGGGCGATCCCCAGCCGGAGACCGAATCGGACGCCGAAGCCCTACTTGAAGTATGTGTCTGATAGGAAGAAAGAACTGCAAAGAGTTTATGAGCTGGCTAGGGAGGCGGCCGCCGAGCAGAATCGGGGAAATAAGAGGAGGTATGACAAGAAGGTGAAGTTCTCCCAACTATTGCCGGGAGATCGAGTCCTCATAAGGAATTTGGGACTACCTGGGAAACACAAGCTGGCTGATCGCTGGGCGGGCACGCCCTATGTAGTAGAGAGTCAGATGCCATATCTACCGGTTTTCCCGGTGAGGCCCAAGGATGGGAGGGGGCCCGACAAGATCAAGATTCTCCATTTGAATCACCAGATGCCCCAGGACGGGATGTACAGGCAGAGCGGGAGCCCGAGGTGCCGGATGCACCTATACCAGGACTCTGCGGGAGAGTCGTGCCTGGGCCCAGACCCTGGGAGGGATATTGACTGGGAGGATGCTGACTCGGACGATTGGCACATGCTGCCGTTCGCTGACGCTCCCGTGATGGATGGGGAGGATCCTGGCCCTTCCCCAACTGGGTTAGACGGGGTAAGGGGGACCAGTAATGGGCAGTCTGGGGTACCACAGGGCGTTGGAATAAAGGATGTGGGGCCCAAGCAAGAAATAGAGAGTTCCGAGATGCAGAGGGGTTTGGGTGACCGCTCGCGGGAGGGTTCGCCTCGTAGCTCCCATCAGTCTCCCGTATTGTCGGAGGGGGAGGAGTTAGAGGAGGGAGTGCGCAGGTCTCAGAGAAGTAGGCACCCCCCAGACAGGTTGGCCTATGTGGCACCTGGGGAACAGGGTGTGATCTCCACTGTTTTGCGGAGTTATGTCATTGCTTTCTGCACTTCGATTGGACTGTGTGTTCTGCAGGAGGGGTTGGCGAATTATCTGAACGTCAAGAGGGCATGACTTAATTCAGTGGGGGGAGAATGCAGGCTTCTCAGATTATTAACTGTAATATTAACTGTTAACTGCTTAAATAAAATGGCTTCTCTGTAACGTTATAATGAAATGGCGTCTTTGTGGGTAACTGATTTGGTAATGCTCTGTTTAGTTGGAATGTTTGGGTTATAATTGTTGATAACGGAGGAACTAACCACTGGAAGCGATGTTGTTCTATCTGTGTGTGGGAACCTGGAGTCAGTGCGCGGGTTTTTCGGGAGGAGAACCGAAGAGGAAGGACGTGCTGGACCCTTTGGTCCAAGGTTGGTCCCAGGGGGCGGGTCGAGGAGGTCGGAGAAGATCGAATGGTGGACAGAAGGCTTCGATAATTGAGCTCCAATGGTTGTGCACGAACTCATTGAACTCTAAAAACGTTTTAGTGCCCTTTTCTTTCTTTTTATATTCTATCGCTATGAATTATCTAGTTCCAGTAAGATTTATAAAGTGTACTCTGTAAACGTGCATTGGGTGCTGTCTGATATTGTACGTGTGAGTTTGTACCAGTGTGCATTACACAGCATCTACACAAACGGGAGACACGGTTTGGCGGGAGGACGGATTTTCCCCTAGACATATACAAGCCGATAGCCCTAAGCGTTACACTAATCATTTCAAGTTTTTAACATTTTTACAGATGGAACGAAAAATAATTTAACTGGGAATGTTGGAGTAGCCCATTTTTGTGCCTGAAGTATAGACAATGACAGAGAAATTACTTTGCAACCATTTATCAGTATATACAGTAGAATTGGTTGCCATCATTTTAAACTGAATGTTGGTGGAGAAATTTCTTCACACGTAACGTTATAACTGTTCAGATTACTTTTATGTTTTGATGACACTTAAACAGGTTATTACAGCAGTCGGTCAGATTTACTGTTGGAAACTCACCAAGAATTAATTCATATTCAAGTACTTGTTTATATATTTCCTTCTTATAGGTCCCAGAAGGAGGTATTGAGGGGAATGAGTGGGTTGACTGTAAGTTACAAAAATTGAACTGTGGATAAAGACCCTTCACTTAACAAATCAGAAGTTCAGAGTTATGTATGTTGAGAATTAGGAGCTTATGGAAAGGCTGATGGGAAAATGGGTACACCTTTACAGAATACATAAACGTGTTGGGTGTATGGGGAGAAAGGGGTAAAACAAGAACGGACGGAATTGTATTGACATGAACTGGAATGGGAACATGAAAGTGCTGGGTTTATGGGAGAAACAAGGAGGGAAGGAATTATATCCCCATGACTTACTATGCTTAATGATTCCTCATGCCATATTGAACATCAAGCTTCTGAATCGTGTAGGTTTTTTTCATTGCTATTTCAGGGTGAAGCATATCAGGAAAGAAATCATGCAGGCTTCATTGAAAATTTCGGGGGCTTGATTGATTTCATTTAACCGCTTTCTTAAGTCATGGTGTGACTTTAATGTAATTTGCAGTACTGTGTTTCATTACGTATAATCGATAGGATTTGTTGGGGGTAATTTACTTTTCATTAGAAAACAGAAGCAGTGAGGATTTTATTTCCCAATTCTCTACACCACAGTCCAGTCCAGTTGATAACGGGAATGCGCCTTTAAGATGGAGTGTCTTAATGTAGCCAATCATTAAACGAGATGGCGGGGACTGGTGTGATTCACATTGAGTTAGTAAATGAGCATCAGACTCGACCTGCGCTGTCTTGTGGGAATGACTGACAGTGAAGTTGGTGAGCGGAATGGGAATAGATGGACATATCCGCAGAGGAATGCGCGTGCGGCATTCCGGAGTAGTTCTTTGTCTGGGATCTGGCGGAATTAATGATGTTCTGACTCTCTTGGACGCTGCTTTGCCCCTCCCCACACACACTGAGGAGCTGGAGCACGGACTGGAGACTCTCCGCCGCCTCTGGTGACTACTCAGGATGCGGCGCCGTTAATCAACCGAAGCATTGAAGTGACGGGATATTTCACCGCGCTGATCAGCTGCTCCCTGAATTTTGACTGAGTCACCATGTAAATAAATGTGTTCGTGCAGCAGCTGCAATTGATCAGGAAATACCCGACGTAGTGAAAGATCAATTCAGAATCATTGAATTTGAATCCTTTTCCTGAGACCTGATAATATATGAAATTTACAACCGCCGTCATCCAAAGGAGGATGAAGCTGCCGGAGAGCGTGAAGAGTAAAACCACAGACCTCCTCCTGCTCTCCATCTCCGGGTCACTGCGGTTCTCCCCCTTGCTCTGACCCTTCAGCCCTTTACGGACCCGACTGGCCACTAAAATATGCCTGACTGTCAGAGCGTTGAGCAGCAGGATCCCAGTGAAAGGGAGGAACGGAGTTAAAACCGTATCGAGCCAGTCATATACAACCCACCAGGGGTCAGTGGAATAATGGTTCTTGGGAATACAGAACCACGGTACATTGTCGATTATCATCTGGGGTTCCCATATGAAGAATCGGGGAGCGTTTCTCAGACAGGACAGTACGCCGGTCGTTGTCAGAACAACAGCGGAAGTTTTCCCGGTGCAATATTTTGTTTTCAGTTTCTGGCAGCAAATGGCGACAAACCGGTCAAAGGTGAAAGTGACGGTGAACCAGACAGAACAGTCTGTGGCTGTGAAGCTCAGTACATCGATAACACTGCACACAGGAGTGATGTTCAGAAAACTCCGCGGGAAGTAAGACACTCTGATTCGATTTAAAATGACGCTGGAGACAATGGTCAGTAGATCCGCCGCTGCCATGGCCACCAGGTAGCGAGTGGTGCAGGTAGAGAGGCCGCACTTTCCCCGGGACAGAATCACAATCGCCACAACATTCACTGGAGAGAGGGAACAGACACTTGGCATTACTGAAAACATTCTCTGGGAACTAACATGGGATCGGGCTTTAGCTAAAACTCGGGAGTACTAGAGTCTGTAAATGGCTGCTAATCTAACACAGGAAGTGGGTCACACTGTCTCTGACCTGTCTTCTTCAGTGTGGAGATAAGATGATGTGTAGACAATCGTTGGCGATAAAAGCGATCTGCATGAACAACACCGATCGGTGCTGATCCCCATTCCAGTCGCTGATGGGGCCGGTTTCACTGAATTAACTGTGACTGACCAGGACTCTGGAAAATCAGCATCTGATGAGGCCGAGAAGGGATACAGAGAGGAGCAACACACACAAAACTGGAGGAACTCAGCAGGTCAGGCAGCATCCATGGAATTGAATCACCTTTCGTTTCTGGTCGAGACCCTCCTTCAGGACGAAGCTCTGCCCCGATTTATGACGGGTTTCAGAGGGAAAGAAGGAACCACTTAGTGACCTGTAGCTGAGTTGCTCCGTTAATGAACTAATTCTGCAGCGCAGTTTAATTTGATAACACACGGCCCCAGATCCGTGAACACTGGTTCAGGTGATTAGCCCCAATAACTGACCAACAGACAGTGGGGTCCGACAGGGACAGGATCCACAGGGAGACGTGAAGCACAGGACTAGGGTTTCCCTCTGGTCAACAAATTAGGAGAAGTGTGCTTCAGAACGCAAACATCTCCCAGTCACAACTTCCCGGAGAGATCCCTGGCCCCAGCATTGGGACATCTCTGGACAAGGTGTCATTCAAGGCAGGAACAGCGTTCTCTTCGATCCCTTGAGTTAGTGGAGAAAAATAGGCATAGTTCCAATTGTTGTTAAATATGGAAATTCAGAATGTGAAATTGACAAGATCGATATCTCTGATGGATATTTGTGCAATGATGATCAGGTTGTAAGCTTATAACATTATCTTAAACAGGTTCACACCTGTTAAAACACAGAAATAACGAAAATGAAATGCTCTGTTCACTCACCAGGAACTCCAATGACGGCAATGAACATGTACAATATTTTGTCCACAGCGATATACCTATCTAACATTGCAGACATTTTCCCTGTCCAGTGATTTGTCTCTTTGTGCGACAGGCGATCTCTCGGAATGAAACATTAAGGCAGCACATGACTAGGGTTTTTAACGCCATTTAGTAACTCCACAGGGACAGATTTCAACAGATTTCAAAAATAAAGTATTTTAAATTATTTATAACCCAATTACGTCAGACAGGTGCGATGACAGATTGTGATTAAATTAATGAATAATATTTCAATCATTTGTGGGAGTTAGTTTATTGTAACAAATGCGACTGGACCGTCCCAGGTGTCTTATCAATTCAATGTGATTCCACTGTAAATATCTACTTAAATGGAACCATTTGTCTGACACAGAATATTGAAGTAAATTATGTCATTGTATTTTGTTAAATTGTACTGAATCACCTACTGCTACCATTCTCCTCAAGAGTATAAACTCTTGATGCAGTTTGTGCTTGTAGGACTCTACTGAGAGGACGTCGAAGAAAATGTCTGTTTGTGTTGATGAATAAACACAATTTCTGACATACTAAATCCTCCAATTGCTTCAGTGGCTTAGTCACACGCAGATCATTTGGATGCTCATCTAGGACCCGTCCCTCACCCGAACATACCATGAAATTGAGCAGTCTAGTGCGGGGGTATGTTTTAATCATGTCACTCCGTATTTGTCAAAGAACTGTAGAGGCGGATAAGAAAGTGCAGGTTTGAGTGTGTGTGTGTGTGTGTGTGTGTGTGTGTGTGTGTGTGTGTGTGTGTGTGTGTGTGTGTGTGTGTGTGTGTGTGTGTGTGTGTGTGTGTGTGTGTGTGTGTGTGTGTGTGTGTGTGTGTGTTTCTGTGTCTGTGTCTCTGCTTGTCCCTGCCTGACTATACACGTGCCCGTACACCTCCAATTCAGTTTATCCCCTTTGGTTCAGCCCCTTCCCATCTGTCTCCGCAATGCAGATGTTCTCGAATTCTCATTTCAAACGCTTCACAAATGTCTGCTGAACCGTAACAAAGCTAGAACAAAATTCAAATTTGTTATTAATGTATGTAGAAATGAAACAACCTTGAGACTCGTCACAGCTCCATTTCAGCAGACAACCCAACATGCACATTAGATTATCCCGGAGCAAGAATCAGTTGAAACAGTTCACAAAATAGCTGTCTCCATTTTTAAAAAAAACACCAGGAACAGAGGTAAAAGTTCATATTGAACTTATCATTATTGCATGAAAACGGAACAACCCTGAGTTCTGACACACCTCCAAATCCACCGGCTCCCCCAAGCCAGTGCTCACCCGCGAATCCGCCAACACCACCAACTCTGTGCAAATCAGTGTGAACCCACAAATCTGTGCTCACTGGCAAAACTTCATTCAACCCTCAAATCAGCGTGCACCCCAAAATCAACCTACACCCGCAAAATCCAGTGCAATTACACATTTTGTGACATACCCCTAAATCTGTGCATATCCTCAAAACAACATTCGCCGCCAAATCCGTATGCACTCCCAGATTCACCGACAGCTCTCGAAATGTGCGCACATCCGCAAATCCGTGCGCACCCCAAATCCGTGCGCACCCCAAATCCGTGCGCACACCTACACATTACACTCTCACCGAGCAGGATTCACTTCAACTACTTTACAAAATAGCTGCGTCCACCTTAAAAATAACAAGAACAAAGTTTAAATTCAAACACACGCCCAAATGCATATACGTCGTATAATCATTGACATCCCCCTAAATCTGCGTACCTCACGAAACCCATCTTTATCCCCTCATCAGTGGGTGTCCCAAATCCACCGACCTCCATATTCCCTGACAAACCAAGATGTCGGCTCACATTCTCCACTCCCTGTGCACACCCATATTCACCAAAACTCTCCTAAGTCAGAGCAATCCTCAAATCTGTGTGCACCCCCAAATCCGTGCCCACGCCGAACCCGCAAACACCCCCAAATCAACCGACATACCCAGATCCGTGCGCACCCCCAAATCTGTGCCCACGCCGAACCCGCAGACACCGCCAATTCCACCGACATACCCAGAACTGTGCGCACCCTCAAAGCCGCATGCAAACCACAAACTGTGTTCGTTCCCAATCTGTGTGCATCCTCAAATCCGCCGACACACCCAATTCTGTGCGGTGCCTCAGATAGATCTGCACACACTGTACACCCTCACATGGCAAAACTGTGGGCACCCCGAAATTCACTGACACTCCGAAATCGGTGTGCACACCCGTATTCGCCAACATGCCCTGAAGCGTCCGGACATCCGCAAATCAATGTACAGCCCTATTTCCATGTGTACCCCTAAACCCGCTGACAACGCCACAGACACTTTAGATTTTCCGAGAGCAAAACTCATTTCAGTTCGCGAAATAATTGCCACCTTCTTAAAAATTCCAAAGTTCATATTGTGTTCATTATTAATATATCTTTGTGTGTCTGCATTTCTGAGTGTTTATACGAGTTCCCGTGTGTGTCTTTGTGTCAGAGAGTAGCCAGCAGACAACACTAGCGCTTTGTCGTGACGGCTTTGCTACTGAGATCACTTGGCGATGACAACAGAGGGATGTGTGTACACTGGTTCGGGGAACTATATAGTATTGCATTGTTTGTAAGGGATACAGCGATATCATGGGCTTAATTCTGAGGAGGTTGAACAGGGAATGAAAGAGTGAACCTTTGAGGAGCGTTTGATGGTTCTGGGAGAAAAATGAGGGAGAAATCAGTTTGAAAGCTGTCGAATATTGAATGCACACGGAACAGGACACAGCGGAGACCTGGGGAGGCAGGAGTGATTCGGCGGCTGATCTTGCTTTACGGATATGCTAAGATTTAAGGGTTTGGAAGCGATTGGGTGGGTGCACAGGGATTTTGAAGTGTCCGTTGCTTTCGGACTGCACACTCATTTAAGGGTTGAATGCGCGTTTGCCAGTGAGCACAGATTTGTTGGCTCACACTGATTTGCACAGAGTTGAGTGTGTCGGCGGATTCGGGGGTGCACACTGACTTGTGGGAGCCGTTGGATTTTGAGGAGTATCGAATCTCAAAGTTGTTCCGTTTATACAGACTTCAATAATAAATGCAATACGAACTTTGACTTCTGTTCTTGCTTTTGTTAAATGCAGTCAGCCGATTTGTGAACTATTTGAAATTATTCTTGCTCTGTGCATGTGGGTGTGTCTGCTGATCTGGACAGGTGACGAGTCTCAAGGCTGTTTCATTTGTCCATAAAAGAATAATAAATGAAATTTAAATTTTGCCCTCTGTTCTTGATTATTGGGCCGAATGGCCTACTTCTGCTCCTAAATCTTTTGGTCTTATGGACTCATAACAGATTCCTGAGGCACAGCTCTGGTCACCGGCGTCCATGCAGAATATGACCCGTCTACAACCACTCTTTGCTTACTGTGGGCAAGCCAGTTCTGGAAAACAAAGAAATGTGGATCCCATGCCTCCTTACTTTCTCAATAAGCCTTGCATGGGATACCTTATCAAATCCCTGGGGAGATTAAATTAGGGGCATGAACCAAGGGGGATAAACTGAAATGGAGACGGACAAGTGTATAGTCATCCAAGGTCAGGCAGAGACAATGGGTCTACACACACACACACACACACACACACACACACACACACACACACACACACACACACACACACACACACACACACACACACACACACACACACAGACTTTCTTCGGCTCTCAGCTGTGTTCTTTGACACATACAGTGCGCTATGATTAAAGCATGCTTCCCCACACTAGACTGGTGAGTTTGATTGCGATTTGTCAGGGTTAGGGGCGGGTCCTGGATGAGCCCCCAAACGTTCTGAGTATCACTGAGTCACTGAAGTCGTTGAGCGTTTCATGGATAGGAAAGTGTTTATTCATCACCAAAAACAGACATTATTTTGGAGACCCCCTCGGTAGAGTCCCCTAAACATAAGCTTCATCAAGAGTTTATGCCCTTGAGGAGATTGGTAAGAGTCCGTGATTCAAAACAGTTTCACAAGCTACTATGCCATAATTTACTAGCATAATCCTGTGCCTGAGTATTTCATACAGTTCCGGTCATCCCACTATAGGAAGGATGCTGATATTTTAGAGAGGGTACAGAGGACATTTACCAGGACGCTGCCTGGTTTAGAGGGCATGTGCTATCATTAAAGTCTGGATAAAGTTGTGTTGTTTCTTCTAGAGAGTTGCAGGCTGTTGGAAGATCCGTTAGAGGTTTATAAGATTACGAGAGGCGTAGATACAGTGGATAGAGTCTACCCGTTTCCCAAGGTTGAAATGGTTAATACCATCGGGCAGGCATCGAAGGTGAGAGGGGGTAGGCTCAAGGGGTATGTGGAGGCAGTTGTTTTACTCAGTGAGTCATAGATGCCTGGAATGCGCTGCCTGGGTTTAGTGGTAGAGGAAAATATAACAGAGGTTTTGAACAGACATTTTGGATGAGTACAGTGTAGGTAGGAGGGATTAATATTTCTGTATTTTTGTTTTGAATTTTCCGACTCTGAGCACCGAATAGCCTATTCCACGTGTCCAGTAATGCAAAAAACATTTGTCTGTTCCTACCTCCTCACCAAAAAGCTATGGTTATGTTGTGATTATGCGGGCAGTGGGAAATCATGCCTCTTGCGCTTCTTGGTTTCATCACACCCGACTCTTTCCTCTGGTAGACAGCTTCGTTAACTCGGTTCAATATTTGCCTTTATTGGTGTCTTCCTCTTCCTAACACAAATGTTAAGGTTTATGGTTGTTAATATGCTACGCTGATGGGGTTGCTACTTGTGATTGATGTGGGGGTGATGTTGGATTGTAGTGAATGACTGCTGGGTTAGTGTCTATTGGTATCTATATGGGGGGGTCGGTGATATTAAAGGGAGGGTTGATAATTGGAAATGCAGCGCTCCCCACGGGGTGAGAGGGGCGTGGAACTCTCCTGGTGTTAACTAAGCTTGATGTATGTGACCAGGCATAGTCGAGGTGCCGGCGGGGCTGGTTGTGTTGTGGATCTTTAGAATTAGTGTTAAGGGTAAGTTTGTGGATGTATATATGGGTTTGAAGGAAAGAGCGTGTTGGACTTTAGTGTCGGGAGATATGTGTGCCTGTGGCTGATAGGGTTGTGTAGCCACTGTAATTTGGCCCGTGCCTTTCACTAACATTGTCCAATATCACGTGGCTTAATTAACCGGTGCGCCCAGTACTGGCTAGGTTTTATGGGATTTGTAAGAAGGGTGTAGTTTGTGATTACACGGGAGTGGGAAGATCATCCCTCCTGTGCTTCTTGATCACTTAACTCGAAATTCACTTTCACGCAACCCTCTCATTTTGCTCTGGCCCACGTCTTCTTTAAATTGGTCCAACACTTGCCTTTCGTGGGATATTCTTCAGTCTTACAAAAGTTTTATAAATCATGGTCATGAAAATGCTAAGGTGATGAGGTGACGACTTTTGATTGATATGGGTGATGTTGGATTGCAGGGAATAGGACCTGAGGTATGGGTTAGGGTTTATAGGATTTGTAGGAGGGGAGTAGGCATTAGGTTAGGGGTATGGTTGAGAGATGGAAATGCTGGACTCCCCATTGGGAGAGAGAGAGAGAAAGAGGAGGATGGGACATGGTGTTAAATATGTTCGTTTGTGATGCCAAGGTTAGTCGGGGATCAGTAGGAGTGGGCCCTTGGATTGGGTTAGGGTTCTTGCTTTGTTTTGTCCCGGGGTGGTTGGGGTTGATGATCAGGATGCCGTTCCTTTTCTGTCCAGGAGTGCGGGTTTGACGTTTCTCTGTGAACGGCTTTCATGCTCTTTCTTTGTTTCGTTTCTATCCGGAGTTGTATATGGCGACAGACTTTGAAAATGAATGAATCTTTGAACCTTTGGAAATGGCTGTTAGTGGGATATCTTAAACTGGAAAGGGACTAACATCACTGAAGATGATGAATATGTGACTGAAGGTGTGATATGTGAATGGCCACAGTGCACGGAATAAGGTCGGTGATCTTGTGGCGCAGCTGGGGATTGGCAGGTATGAGACAGTGGACATTCTGAGTCATGGCCGAAAAAGGAACAGAGTACGGAGCAGGGCATCCAAGGATATGAACTGTATCGAAAGCACTAGATAGATCTGTGGAGGGGGCTGGTAGTCTGTGGTACAAATGAAGTCAAATCCTTAGAAAGTGACAGTTAGAGAATCCTTATAGATAGAGATTAAAAATGCAAGTGTAAGATTACCTTGATGGGGGTTATATACAGATATCGAAACAGCATCCAGGAAGTGGACAACAAATTACAACAAGAGATCTAGAATATGTAAATAAAGGGCAATGTTGCAATTGTACAACTCACTGAGGATTTCAATATGCAGGGAGGTTGAAAAGGTCCGTTAGTGCTGACTCCCATTTTAGAATGCATACGATATGGCCTTTGAAGCAGCGTGTGGTTGAGCCTACACGGAAAGGGTAATTCTGGATTAGTATCAGCGAGGAATTCGCCAGAATGGATTGGGATGAGTCACTGGGAAGTATGACGGTGCTTTGCATTAATGGCTAGTGTTTCTGGGTGAGATTCGGAAAGCGAACGGAAGGTGCATCCCGAATATAAAAATTGGTATCCTAACGGGAGGATCAGGCAACCGTAGCTGACGAGAGAAGTCTAAGACAGTTTAAACTCAAGAGATAGGGTATATAATATAGCAAATATTTGGTGGGATTGTAGAACACTGGGAAGATTTTAAGGACAGAATAGATTAAATATGAAAGTGAGTTTGCCAATAACATCAACGAGGTTACAGAAAGATTGTTCTGTGGAAGACACCAGCTGACTGACAGAAACGCAAGATCGCCAGGTGGCAGAAGTGACTGTAGGTGGTATTATTGAGGTGAAGATGTTCAGAAGCTGAAAAGCGTGAAGGTAAGTAAGTCACCTGGTCCAGAGAGACGACACTGCAGAGTTCTGAAAAGAGATAACTGAAGAGATTCTGGAGGCATCAGCAATGATCTTTCAAGAATCTAGAGATTCTGGAATGGATGCTGAGGACTGGAACATTGCAAATGTCACTGCACTCTTTAGGAAGGAATGGGGGCATCACAAAGGGAATTATCGGTCAGGTTGCCTGTCTTGAACGGTTGGAAGACGTCGGAGCTGATCACTATGGATGAGGTTTCGGGGTGCTTGGGGGCACACGTTAAAATTCTGCAAGGTCAGAATTTCTGAAGCGGAAATGCTACCTGACAAATCTGTTGAAATTCTCTGAAGTAGTCTCAGGCTTTGCCTCAAAGGAGGCTTCGGATCAGAAGCGGTGTCTGCTCTGGGGACGTCACCCGGATAGGTTTCTGTGAAACTTATCTCTTTTTACTGTGACAGCGATACTTAGAGTAGTCTAGATAGACGCTGAATGTTCGTCATGCTGGATGTTGGAGCACTGGGAGACACAGATTTTCCCATGGAACTACTTCAGCCTGAAGTGCGTCCAGGCGCAGCTCCTTAAAGACCCAGTCGGGATGTGGAGCAGCAGCTGGATGACCTTCCGCTCTTACCGAACGGTGAGGAGATCACTGATCGGTGTTACAAGGAAGTAGTCGCGTCTCAGTTGCAGGAGGTGGCTTGCTGGGTGACTGTTAGCAGAAGGAATGAGAAGGTGAATATGGAGTTAGCGCAGAGCAACGCTGTGGCCATTCCCCTGAATAATACTTGTACCCTTTTGGATACCCCAGTGGCCGATGACCTCCCAGAGAAATGAAACGGAGACTAGGTTATTGGCACTGAGCATGAGTCCGTGGTGCAGAAGGATACAAGGGAGGAAGAGGGAGCTGGTAGTGCTGAGGGGGGTCAACAGTCAAATGAACAGTTAGAAGATTCTGTGAACGTGAAAAGGACACGTGGATGGTGTCCTCCCATGTGCTAGATCAGGGGTAACACGGACTGTGCCCACCACAATTTGGAAGGGCAGAGAGAACAGCCAGTTGTGTCGGTACACATTGGTGCCAATGGCATAGGAAGGGGAACAAAGATATACTGAAGATAGAATTTAGAGAGCTATGTAGAGAAACTGAAAGCAGGAGCTCTAGGTTAATATTTTCTGGATTTCTATCTCTGGCATGCGCCAGTGAGGGTAAAAACAGGATGATGTGGCAGTAAAGTACGTGGATGAGAAGACGGTGCGGGGAGAGGGGCTTCAGCTTGTTGAATCATTGGGATATCTTCGGGGGGATGCATGACCTACACAAACGAGACAGTTTACATCTGAACCAGACGCGGCCCACTGTTCACGAAAGAGGAGTTTACTAATCTTGTTAGTGTCTGTTTCATCTAATTTTGCAGGAGCGTGGAAACCAGAATGAGTGGACTCTGAATAGGACGCATGTTGAAAAGCAAAGATAGAGTGCAGTCAGACTGTCGGGCAGGACAGGGAGTTGACAGGACAAAATAGCAGCTAGCACGGTGAGTACCGGTGCGTTTGGGCTAAAAAATCGAAAAGGGTAGCTAATACTGTACTCAAAATAGTACAGCCGTGGCTGACAGGTTCCCTTAAGGGAAAATGTTGTCGGAGGAACCTGATAGGATTCTCTGAAGGGATACAAGTCGGGCAGATAAGGAGGATGCAGATGACTGAGTATATTTGGATTCCCAGCAGGCCCTTGACAGGGCGCCAGAGTATTACAAGTACTTTACGATCATGATTAGAGCATTGGCTGACTGCTCGGAAGCAGCCAGTGGGAATGAAAGCATCCTTTCCTGGTGGGCTGCCGGAGACGATTGGTGCTCTACAGGGGTCGCTGTTGGGATGGCTTCTTTTGATGCTGTATATCAATGATTTAGATGATGGAATAGCTGGCTTTGTTGCCAGGATTCCATGTGAAAAAGGGTTGGTAAAGGGGCAGTCTGTGTTGAGGAAACAGGTAGGGTGTGGAAGGACAGATAAGGAAAATCAGCAAGGAAGTGTCAAGTGAAATACAATTTTGGAAAATGCATGTCACGCAATCTGGTGGAAGCAATAAACATACAGACTATTTTCTAAACGGGGAGAAAAGTCAATAAGTATTGAGATGCAAAGGGACTTGGGAACTCTTGTACATAACGCCATAAAGGTGAACTTCCAGGTTGAGTCGGTGGTGCGCACACCAATACAATGTTAGCATTCATTTCAAGAGGTTTTGGCATATTAAAGCAGGGATGTGATGCTGAAGCGTTTTAAATCACTGCGGTGGCATCATCCAGAGTATTGTGAACGGTTTTGTGCTCCTTATCTGAGAAATGATGCACTGGCGTTGGAGACAATTCACAGGTTGTTCGCTAATGGTCATTCCAGGTACGAAAGGGGTGTCATATGAGGAATGTTTGATGGCTCAGGGCTTATACCCACTAGAGCGTTAAAGCATGAGCTGGAATCTTTAGAATGTTCAAAGGGTATTTTCGATGGGGTGGGAGTTTTGGACAAGACGCCTCCGGATAGAGACCGTCCATTTATACAGAGCTGCGGAGCACTTCCTTTCGCCTGTGAGTGGTGCATTTGTAGAATTTGTTACCACAGGCAGCTGTGAAGGCCAGGTCGTTGGGAGTATTCAAGGCGAGGAATGATTGGCAACGGCATCAAAGGTTACAATGGGGTCTTTTAAAAGAGCAAATTAGACAGGTACATGGAGTTCAGGAAAATAGAGGGCTGTGCGCTAGGGAAACTCTGGGTAGGGTTCATGGTCCGCACAACGTTGTGGGCCGAAAGGCATGTAATGTACTGTTCATTTCTGTGTTTTATGTGCTAAGTTACGGGGAAAATGCCGGGGAGTGGGAGTAAGGAAGGGAACAAAGAATCAATCATGACTGAATGGTGGAGCAGACTCGATGGGTCAAATGGACTAATTGTGCTCCTGTGTCTTATGGTCTGAAGATCCATCCGTCACGAACTGGCCGGGCTGTGATGATCTGAGGAATACAGCAACAGTTCATTCAGCAACACCTGAATCCCGGTGGAGGATTGCAACATTTATGGATAAATAATCAGATTAATCCCTTTTTATATATTAGATACTACGGAATCAAAGAGAGTGGACGGCAAATGCATGATACACGAGGCATAATTCTTCCGTGAACGCAATAATAATTTTCAGTTCAGTTTTCAGTTGTACAGAGTTGTGAAGAAGATGATGAGGGGCATTCATCGTGTGGGTGGTCAGAGGCTTTTTCACAGGGCTGAAATGGTTGCCACAAGAGGACACCGGTTTAAGGCGCTGTGGAAAAGGTACAGAGGAAATGGCAGGGTTGTTTTTTACGCAGAGAGTGGTGAGTTCGTGGAATGAGCTGCCGGTCACGATGATGGAGGCGGATACGATAGGGTATTTTAAAAGACTCCTGGATATGTCCATGGAGCGTAGAATAATAGAGGGCTATGGGTAAACCGAGTACTTTCTCAGGTCGGGACATTTCGGCACAACTCAGTTGACCGAAGGGCCTGCATTGTGCTGTAGGTTTTCTATTTTTCCATGTTTATATTCCCAAATAGCGGTCACATGTTGCTCAATTCAAATACTACACCAAATAAACATTTTGATGCTGCAGGAGGAAATAATTCCGTTCGCTTTTATTTACAGATTTCTCCCGTCGCTGCAAACAGGTACTTCACTGCATATTTCAGCTCGTCCCTGAATTTTCTCTGTGACAGTCCATAGATACAAGTGTTGGTGCACATGCTGAGGAAAGACAGCATGAACCCGCATTGCTGCAGGATATAGGTCGGTTTGCTGAAATATCTGTCTGTGTAGGAATAGTTTTCCACTTGCCACTTCATCGAATGTACGAGATAGGGCATCCAAAGTAATATGAAATTTGCAGAAAGAGCGAACAACAGTATCATTGACTTTCTCCGGTTCTCCACCTCTGGATCATGACGATTTCCGCTGCTTTTCCGAAGTACCTGGCGAACTCTATTTGTCGCTATCACCCGGTGGACGGTGGTAACATTGAATAACAAAATTAAACAGATCGGCAGTGACGGTGTTGTGATGCCGTGAAAGACCTGGTAGGCTTTCCACAGGGGTGAGGTGAAGTGTTCAGCCACGGGGACACAACGCCATCGATCCATTGCAAAGTAATATGGAATGGCCGGGGCACAACACGCCGCACTCACTGTTACTACCACCACAGTCGCTGTTCTCTCGGTGCAATATCGGTTCCGAAGCTTCTCACAGCAGATGGCGACGCACCGATCGAAAGTGAAAGCTACCGTCAACCAAACGGAGCAGTCCCTGGTTGCGAGACTCACGACAAGTAGCACAGAACACGCCGGCGTTACGACCAAGAAATGAGCAAACAAATAGATATAATTTATCCTCTCTAATATAAGAACAACGATCACCACCATCAGATCGGCCACCGCCATGGCCACAAGGTAGAGAGTGATGCATTTGGACAGCCCGCACTTCCCCCGGAGCAGGATCACAATCGCCGTTAAATTAACTGCAGTAGTTATATAAAAAAACAATTACTATCAGGTACCGCAGAGTGATCGGTGTGAGTTGATTTGCGTTGTGTGTGTAGTAATGGATTGGACCTTTGTCTCGAGTCTCTGCAAGGGTAACAGTCCCCCGGCGCTGACCAAGATGCGGTATGGTTGGCCCGATCAAGCTGTTTCTGAATTTTAATGCACAATTTTGATTTCTACAGTTTCACGTCCAGACGTTAACCATCAGAAGGAAAGTCAGGAGTTGACAGCAGAGCGCCCACAATTGGCTCTGTTCAGGAGTGAACTAAGGGCCGTTTTCCTCTCCTGTAAGGCGAGGTCATAAGACACTGTCCCGAATAGGATGTTGTCTTGCGGAAAAGGGCAGATGTAGTGGCGAGACCGTATAACCTAATTACACTGCCTTAAAAGAGTATTTAAATAGATTTCATAGAATTTAAAAATATATATTTTTTTAAAATGTCATGAATGCATTTCACTGTAAACCAGGAGATATTTGCAGGCCGTTGGCGCAGCCTTCTGATCTCAGAAGATGTGAAACAGATCTCAGGACTCGCTGGTCACAGGGAGACAAATCATAAACGTTAAAGTCAGACGTTACACTTTGTGCGCTCTGTCCAGAAGAACGGAGATACCAGCGAGGCCTGCTGACTTTTATTAGGAAGACAGACTACAAAATTACAAACAGGTAAATCATGAGAGTTTTAATGTTAGCTCTGCCGAGACATGCTGAATCACCGAAACATTCCTGGGAAATCAACATGCTCATAGAAACATCAATATTAATTTAAAAACAATAGCCGGACATTTTCAGTTGATTCAATAAATTGTTACTTATATAGTTGTATTGACATTGAAAAAGGAAAACTGAATCGCCTAACGAATGAGACAGTTATTTAATACACATTAGACCATAAGACAAAAAAGCATAGTTTGGTCATTTGACCCATCGGGTCTCCACGGACATTTGGTCATGGCTGATACATCTTCCCTCTCTGTGCCAATCTCTTGTCACCCCCGTAACCCTTCATGTCCTCAGCAATCAACCCCTGCCTTAAATAGACATCAAGACGCGGCATCCACAGCAGCCCCTGAAAACGACGGCAACCAATTTACCATTTTCTGGGTAAAGGATACGCCACACCCTCATCTCCATTCTGAATGTTCTTCCCTCTGTTCTGAGGCCGTTCCCTCCGGTCACGGACTCCCCAAACATATGAAACATCCTCTCCTAATCCACTCTATCAAGGCCATTCATGAGTTGATACGTTTCAAGTAGGTCACCGCTCACTCTTCCGATTTCTAATGAAAAGTGTCCCATCAAACTTTCTTCATTCGATAAGCCGTTCATCCTGGAATCATTTTATTTGTGCACCTCATACTGTTGTAGTTCCTCTCCATTTAGAACATAGCCAACTCTTTCATGTCTTCTACCACAATGCGTGACGATACACTTCCCGACATCACATTCCATCTGCCACGCCTTTGCTCATTCTCTAAATCTATCTCAGTCTTACTGTGGCCTCTCTACTTTATCAGCACTACCTGCCTCTCAATCTGTCTTCATATTGTCAGCAATCTTTGCAACAAAGCCATGAATTCCATCAACCTGTTTATTTAAATATAACATTAAATCAATCTGATTCAACACAGTCCCTGTTGAATAACACTAATCACCGGCAGTCAACCAGAAAGGAATCCCTATATTCCCACTCTTTACCTCCTGCCCATCAACCGCTGTTTTATCAATGCTAGAGGACTCCATATAATACCATGGGCTCGTAGCATGTTCAGCAGACACATGTGTGGCACCCCGTGAACATTTTTTTCTGAACATCTAAGTACGCACCAATCGGTTCTTCTTTTTCTATTGTGCTTTTTATTTCTTCAAAGAATTACAACAGATTTGTCAGGCAAGATTTTCTCTTGAGGACACCATCGCCTATTTTATCACTCGCCTCCAAGAAACCTGAAACCACATCCTGAACAATTGTCTTCACCAGTTTCTCAACACCTGTGTTCAGACGAACTGGCCTAGCATATATCTTATTCTGCCTCTTTCCCTTCTTTAAGAGTCGAATGACATTTGCAATATTCCAGTCGTCAGGAACCATTCCAGAACCTAGTGACTCTTGACACATAATTACTAACACCCCACAATTTATTTATCCACCTTTTTCGAACACGGGGGTGTACACCGTCTTGTCTACGTGACCTATCTACCTTCAGGTCTTTCAGTTGTTCAAGACCTTCTCCCTATTAATGGTAACTTCAGAAATTCCATGACCGCTGACACTCTGGAACTTCCAGCATACAATGAAGACCAAGGCGGAATTATTTTCCAGTTCATCTACCAATTCCTTTCCCCCCATTACTAAATCTCCAGCATGGGTTTTCAGCGGACCGATATCAACTTTTGCCTCTCTTTTCAACTTCTTTATGAACCAGGAGAAGCTTTTTAATATTATTGGCCAGCTTACTTTTGCGTTGCATCTTTACCTTCTCAATCACCTTTGTAGTTGCGTTCTCTTGTTTTTTTTTAAAGTTTCCATATCCTCTGACTTCCCACTATTTTTGCTAATTTTGCTTTGCTGTAATGTTGGCTTTGAAATCCCTAGTTGGCCACGGCAGTGTCATCTTGCCTTTGGAATTCATCTTCCTCTTTTGGATGTATATATCGTGTGCCTTCCGAAATGCTTCCAGAAATTCCAGCTATTGCTGCTGTGCTGTCATCTCTGCCAGTGTTATTTTTACAATCAATTCTAACAAGCACCTCACTCAAGCCTCTGCAAGTCCCCTTGCTCCACTGTAATACGGATATATCTGTCTTGCACTTCTCCTTCTTACTACAATCTCTTTCCGCTGAAGGTAATTTTAACTTCAGCTCTCTAACCAATTCTCTTCCATTGCATAACAATCAATCCATAATAGCTAATCCTCTGCTGGGCTTAACCACGAGCTGCTCTAAAAAGCCATAACGTAGGCATTCTAGAAATTATTCCTCGGCAACTCCCTCGCCCATTTGTCCATCCCCACTGATTTTCCTCCTGGCACTTTTCCTTGCAAGTGGAACAAGCGGTACACCTGTCCACAAACCTCCTCCCACATCACCATTCATTGTCACAAACTGTCCTTCAATGCGAAGCGACACTTTTGTGAGTGTGTTGGGTCATCAGTTATATCGTGCGCACCCGGTATGGTCTCTACTATATCGGTGAGACCCGACATATATTGGGAGATCGCTTTGCCTAGATCCTAAGCTCGATCCGCATAAAAAAGCGGCATCTCGCAGTAACCACCCATTTTAATTCCACATCCCATTCATATTCCGGCATGTTAGTCTATGACCTCCTCTACTATCGCGAGAAGCCCGTACTCAAGTTGAAGGAGCAACACCTTATCTTCCGGCTGGACAGCCTCCAACCTGATGCCATGAACATCGATTTCTGGAAATTCTGGTAATGCTGCCTCCTATACTTCACGATTTCCCATTCCCATTTTCCTCCCTTAGCTTATCTCCTCACTTGCCCATCACCTCTCTCTGATGATCCTCTCCATTTTTCTTTCGTCCATGGCAATCTGTCCTTTCTTATTACATTCCCACTTCTCCAGTATGTTTTCAATATCACGAATTGACTACCCAGCTGATTACCTCACCCCTGCACCCTGCTAGTTTCACCTTTCACCTCGCGTTCCTCCACTCCTGCCCGCCCCATTCATACCTTCACTCCTGATCTTTATCTCTCCAGTACGGATGAAGAGTTCGGGCCCGAAGTGTCGACTGTAATCTTTTTCCAAGAAGATGTGTGTGTGTGTGTATGTGTGTGTGTGCGTGCGTGCGTGCGTGCGTGTGTGCGCGCGTGTGTGTGTGTGTGTGTGTGTGTGTGTGTGTGTGTGTGTGTGTGTGTGTGTGGTTTTACACTTGATATTCCTTTGCTCTGCCCATTGTAACTCAGCACCATCCAAATGTTTGTTAATTATTTCTGAAGATCTGATTTCATTTTTAACAACAGAAGAATCCCGCTCCCTTGCCTTCCGATCTGCTGGCGTTAATCTTCTTTTAGTCATGAATCAGTGATGCCTGCATCATCATACATTTCAGTCAGTAAACGTGATACAAGTTAATCTACTTGATCCCGTATACAGCGCGTGGGGTGCTCCTCGCTGGGGGAGGGGGGTGTTGAGGGTGCTCCTCGCTGAGGGACGGGGGTTTAGAGGGTGCTCCTCGCTGGGGGAGGGGGTGGAGAGGGTGCTCCTCGCTGAGGGACGGGGGTTTAGAGGGTGCTCCTCGCTGGGGGAGGGGGTGTTGAGGGTGCTCCTCGCTGGGCGAGGGGGTGGAGAGGGTGCTCCTCGCTGGGGGAGGGGGTGTTGAGGGTGCTCCTCGCTGAGGGACGGGGGTTTAGAGGGTGCTCCTCGCTGGGGGAGGGGGTGGAGAGGGTGCTCCTCGCTGAGGGACGGGGGTTTAGAGGGTGCTCCTCGCTGGGGGAGGGGGTGTTGAGGGTGCTCCTCGCTGAGGGACGGGGGTTTAGAGGGTGCTCCTCGCTGGGGGAGGGGGTGGAGAGGGTGCTCCTCGCTGAGGGACGGGGGTTTAGAGGGTGCTCCTCGCTGGGGGAGGGGGTGTTGAGGGTGCTCCTCGCTGAGGGACGGGGGTTTAGAGGGTGCTCCTCGCTGAGGGACGGGGGTTTAGAGGGTGCTCCTCGCTGGGGGAGGGGGTGGAGAGGGTGCTCCTCGCTGAGGGACGGAGGTTTAGAGGGTGCTCCTCGCTGGGGGAGGGGGTGTTGAGGGTGCTCCTCGCTGATGGACGGGGGTTTAGAGGGTGCTCCTCGCTGGGGGAGGGGTGGAGAGGGTGCTCCTCGCTGGGACAGGGGGTGGAGTGGCAACCCCCTGATTTAATCCTCCTGATTTAATCCGAGCACAGCCTCTACATCTCCCAGTCTCTCCGGAAGTGCTCCTCGTTCCCACAGTTACAGCACACCCTCTGCCTCTCACAGTCTCTCCGGAAGTGTTCCTCGTTCCCACAGTTACAGCACAGCCTCTGCCTCTCACAGTCTCACCGGAAGTGCTCCTCGTTCCCACAGTTGCAGCACAGCCTCTGCCTCTCACAGTCTCTCCGGAAGTGCTCCTCGTTCCCACAGTTACAGCACAGCCTCTGCATCACCCACTCTCTCCGGAAGTGCTCCTCGTTCCCACAGTTACAGCACAGCCTCTACCTGTCACAGTCTCTCCGGTAGTGCTCCTCGTTCCCACAGTTACAGCACAGCCTCTGCCTCTCACAGTCTCTCCGGAAGTGCTCCTCGTACCGACAGTTATAGCACACCCTCTGCCTCTCACAGTCTCTCCGGAAGTGCTCCTCGTTCCCACAGTTTTAGCACACCCTCTGTCTCTCACAGTCTCTCCGGAAGTGCTCCTCGTACCGACAGTTATAGCACACCCTCTGCATCACCCACTCTCTCCGGAAGTGCTCCTCGTTCCCACAGTTACAGCACAGCCTCTACCTGTCACAGTCTCTCCGGTAGTGCTCCTCGTTCCCACAGTTACGCACAGCCTCTGCCTCTCACAGTCTCTCCGGAAGTGCTCCTCGTACCGACAGTTATAGCACACCCTCTGCCTCTCACAGTCTCTCCGGAAGTGCTCCTCGTTCCCACAGTTTTAGCACACCCTCTGTCTCTCACAGTCTCTCCGGAAGTGCTCCTCGTACCGACAGTTATAGCACACCCTCTGCCTCTCACAGTCTCTCCGGAAGTGCTCCTCGTTCCCACAGTTTTAGCACACCCTCTGCCTCTCACAGTCTCTCCGGAAGTGCTCCTCGTTCCCACAGTTACAGCACACGCTCTGCCTCTCACAGTCTCTCCGGAAGTGCTCCTCGTTCCCACAGTTACAGCACACGCTCTGCCTCTCATAGTCTCTCCGGAAGTGCTCATCGTTTCCACAGTTATAGCACGCCCTCTGCCTCTCACAGTCTCTCCGGAAGTGGTCCTCGTTCCCACAGTTACAGCACGCCCTCTGCCTCTCACAGTCTCTCCGGAAGTGCTCCTCGTTCCCACAGTTATAGCACGCCCTCTGCCTCTCACAGTCTCTCCGGAAGTGCTCCTCGTTCCCACAGTTACAGCACAGCCTCTGCCTCTCACAGTCTCTCCGGAAGTGCTCTTCGTTCCCACAGTTACAGCACACCCTCTGCCTCTCACTGTCTCCCCGGAAGTGCTCTTCGTTCCCACAGTTACAGCACACCCTCTGCCTCTCACTGTCTCTCCGGAAGTGCTCTTCGTACCCACAGTTATAGCACAAGCTACTAGCCGCCCCTCTTCTCGCAGACCTCCCGCCACTCGCAGCGTCCTGCGCTGTCCTTTCTCTGGGGGGGGGGGGCAAAGCCCTCTCTACCAACCCCTCAGCCCTCATCTCGGCCAGCACCTCCTTTATCAGTGCCGGGTGGAGCCGGCTCCTCTCCCATCCCCACCAGGGGCTACAACTGAGGATCTCACCCTACTGACAGAGTTCTCCTGCGGCCTCAACGCGCGCTCACCCCACCCCCTCAAATCTCTGATCAGTTGAACGAACGTCGAAGGAGGGCGCGCCTTATATGACTGCCGGAGACTCCAAGCAATCTTGTCCTCGGCCTCGGCACCCTTTAAATTATTACCCTGTCACTTTAAAGACATGCATTCTGGAATTTGACATGTTCACCCTCGGAAAATGATTCTGACTGTTCACCTCATCTACAACTCACAACGTTGCATGAATTTCTGTCAGTATCCCCTCAGCCTCCATCACTCCAGGGGAAACAGTCCCAAAATGTCCGATATTTCCTTGTAAGTCATGTCCTCAGACCAGTCGACATTCTTGTGAAACCTTCCTTTACCTTTCCGGCTTAATCACATCCTTCCTCTTGTGTGGTGACCAGAAGAGCACAGCGTACTTCTGGTGTGACCTTATTAAAGATTTGTACAACTGTACGATGTCCCAACTCCTCTCAGAGCCTTTGCCAATGAAGGCAACCATGCCATTCATCTTCTCAACAAAATTGTCTGCCTGTGTTACGTCTTTCAGAGAACTTTGTACCCGTATCCCAAGTTCTCCTTCTTCACTATCACTCCCCATTAACACTGTTATTTACTCTATATGTCCTGGCTTTGTTTAACTTCCCAATGTCCATCACTTTGCGCTTATCTGACAATGTCACAACAGTTCTCTGTTTCTCTGCATCAACGACCGAGCAAAAAAAATGTCAATGAAACTTTCACCACTCACTGCACATGTCCGCTGTTTGTGTGGAACTTTTACAAGACCACACCTGGACCCTCTGTTTCTCGCTCATGCGTAGTTTGCCTTTTGGTGCTTCCTGCCAATGTGCCCACCATCAGTGTTTCACACATTATACTCCATTTCCAAGTATTCTCTCGTTCACCCAGACTCTCGATATCCTATTGTAGAGACCGAATATACAATCACAACATTACCTCCACCATATTCCCTGCCCTTAACCAAATGCTTTTGAGCCCCCACACTTTGCCTATTTCACCAGGTGATTGATATCATTCATAAATAATTGACAGACCCGAATTCAACCCATTAGCACCTCAGCCCAGACCGCCATGATTTAATCTTAATAGTAAATAATTGAGGTCCAGGACTGATCCCGGTGATACTCCAGTAGTTACATCCTCCCATCCTGAAGCAGATTTGTTAATTCAGTTGTAGGGCCCGATCAAGAGATAGTGGTTCCGAGGTGCAGAGGGGATTGGGTGACCGCTCGCGGGAGGGTTCGCCTCCTATTTCCCATGAGTCTCCCGTATTGTCCGAGATGGAGGAGTTCGAAGAGGAGAGCGCAGGCCTCAGAGAAGTAAGCTCCAACAAACAGTTTGGCCTACGTGGCACCTGGGGAACAGGGTGTGATCTGCACTGTTTTGGGGAGTTATGCCACTGCTTTCTGCAATTGGATTGGGAGGTGTGTTCTGCAGGAGAGGCTGGCGAATTATCTGAACGTCATGAGGGCATGACTTAATTCGGTGGGGGGAGTATGCAGCATTCTCAGACTATTAACTGTAATGCTAACTGTTAACTGCATATATAAAATGGCTTCTCTGTAGCTTTATAATGAAAGGTTTCTTTGTAGGTAACTGATTTGGTAATGCTCTGTTTAGATGAAATGTTTGGGCTATAATTATTGATAACGGAGGAACTAACCACTGGAAGCGATGTTGTTCTATCTGTATGTGTGGGAGCCTGGAGTCAGTGTGCGGGTTTTTCGGGAGGAGAACCGAAGAGGAAGGACGTGCTGGACCCTTTTGGTCCCAGGTTGGTCCCAGGCGGCTCCCTTTTCTTTCTTTTTTATATTGTATCGTTATGAATTACCTAGTTCCAGTAAGGTTTATAAAGAGTAATCTGTAGAACGTACACTGTATGCTGTCTGATATTGTATGTGCGAGTTTGTAACAGTGTGCATTACACAGCATCCACGCAAACGGGAGACAAGGTTTGGCGGGTGGACGGATTTTCCCCTGGACAAATACAAGCCGATAGCCCTAAGCGTTACGCTAGTCATATCAAGTTTTTAACATTTTTACAGATGGAACGAAAGATAATTTAACTGGGAATGTTGGAGTAGCCCATTCTTGTGCCTGAAGTATGGACAATGATAGAGAAATTACTTTGCAACCATTTATCAGTATGTACAGCAGAACTGGTTGCCATCATTTTAGGCTGAAGGCTGGTGGAGAAATGTCTTCCCACGTAACGTTATAATTGTTCAGATTACCTTTCGGCTTTGATGACTCTTAAACACTTTATTCTAGCAGTCGGTCAGATTTACTGTCGGAAACTCGCCAGGCATTAATTCATATTCAAGTACTTGTTTATATATTTTCTTCTTATAGGTCCCTGAACACAGGTGTATTGAGGGGAGTGAGTGGGTTGACTCTATGTTACAAAAGTTCAACTGTGGATAAAGACCCTTCACTTAACAAATAAGAAGTTCAGAGTTATGTATGTTGAGAATTAGGAGCTTATGGAAAGACTGATGGAAAAATGGGTACGCCTTTACAGAATACATAAACGGGTTGGGTGTATGGGGAAAAAAGGGGTAAAACAAGAATGGACGGAATTATATTTATATGAACTAGAATGGGAACATAGAAGTTTATGGTTTATGGGGAACCAAGAAGGGAAGGAATTATATCGCCATGACTTACCTATGCTTAATTATTTATTTTGTCCTGTTGCAAAAACATTTTTCCGGATCGTGTAGGTTTTTTCATTATGAAACGGTTGAACAGATGCTATTTCAGGGTGAAGCATATCAGGAAAGAAACCATGCGGGCTTCATTGCAAATTTGGGGGGCTTGATTGATTTCAGTTAACCGCTTCTTGACTTTAACTAATTTTACAGTATTGTGTGTCATTACGTATAATCGATAGGATTTGTCGGGGTAATTTAGCTTTCATTAGAGGAAAGAAGCAGTGAGGACTTTATTTCCCAATTCCCTACACCACAGTCCAGCCCAGTTGACGGAGGGAATGCGCCTTTAGATTGGACTGTCTTAATTTTGCCAATCATTAAACGAGATGGTGGAGACTGGTGTAATTCACATTGGGTTAGTAAATGAGCATCTGACTCGACCTGCGCCGTCTTGTGGGAATGCCTGACGGTGAAGTTGGTGAGCGGAATGGGAATAGATGGACATATCCGCAGACGGATGTGCGGGCGGAATTCCGGAGTAGTTCTTTGTCTGGCATCTGGTGGGAAGAATGAGGTTCTGACTCTCTTGGACGGTGCTTTGCCCCTCGCGAGACACACGCTATCTTAACGTCCCGGACTGCCGGTCGATGGGACAATCCGCTCGGGAATAACACCTGGGAGATCAGGCGGTGAATCTGAGGAGCTGGAGCCCGGACTGGAAACTCTGCCGCCGCCTCTGGCGACTACTCAAGATGCGGCGCCATTAATCAACTGAAGCATCTTAGTGACGGGATATTTCACCGTGCTGATCACCTGCTCCCTGAATTTCGACTGAGTCAGCGCGTAAATAAATGTGTTCGTGCAGCAGCTGAGATCCATCAGGAAATACCCGACGCTCTGAAAGATCCATTCAGAATCATTGAAATCGTTTCCTTTTCCTGAGACCTGATAATATAAGACATTTACAACCAGTGTCATCCACAGGAGGATGAAGCTGCCGGAGATGGTGAAGAGTAAAACCACAGACCTCCTCCTGCTCTCCATCTCCGGGTCACTGCGGTTCTTCCCCTTGTTCTGACCCTTCAGCCCGTTACGGACCCGACTGGCCACTAAAATGTGTCTGACTAGCAGAGCGTTGAGCAGCAGGATCACAGCGAAAGGGAGGAACGGAGTTAAAACCTTATCGAGCCAGTCATAACCGACCCAACCAGGGTCAGTGAAAACATTGTACACGAGATCACAGAGCCACGGTACATTGTTGATGATCATCCGGGTTGCCATATGAAGAATCGGGGAACGTTTCTCAGACACAATAGTACGCCGGTTGTTGTCAGAACCACAGCCGCAGTTTTCCCGGTGCAATATTTTGTTTTCAGCTTTTGGCAGCAAATGGCGACGAACCGATCAAACGTGAAAGTGACGGTGAACCAGACAGAACAGTCTGTGGCTGTGAATCTCAGTACATCGATAACACTGCACACAGGGGTGATGCTCAGAAAACACCACAGGAAGTAATACTCTCTGATTTGAAACAAAATGACCTGGGAGACAATGGTCAATAGATCGGCCGCTGCCATGGCCACCAGCTACCGAGTAGTGCAGGTAGAGAGGCCGCACTTTCCCCGGGACAGGATCACAATCGCCACTACATTCACTGGAGAGAGAGAGGGAGAGAAACAGACACTGGGCATTACTTGACACATTATCCGGGAATTAACACCGGATCGAGTTGCAGCTAAAGATGTCTGTGAACGGCTGCTAATCTAGCACCAGACGGGTCACACTATCTCTGAACTGTTTTCTTCAGTGTGGGGATAAAGAAATGGGTGGGCAAACGTCGGCGATATAAACGAGCTGAATGAACAACAACGATCGCTGCTGATCCCGATTCCAGTCGCTGATGGGGCCGGTTTCACTGACTTAACCGTGACTGACCAGGACTCTGGAAAATCAGCATCTGATGTTTCCAAGATGTGATACAGAGGGGAGAAACACACTAAAAACACTGGAAACAATATTAGCAAACAGAGACTGAGTGGCTCAGTTAACGGATTAATTCTACACCGCAGTTCAATTCGATAACACACGTCAGCAGATCCCTGGACACCGGATCGGGTGATCAGACCAAATTATTGACCAAAAGGCAGCGGGATACGATTGTGACAGACTCCACAGGGAGACGCGAAACACAGCACCAGGGGCTCTCTTTGATCAATAACTCAGAAACAATGAACCTGACAATGAACACCACCCCCACCCCCCCAGTCACACCTTCTCGGAGAGCTACCTGTCCTCGGCACTGGGGCAAATCTGGACAAGGTATCATTAAAGGCAAGAACAGCGTTTGAGTCGATCCCGTGAGTTAGAGGAGAGACAGAGGTTTAGTTCCCTTTGTCAATGAACATGAAAAATCGGAAAGTCGATTTGACAGGATCGATATCTCTGACGGATATTTGTGCAATGATTATCACATTGGAATATTGTAAAATGATCATGAATAGGTTCACACCGGTAACAATCAGAAATTCCAAACATGAATCTCCAAATCTGCTCACTCACCAGGAACTCCAACAACGGCAATGAACACGTGCAATATTTTATCCACACTCATGTACATATCTAACAATGCCGACATTTTCTCTGTCCAGTGATTTGCCCCCCTGTGTTACACGCGATCTCTCGGAATGAAATGCTGAGGCAGCACATGCCTCGGATTTTTAATACAATTTAGTCACTCCACAGGGTCAGATATAAAAATAAAGATTTTAAATTATTTACAAATCGATTGCATCAGACATGTGAAATTCGGGCGGTGACGGATGACGATTAAACTAATCAATTAATATGAAGACTATTGGGAGCTAATTTCTCCCAACGCAAGTGACTAAACCGTCCGAGTTATCTTATCAATTAAATATGCTTCTAGTGTAAATATGCACTTCAAAGTAACCATTTATCAGACACAAAATATTGAAGTAAATTATGCCATTGTAGTTTGTGAAAATGTATTGAATCACGAACTCTACACCGGCTGGTGACGTAATGGCATCAGCGTTGGGCTTCCGAGTTCCAATCCATCCGGCTCCAAAAAAAACGCCTGGAGAGGGATGGGCTCCGCCAGGTTTCAGATGCCCAAGAAACGTCGTATGATGAGCAATCACCAAAAAGATCGGTGCAAAATGCTTGTGACAGTGTCCCGAAGACTCTGTGTGTGTGTGTGTGTGTGTGTGTGTGTGTGTGTGTGTGTGTGTGTGTGTGTGTGTGTGTGTGTGTGTGTGTGTGAGTGTGTGTTTGTGTGTGTGTGTGTGTGTGTGTGTGTGTGTGTGTGTGTGTGTGTGTGTGTGTGTGTGTCTGTGTGTGTGTGTGTGTGTGTGGATAGACTGATTGTCGCTGGCTGACCCTGCCGGCCTATACACTTCAATCCACGTTATCCCCCTTGGTTTAGTCCCTTCTCATCTGTCTCCGCAAAATGCACAGTTCCAACACTTCACAAAATGGCTGTCTGAACAATAAAAGAGACAAGAACAGAGGGCATAATTCAAATTGCATTTATTAGTAATGTGTGTACAAATGGAATAACTTTGAGACCTGTCGCAGCTGCAAATCAGGAGGCACCCCCACATCCACATTAGATTGTCCCAGAGAAAGAATCATTTCAAACAGTTCACAAAAAGTTCGTCTCCATTCAAAACATAACAAGAACAAAGGTGAACGTTCACATTGCATTCATTATTAAAGTATGGATAAACGGTAAAACCTCGAGATTCGACACCCCTCCAGATGTCCCGGCTCACCCAGGTTAGTGTTCACCCCAAATCCGCCAACACACTCAACTCAGTGCAAATCAGTCTGCACCCGGAAATCTGAGCTCACCAGGAAATCCTCATTGAACCTTCAAATCAGTGTCCACCCCAAAGCATCCGACACCACGAAATCCTTGTGCACTCTCACATTCGCTGACATACCCCGAAAGCTGAGCACATCCGCAAAACTGGATGCTCCGCCAAACCCGTCCGCACCACTAGATTCACTGGCAAACCCCGAAATATGTCTGCATCCCCATTTATCTGACCAAACAATAACATGTATCATCCTGTCCTGGTGACGTCTGAACTACCAATCCCCTGCAATATTGTCACAGTATGTCCCCAGAAAATCCTTTTCGCAATCTTCACCACTTTCCTCAACACGGCTTCTGCCCTTTTATACTTAATAAGGTTACTGGGACACTGATACTTCTTCACTTTCCTAAACGCCTTGTTCCACTCCCTAATCGTCTCTGCACACTCCTCAGTCCACAGTGATACAGCCTTTCTCCTATTAATTCTGTTTGTAATGGGAATCACTTCCAACTCAGTTTGCTGAATAACGAGACATAACCCTTCATTGTAAAAATACACATCTTCGTCAACATTCTGCAGCAGTTCTAGAACTACTGTGAATATTAAATCTCGTACCCATTCAGACACACAAGTTGAAAAACTGTTCTTTCACCAAACCATTAGCATTATTCCGCAAACAAACCCTCAGTGAACTGCGTTAAAATCTCAGAGGCATATAACTCTTGGTGAGCGAGAACAAAATATAATTTCTCACAACTAGGTAGAAAAGTTTTTCCACAAGCGTTGTAAACCATAATCAGTGTTATACAACTGCTTGCTGAATCAAATATTCCTACAGCAAATCCCACATACGGTTCATTCACATTCACAACTCTACACCCCGCCTCCTTCCTTATAAAACTGTCAACACTACCTCTCTATCAAATGACCAATCACGCCAAACGACAATATAATCCTACACAGAAAAAAACTTAACTGTGAAAATAATCTCTTTTCCTGAATACTCAAACCATCGGGGGATTCTGACAAATGAGCAACAGACTTCTTAATGTGTTGAGGATTAAAAATCAGGCTGGGATAGACTGGGATGCAGATACGCCACCCCATCAGATCTTCATTTACAGCTTCCAACATAACACCGGTTACACCGGGATACCTTTCTGCAGCTTTCACAATCATTTTATATTTTTGCCAGTAGGACGAGATGTCTGATCAGTACAATTCACCACATCCATTATTAACATCACAAAATCCATTGTATCCACCAGTACAGTATCTTTCCTGAGAGAACTGTGATGCCGACATACATCCACTGACCTCCTAGTTTATTCTCTGACTGGGAACACTTTATTAAGTTTAGCAGTCAGAGCCAGGTTTATCTTTTTGCAAGGTCTCTGCATAAGACACACCCAACTGTACTTTAACCTGTTGAACTGATCCGCCTCTATTTTCCTAAGGCAACATAGTTGCTGTTTTCGCATTCCCACCTCTCTCCATGACTGAAATTCACATTAACTAATCATCTCATTTGACCGACAGGTTCCTCTCCCCAGTGACAGCAGGGGTCAGTGAAGGGTCTGAACTACGATAGGCCTGGTGGAAATCTGCCACAAACTCAGACCCTCCTCGTCTGCTCTATCGCTATGGCGGAGTTCAGCGATACTGCTGTCGGTGGTCGTCGGCCGCGGCATCTACAGGGACGGGCGTGGCTCTCCGTCCACACCTCCGAGTCTCTGTTCCGGCGATGTTTGCCAGACCTCCCTCAGCCTCCGCCGATGCAGAGAAAATTGGGCCACCAGCCGGCAGCAGGCACTCTGGGAGTTATGAACTACCATCCCCCACACTCCTGGTGAATCTCCTCTGGAGACCTCCTGCACAAAATATACTTTGTATAGAATGCAACAGTTTAAGAAACATACCAGGTCAGGCACAATCTCCTGAGAGGAATACTGTCGAAGTTTCGGATAAAACCCTCCAGTTTCAGCATTGAGAGTGGCCCTTCAGGCTGCACTGGTGCCCACGAAAATTGTCCCATCTGCCTGCGTGTGAGCCATTTCCTCTGGGCATAAGTCAGCCTGAATAGTCACATGGACACAGGTGCTGGAATGCTATTTTCCCTGCTGCAGGAGTCTTTAACTGATCCTTTCCTACCCTGTACTTAATCACAATGCGTTTTAAATTTGTTCAGTACAGGACCACAAAGGAGGTAGTGTTTGGTCTTTTATCGAGCAGTAAGGTGGATAATTTACTCAGAGCCTGGTAGGCTATACTGCAGATTATTGAGAGAGGCAGGAAATGACATCACTAGTGACTTGACCAATATATTTGTGTTCTCTGTAGCCTCGAGTAAGATCTCAGAAAAGCGCTGATCGATCTTATTGTGTTATTTAAGAAGGGGGATGGATAATCCTGGAAAATATAGAGTCACGTTAAGCGTAGACACGTTTCTGGAGAAGATTCTTAGGGATTGGATGTAGAGTTAATCAAACTCCTCACACATCAACATACCTATCGTCTCCTCCAGAGTGTGATAGTCTGTTTCCCGACGGCCCTTTCGGCCGGCACCAGGACCATCCCTCCCGTCCATGTACCTGTCCAAGTGTCTCAATGGAACCTCGTTTCTCCACTTCCACTGGCGTCTCATTTCTCACTCACACTGTCCTCTGAGTAAAGAAGTTCCTTCACATTTTACCCTTAAACCCTTTTCCTTTTACCCCGAACTGATGACCTCTTATTCAAGCCTCACCCAACCTGAGGGGGAAAAGCCTCAGCGTCGGTGCGACAAACCCTTTGAATCTTTCTCTCCAACTCGGGCCCTCAACTCCTGGAAACATCATTATAAATGTTCGCTCTAATCGTTCAAGGTTCTTGGTACTTCTTATGTGTAGATAGGTGACCCTGAATAGATACACGGAACTTAGAAAAATAGGAGGGCTATGGGTAAAACCAGCTGCAAAACCCGTCAGCCCATTTATCCAGCTGCTAAACTCATCTCCAAGTTTTGATAATCTGCCCTCACTGCCACTCATGCTCCGTATCCAGGTGTCAGCTGCAAATCAAGTTTATCATATTCCCCATTGAAATCCAAAGTTACGTGGAGCTGAGGAGGACGATGGCGCCTAACGGCGACTCCTTGTTTGCAACTTCGGAAAGAGCTCTAGTTCTATTTTAATATCTCTATCTTTCCTTCTCATGTTGCTTTTGAAGCCCCGGACCTCGAATTACAAACTGACTTTGGTTCTTTGCGGGAATGGGACCCGTTCTCGGAGTCTGACGACTGGCCGTTATTCGATATACCAAGGACGAGGGCCTAAAACACCAGCGCGCCTTCAGTATTCTGGGATTTCGTGGCTCTGGAGGCGGGCGGAGTCGAGATCGGTGCCGTTGCAGGAAATCGGTGCGTCGTGGGAGACGAAAGATCGAAAGCAGCGAGCTGGCTGCAGGCTGTGTTCCCGGAGACCCGAGTTCCTCGGGCACAGAGCTCGGAACAAGTAACACAACAGACACTTAACATCTTAAATCAGCGAACTGTTTGTTTATGCCCCCCTGTCGCTGTGAAACGGGGAACACTCATTTTTCCCTTATTAGAGAAGGAGAGAGAGAGAGAGAGGAAGAGAGAGAGGGAGAGAGAGGAGAGAGAGAGAGAGAGAGAGAGAGAGAGAGAGAGAGAGAAGAGAGAGAGGAGGAGAGAGAGAGAGAGAGAGAGAGAGAGTGAGAGAGAGAGAGAGAGAGAGAGAGAGAGAGAGAGGAGGAGAGAGAGAGAGAGAGAGAGAGAGAGAGAGAGGAGAGAGAGGAGAGAGAGAGAGAGAGAGAGAGCTGAGGATGTGGATAGCTGGTGTGAATTACGGAAGTGTAGTCTTTGGGGTTCTGCAAGTCCTGTGTCCCTATTGACGCTTTGCTGCACGTTTCAGTGCTCGGTGGAGGGCCGCGATGCTTTCTTTAACTGGTGGATGGTGGGGGGGGGGAGATGGTTGCTTTACTCCTGTTTATGCGTGGGTGGGGTGAACTGTGGGGAATTTGGGGGTGCTAGCATTTAACTGTCAGTCATTCTTTGGGACACTCCTCTGCTTTCGTGGATGGTGGCAAATTTCAGGATGTATATTGTATACATTTCTCTTACATTAACTACACATTTGAAACATTTGATACCTTTGAAATACTTCGATATCCTGTCCCTCTGAATGTCTGACAATAAGTTAACCGCTGGTGTCAGGCTCATCCGCCTCTACTTTCCCGGCTCATCGTCAGAGCCTTTCTTGAACAATGGAAGCTAATCTACAGCACCTCACAGGTGTCCAAAGACATTTGAAATACTCCTGGAGACAGGCTAAGTTCCCTGCGGTTCCCGTACTCGACTTCCACAAGGGACGATGCGATGTCTTGTCACTAATTGGAAATTGATCTGCCCTGATTGAGCCCATTAAACTATAAGATACAGAAGCACAATTAGGCCATTTGTCCCATCGCGTCTGCTCCGCCATTTCATCATGGCTGATCCATTTACTGTACACCTACTGGCCCCCATCTCCATCCTTCTCTCCATATCCATTCATGCCAAGAGCAGTCGAGAATCTGTCAACCTCTCCCTTAAATATACGTAAGGACTGCCCCCACTGCTGCCTGTGACAACGAGCGAATTCCACAGATTCGCCATTCTGTAGCTAAAGATATTCCTCTTGCACTCATTCTAAATGGATGTCCCTCCAATCTGAGACTGTCCTCTAGTCTTACAGTCTCCCACCAGAGGTATGATCCTCTCCACAACAACTCTGTCAGAGGCATTCACCATTCGATAGGTTTCATCGGGCCAACCCCTCATTCTACAGACCACAAGAACCTTGAATATCTCCAGACCGCGGAACGACTGAATTCCCGCCAGGCCAGTTGGGATTATTTTTTGGCCGGTGCAGTTTTTCCCTCACCTTTCGTCCGGGGTCCAAGAACTGGAAGCCCGATGCTCTCTCCCGTCAATACGATTCCGAGAAGGACCTTCCCAACCCCGAGACCATCCTTCCACCATCCGGTGTAGTGGCTGCCCTCGCCTGGGAGATCGAGTCCAGAGTCTAACACCCAGAAATGGGTCCGCACTGTCTCTGGGCCTGTCTTCTTCAGTGTGCAGATAAGACGATATGTGGGGAATCGTTGTCGATAAAAGCGATCTGCATGAACGACAACGATCGGTGCAGATCCCCATTCCAGTCGCTGATGGGGCCGGTTTCACTGAATTAACTGTGACTGACCAGGACTCTGGAAAATCAGCATCTGATGAGCCGAGAAGGGATACAGAGAGGAGCAACACACACAAAATTGGAGGAACTCAGCAGGTCAGGCAGCATCCATGGAATTGAATCACCTTTCGTTTCGGGTCGAGACCCTCCTTCAGGACGAAGCGCTGCCTCGATATATGACGGGTTTCAGAGGGAAAGAAGGAACCACTTAGTGACCTGTGGCTGAGTTGCTCCGTTAATGGATTAATTTCTACAGCGCAGTTTAATTCGATAACACACGGCAACAGATCCGTGAACACTGGTTCAGGTGATCCGCCCCCAATAATTGACCAACAGACAGTGGGATCCGACTGGGACAGACTCCACAGGGAGACGTGAAGCACAGGACCAGGGTTTCCCTCTGATCAATAACTTAGGAAAAGTGTACTTCAGAATGCAAACATCTCCCAGTCACAACTTCCCGGAGAGATCCCTGGCTCCAGCACTGGGACATCTCTGGACAAGGTGTCATTCAAGGCAAGAACAGCGTTCTATTCGATCCCGTGAGTTAGAGCGGGAAACATAGGCTTAGTTCCACTTGTTATTAAATATGAACATTCAAAATGTGAAATTGACAGGATCGATCCCTCTGATGGATATTTGTGCCAATGATCAGGCTGTAAGCTTGTAACATTTTCTTAAACAGTTTCACACTGGTTAACACACAGAAATACCGAACTTGAAATGCTCTGCTCACTTACCAGGAACTCCAGTGACGACAATGAAAACGTACAATATGCTCTCCACACTGATATACCTATCCAACATTGCAGACATTTTCTCTGGCCAGTGATTTGTCTCTTTGTGCGACAGGCGATCTCTCGGAATGAAATGTTAAGGCAGCACATGCCCTGCGGTTTTTAAAGCCATTTTGCAATTCCACAGGGACAGATTTCAACAGATTTGAAAATAATGGTTTTTAAATTACGTCAGACAGCTGCGATGACAGATTGTGATTAAATTAATGAATAAATCCGTAGCACTGCCAGATTTGCCGACTGTTCTCGAAATATGCGCACATCCGCAAATCCATGCGCACCCCAAATCCGTGCGCACACCTACACATTACACTCTCACAGAGCAGGATTCACTTCAACCACTTTACAAAATAGCTGCGTCCACCTTAAAAATTGCAAGAACAAAGTATAAATTGCAAACACTCGCCCACATGCATATACTTCGTGTAATCATTGACATCCCTTTAAATCTTCGCACCTCATCAAACTTATCTGTATCCCTTCATCAGTGGGCTTCCCCAAATCCACCGACCCCCATATTCACTGACAAAATCCCTATGTCTGCTCATATCCACAAATCCCTGTGCACCCCCATATTCACCAAAACATCCCTAAGTCAGAGCATTCCGCAGATCTGTGTGCACCCCCAATTCCGTGCCCACGGACGAACCCGCCGACACACCTAAATACAACCGACATACCCAGATCTGTGCGCACCCCAAACCTGCTGACAACTCCACCTGCTCATTAGATTATCCCAGAGCAAGAATCACTTCAAACAAACCACAAAAATAGCTGCCTCCATCTTAAATCAAACAGCAGGAACACAGTTCAAAGTTCAAAATGCATTTGTTATTAAATGTTCATAAGTTTCATCACATCCTTAAATCCAAGGTCACCACAATCTGTGTACATCCTCAAATCCGCCGACACACTCAGTACTGTGCGGTGCCTCAAATAGATTTGCACTCCCCAAACCCCTGTGCACCCTCACTCGACCAAAGCTGTGTGCACCCCGAAATTCACTGATGCTCCGAAATCAGTGTGCATACCCGCATTCGCCAACATACCCTGAAACGTCCGTACATCAGCAAATCAATGTGCAGCTCCACTTCCACGTGTACCTCGAAACCCGCTGACATCGCCAAAGGCACATTAGATTTTCCGAGAGCAAAACTCATTTCAAACAGTTCGCGAAGTAGCTGCCTCCATGTTAAAAAGTTCAAAATTCGAAATGTGTTTATTATTAATGTATCCTTGTGTGTCTGCATCTTTGAGAGTTTATATGAGTTCGCGTATGTGTCTTTGTGTCAGAGAGTAGCTAGCAGACAGCGCTGTCACTTTATCATGTCGGCTTGACTCCTGGGAACACTTGGCTGGGACAACAGAGGGATGTGTATACACCGGTTCGGGGACCTATATAGCATTGTATTGTTTGTAAGGGATACAGCAATATCATGGGCTTAACTCTGAGGAGGTTGAACAGGGAATGAAACAGGTAACATTTGAAGAGTGTTTGATGGTTCTGGGAGATATATGAGGGAGAAATCAGTTTAAAAGCTATTGAACATTGAATGCACTGTGATCGGGACACAGTGGAGACCTGGGGAGGCAGGAGTGATTCGGCGGATGATCTTGCTTTACGGATGTGCTACGATTTAGGGGTATGGGAGCGAATGGGTGGATGCACTGATTTTGAGGTGTCCGTTGCCTTCGGGTTGCACACAGCGTTGAATGCGCGTTTACCAGTGAGCACAGATTGGTGAGCTCGCACTGATTTGCACAGAGTTGGGTGTGTTGGCGGATTCGGGGGTGCACACTGACTTGTGGGAGCCATTGGATTTTGAGGAGTATCGAATCTCAAAGTTGTTCCGTTTACACAGACTTCAATAATAAATGCAATATGAACTTTGACTTCTGTTCTTGCTTTTGTTAAATGGAGACAGCCGATATGTGAACTATTTGAAATTATTCTTGCTCTGTGCATGTTGGGGTGTCAATATGGAATTTGATTTTGGTCACCGGCGTCCATGCAGAATATAACCCGTCTACAACCACTCTTTGCCGACTATGGGGCAAACCAGTTCTGGATCCACAAAGCAATGTCTCCTTGGATCCCATGCCTCCTTACTTTCTCAATGTCTTCCATGGGGTACCTTATCAAATACCTAGGGAGATTAAATTAGGGGCATGAACCAAGGGGAATAAAGGAATTGGAGACGGACAAGTGAATAGTCATCCAAGGTCAGGCAGAGACAATGGGGTCTACTCACACACACACACACACACACACACACACACACACAGACCACACGCGCGCGCACACGCACACGCAGCACCGCACAGACGCACACGCAACACCACACAACACACACACCACACAACACACACACACACACACACACACACACACACACAACTTTCTTACCGCCTCTTCGGCTCTCAGCCGTGTTCTTCTACACATACAGGGTTTTATAAGAAAAGCACGCTCCCCCACTCTAGACTGGTGAGTTTGATTGCGATATGTCAGGGTAAGGAGTGGGTCCTGGACGAGCCCCCAAATGTTCTGAGTATCACTGAGTCGCTGAAGTCGTTGAGCGTTTCAAGGATAGGAAAGTGTTTTATTCATCACCACAGACAGACATTATTTTGGAGACCCCTTCGGTAGAGTCCCCTAAACATAACCTTCATCAAGAGTTTATGGTCTTGAGGAGATTGGTAAGAGTCGGTGTTTCAATACAGTTCTACAAGCTACTATGCTAGAATTTACTTCCATATTCTGTGTCTGACAAATGGTGCATATGTACAGTGGAAGCACCATTAGTTGATCAGGCACCTCGGAAGGTTCAGTCATCATTGTTGGGAAAGACGATCTCCCACCAGATGGTCTAAATATAAATTCATCAGTTTATCCTGAATCTGTCACAGCGACGATTGCACCTGCTTGACGTAATTGGTTTGTAAGTAAATTAAAAATCTTTACTTTTAAATCTGTTGAAATCAGTCTCCGTGGAGTCGCTAAATGATATTGAAAACTCAGGCATGTGTGATCGCAAAATCTCATTCCGAGAGATAGTCTGTAGCACAGGAGGACAAAACCACTGTACAGAGAAAATGTCTGCAATGCTGGATAGGTATTTGAGTGTGGGGAAAATATTGTACGTGTTCATTGCGGTCATTGGAGTTCCTGGTGAGTGAGCAGAGCAATTCATGTTTGCTATTTCTGTCAAGACTCTCGATCAGGGATCCAATCGCAGACCCAGTACAGTGCACACAGTGATATATACTGAGTCACAAATCACGAGGTACAAACAAAGTCAGCGTCAAAATTCAGGTAAAGATCCAGAGAAATCCAAACACCAGAATCGGGAAACAGGCAGAGTCGATATTCAGACGGACAGGGTACAGATACGAATGCTGGAAACGCTCAGGAAAATTCACTGGCACAATCTGGCAACAAACCGGTGAAAGCACTGGACTGAAATACACTGAGCAATAAACAGAGCGGCAGGTGATAGGTGGAGCACAATGAGACACAGGTGGCAGCAATACAGGTAATAATGAGAAACAGATGAGAGACGGAGTACTCAGTAACCCCGGGGCCGGAGTAGAGCAGGAGCGGGGACAGGAGCACATGGCAATGCAAAACAACAGACTGACAGCTGGAGGAAACACACAAAAAGACAGAGTTCAACTGGAGGTACTGACAGTACCCCCGCCCCCGCCACACACACACTACGGACGCCTCCGGGCGTCACGGCAGGTAGAGCTGGTGCTGGCGATGGAGGTCCCTGATGAGAGGGGGCTCCAGGATGTAACGGGCGGAGACCCGGCTCCTCTCCTCAGGTCCGAAGCCCTCCCAGTCCAGAAGGTACTGGAGGCCACGCCCCCGGCGACCGCACCATGAACACCTCTGACCCATCGATGAGCCGTGAGGGAGGGGGGTGTTGGGGACAGGACACAGGGGGTGGCTCATGATACGCTTTGTGCGGGACAGATGGAAGGTGAGATGAATGCGGCGGAGAGTGGAGGAGAGCTTGAGACGGAGCTTGAGCAGGGCTGATGACTTTAGCAATTGGAAAGGGGCCGATGAAGGGGGGGGGGCGAATTTGTGGGAATCTACCTTGCGGGGTAGGTCTCGGATTGAAAGCCACACACGTTGTCCCTAGCGGTAATGTGCAAGTCAGGGGATTAACCTGCAAATTTTTAAAACTCTGACTCAGCCACATCTGGAGTATTTCATTGTTACGATACAGAAACAATGAATATATAATTGATACAGTTTATTTTTCATAACAAATAAAACATATATTAAACACTGCTAAAAAAAGAGCCAAAAGTAAACAAACGACTAACTTAAACGAAAGTCGGCCTCTACTCGGCAACTCAAACAGTTCTTAAACGAGAAATGCAAACTCAGTTATTTTAAAGTAGTATTGCAAAAGTCCCAAATGATTTACAGTCAGTTAAGAGAGACTTTCTTGAAGTATTAAATTCCCTTTCCTGACGTTACTGCTGATTCCAGCCCAAATATGCCTTGTCCGAAGGATTCACGGCGTCGCAAAAAAGAAAAAACGGCTTAAAGGCACTGACCTTTCCTTGGCCAAACCCTGCATCCAACAATTTCTGCTCTTTTAGCAGGAGCTATCCCCGTCACAGGTTGCGAACTCCTTGTACGAAGATTAAATAAGGTCGAACCTGTTTTACCACCGACAAACATCAACTTTCCTCGATCCTTCAGCTTCCCGAACTTCGATAAATTTTCACTCTCCGACTGGAGTTTAACTGGCAGAGATTTTCAGAACTGCCGGCACAACAATTCTTACAGGAGAAATTCAAACTCCACTTTTAAAACGAAACTGCGTCATAAATTCAAATACACAGCCGAACGGAGTCACTGACGACTAAAGCCACGAATTGACCTGTGTCACAGTGAGGAGCTCTCCTTTTATACCCTGTTGAATAAAATTATCAGATGACCTCTCTCTGGCGGGAAACGTACATCACTCCTCTATCACAAGACCATTACATCATGCCCAGCAAGGCCTCAATTACATCATGGTCATGTGACAGTCACAAGATATCCACGGGGTATAAAACACCTCCCTCCAAAAAGAAAGGTCATGAACAAAATTTTAACAATTAACTATTTACAGAAAAAAACAAATATATAAAATTTACAACATGCACAGTACACATAGTATTATCATACAGCACCTTAAAACTTACTATACAGTAGGAGTATTACAAATCTTAAAATATCACTCCATAAAAATGCAGAAATCTCTCTACCTCTCTCACTTAAAGGAACACACCAATACCCTTTCAATAAATCAACCTTGGTAAGGAACTTTGCTTTTCCAACTTTATCTACACAATCATCTACTCTAGGCATTCGATATGCACCTGTTTTCGACACAGCATTCACCTTCCTGTAGTCCGTAAAAAACCTAATACTACCGTCTGATTCCAGCACCATAATACAAGGTGAACTCCAATTCGAGTTAGAAAGTCTAATATTATTATTCTCTAACATATATTTAATTTCTTTCTCAGCAAGTTCACATTTTTCCATGTTTATCCTATATGGATGTTGTTTAATAGGTTTGGCATCACCAACATCTACATCATGTGAAGCTGCTGTGGTTCTTCTAGGAACGTCTGGAAACAAATCCTCATATTTATAAAAAAATAAATGCTTCATTTGCTGCATCTGTTCTGCCTGTAAATAAGCTGATTTATCATCAATATTTTCCAGAATGGTTGAGTTTGGTAATCTTACAGAAACAATGTTTGGTTTAGAATGAGTTTCAGGTGAATCATCCATTATGTTCCTAGTGAGATCAGACTCATTATTATGGACGGCAACAGTCATAGTAGCAAACTGTTTCTCTTAATATGGTTTTACCATATTTCAATGGCAAAATTGTGTTGGCTTTCTACGAGCTGGAGTTTATATCGCGGAATCCACATAATTGATTTTAGACACAATTACATAAGGACCATGAAAGTAGATTGTAAAGGATTTGTTAGATTGTAAAGGATTTGTTTGTAGTGGGAAAAGAACCAGCACCTTATCTCCAGCCTTAAACGTCCTTAAACTAGCGTTTTTATCGTACCACGTTCTCGTTTTCTCCTGTGCCAATTTCAAATTCTCACTGGCTAAACTACAAGCTTTATGTAATCTGTACTTAGATTTTAAAACATAGTGCAGCAAATTAGTGTGCACCTCTTTATTAATCAGTTGTTCTTTTAATAAAGCCAAAGGTCCTCTAACTCTTTGCCCAAATACAAGTTCTAATGGACTGAAACCCAATGATTCTTGGACCGACTCCCTTAGTGCAAATATATACCCCCAACCCAATCATTTTCTTTTTTCACACAATACATCCTAATCATAGTATTGAGGGTAGAATGAAACCTCTCCAAGGCACCTTGTGATTTTGGATGGTATGCAGATGAAGTGATTTGCTTTGCTCCAAATTTATAAATTATCTGTTGAAACAGTCCAGTTGTTATATTCCTAGAAATCTAGACGCAGTGCACCTGATAGACAGCCAGTACTGATAACCAGTTTTTGTTTTTTGGTAATGGACGTACGCAATCTATAATAATTTTGGGAAAACGGTTCACTGAATGCGGGAATAGGTTTTAGTGCGGTCACTGGAGTAACTTGATTTGCTTTACCCACAATATGGCAAATATGAATCGTTCTACAAAACGTCGCCACATCTTTTCTCAAACCAAGCCAGTAAAAATGTTTTAAAATCTTGTCCGCAGTCTTCCTTATCCCTTGATGTCCACTCATGGGCACACTATGGCCTAAAGTTAAAAATCTCATTTCGATAAACTTTAGGAACAAATACCTTGGGAACCATATTCCATTCATCACTTGCAGGAATTATAGGCGCTCTGCACTTCCTCATCAACACTCGGTTCTCAAAATAATATTTTACTGGCAACTTATAAATTTCACTATCCAGTAGAGCTTGTTCTATTAATTTGATAATCTCAGGGTCTCTACTCTGCTCTGCTTTCATCTCCTTCCGAGACAGAGATAAATCGTCATAGTCAGACTTACTCCAAAAATCTTGTTCAAACAATGAAGGTAAGCGAGTTTCTGACAAATCCTCAAAACTCGAATCCTGAGTTAAACAGTCGCGGGTAACAACCTCATTCTGTACATCAAGCTTTTTAGCCATAGCTCGGGTTACATAGCTCGGTTATCCGTGATTCCCCTGACTTTATTGTTAAATGCACCTCAGGACAGACTTGTTCACCTGCCCAGTCATTGCCTAACAATAAAGAAATATCCTTCACAGTTAAGTTAGGTTGTAGTCCTACTTAAACAAGTCCTTTAACTAACCCTGACCTTAAATTTACTTTACACAAATGTGCAGGCAGAAGGGCACTCCTAACACGTCGTATATAATATACGTCACCAGTATCACACTCATCGTTAAACTTTAACACAGTCTCTAACAGCAGTGATTGAGTAGCTCCAATATCCCTAAGGATTTTTCTTGGCACCGGAGTAGATCCTTCTTTGAAAGATACAAATCCTTCAGTTCTAAAATAATCATATCCGTTCCTAACTTGGTCAGACTCTAAAAAAGCCTCATTTGTGTTTATCAAACCGTGTGGATTTACAAGTGTTTCAGTAAGCTGCACACAGGCATCTGTGACAGCTTCCTTCACCTTCTTTTTCAATCGGAAACAGTCAGTTATTACATGACCAGGTTTCTTACAGTAATTACAAACGGGACCAAACTGTCTTTCCTTCCTCCTTACCTTTCTGACTAACATCTGATTTAATTTCTTGTTTACCTTGATTTTCTGTTATTTTTTCCTTTTAAAAGTTCTGCTCTAAGAAAATTTATTCTTATGGATTAAAGCATACTCATCAACTAACTTAACGGTGTCCTGCAATGTGGCAGTGTCTCTCTCATTTAATTATCTCTTTATTCATCAGGGATGCTCCTTTTAAATTCCTCCATTAAAATCAGCTTCTTCTATTTATTATAGTATCGATTGTAGTTTTAGAGGAAAACTATCTCTCAAAACAGACGGCTATATCGTATGCAAATTCCACATACTTTTTTTCCACAGATTTCTTCAAGTTTCTGAATCTTACTCTATATGCTTCCGGAGCTAACTCAATCGCCTTTAATATGTGGAGTGTCACAGTATCATAATCAAATGCATGCATAGCAGTTAAAGTTGTATAAACCTTTTGTGTTTTGTCTATAATTACACTCTGTAGCAACACTGACCATTTCTCTTTCGGCAACTCTGTAATCAGAGCAACAGTTTCGAAATGTTTAAAATATTTCTCTACTTCTGTTTCACTAAATGGAGGGACCAATTTGATTTCCTAACTAACAACAATCGTTTTTGTAGAACCGGAAGACCCATTCTCAGACTTTAATTCCGCCATCGCAAGTTAAATTTCCCTCTTTTTATTTTCAGCTTCTGATCGACTTAGTTTCAAGTGAGCTTCGAATTGTGTCTGTTTAAATTCAGCCTCTATTCTAAGATTCTCTAACGCTACCTGTTCCAGGTGTAACTGAATCGCTGCTTTACTTACAGGGAACCTATCTAAAATCGTTTCATCAAAAACACCTGAATCTAAAGAATATTTCGCGATTTTTATCTGAACTACAGGCTTTCTTGTGAACTTCGAAATACCTTTAATTTCCAACCTGCTAGCAATCTCAGATACATCACATTTATTCGCCTTCGCTAATAACTGTGTAAGTCGTCAATATTCATTGTTGCCAGATAACACTCTAAAGCCAATCAAACAAAAGAATCGGGTATTCTCCTTTTCCAAAACACCGATCGTTTTTTAAACAGGCATTTAAATTCAAATGCAACATCCCACGAGCCCCCAATTGTTACGATCCAGCAAAAATGAATAGAATTGAGGCAGTTTTTTTAACATAACAAATAAAACATTTATTAAACACTACTCAAAACACCCAGAAGTAAACAAACGACTAACTTAACCGCAAACTGGCTGCTATACGGCAGCTCGAACAGTTCATAAAACGAGAAATATGAACTCAGTTCTTTAAAGTAGTAGATGCAAAAGTCCAAATGATTTACACAGTCATTTAGGAGAGGCTTTCCTCGAAGTAATGTATTCTCTTACGTGTTGTTACTGCTGATCCCATCGTAAGTATGCCTTGACCGGAGGATTTTCGATGAAAGAAATAAAACGACTTAAAGACACTGATCTTCCCATGGCGGATAACCCTGTTCCAGTCCGTTCTGCTCTTTAGCAGGGACTACCTTTGATTTAGGTTGCTAATTCCTTTCGAATGAAGATCAAATAAGGTCAAACCTGTTCAACCGCCGACAACACCAACGTTCCTCGATCTTACGGGTTTTTCGAACATCGATAATTTTTCACTCTCCGATTGGTCTTTCACCGACAGCGCTTTCCAGAACTGGCGGCACACCGATTCTTACAGTGGAAACTAAAAGTCCGCTTTTAAATCGAAAATGCGTCATAAAATCAAATACGCAGCAGAACGGAGTCACGGACGAACTAAACCAGGAACTGCCCTGCGTCACAGGGAGGGCTTCTCCTTTTATATCCTGTTGAACCAGGGCACCACATTAATTCCCAGTGGCGGGAACATCGCAAGACCTTGACATCATGCCAGACAGAGCCTCAACTACATCATGGTCATGTGACTGTCACAAGATACTCACGGGTACGTAACGCCTCCCTTCAAAAAGAGAAAAAATTGGCTATGAACAAAATTTTAACAATTAACTATTTACGAAAGAAAAATACAAATGTATACACTTTTCTACATACAGAGCATACATAGAATTATCATGCAGCATCGTCCAACTTACTATACAGTAGGAGTGCTACAAATATAAAAAAAACACTTCATATAAAAATTACATTGTACATTCAAAGGCGTGATAGACAATCAGCTATATCATCTTTTATCTTTCCCTTAATATGAGTTATCGAAATACAGTGGTCGTGTAACATTAAACTTTTGTTGCTAAATTGGAGTTTGATTTATTTCCGTATCCAAGCCCGGACCTACAACATAACTAAGGTAAGTCACAGTGGCCTGTCCAAATTCACTTTTAACTAGCTTGCTTTGGATAGTTTCTCCACCGCAGTTATGTGTGCTTACCAAGTATGATTTCCCGTAACTAAATCGGCAATATAAGCATCTTCAACATCTGCCTCATGTGAAGCTACTTTGGTTCTTCTAGGAACGTCTGGAAATAAATCTCTATATTTAAAAATGAATTGCTTCATCTGCTGCTTCTGCTCTGGCTGTAAATGAGCTAATTTCTCAGCAATATTTTGCAGAATGGCTGAGTTTGGTAATCTGACAGAAACAACGTTGTGTTTGTAATGAGTTCTGGCTGAATCATCCATTATATTCTTAGTGAGATCAGACTCATTATTATTGACTACAACAGTCATAGTAGAAGACTGTTTCACTTAATATGGTTCTATAATATTGATATGGCAAAGTTGTGTTGGCATTCCACGTTCTGTAATTTTTATCACATAATCCACATCATTAATTCTAGACATAATTTCATAAGGACCATGAAATTTAGCTTGTAAAGCATTTGTTTGCAGTTGGAAGAGAACCAACACCTTACCTCCAGGCTTAAACGTCCTCATTCTAGCTTCTTTATCTTACCAAGTTTTCATTTTCTCCTGAGCCGATTTCAAATTTTCCCCGGACAAGCTACAAGCTTTATGTAATCTGTCTTTAAAGTTCAACACATAGTCAATTAAATTAGTGTGTACCTCTTTATTAATCCAGTGTTCACTAATAAAGCCAAAGGTGCTCTAACTCTATGCCCAAGCACAAGTTCAAATGGACTGATACATAATGATTCCTTTACCGACTCCCTTACTGCATATTGAAGTAAATGTACATCCTCATCCCAATTATTTTCATTTTCCACACAATACGTCCTAATCATATTCTTCAGGGTAGAATGAAACCTCTCCAATTCTCCTTGCGATTCTGGATGGTATGCAGACGAAGTGTATTGCTCAGCTCACAATTTATAAAATATCTGTTGAAACAATCCAGACATAAAATTACTGCCTTGATCAGAATGTATTTCCTTAGGCAACCCAAAATAATTAAAGAATTTTATAAGAGCCTTTGTTACAGTTTTAGTTGTTTTATTCCGAAGTGGTACTGCCTTTGGAAACGTAGACGCAGTGCACATGTTAGTCAGCCAGTACTGATAACCAGTTTTTGCTCTTGGTAATGGACGTATACAATCTATATTAACTTTAGAAAACGGTTCACCGAAAGCTGGAAGAGGCTGCGGTGCGGCCACTGGAGTAACTTGATCAGTTTTACCCACAATTTGGCAAGTATGACACGTTCTGCAAAACGTCGCCACATCTTTTCTCAAATCAGGTCAGTAAAAATGATTTAAAATCTTGTCCACAGTTTTCCTTGCACCCTGATGTCCTCCGAAGAGCACACTATGTGATAAAGTTAAAACCTCATTTAGAAAAACTTTAGGAACAACTACCTGGTGAACAATATTCCATTCATCACTTGCATGAATTGTAGGCGTTTCCACCATATATAAAACCATATATTACCTTTGAGAATAGGGGAGATTCAAAGAAGAGGACATGATTAGAGAGTTAGGGGCAGAAGTTTAAGGGTAACACGAGGTGGAATTTCTTTACTCAGAGAGTGGTAGCTGTGTGGAATGAGCTTCCATTAGAAGTTGTAGAGGCAGGTTCGGTATTGTCATTTAAAGTAAAATTGGATAGGTATATGGACACGAAAGGAATGGAGGGATATACGCTGAGTGCGGGCCTGTGGGACTAGGTGAGAGTAAGATTCGACACGGACTAGAAGGGCCGAGATAACCTGTTTCCGTGCAGTTCTTGTTATATGATTATATGGTCACTTCCTCATCAGCACTACTTTCTCAAAGTAATATTCTACAGGTTTCTTATCAATTTCACCATTCAGTAGAGCTTGATCTTTCAATTTGATCATCTCAGTGTCTCTATTCAGCTCTGCTATCATCTACTTCCGAGACAGAGAAAAATATTCATGGTCAGACTTACACCAAGAATCTTGTTCAAAACACCGAAGGTAAAAGAATTTATGACGCATCCTCAAAACTCGAATCCTGAGTTGAACTGTCATGAGTAACAACCTTATTCTGCACATCCAGCTCTTTAGCCACAGCTCGGGTTAGAACACAGCAGGAATCCTTGTTAAAATCCATCCGTTGTTCCTCTGACTTTGTTGTCAAATGCACCAGAGCAAAAACAGGTCCAACTGCCAGGTCATTACCTAACAATAAAGAAATATCCTTCACAAGTACGCTAGCTTGTAGTCCTACTTTAACAAGTCCTGTAACTAACCCTGACCTTATAATTTACTTTATGCAAATGTATAGGAATATTGGCACTCCCTACACATCGTATGTAATTTACCTCACCAGTATCAGACTCATCATTAAATTTTAACACAATGTCTAATATCAGTGATTGAGAATCTCCAAAATCCTAAAGGATTTTGATTGGTACCTGAGTAGATCCTTCTTTCAAGGATACAAACCCTTCAGTTATAAAATGATCAGATCCGTTCCTAACTTAGTCAGACTCTAACAAAGCTTCATTTTTTGTTTATAAAACCCTGTGGATTTACAGGTGTTTGAGTATGTTGCACTCAGGCATCTGGGACTGCTTCCTTCTCCTTCTTTTTCAATCGGAAGCAGTTATCTATTACATGACCAGGTTTCCTACAGTAAATACAACTGGGACCAAACTCTCTTTCCTTCACAGCCTTTCCGTTCTGCTTACCATTCTCAATAACATCTGATTTTATTTCTGGTTTATCTTGATTCACTGTTATTTTATTCTTTTAAAAGTTCTGTCCTGAGGAAAGTTATTCTTATGCATTAAAGCATACTCATCAGCTAATTTAGCAGAGTCCTGCAATTTAGCCGTCTCTCTCTCATTTAAGTATGTCTTTTCTTCATCAGGGATGCACCTTTTAAAAGCCTCCATTAAAATCAGCTCCTTTAATTTATTATAGTCACCATTTGCATTTTTAGAGGAAACCTTCTCTCTAAACACAAAAGCTTTATCGTACGCAAATTCCACATCAGTTTTTTTTCCATAGATTTCTTCAATTTTCTGAATCTTACTCTATATGCTTCCGGATCTAACTCATACGAATTTAGTATGTGCAGTTTCATAGTATCATTATCAAGAGCTTGCTCAGCAGTTAAAGTTGTTTAAACCTGTTGTGCTTTACCTTTAATTACACTCTGTAGCAACAATGACCATTTCTCTTTCGGCAACTCTGAAATCAGAGCAACAGATTCGAAATGTTGAGAATATTTATCTCCTTCAGTTGCACTAAATGGAGGGTCCAATTTCATTTCCTGACGAACGTCAAAAGTTTTTCTAGAAACAGAGGACTCATTCTCAGACTTTAATTCCACCATCACGTTCAAATTCCCTCTTTTTATTTTCAGCTTTTAATCGACTTAGTTGAACGTGAGCCTCCAATTGTTTCTGTTTTAATTCAACATCTAGTCCAAGGTTTTCTAACGCTGCCTGTTCCAGGTGTAACTGAATCGGTACTTTACTTGCAGGGAACTTATCTAAAATCGTTTAATCAAAAGTACCCAAATCTACATAGTGTTCCGCAACTTTTCTCCGAATTACAGGCTTTGTTGTAAACTTCGAAATAAGTTCCAACCTGCTAGCAATCTCAGATACATCACTTTATTTCGCCGTCGCTAATAACTCTGGATCTGGCGAAGCCAGGAAGTCGTCAATATCCATTGTTGCCGGATGCCACTAAAAGTCAATCAATCAAAAGAATCGGATATTCTGCTTTTCCAAAAGACTGATCGCTAAACAGGCATTAAAATGAAAAATGGCACATCATACGAGCCCCCAACTGTTATGGTCCAGCAAAAATGAATAGAATTGAGGCAGTTTTAAATATATATATAACAGATGAAACATTTATTAAACACTGCTCAAAAAACCCAGAAGTAAACAAACGACTAACTTCACCGGAAGTTGGCTGCAATACGGCAGCTCGAACAGTTCTTAAAACGAGAAATGCCAACTCAGTTTTTTAAAGTAGTAGATGCAAAGTCCAAATGATTTGCACATTCGGTTAGGACAGGCTTTCCTCGAAGAAGTATATTTTCTTACGTGGTGTTACTGCTGATCCCATCCGAAGTTTGCCTTGACCGGAGGATGTTCGATGAAGGAAATAAACCTTCTTAAAGGCACTTATCTTCCCTTGGCGAATAACCCTGCTCCAATCCTTTCTGCTCTTTAGCAGGGACTATCGTTGATTCCGGTTGCTAATTCCTTCTGAATGAAGATCAAATAAGGTTAAACCTGTTTTACCGCCGACAACACCAAATTTCCTCGATCTTTCGGGATTTCCGAACTTCGATAATTCCACACTCTCCGACTGGACTTTAACTGGCAGCGATTTCTAAAACTGAAGACACACCGATTCTTACAATGGAAACAAAACTCCGCTTTTAAAACGAAAAAGAGTCATAAAATCAAATACGCAGCAGAATGGAGTCACAGACGAATTAAATCCCGAACTGACCTGCGTCAGAGGGAGGGGTTCTCCTTTTATACCCTTTTGAAACAGGCCATCACAGGACTATTACGTCATGCCAGGCAGAGCCTCAATTACATCATTGTCATGCGATTGTTATAAGATACCCAAGGGTACGTAACACCTCCCTTGAAAAAAATCGGTTATGAACAAAATTTTAACAATTAACTATATGCAAAAGAAAAATACAAATGTATACAGTTTACTACATACAGAGTATACATAGTATTGTCATACGGAATCTTACAACTTACTATACAGTGCTAGAAATATAAAAAAATCACTTCATAAAAAATTGCATTGTACTTTGAAAAGCGAGATAGACAATGAGCTATCATATTATATCTTTCCCTTTAATATGAGTTATCGAAATATAGTGCTCCTCTTACATCAAAAATTTGTTGCTAAATTGGAGTTTGATTTATTTCCGTAACCAAGCCCGGACCTACAACATAACTAATCTTAGTCACAGTGGCAGTCCAAATTCACTTTTAGCTATGTTAGTAGTTAAGCTAGCTTTGTAGTTAGTTAGTCGAATAGTTTCTCCACCGCAGTAATGTGTGCTTTCCAAGTATCATTTCCTGTAACTAAATCGTCAATATAAGCATCTTCAACATCTGCCTCATGTGATGCTACTTTGGTTCTTCTCGGAACGTCTGGAAATAAATCTCTATATTTAAACGTTAATTGCTCCATCTGTTGCTTCTCATCTGACTGTAAATGAGCTAATTTCTCATCAATATTTTCCAGAATGGTTGAGTTTGGTAATCTGAAAGAAACAACGTTTGGTTTGGAATGCGTTTTAGATGGATCATGCATTATGTTCTCAGTGAGATCAGACTCATTGTTATTGACCAGAACAGTCATAGTAGAAGACAGTTTCTCATTATCTGGTATTATTATATTTATATGGCAATGTTGTGCAGGCATTCTACGTTCTGTCATTTTTATCACATAATCCATATCATTAATATGAGACATAATTTCATAAGGACCATGAAATTTAGATTGTATATGATCCGTTTGCAGTGGGAAAAGAACCAGCACCTTACCTCCAGACTTAAATGTCCACATTCTAGATTCTTTATCGTACCAAGTTTTCATTTTCTCCTGAGCCGATTTCAAATTTTCCCGAGATAAACTACAAGCGTTATGTAATCTGTCTTTAAATTTCAAAATACAGTCCAGTAAATTAGTATGCACCTCTTTATTATTCCAGTGTTCGCTAATAAAGCCTAAGGTCCTCTAACTGTCGGCCCAAATACAAGTTCAAATGGACTGATACATAATGAATCTTGTACCGACTCCCTTGCTGCAAATTGAAGTAAGTGTATACCCTCAACCTAATCATTTTCAATTTCCAAACAATACGTCCTAATCATAGTCTTCAGGGTAGAATGAAATCTCTCCAATGCTCCTTGCGATTTTGGGTCGTATGCAGACGAAGTGAACTGCTTAGCTCACAATTTATAAACTATCTGTTGAAACAATCCAGACATAAAATTACTGCCTTGATCAGACTGTATTTCCTTAGGCAATCCAAAATATGAAAGAATTTTATAAGAGCCTTTGTTACAGTTTTAGTTGCTTTATTCCGAAGAGGTACTGCCTTTGGAAACATAGACGCAGTGCACATGATAGTCAGCCAATACTGATAACCAGTTTTTGTTTTTGGTAATGGACTTACACAACCAATATTAGCTTTAGAAAACAGTTCGCCGAATGCTGGAAGAGGTTGCCGTGTTACTGGAGTAACTTGATTAGGTTTACCCAGAATTTGGCAAGTATGACACGTTCTGCAAAACGTCGCCACATCTTTTCTCAAATCAGGCCAGTAAAAATGTTTTAAAAACTTGTCCACAGTTTTCCTTACCCCTTGATGTCCACCGAAGAGCACACTGTGCTAAAGTTAAAACCTCATTTCGAAAAACTTTTGGAACAACTACCTGGTGAACAATATTCCATTCATCACTTGCAGGAATTGTAGGCGTTCTCCACTGTATATAAAACCATATATAACCTTTGCGAGTAGGGCAGATTCAAACAAGAGGAAATGATTAGAGAGTTAGGGGGCAGAAGTTTAAGAGTAACAAGAGGAGGAATTTCTTTACGCAGAGAGTGGTAGCTGTCAGGAATGAGCTTCCAGTAGAAGTGGTAGGGGCAGGTTCGATATTGTCATTTAAAGTAAAATTGGTTAGGTATATGGACAGGAAAGGAAAGGAGGTTCATGCGCTGAGTGCGGGTCAGTGGTATTAGGTGAGAGTAAGAGTCGGCATGGACAAGAGGGACCGAGATGGACTGTTTCCGTGCAGTAACTGTTATATGGTTATGTGGTCACTTCCACATCAACACTACGTTCTCAAAATAATATGCTACGGGAACCTGATCAATTTCACTATCCGGTAGAGCTTGTCCTTTCAATTTGATTATCTCAGTGTCTCTATTCTGCTCTCTTATCATCTCCTTCCGAGACAGAGACAATTATTCACGGTCAGACTTACACCAAGAATCTGGTTCAAACATTGAAGGTATAAGAGTTGATGACGCATCCTCAAAACTCGAATCCGGAGTTGAACTGTCATGAGTAACAACCTTATTCTGCATATCAAGCTCTTTAGTCACAGCTCGGCTTAGAACACAGGAGGAATCTTTGATAAAACCCATCCGTTGTTCCTCTGACTTTATTGTCAAATGCACCAGAGCAAAAACAGGTCCAACTGCCAGGTCATTACCTAACAATAAAGAAATATCCTTCACAGGTAAGCTAGCTTGTAGTCCGACTTTAACAAGTCCTGTAACTAACACTGACCTTAAATTTACTTTATGCAAATGTATAGGCATATTGGCACTCCCTACACCTCGTATATAATTTACCTCATCAGTATCAGACTCATCACTAAATGTTACCACACTGTCTAATATTGAGAATCTCCAAAATCCCTAATGATTTTTATTGGCACCTGAGTAGATCCTTTTTTCAAGGATACAAATCCTTCAGTTATAAAATGGTCAGATCCGTTCCTAACTTAGTCAGACTCTATCAAAGCTTCATTTGTGTTTATCAAACCCTGTGGATTTACAGGTGTTTGAGTATGTTGCACTCAGGCATCTGGGACTGCTTCCTTCTCCTTTTTCAATCGGAAACAGTTAGATATTACATGACCAGGTTTCTTACAGTAATTACAACTGGGACCAATCTGTCTTTCCTTCACAGCCTTTCCGTCCTCCTTACCTTTCACAATAACATCTGATTTAATTTATGGTTTCCCTTGATACACTCTTATTTTTTTTTCTTTTAAAAGTTCTGTCCTGAGGAAATTTATTCTTATGCATTAAAGCATTCTCATCAGCTAATTTAGCAGAGTCGTGCAGTATAGCAGTCCCTCTCTCTCATTTAAGTGTGTCTTTTCTTCATCAGGGATGCTCCTTTTAAAATCCTCCATTAAAATCAGCTCCTTCAATTTATTATAGTCACCATTTGCATTTTTTGAGGAAACCTTCTCTCTGAACACAAAAGCTTTATCGTACGCAAATTCCACATCAGTTTTTTTTTCCATAGATTTCTTCAATTTTCTGAATCTTACTCTATATGCTTCCGGATCTAACTCAAACGACTTTAGTATGTGCAGTTTCACAGTATCATTATCAAGTGCTTGCTCAGCAGTTAAAGTTGGTTAAACCTGTTGTGCTTTGCTTTTAATTACACTCTGTAACAGCACGGGCTACTTCTCTTTCGGCAACTCTGAAATCAGAGCAACAGATTCGAAATGTTGAATATATTTCTGTACTTCTGTTTCACTAAATGGAGGGTCCAATTTCATTTCCTGACTAACGTCAAACGTTTTTCTTGAAACAGAGGACTCATTCTCAGACTTTAATTCCACCATCGCGTTCAAATTCCCTCTTTTTATTTTCAGCTTCAAATCGACTTAGTTGAAAGTGAGCTTCCAATTGTTTCTGTTTTAATTCAGCATCTAGTCCAAGGTTTTCTAACGCTGCCTGTTCCAGGTGTAACTGAATCGCTACTTTACTTACAAGGAACTTATCTAAAATCTTTTCATCAAAAATACCCGAATCTACATAGTGTTCCGCAATTTTTCTCTGAATTTCAGGCTTTGTTTTAGACTTCGAAATAAGTTCCAACCTGCTAGCAATCACATCACTTTATTTCGCCGTCGCTAATAACCCTGGGTCTGGCGATGCCAGGAAGTCGTCAATATCCATTGTTGCCAGATGCCACCTAAAGTCAATCAATCAAAATAATCGGATATTCTCCTTTTCCAAAAGACCGACCGATAAACAGGCATTTAAAACGATTATGGTACATCCCACGAGCCCCCAATTGTTACGATCCAGCATAAATGATTAGAATTGAAGCAGTTTATTTATATAACAAATAAAACATTTATTAAACACTGCTCAAAATCCCAGAAGTAAACAAACGACTAACTTAATCGGAAGTTGGCTGCTACACTGCAGCTCCAACAGTTCTTAAAAGGAGAAGTGCGAACTCAGTTCTTAAAAGTAGTAGCTGCAAAAGTCAAAATGATTTGCACAGTCAGTTAGGACAGGTTTCCTCGAAGACATATATTCTCTTACGTGGTGTTACTGCCTATCCCATCCGAAGTTTGCCTTGACCGGAGGATGTTCGATGAAGGAAATAAAACGGCTTAAAGGCACTGACCTTCCCTTGGCGAATAACCCTTTTCCAATCGTTTCTGCTCTTTAGCAGGGAGTATCGTGGATTTAGGTTGCTAATTCCTCCTGAATGAAGATCAAATAAGGTCAAACCTGTTTTACCGCCGACAACACCAATTTTCGTCGATCTTTCGAGTTTTCTGAACTTCGATAATTCTTCACTCTCCGACTGGGCTTTAACTGGCAGCGATTTCTAGAACTGAAGGCACACCGATTCTTACAATAGAAAAGAAACTCCGCTTTTAAAACGAAAAAGTGTCATAAAATCAAATATGCACTTTCACGGACGAATTAAACCAAGAACTGCCCTGCGTCACAGGGAGGGATTGTCCTTTTATACCCTTTTGAAACAGGCCATCACAGGAATTCTCCCTCGCTAGAATATGACATCACTCCACCATCTCAAAACTATTACATCATGCCAGGCAGAGCCTCAATTACATCAAGGTCATGCGACAGTCGCAGGATACCCACGGGTACGTAGCACCTCCCTTCAAAAAAAATTCGGTCATGAAAAATTTTTTAACAATTAACTATTTGCAAAAAAAAATGTATAAAATTTACTACATACAGAGTACACATAGTATTATCATACAGCACCTTACAACTTACTATACAGTAGGAGTGCTAGAAATATTTAAAAAATCATTTCATAAAGAAATTGCAATGAACGTTCAAAAGCGAGTTAGACAATCAGCTCTCATCTTTTACCTTTGCATTGTTTCTATTATTGCCCACAACTGTCATAGTAGGAGACAGTTTCTCATAATATGGTATTATCATATTTATATGGCAAGGTTGTGTTGGCATTCAACGTTCTGTAATTTTTATCATATAATCCAGATCATTAATTTTAGACATAATTTCATAAGGAGCATGAAGTTTAGCTTGCAAATGATTCGTTTGCAGTCAGATAAGAACCAGCACCTTACCTCCAGGCTTAAATGTCCTCATTCTGGCTTCGATATCGTACAAAGTTTTCATTTTTTCCTGAGCCGATTTCAAATTTTCCCTGGCAAATCTACAATCTTTATGCAATCTGTCTTTAAATTTCAAAATATAGTCCATTAAATTAGTGTGAACCTCATTATTAATCCAATGTTCGCTAATAAAGCCAAAGATCCTCTAACTGTAGGCCCAAATACAAGTTCAAACGGACTGATACATAAAGATTCTTGTACCGACTCCCTTACTACAAATTGAATTAAGTATATACCCTCATCCCTATCATTTTCATTTTCCACACAATACGTCCTAATCATAGTCTTCAGGGTAGAATGAAATCTCTCCAATGCTCCTTGCGATTTTGGGTGGTATGCAGACAAAGTGAACTGCTTCGCTCAAAATGTATAAACTATCTATTGAAACAATCCAGACATAAAATTACTGCCTTGATTAGATTGTATTTCCTTAGGCAACCCAAAATACGTAAATAATTTTATAAGAGCCTTTGCTACAGTTTTAGTTGTTTTATTCCGAAGTGGTACTTCCTTTGGAAACCTAGACGCAGTGCACATGATAGTCAGCCAATACTGATAGCCAGTTTTTGTTTTTGGTAATGGACTTACACAACCAATATTAGCTTTAGAAAACAGTTCGCCGAATGCTGGAAGAGGTTGCCGTGTTACTGGAGTAACTTGATTAGGTTTACCCAGAATTTGGCAAGTATGACACGTTCTGCAAAACGTCGCCACATCTTTTCTCAAATCAGGCCAGTAAAAATGTTTTAAAATCTTGTCCACAGTTTTCCTTACCCCTTGATGTCCACCGAAGAGCACACTGTGCTAAAGTTAAAACCTCATTTCGAAAAACTTTTGGAACAACTACCTGGTGAACAATATTCCATTCATCACTTGCAGGAATTGTAGGCGTTCTCCACTGTATATAAAACCATATATAACCATTGAGAGTAGGGCAGATTCAAACAAGAGGAAATGATTAGAGAGTTAGGGGGCAGAAGTTTAAGAGTAACAAGAGGAGGAATTTCTTTACGCAGAGAGTGGTAGCTGTCAGGAATGAGCTTCCAGTAGAAGTGGTAGGGGCAGGTTCGATATTGTCATTTAGAGTAAAATTGGATAGGTATATGGACAGGAAAGGAATGGAGGGTTATGAGCTGAGTGCGGGCCAGTGATACTACGTGAGAGTAAGTATTGTCATACAGAATCTTACAACTTACTATACAGTAGGAGGACTACAATTATTAAAAATAATATCACTTCATAAAAAAATACAATGTATATTCAAAATCGAGATAGACAATCAGCAATCACATTATCTTTGCCTTTAAAATGAGTTATCAATATATTGTACTCTTGTAACATTAAACCTTTGTTACTAAATTGAAGTTTGATGTATTTCCTTAACCATTTTACTTAACCAAGCCCGGACATACAACAGAACCAAGGTAAGTTACAGTGGCATGACCGAATTCACTTTTAGTTAAATCAATAGTTAAGTTACCTTTTGAAAGCCTTTCCAAGAGTTTCTCCACCGCAGTAATGTCTGCTTCCCAAGTTTCATTTCCCGTAACTAAATAGTCAATGTACGCATAAGTATCTTTTAACCACTGAATCAGAGTTAATCATCCGCTGGAAAGTTCCTGAGCATCATCTTCAAGAATATTATATTCTCTTCATCCCAAACGGCAGAATGTTATATTCATACAACCCAGACGGAGTTACAAATGCTGAAATCTCTCTACCTCTATCTATCAATGGGACACACCAATAACCTTTCAGTATATCAATCTTTGTAAGGAACTATGCTTTTCCATATTTATCTAAACAATCATCCACTCGAGGAATTGGATATGCATCTGGTTTCGTTACAGCATTCACCTTCTTGTAGTCTGTACACAACCGAATACTACCGTTTGCCTTAGGCACCATAACGCCAGGTGAACTTCAATTCGAGTTGGAATGTCTAATATTATTATTCTCTGCCATATATTTAATTTCTTTCTCAGCAAGTTCACTTTTTTTTCATTTTCATCCTGCATGGATGTTGCCTTAAGTTTTTTGCAGCTCCAACATCTACATCACATGAAGTTACTGTGGATCTCCTAAGAACGCCTGCAAATATATCTTTATATTTAAAATCCTCAAATCCGCCGACACACCCAATTCTGTGCGGTGCCTCAGATAGATCTGCACACCCTGTGCACCCTCACATGGCAAAACTGTGGGCACCCCGAAATTCACTGACACTCCGAAATCGGTGTGCACACCCGTATTCGCCAACATGCCCTGAAACGTCCGGACATCCGCAAATCAATGTACAGCCCCTTTTCCATGTGTACCCCCAAACCCGCTGACATCGCCAGAAGCACATTAGATTTTCCGAGAGCAAAACTCATTTCAAACAGTTCGCGAAATAGCTGCCTCCATCTTAAAAAGTTCAAAGTTCTTAATGTGTTCATTATTAATGTATGTGCATTAATAATCATTAATGTGTCTGCATCTCTGAGTGTTTATATGAGTTCCAGTGTGTGACTTTGTGTCACAGAGTAGCTAGCAGACAGCTATGGCGCTTTTTCATGTCGGCTTGGCTACTGAGAACACTTGGCGAGGACAAAAGAGAGATGTGAGTACACTGGCTCGGGGAACTATGTAGCATTGCATTGTTTGTAATGGATACAGCAATATCATGGGCTTAACTCTGAGGAGGTTGAACAGGGAATGAAAGAGTGAACCTTTGAGGAGCGTTTGATGGTTCTGTGTGAAAAATGAGGGAGAAATCAGTTTGAAAGCTATCGAATATTGAATGCACACGGGACGGGACACAGTGGAGACCCGGGGAGGCAGGAGTGATTCGGCTGCTGATCTTGCTTTACGGATGTGCTAAGATTTAGGGGTATGGAAGCGAATGGGTGGGTGCACATGGATTTTGAGGTGTCCGTTGCTTTCGGGATGCACTCTAATTTAAGGGTGGAATGCGCGTTTACCGGTGAGCACAGATTTGCGGGCTCACACTGATTTGCACAGATTTGGGTGTGTCGGCGGATTTGGGGGTGCACACTGACTTGTGGGAGCCGTTGGATTTTGAGGAGTATCGAATCTCAAAGTTGTTCCGTTTATACAGACTTCAATCATAAATGCAATATGAACTTTGACTTCTTTTCTTGTTTTAGTTAAAAGAAGACAGCCGATCTGTGAACTATTTGAAATTAATCTTGCTCTGTGCATGTGGGAGTGTCCGCTGATCTGGGCAGGTGACGAGCCTCAAGGATGTTTCATTTGTACAGAAAATAATAATAAATGAAATTTGAATTTTGCCCTCTGTTCTGGATTATTGGGCAGAATGGCCTACTTCTGCTCCTAAGTCTTTTGGTCTTATGGTCTTATAACAGATTCCTGAGGCACAGCTCTGGTCACCGGCATCCGTGCGGAATATGACCCGTCTGCAACCACACTTTGCCTACTGTGGGCAAGCCAGTTCTGGATCCACAAAGCAATGTACCCTTGGATCCTATGCCTCCTTACTTTCTCAATAAGCCTTGCATGGAGCACCTTATCAAATGCCTAGGGAGATTATATTAGGGGCACGAACGAAGGGGGATAAATTGAACTGGAGTAAGAGACGCGAAAAGTCATGCGGGGTCAGGCAGAGACAATGGGTCTTCACACACACACACACACACACACTCACACACACACACACACACACACACACACACACACACACACACACACACACACACACACACACACACACACACACACACACTATCTTGCGCCTCTTCGGCTCTCATCCGTGTTCTTTACAACATACAGGGTGCCCTGATTAAAGCATCCTCCCCAACACGAGAGTGGTGAGTTTGATGGCGATATGTCAGTGTTAGGGGCGGGTCCTGGACGAGCCCCCAAATATTCTGAGTACGTCTGAGTCGCTGAAGTCGTTGAGCGTTTCATGGATAGGAAAGTGTTTATTCATCACCACAAACAGACATTATTTTGGAGACCCCCCTCGGTGGAGACCCCTAAACATAACCTTCATCAAGAGTTCATTCTCTTGAGGACATTGGTAAGAGTCAGTGATTCGGTGATTCAATACAGTTTCACAAGCTACTATGTCATAAATTACTGCCATATTCTATGTCTGACAAATTGTGCATATGTACAGTGGGAGCACCTTTAGTTGTTAAGACACCTCGGAAGGTTCAGTCACCATTGTTGGGAAAAACTAACTCCCACAAATGGTCTAAATATAAATTCATCAGTTTATTCTGAATCTGTCACAGCGAGGATGACGTAATTGGTTTGTAAATAAATTTATTTTTTTTCTTTTAAATCTGTTGAAATCTGTCTCCGTGTAGTCGTTAAATGATATTAAAAACCTCAGGCATGTGTAATCCCAACATCTCATTCCGAGCGATCGTCTGTAGCACAGGAGGACAAACCACTGGACAGAGAAAATGTCTGCAATGCTGGATAGGTACTTGAGTGTGCAGCTGTGGAGGCCAAGTCTTTATCTACAGTACAGTTGAGGCAGAGGTTGATAGATTCTTGGTTGTTTGGTGCATGAAGGGATACGGATAGAAGGCAGGAGATTGAGGCTGAGAGGGATTAGATCAGCTGTGATGAAATGGCGGAAAAGATGATTTGCCGAAAGGCCAAATTCTGCCCCTATGTCTTATGGCCTTACGGCAGAAATTAGGTCCGGACAGATTGACATTCAGGTGGTGCAGAGAGGATGACTGAGGTACTGAATGAAGAGAGGGCAGCGGCTTGTGCAGAAAAAAAAGAGAACCGAATCCGACTGATAATGGAGAGGGATGGGGGGGGTAGATTCCTCGGAAAGGGGATGCTGTAAGAAATACAGCACATGGACGTGTTTCCGGTTGTCTATGGGAGAAGAAATTGCGTTAGAGTGGTAAACTGCAGTTGTAGATTCATCCGTTTACCAGGGAAAATGATCAGCGTGTAATGTCATCCAGAATCCAGGTATGGAAAATAGCTGTGAATTTACTTGTACCCTCAACGGTAACCTGGGTGTTCATTTTTTGTGTCAATTTTTCCACGTAATTAAAATGCCCGCTCTGCAGAAGCATTGGATCTAATATCGTGTGTTTTTAAAATTTAAAATGTAGCCAATTGCAATGATCTAGGAACAGGACCGACCAATAATTCACACAGCACAGGTGCTGAATTCTATATCGTTAAACGAGAGAGATTTAAAATAAACAATATCCGCGTGCAGAAGCAGTTCCACTTCCTCTGGACGGAAACTTACCACCTCGCTGCATTTCACGTTCCGTCCTCTTCTTTCCCGCGTACTTCAAACTATCTGCACAGTGACACGAGGGAAGTTCAGGGAGGGCCTGCGGAATGGAGTCAAACATGTAGTGACGTTTTCTGGTCGACACTGTGGATCGAACACAAATCCAATTGTAAGTCTTCTTGGTAGATCAAATAAATTGCTGTATCATTCATATCTCTAGTAAATTCGCCATATATTCAAATACCCAGGTGGGTGAACGTCAGTAGCTGAGATTCGGAATCAAAACCTGCATCAGGCTTAATATCACTGCAATATATCGGACACAGAGTTTGCAGGTTCGAAATGAAACAACTCCAAATAATTAACAGTAGGCGAAGCATTTTTTTTAAGTTTTGAAAAGGCATTTGATTTGGCTCTTAAATTCGATAATCCTTTCCCTCGGTAGGTGTTCAGGCCTGCTTGGGTTTAGTTTAGTTTGGTGCCACAAAACCGTCAACGTGCATGAGAAATAACTTAATAAACGATTAGCATCGTTATGTTACCCGTTGGACGTCACCGAATCCACAGTTATGTGGGTGTCATCTGTGAGTCGGCTTCATCAAACAATTTCAACAAATGTACAGATAAATTACCTAATGGACCACTGACACATTAGCCCGTCTCCGTTCCCACCATTGACAATTTGTGCCATTTCTTGCAGTTGTGTTATTTTCATTCATTGTTCACAGAATATTTTCTACTTTTGCAAATTTTAGAAGACACAAGACTATGAGAATGTATCTTTTTGAATAATTTCTTTTGTTCGGGATTCACTGAGGAGAAGGATGTTGAACTGTGTAAGGTAAGGGAAACAAATAGGGTAGTGGCTGTACCGCTTGACAATAAGTACTCCTGTTTAAGTACTGTTGGGGAGGGTCAGCCTGCCTGGGGGAAGCAACAGTGGCCGTGCCTCCAGCACAGAGACCGGTCCAGTAGCTCAGAAGGGTAGGGAAAGGAAGAGGAAGGCAGTAGTGATAGTGGACACTATAGTTAGGTGTCAGATAGGCGATTCTGTGGACGCGGTCAGGATACCCGGATGGTAGTTTGCCTCCCTGGTGCCAGGGTTCCGGGATGTTTCTGATCGCGTCCAAAATATCCTGAAGTGGGAGGGTGATGAGCCAGAGGTCGTGGTACATATTGATACCAATGACATAAGTAGGAAAAGGGAAGAGGTCCTGAAAGAAGAATATAGGGAGTTAGGAAGGCAGTTGAGAAGAAGGACCGCAATGGTAGTAATCTCGGGATTACTACCTGTGCCACGCGACAGTGCGAGTAGGAATGGAATGAGGAGGATGATAAATGCGTGGCTGAAGGATTGGAGCATGGGGCAGGGATTCAAACTTTGGGATCACTGGGACCTCTTTTGGGGCAGGTATGACCTGTACAATAAAGACGGGTTACACTTGAATTCTAGGGGTCCAAAAACATGGCGGGGAGATTTGCTAAGTCTACTGGGGAGACTTCAAACTAGAGTGGTTGGGGGTGGGAATCAATTTGAAGAGACAAAAGGAGAGAGGTTAGTTCACAAATAGAGAAAGCTGGTAGACAGTGTGTAAGGGAGAATAGGCAGTTGACAGAAAAGGGAAGAGCTCAAACCGAAGATGGAGGGGAGAAGTAAAAAAAGACAATAAAGTTGTTTGCACCCTTAGGGTTAAACAGAGAGGAAGAAGTAGAGTGTTTCTTAAAACTATCTATTTTAATGTTAGGAGCAATGTAAGAAATGTGGTTGAGCTTAGAGCATGGATTGATACCTGGAAATATGATATTGTAGCTATTAGTGAAACATCCTTGCAGGAGGGGTGTGATTGTCAACTAAATATTCCAGGATTTCGTTGTTTCAGGTGTGATAGAATCGGGGGAGGGGGGCAAGAGGGCGATGTGTTGCATTGCTTGTCCGAGGAAATATTACAGCGGTGCTTTGGCAGGATAGATTAGAGGGCTCGTCTAGGTAGACTATTTAGGTGGAATTGAGGAATGGGGAGAGAGAATTGGTGGAGCAAATTTGTAAGGAAATAGCAGATATTTGTAGTAAGCACAAAGCTGTGATTATGGAAAATTTTAATTTTCCACACTGAGCCTGGGAAGCCCATTCCGTAAAAAGGCTGGACGGTTTGGAGTTTTTAAAATGTGTGCAGGATAGATTTTTGCCACAATACATAACGGTACCAACTAGACAAGGGGCAGTGTTGGATCTCCTGTTAGGGAATGAGACAGGTCAGGTGACGGAGGTATGTGTTGGGGAGCACTTCGGGTCCAGTGATCACAATACCATTAGCATCAATATAATTATGGAGAAGGATAGGACCGGAACCAGGGTTGAGATTTTTGATTGGAGAAAGGCTAACTTTGAGGAGATGCGAAAGGATCCAGAAGGAGTGGATTGGGACAATTTGTTTTATGGGTAAGATGTAATAGAGAAATGGAGGTCATTTTAAGGTGACATTTTGAGGGTACAGAATCTGTATTTTCCTGTTAGGTTGAAAGGAAAGGTTAAAAGATTGAGAGAGCCAAGGTTTTCAAAGGATATTGGAAACTTGGTTCGGAAAAGAGAGAGGTCTACAATAAATATAGTCAGCATGGAGTAAATGAGGTGCTGGAGGAATATAAAGAATGTAAAAAGAATCAAGAAAGAAATTAGAAAAGCTAAAAGAAGATATGAGGTTGATTTGGCAAGTAAGGTGAAAATAAATCCAAAGGGCTTCTACAGGTATATTAATAGCAAAAGGATAGTGAGGGATAAAGCTCGTCCCTCAGAGAATCACAGTGGACAGCTGTGTGTGGAGCGAAAGGAGATGGGGGAGGTTTTGAACAATTTCTTTTCATCGGTATTCACTAATGAGAAGGATATTGAATTGTGTAATGTAAGAGAAGCAAGTAGGGTAGTAATCGAAACGATAAGGATTAAAGAAGAGGAAGTACTAGAGCTTTTAAGGAATATTAAAATGGATAAATCTCCGGATCCTGACAGGATATTCCCTAGGACCTTGAAGGAAGTCAGTGCAGAAAGAGCAGGGGCTCTGACAGAAATATTTCAAATGTCATTAGATATGGGGAAGGTGCTGGAGGATTGGCGTATTGCTCATGTGGTTCCATTGTTTAAAAAGTGTTCTAAGAGTAATCCCAGAAATTATCGGCCTGTAAGTTTGACATCAGTGGTGTATAAATTCATGGAAAGCATTATTAGTGATGGTATGTATAATTATCTGGAAAGACAGGGTCTGATTAGGAACTGTCAACATGGATCTTTGCGTGGAAGGTCATATTTGACAAATATTCAATTTTTTGAAGAGGTCACTAGGAAAGTTGACGAGGGTAAAACAGTGGATGTTGTCTATATGGACTTCAGTAAGGCCTTTGACAAAGTTCCACACAGAAGGTTAGTTAGGAATGTTCAATCGTTAGGTATTAATATTGAACTAGTGAAATGGATTCAACAGTGGCTGGATGGAAGAGGCCAGAGAGTAGTGGTGGATTGCTGTTTGTCAGGTTGGAATCGGGTGACTAGTGATGTGCCTCAGGGATCTGTATTGGGTCCAATGTTGTATGTCATATAAATTAATGATCTGGATGATGAGGTGGTAAATTGGATTAGTAAGTATGCAGCTGATACTAAGATAGGTGGCGTTGTGGATAATGAAGTAGGTTTTCAAAGCTTCCAGAGAAATTTAGGCCAGTCAGAAGAGTGAGCTGAAAGATGGCAAATGGAGTTTAATGCTGTTAAGTGTGAGGTGCTACGTTTTGATAGGACTTATCAAAATAGGACATACATGGTAAATGGTGGGGCATTGAAGACTGCAGTAGAACAGAGTGATCTAGGAATAATGGGGCATAGTTCCCTGAAGGTGGAATCTCATGTGGATAGGGTGGTGAAGAAAGCTTTTGGTATCCTGGCCTTTATAAATCAGAGCATTGAGTATAGGAGTTGGGATGTAATGTTAAAATTGTGCAAGGCATTAGTGAGGCCAAATTTGGAGTATTGTGTACTGTTCTGGTCACCGAATTATAGGAAAAATCTCAATAAAATAGAGAGAATACAGAGGAGATTTACTAAAATGTTACCTGGGTTTCAGCACCTAAGTTACGGAGAAATGTTGAACAAGTTAGGTATTTATTCTTTGGAGCGTAGATGGTTGAGTGGGGACTTGATTGAGGTATTTAAAAGTATGAGGGGGATAGAGAGAGTTGACGTGGATAGGCTGTTTTACACTGAGAGCAGGGGAGATTCAAACAAGAGGACATGAGTTGAGAGGTGGCAAAAGTTTAGGGGTAACACGAGGGGTAACCTCTTTACTCAGAGAGTGATAGCTGTGTACAATTGTATCGGTATATGGACAGGAAAGGAATGGAGGGTTATGGGCTGAGTGCAGGTCGGTGGGACTAGGTGAGAGCAAGAGTTCGGCTCAGACGAGAAGGGCCGAGATGGGCTGTTTCCGTGCTGTAATTTTTATACGGTTATATGGTTATAGGGTTTCTCCCTCATTTTCCTCCCAAAACCATGAAACGCTCCTCAAAGGTTTACCCTTTCATTCCCTGTTGAACCTCCTCAGAGTTAAGCCCATGATATTGCTGTATCCCTTACAAACAATGCAATGCTATATAGTTCCCCAAACCAGTGTACACACATCCCTCTGTTGTACTCGCCAAGTGTTCTCAGTAGCCAAGCCGTCACGACAAAGCGCGTGCTCTGTCTGCCAGCTACTCTCTGACACAAAGACACACACACGAACGCATGTAAACACTCAGAGATGCATATACATAATGATACATTAATAATGAACACATTATGAACTTCGAACTTTTTAAGATGGAGGCAGCTATTTGGGAGTGAAAATCTATTTGCACAGCGGATTTGAGGATCCACACAGATTGGGGTGCTCTTGAATTTAGGGGTGTGATGAATCGCAAGATTAATTCATTTACTTTAATAACAAATACACTTTGAGTTGTGTTCCTGCTGTTTGATTTAAGGTGGAGGCAGCTATTTTGTGGTTTGTTTGAAGTGATTCTTGCTCTGGGGTAATCTAATCCAGATTAGATGGGGTAATCAGCACCATCCAGAGACAGAGAAGCAGTTTCAGCGACAGGTTACTGTCGATGCAATGCTCCTCAGACAGGATGAAGAGGTCAATACTCCCCAATGCCATTAGGCTTTACAATTTAACTGCCAGGACCTAAGAACTTTTTTTTTTTTTAAAGCTATTATTAATGCTTTTTGAGTTAGTGATTTAGATGCATATCATATTATTACTGAGTTAAGTATTGTATGTAATGAGTTTTTGCTACAACAAGTGTATGGGACATTGGAAAAAATGTTGAATTTCCCCATGGGGATGAATAAAGTATCTATCTATCTATCTATCTATCTATCTATCTATCTATCTATCTATCTATCTATCTATCTATCTATCTATCTATCTATCTATCTATCTATCTATCTAATGTGCAAGTGGGGAGTAAGCAGGCTTGGGGTGCGCACGGATCTGGGTATGTTGGTGGATTTGGGAGTGTCGGCAGGTTTAGGGTGAGCACAGATAAGGGTATGTGGGTGGATTTGGGAGAGTCGGCAGGTTTAGGGTGAGCACGGATCCGGTTATGTAGGTGGATTCGGGAGTGACGACAGGTTTGGGGGTGCGCATGGATTTGGGGATACACACTGAATTGGGAGCGAACACTGAGTTGTGGTTCATGCGGCTTTGCGGGTGTGCACAGTTTTGGGAGAACACACAGATTTGCAGATTAGCGCAGATTTGGGAATCCCGGTGGATTCGGAGGTTGTCGAATCTCAAGGTTGTTTCATTGATACAAACTTTAATAATAAATGCAACTTGAACCTTGACCTCAGTTCTTGCTATTTTTTAGGGTGGAGGCAGATATTTTGAGAACTGCTTGAAATGATTCTTGAAATGATAATCTATCTTGCATGTGGGAGAGTCAGCAGGTCTGGGGTGCACACATATCTGGGTATGTCGGTGGATTTGAGTGTGTCTGCGGGTTCGGCGTGGGCACGGATCTGGGAGTGTCAGCAGGTCTGGGGTGCGCACAGATCTGGGTTTGTCCGTGGATTTGAGTGTGTCTGCGGGTTCAGCGTGGGCACGGATTTGGGAGTGTCGGCAGGTCTGGGGTGCGCACATATCTGGGTATATCGGTGGATTTGAGTATGTCTGCGGGTTCGGCGTGGGCACGGATTTGGGAGTGTCGGCCGGTCTGGGGTGTGCACAGGTCTGGGTATGTTGGTGGATTTGAGTGTGTCTGCGGGTTCGGCGTGGGCACGGATTTGGGAGTGTCAGCAGGTCTGGGGTGCACACATATCTGGGTATGTCGGTGGATTTGAGTGTGTCTGCGGGTTCGGCGTGGGCACGGATTTGGGAGTGTCAGCAGGTCTGGGGTGCGCACATATCTGGGTATATCGGTGGATTTGAGTGTGTCTGCGGGTTCGGCGTGGGCACGGATTTGGGAGTGTCGGCAGGTCTGGGGTGCGCACATATCTGGGTGTGTCGGTGGATTTGAGTGTGTCTGCGGGTTCGGCGTGGGCACGGATTTGGGAGTGTCGGCAGGTCTGGGGTGCGCACAGATCTGGGTATGTCGGTGGATTTGAGTGTGTCTGCGGGTTCGGCGTGGGCACGGATTTGGGAGTGTCAGCAGGTCTGGGGTGCACACATATCTGGGAATGTCGGTGGATTTGAGTGTGTCTGCGGGTTCGGCGTGGGCACGGATTTGGAAGTGTCGGCAGGTCTGGGGTGCGCACAGATCTGGGTATGTCGGTGGATTTGTGTCTGTCTGCGGGTTCGGCGTGGGCACGGATTTGGGAGTGTCGGCAGGTCTGGGGTGCGCACAGATCTGGGTGTGTCGGTGGATTTGAGTGTGTCTGGGGGTTCGGCGTGGGCACGGATTTGGAAGTCCGCACAGATTTGAGGATTTGGCTGACTTTGGGATGTTTTGCTGAACATGGGGGTACACAGGGATTTGTGGATGTGAGCAGACGTAGGGGTTTGTCAGCGAATATGGGATTCGGTGGATTTGGGAAACCCACTGATGAGGGAACAAACAACAACACACACAAAATGCTGGTAGAACACAGCAGGCGAGGCAGCATCTCTAGGGAGAAGCGCAGTCGACGTTTCGGGCCGAGACCCTTCGTCATTCATTTTGATGAGGGGATAAAGATGGATTTGGGGAGGCGTGAAGATTTAAGGGGATGTCAATGATTACATGAGGAACATGCATGTGGGCGGGTGGTTGCAATTTAAACTTTGTTCTTGCTACTTTTAAGGTGGACGCAGCTATTTTCTAAAGTGGTTGAAGTGAATCCTGCTCTGTGAGAGTGTAATGTGTCGGTGTGCGCACGGATTTGGGGTCCACATGGATTTCCGGATGTGCGCATATTTCGGGACCTGTCGGTGAATCTGGGGGTGCATACGGATTTGGCGGCGAATGTTATTTTGCGGGAGTACACAGATTTAAGGGAATGTCAGAGAACGTGTGATTCCAGTGGAACTTTCGGGTGCCGGTTGCCTTTGGGGTGCACACTGATTTGAGGGTTGAATGAGGTTTTGCCAGTGAGCACAGATTTGCAGATGCGCACTGATTTGCACAGAGTTGGGGGTGTTGGCGGATATGGGGGTGAGCACTGGCTTGGGGAGCCGGTGGATTTGGAGGTGTGTCAGATCTCAGGGTTGTTCCGTTTTAATGTGTTACGAAAACCCCGTAACCAGGTAACTTACCAGCAAAGATAGATGGATCAGCTGAGTCGGATGCTACTATTTTCAAACGTTTTATTCAACAAGGGCACAAACGTATGGTTAATACAAAACATTCAAATCGTCAAAACTCAATCTAAAACACCGGTGTAACCATAATCAATCAGAAATAAGCTCTACAGTTGTCTAGGGGGGGGTAATACTGAGTCCAACGGAAGTCTTAAGAGTCACTCAGAAGTTTGCAGGCTTTTTCCTTTATAATTTAGAAAAGATGCACACTTGCCCGTCGTCTTGGCAGAGCAAATCCTTGGAATCAGGGGAGCAGACTTCCCCGTTGTTATTTTAAAAGCAGTCTTTCGTTGGTTTTAGCCACAGATTCAAAGTCGGAATCTAGCGTACGTGGCTTCCTTCAAAATGGCGTCCCGCTCCCACGGGAATCGATCTCGTGTCTGCTGGGTGCATCTGCTGGGTGCATCTGAGGGTCCTCCCCTCAGACCCGCCTTTATACTTCTTCACGGGATCGCAGGTATCAATCAAGTTGCAGGTAATGCGATCTTTCTCTCAACCAGCCCACTTTGCCCGAGGACTTTTCACGTGGTTTCCATGAGACGATAATCGAAGTCACCGTTATTCTGCTTTTTGAGAGAACGTGGTCTTCCGCACGTCTCTCTCTTTTGGGTCAGCTGACCCCCCCTTAACTAGAGTTCTTGCGATTTTCACAAAGGAGGGGGCCAACGGCATAACAAATGTAATAATAATTAATTCAATATGAACTTTAACCTCTGTTCTTGGTTTTTTTTATGGAGATAGCTATTTTGTGAAATGATTCTTGCTCCGGGATAATCTAATGTGCATTTGGGGTTGTATGCTGAAATGGAGCTGTGACGAGTCTCAAGGTTGTTTTATTTCTACATACATTAATAATCAATGCAAGTTGAAATTTGGCCTCTGTTCTTGCTTTGTTACGGTTTAGCGGCCGTTTGTGAAGCGTTTGAAATGAGAGTTCGGGAACATCTGCATTGCGGAGACAGATGGGAAGGGGCTGAACCAAGGGGGATAAACTGAATTGGAGGTGTACGGGCACGTGTATAGTCAGGCAGGGACAAGCAGAGACACAGACACAAAAAGACACTGACGCACACACACACACACACACACACACACACACACACACACACACACACACACACACACACACACGCACGCACGCACGCACACACACACACACACGCACTCAAAATTGCACTTCCTTATCCGCCTCTCCAGCTCTCAGCCCTGTTCTTTAACACATACGGAGTGACATCATTAAAACATACCCCCACACCCACACACCAGACTGCTCAATTTCATGGCATGTGATCGGGTTAGGGATGGGTCCTGGATGATCCCCCAAACGATCTGCGTTTGACTAAGTCACTGAAGCAATTGGAGGACTTAGTGGATATGAAATTATGTTTATTCATCAATACAGACAATTTCTTCGAGGCCCTCTCAGTAGAGTCCAACAAGCACAAACTACATCAACAGTTTATACTCTTGAGGAGAATGGTAACAGTAGGTGATTCAGTACAATTTCACAGGCACAGTGACATAATTTACTTCAATATTCTGTGTCCAACAACTGGTTCCTTTAAAGTACATATTTACAGTGGAAGCTCATTTAATTGGGAAGGCATCTTGGACGGTTCACGTTTAACTCCCACAAATTATCTAAAAATTATCAGGGATTGTACTTGTCTGACGTAATTGGTTTGTAAATAATTTAAAAACATTTATTTTAAATCTGTTGAAATCGGTCTCTGTAGAATTGCTAAATGGCTTTAAAAACCCCAGGCATGTGCTGCCTTAACATTTCATTCCGAGAGATCGCCTGTCGCACAAAGAGACAAATCACTGGGCAGAGAAAATGTCTGCAATGTTCGAGAGGTATATCAGTGTGGAGAAAATATTGTACATGTTCATTGCCGTCATTGGAGTTCCTGGTGAGTGAGCAGAGCAATTCATGTTCGGTATTTCTGTGTGTTAACCGATGTGAACCTGTTTAAGATAATGTTACAAGCTTACAACCTGATCATCATTGCACAAATATCCATCAGAGATATCGATCCTGCCAAGGTCACATTCTGAATTTTTATATTTAATAACAAGTGGAACTAAGTCCATGTTTCTCCTCTATCTCACGGGATCGAATAGAACGCTGGTCTTGCCTTGAATAACACCTTGTCCAGAGATGTCCCAGTGCTGGGGCCAGGGATCTCTCCGGGAAGTTGTGACTGGGAGATGTTTGCATTCTGAAGTACACTTTTCCGAAGTTATTGATCAGAGGGAAACCCTAGTCCTGTGCTTCACGTCTCCCTGTGGAGTCTGTCACAGTCGGATCCCACTGTCTGTTGGTCAATAATTGTGTCTGATCACCTGAACTAGTGTTCACGGATCTGCTGCCGTGTGTTATCGAATTAAACTGCGCTGTAGAATTAATCCATTAACGGAGTAACTCAGCCACAGGTCACTAAATGGTCCCTTCTTTCCCTCTCAAACCCGAAATAAATCGGGGCAGCGCTTCGACCTGAGGGAGGGTCTCGACCCGAAACGAAAGATGATTCAATTTCATGGATGCTGCCTGACCTAGTGTGTTCCTTCAGTTTTGTGTGTGGCTCCTCTTTGTATCCCTTCTCGGCCTCATCAGATGCTGATTTTCCAGAGTCCTGGTCAGTCACAGTTAATTCAGTGAAACCGGCCCCATCAGTGACTGGAATGGGGATCTGCACAGATCGTTGTTGTTCATGCAGATCGCTTTTATCGCCAACGATTCCCCACACATCGTATTCTCTCCACACTGAAGAAGACAGGTCAGAGACAGTGCGACCCATTTCTGGTGTTAGATTAGCAGCATTTTACAGACCCTAGCACTCCCAAGTTTTAGCTAAAGCCCGATCCCATGTTAATTCCCAGAGAATGTTTTCAGTAATGTCCAGTGTCTGCTCTCCCTCTCCAGTGAATGTAGTGGCGATTGTGATCCTGTCCCGGGGAAAGTGCGGCCTGTCTACCTGCATCACTCGCTACCTGGTGGCCATGGCAGCGGCGGATCTACTGACCATTGTCACCAACGTCATTTTGAATCGAATCAGAGTGTATTACTTCCGGTGGAGTTTTCTGGACATCACCCCTGTGTGCAGTGTTATCGATGTACTGAGCTTCACAGCCACACACTGTTCTGTCTGGTTCACCGTCACTTTCACCTTTGATCGGTTTGTCGCCATTTGCTGCCAGAAACTGAAAACAAAATATTGCACCGGGAAAACTGCGGCTGTGGTTCTGACAACAACCGGCGTACTGTCCTGTCTGAGAAACGTTCCCCGATACTTCATATGGGAACCCTGGATGATCATCGACAATGTACCGTGGTCCTGTATTACCAAGGACAATTATTTCACTGACCCCTGGTGGGTGGGATATGACTGGCTCGATACTGTTTTAACTCCGTTCCTCCCTTTCGCTGGGATCCTGCTGCTCAACGCTCTGACAGTCAGGCACATTTTAGTGGCCAGTCGGGTCCGTAAGGGGCTGAAGGGTCAGAGCAAGGGGGAGAACCGCAGTGACCCGGAGATGGAGAGCAGGAGGAGGTCTGTGGTTTTACTCTTCACCCTCTCCGGCAGCTTCATCCTCCTGTGGATGACAATAGTTGTAAATGTCATATATTATCAGGTCTCAGGAGAAGGAAACGATTTCAATGATTCTGAATGGATCTTTCTCTACGTCGGGACTTTCCTGATGAATTTCAGCTGCTGCACGAACACATTTATTTACGCGGTGACTCAGTCGAATTTCAGGGAGCAGGTGATCAGCGCGGTGAAATATCCCGTCACCTCGGTGCTTCAGTTCATTAATAAAGCCGCGACCTGAGTAGTCGCCAAGGCTCACATTCGTCTGCGGATATGTCCATCTATTCCCATTCATTGTCAGACATTCCCACAAGATGGCGGGGGTCGACTCAGATGCCCGTTTACTAACCCGATGTGTATCACACCAGTCTCTGCTATCTAGTTTAATGAGTGGCTAAATTAAGGAATTAAGTCAGGATTTGGATAAACGGCGGTTGGCACTGCAACTTGACATGATTAGTAACGATTGGTGGTTCACAGATAATAATTTTCCTTTATATACTGATGAGTCAACAGATTCTCCGGCTGAACAGAATATTTACATTGTATTAAACTGTTCAACCTTAAATCGACTAATGTGATTGGGAAAAAAACAAAGTAGAGTTACTGAGAGCGCGACACTGGGACATATTGCATAATCCAACAAGCCCATACTCCAAGCGTGATAAGAGCCCAGATATCCAAAACTAAAAACTCTCTTCCTGCGTGTTCCCACCCGTCCTCTAACACATTTTCAACAGCATGATAATGTCTCTGCCCCCTGAAATTAATCGGGTATGTTAATACCAAGTTCAGCTGCCGCAATTGTGAGGGTAATTATTCCATTTCACCCAGTAAAAGCGAAACATGGGACGACTTTACTGCATAACAACACAATCTTAAAGTCTATACTTGCATCACATCCAAGCATTTTAAAGCTGAAGATGAAGCTGATCCATAAGCCACACAGACAGAATCTAGAACAGATCTAATTAAACAATTCTAAATGATTAACAAAGACTTTCGTCTACCACCTAAGATTATCCACATAGACGGCTGAGGATATTTAATGCTCCTTTTTATTTATCAGTTATTATAACGATGTAGCGCTTCCATGTCAGCTTATTATCCACCCATATGCCTGAAAATCTTTGTACTGGCACGTCTTCAGTTTGATCGTATAAGTTCAAATCATCTGCAGATCAATTACTCATATTTGTAAAACACATAACTTATGTTCAGTTACTGAAAGCTTACATCGTCATCTATTTCCTTTTTTAAAACATATTAATAAATAATTGCAACTCCATACACTGAAATTGAAATTTCTACCTCTAATCCAGAAAGCTCCTTCATCTGTACATAGTAATTTACCGACGCTATCTCGGAAAATATCATTAATCATATTATTAAATAATAAAGGTTCGCAAATACCGTCTTGTGCGGTCCCATTCGCTATCTCATACACACCAGGATATATCTTTCCCACCCTTACTTGCAGAGACCATCCAAATGACAAAAGAAAAATCAGAAAAGTAATGATGCAATCTCCCCTCTCCTAATTTCCAAGAGTCCTTCCTTTAATAAATATTACATGCCTTTTCAATGTCAAAAGTACTGTCAGTGAAACAACTTATTTTAACTGTGCTTTCCTAATATCGTATTCCAAACATAAAACTGAATCCAATGTCATTCTCTCCTTCCAAAATATACACTGATAAAACAATAAATTGCCTCTCTCTTCAAAAATGTCATTCAACCCTTCCAGTACTACACGTCCATATGTTTACATAAATGAGAGGTTAACCATATTGGTCCATAACTAGAAAACAGACAGACAGACAGACAAACTTTATTGATCCCGAGGGAAACTGGGTTTCGTTACATTCGCACCAACCAAGAACAGGTAGAACCATAGCAATATAAAACCATAAATAATTAAATAATAATCAGTAAATTATGCAAAGTGGAAATAAGTCCAGGACCAGCCTATTGGATCAGGGTGTCTGACACTCCGAGGGAGGAGTTGTAAAGTTTGATGAACACAGGCAAGAATGACTTCCTATGACGCTTAGCGTTTCATCTCGGTGGAATGAGTCTCTGGCTGAATGTACTCCTGTGCCTAACCAATACATTATGGAGTGAATGGGAGACATTGTCCAAGATGGCATGCAATTTCGACAGCATCCTCTTTCCAGATACCACCGTCAGAGAGTCCAGTTCAACCCACACAACATCACTGGCCTTACGAATGAGTTTGTTGATTCTGTTGGTGTCTGCTACCCTCAGCCTGCTGCCCCAGCGCACAACAGCAAACATGACAGCACTGGCCACCACAGACTCGTAAAGGACCTCAGTCTCCTCAGGAAATAGAGACGGCACTGACCCTTCCTGTATACAGCCTCGGTGTTCTTTGACCAGTCCAGTTTATTGTCAATTCGTATCCCCAGGTATTTGTAATCCTCCACCATGTCCACACTGACCCCTTGGATGGAAACAGGGGCCACCGGTGCCTTAGCCCTCCTCAGGTCCATCACCACCAGGATCAATATTCATGCCATCAGGTTGGAGGCTACCCAGCCGGTACGAGAGCACCCACGCTCTGGTGGGTATTCATTTCAATTCCTCATCCCATTCCAATTCTGATGTCTATCCATGGCCTCCTCAACTGTCAAGATGAAGCCACACAGGTTGGAGGAACAACACCTTATATACTGGCTGGGTAGCCTCCAACCTGATGACATGAACATTGACTTCTCTAACATCCGTTAATGACCCTCCTCCCCTTCTTACCACATTCCTGATATATTTTTTTGTTCTCTCTCTCTGCCCATCACAGCCTGTTCTCCATCTCTCTCCGGCGCTCCCCTCCCCCTTTCTTTCTCCTGAGGCCTCCCGTCCCATGATCCTTTCCCTTCTCCAGCTATGTATCCCTTTCGCCAATCACCTTTCCGGCTATCAGCTTCACCCCACCCCCTCTGGTCTTCTCCTATCATTTCGCATTTCCCCCTCCCCCCCCCCCCCCCACTTTCAAATCTCTTACTATCTTTCCTTTCAGTTAGTCCTGACGAAGGGTCTCGGCCGAAACGTCGACAGTGCTTCTCCCTATAGATTAAGGGAGCGGGTGAAACTAACTCGGTTTGTCAGGAGCTGCAGCTGGATGAACTTCGGATCATTCGTGAGGCAGAGGCAGAAATAAACAGGAGTTACAGGGAGATAGTCACCCCTAAAAGTCAGGAGGCAGGCAGCTGGGAGACTGTCAGACTATCGTATTCCAAATATAAAACTGAATCCAATATCATTCTCCCCTTCCACAATATACTCTGATAAAATGATAAATTGCCTCCCTCTTCAAAAATATAATTCAACCGTTCCAGTACTCTACGTCCATAAGTTTACATAAATGAGAGGTTAACCATATTGGTCCATAACTGGAAGGATCAGACGAGGAGCTCCGAGTTTAGAATAGGTAATACAAGTCATTTTCCACAAGTTGTAAAAATGAACCACTTTAATATCCCACCTGTTTAATGATATATTTCTACTACATATGCCACATACGTTTAACTCACATTCACAACTCTATACGCTGCCCTTTTCCTTATAAAACTGGGAACACCAAGATATCTTTCTGCAGCTGTCACAATAATTTTAATTTCCCCAGTAGGACGAGGTGTTTGATCAGTACAATTCACTGTTGCATGCGGCGACTGAGGAAAACCCAAGTGCGGGACACCGGCACGTCGACTGAGTTGGGGCTGCTGGCTTAGACGTGAACGAAGAACAGCAAACCGGAGGAATCTTGACAAGGAGACGGGATTTACAGGGACTGTCTTGAAACTAGAGCGGAACATAGAACTAACGATTCTAATCAGACAAGGGACCGAAGTATCAAACGAGAATAAACCAACAAACTGGCAGCCTGTGATAGTGACGCCATCGTACTTATTTCACAGTCTCTGATGAAAACCTGGTGTACTGTAATAAAGTAAACTAGAGCAATTGGAAATCTAAAGACTGAAATCAGGGCATAAATCAGGGATAAAGGAGCGGTAAAGGTGAATAACCAAACGGAAACCTAACAGTACCCCTCCCTCAACGGGAGGCTCCAGGCGACCCCCACCCCCCAGGCTCGTTTGCATGGTCCCAATTAGGATCCGAGATGACAGAAGGCTCCAGGATAAAGGAGAGGGGAATCCAGGAACGTTCTTCCGGTCCGTACCCCTCCCAGTCGACCAGGTACTGGAGACCCTCCCTCTACGGCGAACATCCAATAACTGCCGGAAGGTGTACGCCGGATGGTCGTCGATGATCGGAAGGTAGGTGGGGTTAGAGGGGGTTCGGTCGGAGGGCATAACGGGCTGACAGAAACCGGTTTTAACTGGGAGACGTGAACTATAGGGTGGATCTGCATTGACGTAGGTAGTTTGAGCCGGATTGCCGTGGGATTGATAATGCTCTCAAACTCGAAGGGTCCCAGGAAGCGGGTGGTGAGCTTCTTGGGCTCGTTCTTGAGAGGAATGTCTCTAGCCGAGAGCCACACCATCTGCCCAGGTCGATACTCAGGAGCAGGGGTACGATGGCGTTCGGCAATTTTTCGGTTACGGTTGGCTGAGCGAGGCAGGGCCGTGCGTGTGTCTTCCCAGATCTTTCGGCACCTTGTATATGGGCCTGGATAGAGGCTTTTCCCCGGGCGCAGACGGAACATGCAGAGACACACGAACGGGTGTCGGCGTCCATGGAGGGCCATCAGAAATGTCTCTTCAGGAGGGTCAGAGTCCGATCGATCCCGGGATGGCAGGCGAATCGAGAAGTGTGCCCCCACTGGAGAACCTGCGATCGAGCAGAATCGAGTACAAAGAGGCGATTGGGAGATCCGATGCCTGGGTCAGGTTGAGTCCGTTGGGCCTCCGTGACTCTGGACTCGATCTCCCAGGCGAGGGCAGCCACTACACCGGATGGTGGAAGGATGGACTCGGGGCTGGGAAAACGGAAACGTATTGACGGGAGAGAGCATCGGGCTTCCCGTTTTTGGATCCCGGACCCCGGGCCTGGCGGGAATTCAGGCGTTCGGCGGACTGGAGTTATGCAAGGTTCTTGTGGTCTGTAGAATGAGGGTTGGCCCGATTGAAACCTACCGAATGGTGAATGCCTCTGACAGAGTTGTTGTGGAGAGGATCAGACCACTGGTGGGAGAGTGTAAGACTAGAGGACAGTCTCAGATTGGAGGGACATCCATTTAAAATGAAAGCAAGAGGAATATCTTTAGCTGGAGAATGGCGAATCTGTGGAATTCGCTCGTTGTCACAGGCAGCAGTGGGTGCAGTCCTTACGTATATTTAAGGGAGAGGTTGACAGATTCTCGACTGTTCAGGGCATGAACGGATATGGAGAGAAGGATGGAGATGGGGGCCAGTGGCGAACAGTAAATGGATCAGCCATGATGAAATGGCGGAGCAAACGCGATGGGACAAATGGCCTAATTGTGCTCCTGTAACTTATAGATTAATGGTCTCAATCAGGGCAGATCAATTTTCAATTAGTGACAAAGCATCGCATCGACCCTTGTGGAAGTCGAGTCCGGAAACTGCAGGGGCCTTAGCCTTTCTCCAGGAGTATTTAAAATGTCTTTAGACACCTGTGAGGTGCTGTAGATTAGCTTCCATTGTTCAAGAAAGGCTCTGACGATGAGCCGGGAAAGTAGAGGCGGATGAGCCTGACACCAGCGGTTAACTTATTGTCAGACATTCTAAGAGACAGGATATAGAAGTATTTCAAAGGTATCAAATGTTTCAAATGTGTAGTTAATGTAAGAGAAATGTATACAATATACAGCCTGAAATTCTTCTCTTCGCAATCATCCACGAAAACAGATTACCCCAAAGAATGAATGACAGTTAAATGCTAGCACCCCAAGTTCCCCCCAGTTCACCCCACCCACGCATAAGCAGTGGCAAAGCAACCATCTCCCCTCCACCCACCAGTAAACGAAAGCATCAGCGCCCTCCCCCCGAGCGTGAACGTGCAGCAAAGCGTCAATAGGGACACAGACCTGCAAAACCCCAAAGAGTGCACATTCACCCGGTAATTCAACATACCAGTCTCTCTCTCTAATAAGGGAAAAATGGGTGTCCCCGTTTCACAACGACAGCGGGGACATAACTAACAGCTTATGTTAGTTGTCCAGAGCCACGAAATCCCGGAATACTGAAGGCGCGCTGGTGTTTTAGCCCTCGTCCTTGGTATATCGAATAACGGCCAGTCGTCAGACTCCGAGAACGGGTCCCATTCCCGCAAAGAACCAAAGTCAGTTTGTAATTCCAGGTCGGGGTCTTCAAAAGAAACATGAAAGGTAAAGATAGAGATATTAAAATATAACTAGAGCTCTTTCAGAAGTTGCAAACAAGTAGTCGCTGTTAGGCGCCATTGTCCTCCTCAGCTCCACATAACTTTGGATTTCAATGGGAATATGGTAAACTGGGTTTGCAGCTGACACCGGGTTACAGAGTATGAGTGGCAGTGAAGCAGATTATCAAAACTTGTAGATGAATTTAGCAGCTGGATAAATGGGCTGACGGTTTTGCAGCTGGAATGTAATGAGGACCGATGTGAGGTGTTGCGCTTTGCCGGGAATAACAGGGTCGGACTCAGACAGTGACTGGTCGGGGATTGTGGTCTGCGGAGAGCAGAGGGATCCGGGAATACAGTTCCACAGTTCCGGGCAGGGTCATGAAGAGAGCCTTTGCCACATTGGCTTTCATGAATCAATGTACTGAGCACACGAATTGCAAAGTTATGCTGAAGTTGTAAAGGACGTTACTGAGGACAATCCCGGAGTATTGTGTGCAGTTTGTATCATAGAAAACCTACAGTACAATACAAGTCCTTCGGCCCACATAGCTGTGCTGAACCTGTCCTTAGAACTGCCTAGGCTTACCCATAGCCCTCTATTTTTCTAAGCTCCGTGTGTCTACCCAGGGTCACCTATCTACACGGAAAAATACATCAAGAACCTTGAACGATCAGAGCGAACATTTATAATGATGTTTCCAGGAGTTGAGGATCTGAGTTGGAGAGAAAGATTCAAAGGGTTTTGTCGCACCGGAGCTGAGGCTTTTCCCCCTCAGGTTGGGTGAGGCTTGAATAAGAGGTCATAAGTTCGGGGTGAAAGGAAAAGGGTTTAAGGATAAAATGTGAAGGAACTTCTTTACTGAGAGGACAGTGTGAGTGTGGAATGAGACGCCAGTGGAAGTGAAGAAACGAGGTTCCATTGAGACACGTGGACAGGTACATGGACGGGAGGGATGGTCCTGGTGCCGGCCGAAAGGGCCGTTGGGAAACAGACTATCACACTCTGGAGGAGACGCTGGGTATGTTGATGTGTGAGGAGTGTGATAACTCTACATCCAATCCCTAAGAATCTTCTCCAGAAACGTGTCTACCGCTAACGTGACTCTATATTTTCCAGGATTATCCATCCCCCTACTTAAATAACAGAATAAGTTCGATCAGCGCTTTTCTGAGATCTTACTCGTGGCTACAGAGAACACAAATATATTGGTCAAGTCACTTGTGATGTCATTTCCTGCCTCTCTCAATAATCTGCAGTATATCCTACCAGGCTCTTAGTAAATAATCCACCTTACTGCTCGATAAGAGACTAAACACTACCTCCTTTGTGGTCCAATACTGATACAAATTTAAAAGGCATTGCGATTAAGTATAGGATAGGAAAGGTTTAGTGAAAGTCTACTGCAACAGGGATAATAAGCTTCCAGCACCTGTCCCCATGTGACTATTCAAGCTAACTCATGCCCAGAGGAAATGGCTCACACGCAGGCAGATGGGATAATTTTGATGGGCACCAGTGCAGCCTGAAAGGGCCACTCTCAATGCTGAAACTGCAGGGTTTCATCCGAAACTTCGACAGTATTCCTCTCAGGAGATTGTGCCTGACCTGGTATGTTTTTTAAACTGTTGAATTCTAAGCGAAGTATATTTTGTGCAGGAGGTCTCCAGAGGAGATTCACCAGGAGTGTGGAGGATCGTAGTTCATAACTCCCAGAGTGCCTGCTGCCGGCTAGTGGCGCAATTTTCTCTGCATCGGCGGAGGCTGAGGGAGGTCTGGCAAACATCGCCGGGACAGACACTCGGAGGTGTGGACAGAGAGCCACGCCGGTCCCTGTAGATGCCGCGGCCGACGGCCACCGACAGCAGTATCGCTGAACTCCGCCATAGCGATAGAACAGACAAGGAGGGTCTGAGTTTGGGGCAGATTTCTACCAGTCCTATCGTAGTTCAGGCCCTTCACTGTCCCTGCTGTCAATGGCTGAGGAACCTGTCGGTCAAATGAGAAGATTAGATAATGTGAATTTCAGTCATGGAGAGAGGTGGGAATGTGAAAACAGCAACTATATTGCCTCAGGAAAATAGAGGCGGATCAGTTCAACAGGTTAAAGTACAGTTGGGTGTGTCATATGCAGAGACCTTGCAAAAAGTTAAACCTGACTCTGACTGCTAAACTTAATAAAGTGTTCCCAGTCAGGGAATAGACTCTGTACTGGTGGATACAACGGAGTTTGTGATGTTAATAATGGATGTGGTGAATTGCACTGATCAGACATCTCGTCCTACTGGCAAAAACATAAAATGATTGTGAAAGCTGCAGAAAGGTATCTCGGTGTAACCGGTGTTATGTTGGAAGCTGTAAATGAATATCTGATGGGTGGAGTATCTGCATCCTAGTCTGTCCCAGCCTGATTTTTCATCGTCAACACATTAAGAAGTCTATTTCTCATTTGTCAGAATCCCCCGATGGTTTGAGTATTCAGGAAAAGAGATTATTTTCAGTTAAGTTTTTTTCTGTGCAGGATTATATTGTCGTTTGGCGGGATTGGTCATTTGATAGAGAGGTAGTGCTGACAGTTTTATAAGGAAGGAGGCAGGGTGTATAGTTGTGAATGTGAATGAACCGTATGTGGGATTTGCTGTAGAAATATTTGATTCAGCAGGCAGTTGTATAAAACTGATTATGGTTTACAACGCTTGTGGAAAACATTCCACTGAGTTGTGAGAAATTATATTTTGTTCCCGCTCAGGAAGAGTTGTCTGCTGCTGAGATTTTAACGCAGTTCACTGAGTGTTTGTTTGCGGAATGATGGTAATGGTTTGATGAAAGATCAGTTTTTCAACTTGTGTGTCTGAATGGGTACGAGATTTAATATTCGCAGTAGTTCTAGAACTGCTGCAGAATGTTGACGAAGATGTGTATTTTTACAATGAAATGTTATGTCACGTTATTCAGCAAACTGAGATGGAAGTGATTCCCATTACAAACAGAATTAATAGGAGAAAGGCTGTATCACTGTGGACTGAGGAGTGTGCAGAGGCGATTAGGGAGTGGGACAAGGCGTTTAGGAAAGTGAAGAAGTATCAGTGTCCCAGTAACCTTATTAAGTATAAAAGGGCAGAAGCCGTGGTGAGGAAAGTGGTGAAGATTGTGAAAAAAATTTTCTGGGGACATACTGTGACAATATTTCAGGGGATCGGTAGGTCAGACGTCACCAGGACAGGATGATACATGTTATTGTTTGGTCAGATAAATGGGGATGCAGGCATATTTCGGGGTTTGCCAGTGAATCTAGTGGTGCGGACGGGTTTGGCGGAGCATCCAGATTTGCGGATGTGCTCAGCTTCAGGGGTATGTCAGCGAATGTGTGAGTGCACAAGGATTTCGTGGTGTCGGAGGCTTTGGGGTGGACACTGATTTGAAGGTTGGTTGAGGGTTTTCTGGTGAGCACAGATTTCTGGGTGCAGACTGATTTGCACAGAGTTGGGTGTGTTGGCGGATTTGGGGGTGAACTTTAACTTGGGTGAGCCGGGGCATCTGGAGGGATGTTGAATCTCGAGGTTTTTCCGTTTATCCATACTTTAATAATAAATGCAATATCAAACGTTCACCTTTGTTCTTGCTCTGTTTTAAATGGAGAAGAACTTTTTGTGAACTGTTTGAAATGATTCTTTCTCTGGGATAATCTAATGTGCATGTGGGCGTGCCTCCTGATTTGGAGCTGCGACAGGTCTCAAAGTTATTTCATTTGTACATTCATTACTAATAAATGCAATTTGAATTATGCCCTCTGTTCTTGTCTCTTTTATTGTTCAGGCAGCCATTTTGTGAAGGGTTGGAAGTGTGCAGTTTGCGGAGACAGATGAGAAGGGACTAAACCAAGGGGATAAAGTGAATTGGAGATGGACACGTGTACAGTCCGGCAGGGTCAGGCAGAGACAGTGGGTCTTCCCACACACAGACACACAAAGGTTTTTTTGCAGCCAGCTGGATTCGAACTCGGTAACTTTCGCTCCGAAGTCCGGCGCTGATCCCACGACAACACCAGCCAGAATAGTGTTCGTGATTCAATACAATTTCACAAGCTACAATGGCATAATTTACTTCAATATTTTGTGTCTGATAAATGGTTACTTTGAAGTGCATATTTACACTGGAAGCACATTTAATTGATAAGATAACTCGGACGGTTCAGTCACCTGCGTTGGGACAAATTAGCTCCCAATGGTCTTCATATTAATTGAATAGTTTAATCGCCATCCGTCACCGCGGGAATTTCACCTGTCTGATGTAATCGATTTGTAAATAATTTAAAATCTTTATTTTTAAATCTGTCCCTGTGAAGTGACTAAATTGTATTAAAAACCCGAGGCATGTGCTGCCTCAGCATTTCATTCCGAGAGATCGCTTGTAACACGGGGGGGGGGGGGGGGGGTTGGGGGCGGGGGGCATATCACTGGACAGAGAAAATGTCTGCATTGTTGGAAATGTACAGGAGTGTGGAGAAAAAGTTGTACGTGTTCATTGCTGTTGTTGGAGTTCCCGGTGAGTGAGCAGAGGGATTCATGTTTGGAATTTCTGATTGTTACCGGTGTGAACCTATTCATGATCATTTTACAATCTTACAACTTGATGATCATTGTACAAATATCCGTCAGAGATATCGATCCTGTCAATTCCACTTTCCGATTTTTCATATTCACTGACAAAGGGAACTAAACCTCTGAATCTCCTCTAACTCACGTGATAGACAAAACGCTGTTCTTGCCTTTAATGATACCTTGTCCAGATTTGTCCCAGTGCTGAGGACAGGTAGCTCTCCGAGAAGGTGGGACTGGGGAGGGGGGAGTTCATTGTCAGGTTCATTGTTTCTGAGTTATTGATCAAAGAGAACCCCTGGTGCTGTGATTCGCGTCTCCCTATGGAGTCTGTCACAATCGTATCCCACTGCCTTTTGGTCAATAATTTGGTCCGATCACCCGATCTAGTGTCCAGGGATCTGCTCACGAGTGTTATCGAATTGATCTGCGGTGTAGAAATAATCCGTTAACTGAGCCACTCAGTCTCTGTTTGCTAATACTGTTTCCAGTGTTTTCAATGTGTTTCTCCCCTCTGTATCTCATCTTGGAAACATCAGATGCTGATTTTCCAGTGTCCTGGTCATTCACGGTTAAGTCGGTGAAACCGGCCCCATCAGCGACTGGAATCGGGATCAACAGCGATCGTTGTTGTTCATTCAGCTCGTTTATATCACCGACGATTGCCCACACATTGCTTTATCTCCACACTGAAGAAAACAGTTCAGAGATAGTGTGACCCGTCTGAATCTAGATTAGCAGCCGTTCACAGATATCTTTAGCTGCAAATCGATCCGGTGTTAATTCCCGGAGAATGTGTCAGGTAATGCCCAGTGTCTGTTTCTCTCCCTCTCTCTCTCCAGTGAATGTAGTGGCGATAGTGATCCTGTCCTGGGGAAAGTGCGGCCTCTCTACCTGCACCACTCGCTACCTGGTGGCCATGGCAGCGGCCGATCTACTGACCATTGTCACCAGCGTTATTTTGATTTCAATCAGAACGTATTACTTCCGCAGGAGTTTTCTGGACATCACCCCTGTGTGCAGTGTTATCGATGTACTGAGCTTCACAGCCACAGACTGTTCTGTCTGGTTCACCGTCACTTTCACCTTTGACCGGTTTGTCGCCATTTGCTGTCAGAAACTGAAAACAAAATATTGCACCGGGAAAACTGCAGCTGTGGTTCTAACAACAACCGGCGCAGTGTCCTGTCTGAGAAACGTTCCCCGATATTTCACAAGGGAACCCAGGGTAATAATCGACAATCTACCGTGGTTCTGTGATCTCAGGGACAACATCTTCACTGACCCCGGGTGGATAGCATATGACTGGCTCGATACGGTTTTAGATCCGTTCCTCCCTTTCGCTGGGATCCTGATGCTCAACGCTCTGACAGTCAGACACATTTTAGTGGCCAGTCGGGTCCGTAAGGTGCTGAAGGGTCAGAGCAAGGGGGAGAACCGCAATGACCCGGAGATGGAGAGCAGGAGGTGGTCTGTGGTTTTGCTCTTCACCCTCTCCGGCAGCTTCATCCTCCTGTGGATGACAATGGTTGTAAATTTCATATATTATCAGGTCTTAGGGAAAGGATTCGATTTCGATTATTCTGTATTGATCTTTCAGTACGTCGGGTTTTTCCTGATGAATTTCAGCTGCTGCACGAACACATTTATTTACGGGTGACTCAGTCGAAATTTAGGGAGCAGGTGATCTGCGCATTAAAATATCCCGTCACTTCGATGCTTCAGTTGATTAATGGCGCCGCATCCTGAGTAGTCGCCAGAGGCGGCGGCAGAGTCTCCAGTCCGGGCTCCAGTTCCTCGGATTCACACGCCTCATCTCCCAACTGTTATTCCCGGGCGGATTGTCCCATCGACAGGCAGTTCAGGACGTTAAGATAGTGTGTGTGCTTCGGGAGGAGCAAAGTACCGTCCAAGAGAGTCAGAATCTCATTCTTCCTGCCAGATGCCAGACAAAGAACTACTCCGGAATGCCGCCCACACATTCGTCTGCGGTTATGTCCATCTATTCCCATTCCGCTCACCAACTTCACTGTCAGACATTCCCACAAGACGGCGCAGGTCGAGTCAGATGCTCATTTATTAACCCAATGTGAATCACACCAGTCTCCGCCATCTCGTTTAATGATTGGCAAAACTAAGACACTCCAACTTAATGGCGCATTCCCGTTATCAACTGGACTGGACTGTGGTGTGGAGAATTGGGAAATAAAATCCTTACTGCTTCTGTCTTCTAATGAAAGCTAAATTACTCCCAACAAATCCTATCGATTCTACATCATGAAACACAATACTGCGAATTTAATTAAATTCACATCCATGACTTAAGAAAGCGGTTAAAAGAAATCAATCAAGCCCTCCAAAGCCCTGCATGATTTCTTTCCTGATATGCTTCACCCTGAAATAGCATCTGTTGAATCGTTACATAATGAAAAAAAAACCTACACGATCCGGAAGCATGTTTTGCAGAATGAAAGAAGGAATAATTAAGCATAGTAAGTCATGGCGATATAATTCCTTCCCTTCTTGTTTCTCACATAAACCCAGAACTTTTATGTTCCCATTCTAGTTCATATCAATATAATTCCGTCCGTTCTTGTTTTACCCCTTTCTCCCCATACACCCAACACGTTTATGTATTCTGTAAAGGTGTACCCATTTTCCCATCAGTCTTTCCATTAGCTCCTAATTCTCAAGATACATAACTCTGAACTTCTGATTTGTTAAGTTAAGGGTCTTTATCCACAGTTGAACTTTTGTAACTCACAGTCAACCCATTCCTTCCCCTCAATACCTTGTGTGCAGGGACGTATAATGAGAAAATATATAAACAGGTATTGAATATGAATTAATGCCTGGTGAGTTTCCAACAGTAAATCTGACCGACTGCTAGAATAATGTGTTGAAGATTCATCAAAACGTAAAAGTAATCTGAACAAATATAATTTTACTTGGGAAAAAATTTCTTCACAAACCTTAAGCTTCAAATGATGGCAACCAGTTGAGCTGTATATACTGATAAATGGTTGCAAATTAATTTCTCTATCATTGTCTATACTTCAGGCACAATAATGGGCTACTGCAACATTCCCAGTTAAATTATCTTTCGTTCCATCTGTAAAAATGCTTAAAAACATGACATGATTAGTAATGATTGATGGTTAACATATCATAATAATTTTCCTTAATATACTGATGAGACAACAGATTCTCCGGCAGAACAGAATATTTACAATCTATTAAACTGTTCAACCTAAAATCGACTAATGTGATTGGGAAAAAAACAAAGTAGAGTTACTGAGAACGCGACACTGGGACATATTGCATAATCCAACAAGCCCATACTCCAAGCGTGATAAGAGCCCAGATATCCAAAACTAAAAACTCTCTTCCTGAGTGTTCCTACCCGTCCTCTAACACATTTTCAACAGCATGATAATGTCTCTGCCCCCTGAAATTAATCGGCTATGTTAATATCAATTTCAGCTGCCGCAATTGTGAGGGTGGTTATCCCATTTCACCCAGTAAAACCGAAACATGGGACGACTTTACTGCATAACAACACGATCTTAAAGTCTATGCTTGCATCTCATCCAAGCATTTTAAAGCTGAAGATGAAGCTGATCCATAAGCCACACAGACAGAATCTAGAACAGATTTAATTAAACAATTCTAAATGATTTTCGTCTAGCACCCAAGAATATCCACATGGACAGCTGAGAATATTAAATGTTCCTTTTCATTTCCCAGTTATTATACCGATGTAGCGCTTCCATGCCAGCTTATTATACACCCATATGCCTGAAAATCTTTATACTGACACGTCCTGAAGAGTTTGATCGTATAAATGCAAATCATCTGCAGATCAATTAAGCTTATTTGTAAAACACATAACTTATGTTTAGCTACTGAAAGCTTACATCGTCATCTATTTCCCTTTTGTTCAAACAGATTAATAGATAATTGCAACTCCATACACTAAAATTCAAATTTCTACCTCTAATCCAGAAAGCTCCTTCATCTGTACATAGTAATTTACCGACGCTATCTCGGGAAATATCATTAATCATATTATTAAATAATAAAGGGTTACAAATACTGTCTTGTTTGCTCCCATTCGCTATCTCATACAGACCAGGATATATCTTTCTCACCCTTACTTGCAGGGACCTTCCAAATGACAAAAAAAAAATTCATATAAAATGCTGCAAGCTCCCCTCTCCTAATTTCCAAAAGTCCTTCCTTCCATAAATATTACATGCCTTTTCAATGTCAAAAGTTCTGTCATTGCAACAACTTATTTTAACTGTGCTTTCCTAATATCGTATTCCAAATACAAAACTGAATCCAATTTCATTCTCCCCTTCGAAAATATACTCTGATATAACGATAACTTGCTTCCCTCTTCAAAAATATAATTCAAATATTCCAGTACTATACGTCCATAAGTTTACATAAATGAGAGGTTAACCATATTGGTCCATAACTGGAAGGATCAGACAGGGAACTCCGGGTTTAGAATAGGCAATACTACTGTCATTTTCCACAAGTTGTACAAATTAACCACTTTAATACCCCACCTGTTGAATGATATATTTGAACTACATATGCCACATACGTTTAACTCACATTCACAACTCTATACCTTGCCCTTTCCCTTATGAAACTGGTAACACCAGTTACATCAAGATGTCTTTCTGCAGCTGTCATAATAATTTTAATTTCCTCAGTAGGACGAGGTATTTGCTCAGTACAATTCACCACATGTTATAAACATCACAAGCTCCATTTCATCCAGCAATAAAGTATCTTTATTGAAAGAACTGTGAAGACGACACATATTCACTGACTTCACTGCCTGTTCTCTGTTTGGGAAAAGTTATCAAGTTTACCAGTGACAGACATGTTAAACTTTTTGAAGGCCTCTGGATAAGACACGTAGAACTTCACTTTAATCGGTTGAACTGAAACTGCCTCTGTTTTCATAAAGCAACATAGATACCATTTTCACATTTCCACCTCTCTCCATTACTGACTTTCATATCAACTAATCTTCTCAATTAACCGATAGGCACCTCAGCGAGTGACAGCAGGGGACAGCGGTCCGTCTGAGCTACGATAGGCCGGGTGGAAATCTGCCCCATGCTCAGCCCCTCTTCTTCTGCTCCTTCGACGTTGCGGAGTACACTCAACTGTACTTTAGCGCGTTGAACTGTAACTGCCTCTAATTTCTCAAGCAACATAGATACTATTTTCACATTTCCACCTCTCTCGTGAGTGACGTTCAGATGAGCTACTTGAACGACAGGTAGCTCAGCCAGTAAGAGCAGGGGACAGCGGTGGGTCTGAACTACGATAGGCCGCGTGGAAATCTGTGCCATCCTCAGCCCCTCCTCTTCCACTCCATCACCCTGGCGAAGTGCAGCCAGTTGCTGATATCAGCGGTATTAAGAAAAGATACAAAATTACACTGACTCATCAGTTGGGGTTCTAACTTTTACCTTAAGTACATGCGCTCTGCAATTAGACATTTCCCTCTGGGGGGACGAAGATACATGTTGTCCACTCTGTCTGCGCCTCTCATATTCCAATAAACTTCTGCCAGACACCCCTCAGGATCTACCGCTCCAGAACGAATATCCCTAATTTTCCAAACTCTCCTTATCTAGCCAGAATCCTGGCAAACCTCTATACCCACGGTCCAAAACCTCCATATTTTCCTATAATAGAATGGCAGCGCTTCAGATTCAGTAAAACTGCAAAATACAGTATCTGGCTGACACTGGACCACAGTGCCTCGACTACTAAAGACAGGCAGTCCCGACACCGCCTTTACCACCCACCCTGAGTAGCCACTTTCAGGGAGTTATACACTGGGATCCGCCACAGTCCCGCTTGATGTCCTGCGGAGTCCTCCAGCACAAACTATCCTTTGTATAAAATGCTAACGGGAGCTGAATGCAGTATTTCAGGAAACATATCAGGTCAGGCACCATCTAATGAGCGGATGATACCCTTCACTTTCAATATCGCCACCGGCACTTACAGGCCGTACTTGGTGCCCACCAAGACAGACCAGGGATCACCATTGCAAACTATTGTCTGTATTTTTCAAACTTCCTGATATTTTTCCTGCATTCCCAGATTCCTCTGCTCTCTGCAGACCACAATCTCTTACCATTCACCCTACACTGGCTGTTCCTGGCAAAGTGCAACACATCACACTGGTCCACAATTCATTGCACTACAAAATCTTCAGCCGATTTACCCAGCTGCTACAGACATCTTCAACTTTCGATAATCTACTTCGTTGTCCACTCGCGCTCTGAATCTAGGTGTCATCTGTAAATCCAGTTTACCATATTACCACTGAAATCCAAATACTTAAAGTGGCATGCAAAGGTTTGGGCACCCCTGGTCAAAATTTCTGTTACTGTGAATCGCTTAGTGAATAGAAGATGAACTGGTCTCCGAAAGTCATACGGTTAAATACAAAACATTCTTTTCAACATTTTAAGCAAGATTAGTGTATTATTTCTGTTTTGTACAATTTTAGAGTGAATAAAAGGAAAGGAGAACCATGCAAAATGTTGGGCATCCCAAAAGAATTAAGCTCTCAGATAACTTTTACAAAGGTGTCAGACCTTAATTAGCTGTTACGATATGGCAACAATGAATATAGAATTGAGACAGGTTTTTTTTTTAATCATCAAATGAATCTTTTATTAAACACTGCTCAAGAAAACATAAAAGTAAACAAACGACTTACTTAACCGGAAGTGGACTGCTATACGGCAGCTCGAACAGTTCTTATAACGAGAAACGGGAACTCAGTTCTTTAAAGTAGTAAATACAAAAGTCCAATTGATTTACACAGTCAATTAGGAGAGACTTTCCTTGAAGTACTAAATTATCCTACGACGTGACGTTACTGCCGATCCCAAGTGAAAAATGCCTTGCCCGAAGGATTTACGATGAAGGAAATAAAACGGCTTAAAGGCGCTGACCTTTCCTTGGAAAAACCCTGCTCCAGTCCTTTCTGCTCTTTAGCAGGGACTATCTTGGATAGCAGGTTACTGATTCCTTCCGAATGAAGATTAAGTAAGGTCGAACCTGTTGTATCGCCGACAACAACAATTTTTCTCCATCCTTCAACTTCCCAAACTTAGATAGTTCTTCACTCTCCGACTGGAGTTTAACCAGCAGTGATTTTCAGAACTGCCGGCATAACTTTTCTTACAGTAGAAATGAAAACTCCACTTTCGAAACGAAACTGCGGCATAAAATCAAATGTCAGCAGAACGAAGTCACTGACGAAGTCACCCTCTCCAAAATGTCAGCATCCTTCCAAAAGTGGGATGACCAGAACTGTATGAAATACTCCAGATGTGGCCGAGCCAGAGTTTTAAAAAGTTGCAGATTAATCTCCTGACTTTTCACCTCAATGCTCTTCTCCGAGCCTCTGTCAGGATCAATCGTCAAGCTGACGGCCATCGCTCCAAGGCCCCACATTACCGACAGGGACAGCGTGTGTGGTTTTCAACTTCAGACCTACCCCGCAAGGTGAATCCCCACAAATTCGTACCACCCCACCCCCCTGCTTCATCGGCCTCTTTGCCATTGCTAAGTCAGCAGCCATGCTGCAGTCCGTCTCAAACTCCCCTCCATTCTCCGCCGTATTCAACTCACCTTCCACGTCTCCCGCATACAGCGTATTATAGGCCACCACTGTGTCTTGTACCAAACCCCACTCCCTCCAGGCTCATCGATGGGTCAGAGGTGTTCACGGTGCGTCGGCTGCTGGACGTTCGTCACCGGGGGCGTGGCCTCCAGTACCTTGTGGACTAGGAGGGCTACGGACCTGAGGAGAGGTGCTGGGTCCCAACTCGTAATATCCTGGAGGCCTGGCTCATGAGGGACTTACATCGCCAGCACCCAGCTCTACCCGCCGCGACGCCAGGAGGCGTCCGTAGTGTGTGTGTGCCGGGAGCGGGGGTACTGTCAGTATCTCCAGTTGAACTCTGTCTTTTTGTGTGTTTCCTCCAGCCGTCAGTCTGTGGTTTAGCATTGCCATGTGTTCCTGTCCCCGCTCCTACTCTACTCCGTCCCCCGTGTTACTGAGTACTCCGTCTCTCATCTGTTTCTCATTATTACCTGTATTGCTGCCACCTGTGTCTCATTGTGCTCCACCTATCACCTGCCGCTCTGTTTATTGCTCAGTGTATTTCAGTCCGGTACTTTCACCGGTTTGTTGCCAGATTGTGTCAGTGAATTTTCCTGAGCGTTTCCAGCATTCGTATCTGTACCCTGTCCGTCTGAATATCGACTCTGCCTGTTTCCCGATTCTGGTGTTTGGATTTCTCTGGATGTTTTGATCTCTACCTGAATTTTGACGCTGACTTTGTTTGTACCTCGGGATTTGTGACTCAGTATATATCACTGTGTGCGCTGTACTGGGTCTGCGATTGGATCCCTACTCCAGAGCCTTGACAGAAATAGCGAACATGAATTGCTCTGCTCACTCACCAGGAACTCCAATGACCGCAATGAACAGGTACAATATTTTCTCCACACTCAAGTACCTATCCAACATTGCAGGCATTTTCTCTGTCCAGTGGTTTGTCCTCCTGTGCTACAGACGATCTCTCGGAATGAGATGTTGAGATTACACATGCCAAAGGTTTGTAATATAATTTAGCAACTCCAGGGAGACAGATTTCAACAGGTTTTAGAGTAAACATTTTTAATTTCCTTACAAACCAATTACGTCAAGCAGGTGCAATCCTCGCTGTGACCGATTCAGAAAAAAACTGATGAGTTATTATTTAGAACATTTGCTGCATTTAATTTGACCCAACAATGAAGACTGAACTTCCCGAGGTGTCTTAGCAGCTAATGGTGCTTCCACTGTACATATGCACCATTTGTCAGACACAGAATATGGAAGTAAATTATGTCATAGTAGCTTGTGAAACTGTATTGAATCACCGACCCTTACCAATCTCCTCAAGAGCATAAACTCTTGATGAAGTTTATGTTTAGGGGACTCTACCGAGGGGTTTTCCAAAATAATGTCTGTCTGTGGTGATGATTAAACACTTTTCTATCCATGAAACGCTCAAAGACTTCAGTGACTCAGTCATACTCAGAACATTTGGGGGCTCGTCCAGGACCCACCACTAACCCTGACAAATCGCCATCAAACTCACCAGTCTAGTGTGGGGGAGCATGTTCTAATCATAGCACACTATATGTGTCAAAGAACACAACTGAGTGCCGCAGAGGCGGTAAGAAAGTAAGTGTGTGTGTGTGTGTGTGTGTGTGTGTGTGTGTGTGTGTGTGTGTGTGTGTGTGTGTGTGTGTGTGTGTGTGTGTGTGTGTGTGTGTGTGTGTGTGTGTCTGTCTGTCTATACGTCTTAGTGTGTGTCAGTGTGTTTCTGTGCGTGTTTCCCATTCTCAATTCCACCCAAATAGCCTCCCTAGACGAGCCCTCTGAAATCAGTTTGAAAGCTATCGAATATTGAATCCACATAGAACGGAACATTGTTGAGACCTTGGGAGGCAGGAGTCATTTTTAATTGATAAGACACCTGGGACGGTTCAGTCACCTTTGTTGTATAATCTAACTCCCACAAATGATCTAAATATTATTCATTAATTTAATCACAATCTGTCATCGCAAGGACTGCACCTATCTGAAGTAATTGGTTTGTAAATAATTTTAAAACCTTTATTTTTCAATCTGTTGAAATCTGTCCCTGTGGAATTACTAAATGGCTTTAAAAACCCTAGGCATGTGCTGCCTTAACATTTCATTCCGAGAGATCGCCTGTCGCACAAAGAGACAAATCACTGGCCAGGAAAAAATATCTGCAATGATAGATCGGTAAATCAGTGTGGAGAAAATGCTCTACATGTTCATTGCCGTCATTGGAGTTCCGGGTGAATGAGCAGAGCATTTCATGTTTGGTATTTCTGTGTGGTAATCGGTGTGAACCTGTTTAAGATAATGTTACAAGCTTACAACCTGATCATCACTGCGCAAATATCCATCAGAGATATTGATCCAGTCAATTTCACATTCTGAATTTTCATATTTAATAACAAGTGGAACTAAGTCTATGTTTCTCCTCTAACTCACGGGATCGAATAGAACGCTGTTCTTGCCTTGAATGACACCTTGTCCAGAGATGTTCCAGTGCTGGGGCCAGGGATCTCTCCGGGAAGTTGTGACTAGGAGATGTTTGCATTCTGAAGTACACTTTTCCGAGGTTATTGATCAGACGGAAACTCTAGTCCTGCGCTTCACGTCTCCCTGTGGAGTCTGTCACAGTCCGATCCCTCTCTCTGTTTCAGTAATGCCCAGTGTCTATTCTCTCTCTCCAGTGAATGTAGTGGCATTGTGATCCTGTCCCGGGGAAAGTGCGGCCTCTCTACCTGCACTACTCGGTACCTGGTGGCCATGGCAGCGGCCGATCTACTGACCATTGTCACGAACGTCATTTTGACTCGAATCAGAATGCATCACTTCCCGTGGACTTTTCTGGACATCACCCCTGTGTGCAGTGTTATCGATGTACTGAGCTACACAGCCACACACTGTTCTGTCTGGTTCACCGTCACTTTCACTTTTGACCGGTTTGTCGCATTTGCTGCCAGAAACGGAAAAGGAAATATTGCATCGGGAAAACTGCGGCTGTGGTTCTAACAACAACCGGCGGACTGTTCTGTCTGAGAAACGTTCCCCGATTCTTTGTACGGGAACCCAATGAGATCATCAACAATGGACCGTGGCTCTGTATTACCAAGGACAATGTTTTCACTGACCCCGGGTGGGTAGGATATGACTGGTTCGATACGGTTTTAACTCCGTTCATCCCTTTCGCTGGGATCCTGCTGCTCAACGCTCTGACAGTCAGACACATTTTAGTGGCCAGTCGGGTCCGTAAGGGGCTGAAGGGTCAGAGCAAGGGGGAGAACCGCAGTGACCCGGAGATGGAGAGCAGGAGGAGGTCTGTGGTTTTACTCTTCACCCTCTCCGGCAGCTTCATCCTCCTGTGGATGACACTGGTTGTAAATTTCTTATATTATCAGGTATCTGGAAAAGGATTCAATTTCAATGGTAGTCAATTTCCTGAGTAGTCGCCAGAGGCGGCGGCAAAGTCTCCAGTCCGGACTCCAGCTCCTCAGATTCACCGCCTGATCTCCCAGGTGTTATTCCCGGGCGGATTGTCCCATCGACCGGCAGTCCGGGACGTTAAGATAGTGTGTGTGGGGGGAGGTGCAAAACACCGTCCAAGAGATTAGGTACCTTATTCTTCCCGCCAGATGCCAGACAAAGAACACATCCGGAATGCCGCCCGCACATTCGTCTGCGGATATGTCCATCTATTCCCATTCCGCTCACCAACTTCACTGTCAGACATTCCCACAAGACGGATTGTGTCAAGTCAGATGCTCATTTACTAACCCAATGTGAATCACACCAGTCTCCGCTATCTCCTTGAATGATTGACTAAATTTTGAAGTAGGTCGGGCATTGGATAAACGGCGGCTGACACTGCAACTTAAAGGCGCTTTCCCGCTGTCAACTGGACTGGAGTGTGATGTAGACAATTGGGAAATAACATCTTGACTACTTCTGTCTTCTAATGAAAGCTAAATTACCCCCAATAAATCATATCGATTATACGTATTATCCGATTACACGTATATACGTAATTGTACGCACAATACTGCGAATTTAATTAAAGGCACACTCATGACTTTAACCAAGAAAACGGTTAAATGAAATCAATCAAGCCCTCCCAGGATTGCAATGAAGCCTGCATGATTTATTCCCTGATATGCTTCACCCTGAAATGGCCTGTGTTCAACCGTTTCATAATGAAAAAGCCTGCACGATCCGGAAACATGTTTTGCAACATGACAAAAGGAATCATTAAGCATAGTAAGTCATGGCGATATAATTCCTTTCCTTCTTGGTTCCCCCATAAACCATAAACTTCTATGTTCCCATTCTAGTTCACATCAATATAATTCCGTCTGTTCTTGTTTTACCCCTTTCTCCCCATACACCCAACACGTTTATGTATTCTGTAAAGGTGTACCCATTTTCCCATCAGCCTTTCCATAAGCTCCTAATTCCCAACATACATAACTCTGAACTTCTGATTTGCTAAGTGAAGCGTCTTTATCCACTGTTGAACTTTTGTAACATAGAGTCAACCCATTCATTCCCCTCAATACCTCTGTGTTCAGGGTCCTATAAGAAGAACATATATAAACAAGTACTTGAATATGAATTAATGCCTGGTGAGTTTCCAACAGTAAATCTGACCGACTGCTAGCATAACATGTTTAAGAGTCATCAAAACCGAAATGTAATCTGAACAAATATAACATTACATGGGAAAAAATTTCTTCACCCACCTTAAGCTTAAAATGATGGTAACCAGTTGAGCTGTATATACTGATAAATGGTTGCAAAGTAATTTCATATCGTTTTCTGTACTTTAGGCAAAAAGAATGGGCTACTCCAGCATTCCTAGTCAAATTATCTTTCGTTCCATCTGTAAAAATGCTAACAAACTTGACACGATTCGTAACCATTGATGGTTAACATATCATTATAATTTTCCTTAATATACTGATGAGACAACAGATTCTCCAGCTGAACAGAATATTTACATTGCATTAAACTGTTCAACCTAAAATCGACTAATGTGATTGGGAAAAGAAAACAAAGTAGAGTTACTACGAACGCGACACTGGGACATATTGCATAATCCAACAAGCCCATACTCCAAGCGTGATAAGAGCCCAGATATCCAAAACTGAAAACACTCTTCCTGAGTGTTCCCACCCGTCCTCTAACACACTTTCAACAGCATGATAATGTTTCTGCCCCCTGAAATTAATCGGGAATGCTAATATCAATTTCAGCCGCCGCAATTGTGAGGGTAATTATCCCATTTCACCCAGTAAAACCGAAACATGGGACGACTTTACTGCATAACAACACAATATTAAAGTCTATGCTTGCATCACATCCAAGCATTTTAAAGTTGAAGATGAAGCTGATCCATAAGCCTCACAGTCAGAATCTAGAACAGATCTAATTAAATAATTCTAAATGATTAACAAAGATTTTCGTGTAACACCCAAGAATATCCACATAGACAGCTGAGAATATTTAATGCTCCTTTTTATTGATCAGTTATTATAACGATGTAGTGCTTCCATGTCAGCTTATAGTCCACCCATATGCCTGAAAATCTTTGTTCTGGCACGTCTTCAAGAGTTTGGCCATATAAGTTCAAATCATCTGCAGATCAATTAATCTTATTTGTAAAACATATAACTTATGTTTAGCTACTGAAAGCTTACATCGTCATATATTTCTTTTTTTTTTCAAACATATTAATAAATAATTGCAGCTCCATACACTAAAATTCAAATTTCTGCCTCTAATCCAGAAAGCTCCTTCATCTGTACATAGTAATTTACCGACGCTATCTCGGGAAATATCATTAATCACATTATTAAATAATAAAGGGTTACAAATACAGTCTTGTGCGGTCCCAGTCGCTCTCTCATACACACCAGGATATATCTTTCTCACCCTTACTTGCAGGGACCTTCCAAATGACAAAAAAAAATTCATATAAAATGCTGCAAGCTCCCCTCTCCTAATTTCCAAAAATCCTTCCTTCCATAAATATTACATGCCTTTTCAATGTCAAAAGTTCTGTCATTGCAACAACTTATTTTAACTGTGCTTTCCTAATATCGTATTCCAAATACAAAACTGAATCCAATATCATTCTCCCCTTCCAAAATATACTCTGATCAAATGATAAATTGCCTCCCCTTCAAAAATATAATTCAACCTTTCCAGTACTATACGTCCATAAGTTTACATAAATGAGAGGTTAACCATATTGGTCCATAACTGGAAGGATCAGACGAGGAGCTCCGAGTTTAAAATAGGCAATACATTTTCCACAAGTTGTAAAAATGAACCACTTTGATACCCCACCTGTTGAATGATGTATTTCTACTACATATGCCACATACGTTTAACTCACATTCACAACTCTATACGCTGCCCTTTTCCTTATAAAACTGGTAACACCAGTTACACCAAGATATCTTTCTGCAGCTGTCACAATAATTTTAATTTCCCCAGTAGGACGAGGTGTTTGATCAGTACAATTCACTGTTGCATGCGGCGACTGAGGAGAACCTAAGTGCGGGACACCGGCACGTTGACTGAGTTGGGGATGCTGGCTTAGACGTGAACGAAGAACAGCAAACCGGAGGAATCTTGACAAGGAGACGGGATTTACAGGGACTGCCTTGAAACTAGAGCGGAACATAGAACTAACGGTTCTAATTGGATAAGGGAACGAAGTATCAAACGAGAATAAACCAACAAACTGGCAGCCTGTGATAGTGACGCCATCGTTATTATTTCACAGTCTCTGATAAAAACCAGGTGTACTGTAATAAAGTAAACTAGAGCAATTGGAAATCTAATGAGTGATATTAGGGCATAAATCAGGGATAAAGGAGCGGTAAAGGTGAATAACCAAACGGAAACAAGACAGTACCCCTTCCTCAACGGGAGGCTCCAGGCGACACCCCGGGCTCGTTTGCATGGTCCCAATTGGGATCCGAGATGACAGAAGGGTCCAGGATAAACGAAAGGTGAATCCAGGAACGTTCTTCCGGGCCGTACCCCTCCCAGTCGACCAGGTACTGGAGACCCTCCCTCTACGGCGAACATCCAATAACTGCCGGAAGGTGTACGCCGGATGGTCGTCGATGAGCGGAGGGTAGGTGGGGTTAGAGGGGGTACGGTCGGAGGGCATAACGGGCTGACAGAAACCGGTTTTAACTGGGAGACGTGAACTATAGGGTGGATCTGCATTAACGTAGGTAGTTTGAGCCGGATTGCCGTGGGATTGATAATGCTCTCAAACTCGAATGGTCCCAGGAAGCGGGTGGCGAGCTTCTTGGGCTCGTTCTTGAGAGGAATGTCTCTAGCCGAGAGCCACACCATCTTCCCAGGTCGATACTCAGGAGCAGGGGTACGATGGCGTTCGGCAATTTTTCGGTTAGGGTTGGCTGAGCGAGGCAGGGCCGTGCGTGTGTCTTCCCAGATCTTTCGGCACCTTGTATATGGACCTGGACCGAGGCTTTTCCCCGGGCGCAGACGCAACATGCAGAGACACAGGAACGGGTATCAGCGTCCATGGAGGGTCATCAGAAATGTCTCTTCAGGAGGGTCAGAGTCCGATCGATCCCGGGATGGCAGGCGAATCGAGGTGTGCCCCCACTGGTGAACCTGCGGTAGAGCAGAATCGAGTACAAAGAGGCGATTGGGAGATCCGATGCCTGGGTCAGGTTGAGTCCGTTGGGCCTCCGTGACTCTGGACTCGATCTCCCAGGCGAGGGCAGCCACTACACAGGATGGTGGAAGGATGGTCTCGGGGTTGGGAAGGTCCTTCTCGGAAACGTATTGACGGGAGAGAGCATCGGGCTTCCCATTCTTGGACCCCGGACGAAAGGTGAGGGTAAACCTGTACCGGCCAAAAAATAATGACCAACGGGCCTGGCGGGAATTCAGGCGTTCGGCTGTCTGGCGTTATTCAAGGTTCTTGTGGTCTGTAAAATGAAGGTTGACCCGATTGAAACCTATCGAATGGTGAAAGCCTCTGACAGAGTTGTTGTGGAGAGGATCAGACCTCTGGTGGGAAAGTGTAAGACTAGAGGACAGTCTCAGATTGTAGGGACATCCATTTAGAATGAGAGCAAGAGGAATATCTTTAGCTAGAGAATGGCGAATCTGTGGAATTCGCTCGTTGTCACAGGCAGCAGTGAGTGCAGTCCTTACGTATATTTAAGGGAGAGGTTGACAGATTCTCGACTGCTCAGGGCATGAACGGATATGGAGAGAAGAATGGAGATGGGGGCCAGTGGCGAAAATTAAATGGATCAGTCATGATGAAATGGCGGAGCAGACGCGGTGGGACAAATGGCCTAAATGTGCTCCTGTATCTTATAGATTAATGGTCTCAATCAGGGCAGTTCAATTTCCAATTACTGACAAGACATCGCATCGACCCTTGTGGAAGTCGAGTACGGAAAGTGCAGGGAACCTAACCTGTCTCCAGGACTATTTAAAATGTCTTTAGACACCTGTGAGGTGCTGTAGATTAGGTTCCATTGTTCAAGAAAGGCTCTGACGATGAACCAGGAAAGTAGAGGCGGATGAGCCTGACACCAGCAGTTAACTTATTGTCAGACATTCTGAGGGACAGGATATCGAAGTATTTCAAAGGTATCAAATGTTTCAAATGCGTAGTTAATGTAAGAGAAATGTATGCAATATACAGCCTGAAATTCTACTCTTCGCAACCATCCAAGAAAATAGAGGAGAGCCCCAAAGAATGAATCACAGTTAAATGCTAGCACCCCAAATTCCTCCCAGTTCACCCCACCCACGCATAAGCAGTAGCAATGCAAATATCTCCCCTCCACCCACCAGTTAAAGAAAGCATCGGCGCCCTCCACCGAGCACTGAAACGTGCAGCAAAGCGTCAATAGAGAAACAGAATTTCAGAATCCCAAAGACTACACGTTCACCCGGTAATTCAACATACCCGGTAACACACTCTCTCTCTCTCTCTCTCTCTCTCTCTCTCTTTCTCTCCCTCCCTCTCTCTCTCTCTCTCTCTCTCTCTCTCTCTCTCTCTCTCTCTCTCTCTCTCTCTCTCTCTCTCTCTCTCTCTCTCTCTCTCTCTCTCTCCCTCCCTCCCTCTCTCTCTCTCTCTCTCTCTCCCTCTCTAATAAGTGAAAAATGGGTGTCCCCGTTTCACAGCGACAGGGGGGGACATAACAAACAACTCCCTGATTTAAGATGTTAAATGTCTGTTGTGTTGCTTGTTCCGAGCTCTGTGACCGAGGAACTCGGGTCTCCGGGCACACGGCCAGCAGCCAGCTCGCTGCGTTCGATCTTCCGTCTCCCACGACGCACCGATTTCCTGCAACGGCACCGACCTCGACTCCACCCGCCTCCAGAGCCACGAAATCCCGGAATACTGAAGACGCGCTGGTGTTTTAACCCTCGTCCTTGGTATATCGAATAACGGCCAGTCGTCAGACTCCGAGAACGGGTCCCATTCCCGCAGAGAGCCAAAGTCCGTTTGTAATTCCAGGTCCGGGTCTTCAAAAGCAATATGAGAAGGAAAGATAGAGATATTAAATTAGAACTAGAGCTCTTTTCGAAGTTGCAAACAAGGAGTCGCCGTTAGGCGCCATCGTCCTCCTCAGCTCCACGTAACTTTGGTTTTCAATGGGAATATGGTAAACTGGATTTGCAGATGACACCTGGATACAGAGCATAAGTGGCAGTGAAGCAGATTATCAAAACTTGGAGATGAGTTTAGCAGCTGGATAAATGGGCTGACGGTTTTACAGCTGGAATGTAATGAGGACCGATGTGAGGTGTTGCGCTTTGCCGGGAACAACAGGGTCGGACTCAGACAGTGACTGGTCGGGGATTGTGGTCTGCGGAGAGCAGAGGGATCCGGGAATACAGTTCCATAGTTCAGGGCAGGGTCATGAAGAGAGCCTTTGGCACATTGGCCTTCATGAATCAAAGTACTGAGTACACGAATTGCAATGTTATGTTGAAGTTGTAAAGGACGTTACTGAGGACAATCCTGGAGTATTGTGTGTAGTCTGGATCAGAGAAAACCTACAGTACAATGCAGGTCCTTCGGCCCACATAGCTGTGCTGAACCTGTTCTTACCACAGAAATACCCAGGCTGACCCATAGCCCTCTATTTTTCTAAGCTCCGTGCATCTATCCAGGGTCACCCATCTACACGAAGAAGTACCAAGAACCTTGAACGATTAGAGCGAACATTTTTAATGATGTTTCCAGGAGGTGAGGACCTGAATTGGAGAGAAAGATTCAAAGGGTTTTGTCGCACCGAAGCTGAGGCTTTTCCCCCTCAGGTTGGGTGAGGCTTGTATAAGAGGTCATAAGTTCGGGGTAAAAGGAAACGGGTTTAAGGGTAAAATGTGAGAGAAATTGTTTACTCAGAGGACAGTGTGAGTGTGGAATAAGACGCCAGTGGAAGTGGTGAAATGAGGTTCCATTGAAACACTTGGACAGGTACATGGACGGGAGGGATGGTCCTGGTTCCGGCCGAAAGGGCCGTCGGGAAACAGACTATCACACTCTGGAGGAGACGATGGGTATGTTGATGTGTGAGGAGTTTGATAACTCTACATCCAATCCCTAAGAATCTTCTCCAGAAACGTGTCTACCCCTAACGTGAGTCTATATTTTCCAGGATTATCCATCCACTTTCTTAAATAACAGAATAAGATCGATCAGCGATTTCTGAGATCTTACTCGTGGCTACAGAAAACACAAATATATTGGTCAAGTCACTAGTGATGCAATTTCCTGCCTTTCTCAATAATCTGTAGTATATCCTACCAGGCTCTGAGTAAATAATCCACCTTACTGCCCGATAAGAGACCAAACACTAACTCCTTTGTGGTCTTGTACTGATACAAATTTAAAAGGCACCGTGATTAAGTATAGGATAGGAAAGGTTCAGTTAAAGACTCCTGCAGCAGGGAAAATAACCTTTCAGCACCTGTGCCCATGTGACTATTCAAGCTAACTCATGCCCAGAGGAAATGGCTCACACGCAGGCAGATGGGACAATTTTGGTGGGCACCAGTGCAGCCTGGAAGGGCCACTCTCAATGCTGAAACTGAAGGGTTTCATCCGAAACTTCGACAGTATTCCTCTCAGGAGATTGTGCCTGACCTGGTATGTTTCTTAAACTGTTGCATTCTATACAAAGTATATTTTGTGCAGGAGGTCTCCAGAGGAGAATCACCAGGACTGTGGAGGATCGTAGTTCATAACTCCCAGAGTGCCTGCTGCCGGCTGGTGGCGCAATTTTCTCTACATCGGCAGAGGCTGATGGAGGTCTGGCAAACATCGCCGGAACAGACACTCGGAGGTGTGGACGGAGAGCCACGCCCGTCCGTGTAGATACCGCGGCCGACGACCACCGACAGCAGTATCGCTGAACTCCGCCATAGCGATAGAGCAGAAGAAGGGGGTCTGAGTTTGGGGGCAGATTTCCACCAGGCCTATCGTAGTTCAGACCCTTCACTGACCCCTGCTGTCACTGGCAGAGGAATCTGTCGGTCAAATGAGATGATTAGTTAATGTGAATTTCAGTCATGGAGAGAGGTGGGAATGTGAAAACAGCAACTTTGTTGCTTTAGGAAAATAGAGGCGGATCAGTTCAACAGGTTAAAGTACAGTTGGGTGTGTCTTATGCAGAGACCTTGCAAAAAGTTAAACCTGACTCTGACTGCTAAACTTAATAAAGTGTTCCGAGTCAGAGTATAGACTAGGAGGTCAGTGGATATATGTCCGCATCACAGTTCTCTCAGGAAGGATACTGTACTGGTGGATACAATGGAGTTTGTGATGTTAATAATGGATGTGGTGAATTGCACTGATCAGACATCTCGTCCTACTGGCAAAAACATAAAATGATTGTCAAAGCTGCAGAAAGGTATCTAGGTGTTACCGGTGTTATGTTGGAAGCTGTAAATGAAGATCTGATGGGTGGAGTATCTGCATGCTAGTCTATCCCAGCCTGAATTTTCATCGTCAACGCATTAAGAAGTCTGTTTCTCATTTGTCAGAATCCCCCGATATTTTGAGTATTCAGGAAAAGAAATTATTTTCACAGTTAAGTTTTTCTGTGCTGTATTATATTGTCGTTTGGCGTGATTGGTCATTTGATACAGAGGTATTGCTGACAGTTTTATAATAGACAATATGTGCAGAAGTAGGCCATTCGGCCCTTCGAGCCTGCACCACCATCTTGAGATCATGGCTGATCATCTACTATCAATACCCGGTTCCTGCCTTGTCCCCATATCCCTTGATTCCCCTATCCATAAGATACTTATCTAGCTCCTTCTTGAAAGCATCCAGAGAATTGGCCTCCACTGCCTTCAGGCAGTGAATTCCAGACCCCCACAGCTCTCTGGGAGAAGAAGTTTTCCCTTAACTCTGTCCTAAATTACCTAGCCCTTATTCTCAAACCATGCCCTCTGGTACTGGACTCTCCCAGCATCTGGAACATATTTCCTTCCTTTATCTGGTCCAATCCCTTAATAACCTTATATGTTGCAATCAGATCCCCTCTCAATCTCCTTAATTCCAGCATTAACAAGCCCAGTCTCTCTAACCTCTCTGCGTAAGACAGTCCTGACATCCCAGGAATTAACCTTGTGAATCTACGCTGCACTTCCTCTACAGCCAGGATGTCCTTCCTTAACCCTGGAGACCAAAACTGTACACAATACTCCAGGTGTGGTCTCACCAGGGCCCTGTACAAATGCAAGAGGATTTCCTTGCTCTTGTACTCAATTCATTTTGTAATAAAGGCCAACATTCCATTAGCCTTCTTCACTGCCTGCTGCACTTGCTCATTCACCTTCAGTGACTGATGAACAAGGACTCATAGATCTCTTTGTATTTCTCCCTTACCTAACTCTGCACCGTTCAGATAATAATCTGCCTTCCTGTTCTTACTCCCAAAGTGGATAACCTCACACTTATTCACATTAAACGTCATCTGCCAAGTATCTGCCCACTCATCCAGCCTATCCAAGTCACCCTGAATTCTCCTAACATCCTCATCACATGTCACACTGCCACCCAGCTTAGTATCATCAGCAAACTTGCTGATGTTCTTCTCAAAGCCTTCATCTAAATCGTTGACGTAAATCGTAAACAGCTGTGGTCCCAATACCGAGCCCTCTGGCACCCCACTAGTCACCACCTGCCATTCCGAGAAACACCCATTCACCGCTACCCTTTGCTTTCTATCTGCCAACCAGTTTTCTATCCATGTCAATGTTTTCCCCCCAATGCCATGAGCTTTGATTTTACCCACCAATCTCCTAAGTGGGACCTTATCAAATGCCTTTTGAAAATCGAGGTACACTACATCCACTGGATCTCCCTTGTCTAACTTCCTGGTTTCATCCTCGAAAAACTCCAATAGATCACCCTTGGTAAATCCAAGCTGGCTCGGCCCAATCCTATCACTGCTATCTAGATATGCCACTATTTCATCTTTCAGCAAGAGGACTTCGGTAAGAGGAAATCAGTGAGCCTGAGTACATGCCTGGGGAGGTAAAAAGGTAAGGTCAGTAGGTTATTTTTTCATTTATTCTGACTAATCTGGGATCAGGTAATGGGGGAGACAGTTAGAGCAGTGGTGTGCTCCGTATGCAGTATGTGGGAGGTCAGGGTCAACACAGTTGTCCCTGATGACCACACCTGCGATAGGTGCATCCAGCTGCAGCTCCTATCAGACCGAGTTAGGGAATTGGAGCAGGAGCTGGATGAACTACGGATCATTCGGGAGGCAGAGGCAGAGATAGATAAGAGTTATCGGGAGGCAGTCACACCGGAAAGACAAGAGGTAGGCAAATGGGTGACAGTCAAGAGAGGCAGGGGGAGCAGACAGAGAGAGAAGAGCACCCCTGTGGCCGTTCCCATCAACAATAAGTATACCGTTTTGGATACTGTTGGTGGGGATGACCTACCAGGAACAAGCTGCAGTGGTCCTGTCTCTGGCACTGATTTTGGACCCTCGACTAGGAAGAGGAAGAGGGAAGAGAAGAGAGCGGTAGTAATAGGGGATTCTATAGTCAGGGGGGCGGATAGGGGATTTTGTGGGGAAGATCGGGAGTCTCGGATGATATGTTGCTTCCCTGGTGCCGGGGTCCGAGACATCTCTGATCGGGTGCAGGTTATTGTCGAGAGGGAGGGCAAGAATCCAGATGTTGTGGTCCATGTAGGGACCAACGACGTGGGTAGGATGAGTGAGGGGGTCCTGCGTAGGGCGTTCAGGGAGTTAGGTGCGAAACTGAAGAGCAGGACCTCCAGGGTAACAATCTCAGGATTGCTACCTGTGCCACGTGCGAGTGAGGAAAGGAACAAAAAGATTATACAGATTAATATGTGACTGAGAGGATGGTGCAGGAGGGAGGGTTTCAGGTTTTTAGATAATTTATTCCAGGGCTTTGTTCCAGGGAAGGTAGGATCTGTTCCGAAGGGACGGTTTACACTTGAACTGGAGCGGTACTAACATTCTTGCAGGGAAGTTTGCTAGTGCTTCGGGGGGGGGGCGTTAAACTAAATTTGCGGAGGGCGGGGATCCAGAATGTGAGAGAGGATAGCGAGATGAAGAATAAAGGACAGGTGGGGATTACACGGTTCCGGAATATTAAGTGTGTAGTAGAGGAAGGTGGGGTGGAATAAGTGATAAGGAGGACTCATGTACAGTGGGATGGTCTGACGGAACATGGAGTTAAATGAGCAGAAAGAATAAGTTAATTTAGCAAGGACAACAAAATTCTAGGGGCGTATAGCCCGATGGGAGTTCGGGGAGCAAAGATAGGCAGAGATACAAACAGAGAGAGGAGAAATGGGTTAAAAATTCTATATCTGAATGCACGAAGTGTCAGAAATAAGGCGGATGAGCTTGAAGCTCAGGTTCGAATGGGTAACTATGATGTTGTTGGGATAACGGAGACATGGCTGCAGGGAGATCAGACATGGGAAATGAATGTACAAGGGTATACGTGCTATCGTAGGGACAGAAATGTGGGCAGAGGGGATGTGGTGGCCCTGTTGGTGAGGAATGAGATTCAGTCCTTGGAAAGGGGGGACATAGGAGCAGGAGAAGTGGAGTCTGTGTGGATAGACCTGAGGAACAGTAAGGGCAAAAGGACCCTTATGGGTGTTGTCTACAGGCCACCAAACAGTAGCATGGATTGGGTGCAATTTGAATAGGGAGTTAAAATTGGCATGTGGCAAAGGTAATGTCGCAGTCGTTATGGGGAATTTCAACATGCAGGTGAACTGGGAGAATCTGGTTGGTACTGGACCACAGGATAGGGAGTTTGTAGAGTGCCTACGGGATGCATTCTTGGAACAGCTTGTACGAGAGCCGACCAGGGAGAAAGCTATTCTGGATTTAGTGTTATGTAATGAACAGGATTTGATAAGCGATCTTGAAGTAAAGGAGCCATTAGGAGGTAGTGATCATAATATGATGTTTTATCTGCAATTTGAGAAGGATAAGGGCGGCTCGGAGGTGTCAGTGTTGCAGTTGAACAAAGGAGACTATGGAGCCATGAGGGAGGAGCTGGCTAAAGTTAACTGAACGGATATCTTAGCAGAAAAGACAGTGGAAAAGCAATGGAAGGTATTCCTGGGAATAATGCACAAGGTGCAAAATCAGTTCATCCCCCCGAGAAGGAAGGATTCAAAGGGGGGGGGGGGGAAGGGGCCACAGTGGTTGAGAAAGGGAGTCCGAGATTGCATATCATTAAAAAAAGGAAGTATGACAGAGCTAAGGTGAGTGGGAGGACAGATGATTGGGAAATCTTTAAGGAACAACAGAACTTAACTAAAAAGGCAATACGAGGAGAAAAAATGAGGTACGAACGCAAGCTAGCCAGGAATATAAAGGAGGATAGCAAAAACTTTTTTAGGTATGTGAAGAGAAAGAAGATAGTTAAGAACAATGTTGGACCCTTGAAGAATGAATTGGGTGAAATTGTTATGGGAAACAGAGAAATGGCAGAAGAATTGAATGAGTACTTTAGATCTTTCTTCACTAAGGAAGACGCAGGCAATCTCCCAGATGTATGGATGGGCCAAGGACATAGGTTAACAGAGGAAATGAAACAAATTGGCATTAGGAAGGAAACGGTGATGAGTAGACTGATGGGACTGAAGGCTGACAAATCCCCAGGTCCAGATGGTCTGCATCCTAGGGTACTAAAGGAGGTGGCCCTGGAAATTGCGGATGCATTGCTAATCATTTTCCAATGTTCCTTCGATTCAAGATCAGTTCCTGAGGATTGGAGAATGGCTAATGTTAGAGAGATAGATAGATACTTTATTCATCCCCATGGGGAAATTCAACATTTTTTTCCAATGTCCCATACACTTGCTGTAGCAAAACTAATTACATACAATACTTAACTCAGTAAAAATATGATATGCATCTAAATCACTCTCTCAAAAAGCATTAATAATAGCTTTTAAAAAGTTCTTAAGTAGTTTACTTAAATACATTAAATACAATCAACCCCGGCACTTTAACATATTTTACTCCTGGCGGTTGAATTGTAAAGCCTAATGGCATTGGGGAGTACTGACCTCTTCATCCTGTCTGAGGAGCATTGCATCGATAGCAACCTGTCGCTGAAACTGCTTCTCTGTCTCTGGATGGTGCTATGTAGAGGATGTTCAGGGTTTTCCATAATTGACCGTAGCCTACTCAGCGCCCTTCGCTCAGCTACCGATGTTAAACTCTCCAGTACTTTGCCCACGACAGAGCCCGCCTTCCTTACCAGCTTATTAAGACCTGAGGCGTCCCTCTTCTTAATGCTGCCTCCCCAACACGCCACCACAAAGAAGAGGGCTCTCCACAACTGACCTATAGAACATCTTCAGCATCTCACTACAGACATTGAATGACGCCAACCTTCTAAGGAAGTACAGTCGACTCTGTGCCTTCCTGCACAAGGCATCTGTGTTGGCAGTCCAGTCTAGCTTCTCGTCTAACTGTACTCCCAGATACTTGTAGGTCTTAACCTGCTCCACACATTCTCCATTAATGATCACTGGCTCCAAATGAGGCCTAGATCTTCTAAAGTCCACCACCATCTCCTTGGTCTTGGTGATATTGAGACGCAGGTAGTTTGAGTTGCACCATAACACAAAGTCCTGTATCAGTTTCCTATACTCCTCCTCCTGTCCATTCCTGACACACCCCACTATGGCCGTGTCGTCAGCGAACTTCTGCACATGGCAGGACTCCGAGTTATATTGGAAGTCTGATATGTACAGGGTGAACAGGACCGGAGAGAGCACGGTCCCCTGCAGCGCTCCTGTGCTGCTGACCAGGGAGGGAGAAAACAAAGAACTCTCGACCTGTCAGCCTGACATCAGTAGTGGGGAAGATGCTAGAGTGGGAAGATTCTATAAGGAAGGAGGCAGGGTGTAGAGTTGTGAATGTGGATGAACCGTATGCGGGATTTGCTGTAGAAATATTTGATTCAGCAGGTAGTTGTATAAAACTGATTATGGTTTACAACGCTTGTGGAAAACTTTCTACTGAGTTGTGAAAAAGTATATTTTGTTCTCGCTCACGAAGAGTTGTATGCTGCTGAGATTTAAACGCAGTTCACTGAGGGTTTGTTTGCGGAATGATGGTAATGGTTTGATTAAAGAACAGTTTTTCAACTTGTGTGTCTGAATGGGTACAAGATTTAATATTCACAGTAGTTCTAGAACTGCTGCAGAATGTTGGCGAAGATGTGTATTTTCACAATGAAAGGTTATGTCACGTTATTCAGCAAACTGCGATGGAAGTGATTCCCATTACAAACAGAATTAATAGGAGAAAGGCTGTATCACTGTGGACTGAGGAGTGTGCAGAGGCGATTAGGGAGTGGGACAAGGCGTTTAGGAATGTGAAGAAGTATCAGTGTCCCAGTAACCTTATTAAGTATAAAAGGGCAGAAGCCGTGGTGAGAAAAGTGGAGAAGATTGCGAAAAAGATTTTCTGGGGACATACTGTGAACAATATTGCAGGAGATTGGTAGGTCAGACGTCACCAGGACAGGATGATACATGTTATTGTTTGGTCAGATAATGGGGATGCAGGCATATTTCGGGGTTTGCCAGTGAATATAGTGGTGCGGACGGGTTTGGCGGAGCATCCAGCTTTGTGGATGTGCTCAGCTTTAGGGGTATGAGAGCGAATGTGTGAGTGCACAAGGATTTCGTAGTGTCGGATGCTTTGGGGTGGACACTGATTTGAAGGTTCATTGAGGGTTTTCTGGTGAGCTCAGATTTGTGGATGGAGACTGATTTTCACAAAGGGTTGTGTTGGCGGATTTGGGGGTGAGCACTAACCTGGGTGAGCCGGGGTATCTGGAGGTGTGTCGGATTTCAAGTTTTTTTTCCGTTTATCCATACTTTAATAAAAATACAATGTCAACTTTGACCTTTGTTCTTCCTATGCTTTGAATGGAGACAACCTTTTTGTGAACTGTTTGAAATGATTCTTGCTCTGGGATAATCTAATGTGCATGTAGAGGTGCCTCCTGATCTGGAGCTGCGACAAGTCTTGAAGTTATTTCACTTGTACATACCCTACTAGTAAATGCAATTTGCCCCCTGTTCTTGTCTTTTTTATTGTTCAGGCTGCCATTTTGTGAAGTATTGGAACTGTGCAGTTTGGGGAGACAGATGAGAAGAAACTAAACCAAGGGGATAAAGTGAATTGGAGATGGACACGTGTATAGTCCGGCAGGTCAGGCAGTGACAGTCAGTCTACCCACACACAGACACACAAAGGTTTTTTTGGAGCCAGCTGGATTCGAACTCGGGAAACTTCGCTCCGAAGTCCGGCGCTGATCCACGACAACACCAGCCGGCGTAATGTTCGTGATTCAATACAATTTCACAAGCTACAATGGCATAATTTACTTCAATATTTTGTGTCTGATCAATGGTTACTTTGAAGTGCATATTTACACTGGAAGCACATTTAATTGATGAGATAACTCGGACGGTTCAGTCACCTGCGTTGGGACAAATTAGCTTCCAATGGTCTTCATATTAATTGAATAGTTTAATCGCCATCCGTCACCGCGGGAATTTCACGTGTCTGATGTAATCGATTTGTAAATAATTTAAAATCTTTATTTTTAAATCTGTTGAAATCTGTCCCTGTGGAGTCACTGAATTGTATTAAAAACCCGAGGCATGTGCTGCCTCAGCATTTCATTCCGAGACATCGCGTGTAACACACGGGGGCCAAATCACTGGATAGAGAAAATGTCTGCGTTGTTGGAAATGTACAGGAGTGTGGAGAAACTATTGTACGTGTTCATTGCCGCTGTTGGAGTTCCCGGTGAGTGAGCAGAGGGATTCATGTTTGGAATTTCTGATTGTTACCGGTGTGAACCTATTCATGATCATTTTACAATCTTCCAACTTGATGATCATTGCAAAAACATCCGTCAGAGATATCCATCCTGTCAAATCGACTTTCCGATTTTTCATATTCAGTGAAAAATGGAACTAAGCCTCTGTCTCTCCTCTAACCCACGGGATCGAATCAAACGCTGTTCTTGCCTTTAATGATACTTGTCCAGATTTGTCCCAGTGCTGAGGACAGGTAGCTCTCCGAGAAGGTGTGACTGGGGGGGGGGGGCAGTTGGGGTTCATTGTCAGGTTCACTGTTTCTGAGTTATTGATCAAAGACAGCCCCTGGTGCTGTGTTTCGCGTCTCCCTGTGGAGTCTGTCACAATCGTATCCCGCTGCCTTTTGGTCCATAATTTGTTCTGATCACCCGATCCGGTGTCCAGGGAGCTGCTCACGTCTGTTATCGAATTGATCTGCGGTGTAGAATTAATCCGTTACCTGAGCCACTCAATCTCTGTTTGCTAATACAGTTTCCAGTGTTTTCAGTGTGTTTCTCCCCTCTGTATCTCATCTTGGAAACATCAGATGCTGATTTTCCAGAGTCCTGGTCAGTCACGGTTAAGTCAGTGAAACCGGCCCCATCAGCGACTGGAATCGGGATCAGCAGCGATCGTTGTTGCTCATTCAGCTCGTTTATATCGCCGACGATTGCCCAGACATTGCTTTATCTCCACACTGAGGAAAACAGTTCAGAGATAGTGTGACCCGTGTCTGGTGCTAGATTAGCAGCCGTTCACAGACATCTTTAGCTGCAACTCGATCCGGTGTTAATTTCCGGAGAATGTGTCAAGCAATGCCCAGTGTCTGTTTCTCTCCCTCTCTCTCTCTCTCCAGTGAATTTAGTAGCGATTGTGATCCTGTCCCGGGGAAAGTGCGGCCTCTCTACCTGCACCACTCGCTACCTGGTGGCCATGGCAGCGGCGGATTTATTGACCGTTGTCACCAGCGTCATTTTGTTTCCAATCAGAATGTATTACTTCCCGTGGAGTTTTCTGGACATCACCCCTATGTGCAGTGTTATCGATGTACTGAGGTTCACAGCCACACACTGTTCTGTCTGGTTCACCGTCACTTTCACCTTTGATCGGTTTGTCGCCATTTGCTGCCAGAAACTGAAAACAAAATATTGCACCGGGAAAACTGCGGCTGGGTTTTTAACAGCAACCGGCGTACTGTTCTGTTTGAAAAACGTTCCCCGATACTTCACATGGGAACCCCGGATGATCATCGACAGTGTACCGTGGTTGTGTGATCTCAGGGACAATGTTTTCACTGACCCCGGGTGGGTAGGGTATGACTGGCTCGATATGGTTTTAACTCCGTTCCTCCCTTTCGCTGTGATCCTGCTGCTCAACGCTCTGACAGTCAGACACATTTTAGTGGCCAGTCGGGTCCGTAAGGGGCTGAAGGGTCAGAGCAAGGGGGAGAACCGCAGTGACCCGGAGATGGAGAGCAGGAGGAGGTCTGTGGTTTTACTCTTCACCCTCTCCGGCAGCTTCATCCTCCTGTGGATGACACATTTTGTAAATGTCATATATTATCAGGTCTCAGGAAAAGGATTCGGATTCAATGATTCTGAATGGATCTTTCACTACGTCGGAGTTTTACTGAGAGATTTCAGCTGCTGCACGAACACATTTATTTACGCGGTGACTCAGTCGAAATTCAGGGAGCAGGTGATCAGCGCGGTGAAATATCCGGTCACCTCGGTGCTTCAGTTCATTAATAAAGCCGCGTCCTGAGCACAAGCCAAAGGCGGTTGCAGTGAGGGTTCCATCTCCTCACATTCACCCCCTGATCACCCAGGTGTTATTCCCGGCAGGTTGTCGCATCGACCGGCAGCTCTGGAACGTTAGGATAGTATGTGTTTTGTGAGGGGCAAGGCACCGTCCTGGAGACTCAGTACCGCATTGGACCGGCCAGATGACAGTCAAAGACCTGCACCGAAACGCTGTCCAGCCATTGGTCTGTGCATATGTCCATCTATTCCCTTTGCGGCCAATCAACCTTACAGACCATAAAACGGCGGGGATCTAGTCGATTACTGGCTGCCTAATCCATTGTCAATCACACTACTCTCCGCCTTCCCCTTGAATGATTTGCTAATGTAACGAAATGGGGCGGGTTTTGGATAAAAGGCGTTTGACAGATCAAATTAAAGTCGCATTCCCGCCGGTAACTGGACTGGAGTGTGGTGCAGAGAATTAGAAAATAAAACCTTCACTGCTTCTTTTTTGAATAAATGTCTTTCCCTTCTTGTTTTACTCCATTCCCCCATTAAGCTCACAGTTACGCATTCTGCAGTGGTGTTTCCTTTATGCTCATTATCCCAACAGTCTTGCTATAATTGTCAATCCCACCAACCCCTTAGCTTTTGATTTGCCGGGTGGAAGGTCTTTATCCACCGTTGGAATTGTATCAGCTTTTGTAACTCAATCTCTCCGTGCAGGTTGAGACCCATAAGAAGACCCATAAAACTCATAAGATGTGGGCCAATGAGTTTCCAACAGTAAATCTGACCGACCGCTAGAATACATTGTTTTAAGAATCATCAAAACCGAAAAGGCATGTGAATAAATTAGAGATTTACACGGCCAAATTTCCTCCACCCAGTGTAAGCTTAAAATGATGGCAACAAATTCTTCTCTATGTACTGATATAATGTTTCGTAAGTTGTTTCTTTGTCGTTACCTGTAATTAAGGCACAGAAACAGCCAGAGGAACATCTCAGTTGTTATCTTTTGATTTTTCTGCAACAGTTAATATATCATAATATTTTTCCAAAATATACTGATGAACCAACAAACTCTCGGACATAGCAGAATTCGTAGACTTATTAAAATGTGACCTAAAATCAGCTAGTCGGATGCAGAACAAGATGGGGTTTGAGAGAACGTGACATTGGGGAATATTGCATAATCCCACATTCCCATCTTCCAAGCGCGATAAGATCCCAGCCACCTAAACTTGAAAACGCTCTTCGTGTGATGTTGCCAACCATCCTCGAACACAACTTCAACAGGATGGTAATTTATTTGTCCCGTCTGATGAATCCAGTTTGTTAATATCAACTGCAATCTCTTCAATTATACTTTGCTCATTTCAACCAGTAAAGCTGAAACAGGGGACCACCTTATTGAGCCAGAACACTTCCGAACACTTTAAAATTGAAGATGACGCTGATCTACAAGTCACACAGCCATAATCAAGAACAGATCCAATTAAATAAATGAACATGGTCCACAATGATATTCATGTAGCTCCCCAGAATACCCATATAGACAACTGAGAATATTTAATGTTATTATTTTCTGCTATGATGCTTCCATGCCAGCTGATTATCCATCCACATGCCTGGAAATCTTCCCGCTGTCACGTCTTGAAGAGTTTGACCATATCATTTCAAATCAACTGCATGCCTATTAATCACATTTATAAAACACAGAACTTGTTCAGGAGCGACTGAAAGCTTAAATTCTCATATATTTGCCGACTGTTCAAAATTATTAGCTGCTAATTGGATCCAACATACTGTATACTTGCAATTTATACCTCTAAGCCATAGAGCTCCATCATCTGCATATAGTGATTTACACACCTCAGTGCCTGTCTCAGAGAGAATATCATTAATCATAACATTAGATAATAAATGGTTACAAATACGGCGTTGTGGGTTCCCACCCGTACCAGCACTGACCGTCCTAATATAAAACTCAGTCTCCTGCTCAATCCTCATTTCCATAAAACCATAAGACTTTATGGGCCATCCGACCCATAGACTCTGCTCCACCATTCGCTCATGGCTGATCCTTTCTTTCCACCCTCCTCAACCCCAGCTACCGGCCTTCCCCCCTGAACCTTTGATGCCACGTCCAATCAAGAAACTATCAATGTCTGCCTTAAATGCACCCAACGTTGTGGGCTCTGCAGCTGCATGTGGCAAGAAATTCCACCAATTCACCATCCTTTGTCTGAAAGATTCCCCGCATCTCTGTTTTGAAAAGGCGCCCCTCTCTCCTGAGACGATGCCCTCTTATCCAAAACTCTCCCACCATGGGAAACATCCTTTCTATAATTCAATCTAAATTACTCCCGGACTCCGCCTCCCGCTACGGACATGCAGGACTTAGTTGCTTATTGTCCGTCTTTAATCTCTCCCTTTTCCGATTCAAACTTTCAAATCTTAACTTTATTCAGTCGAATTTGTATCACATTAGTTATAATTATGGCTATTTCGAACAGCACTAGACGAAATCCCGACCCCTCTAACGGAAAATCTAAACAAAGCTGACGAGTTCTCGGAAGAACCCCCTTGGGTCAAGCGATTGAAATCTCGAATCGCCGGTATCTGCACTGAAATAACTCAACTAAAAGAGAAATTTGAAGAAGAAATTGACTCTCTGAGCCTCGATCTTAAAGAAGTTAATCGAAATGCGGCTGACCATTCTTCTCGTTTGGAAAAGGCTCAACAACGGATCGTGGGTTTGGAAGTTCGATCGCGTCGGAATAATATTAAAATTGTTGGATTAAAAGAGAAATCAGAATCTGCCGACACACTGGATTATTTTGCTAAAATGATTCAGTCTTTATTTCCGGAGGTTTTCTCGCAACCCCCGGAGCTTGACTCGGCTCACAGAACCGGCGCTTTAAAAATCTTTGGATGAAGGTAAAAACCGGTATGCCGTTGTGCGTTTTTTCCGTCTTGGAGACAAGGACCGCATTATTAAACTTGCAAGAAAACAAAGATCATTTCAATTTCAAGGTTCAGAAGTTTGTTTTTTTTCAAGATTTTCCACGTGAAATTGTTGAGAAACTTTCTGCATTTGACTCTTCTATGAAATTACTTTTCAAAAAAAGCTCTTTCCATTCTTACAATAGCCAGCCAAATTAAGGCTTTTTGTTAAAAATTCTGGTGTTTGTATTTTTGATGATCCAGCCGAAGCATTGCGTTTTATTAACTCTTTGTCTGACGAGTCGGATGTCGAATCTGACGCTTGAATAATTTATAATAATTTCACTGTCTTGTGCTGTAAAGCGAGGAAATTGGAAGATTTGATTGTTATAGAAAGTTTTTACCTCAAAATGTATTCTTAGCTTCGAAAAAGACTGGGTTTGGTGGTTTTAACCTTCGAAAATATAGCGGGAGAACTGTTGAAAGACTCCAGATAATTTTGAACCATCTAGTTTTTATTTTCTCTGCAGCATTTAAATGAACCAACTTTTTTTCTGTATGCTTTTTAAAAGTTTTTTTGTTAAGTAATTGCTTCGATTTCTTTACGTTTTAAAGAAAGACTGGATAATTTAATGACGGCAATTGTTTTTCCTTTTGTGCAAATATTTCAACAACGACGTGTCTGAAGCCTGAACTTTGAATGATTTATAATGGCTTGATTGTCTCACGGTGTAAAGACTCATAAGACTGGAAGATCTGGTGGTCACAGAAAGTATTTAGCTTAAAATTCATTTTTATTTTTGGCAAAGACTGGTTTGGTCGGTTTTAACCTCAGAAGATATAGTGGGAGAACTGTTGATAGGCTGTAGTTAAGTTTGCACTTCTAGAACTTTTTACTTTTTGCAGCATTTAAATGAATTAATTGTTTGTTTTTATTCTGTATGCTTTATTGAAGATCTTTGAAGAAATTATTTGATTTTTCTTGTGTTTTAAAGATAGATCGGATAATTTAAAGATGGTGATTGTTTTTCCTTTGTGCAAATATTTCAAGAATTGTTTTGGATGTATTTTTCTTCCCTTATCTAATGCTATGAAAGTTACTTTCAAATTGAAGGTCGTTTTGTTTTATAGGGAAGAAACTATCTTTTCAAGTTAACTTTACTGAGATATATGTCGACTGTAATGAGATTTATGTCCGGTAGAGGGAGGCAGAGATTACATTTTTATATCCACGTAGGCGGAGCTTTAACAGCATCGATGCTTTTCCTGGGGCTTGCGTCGATAGATATCGACTTTTTTTCCGGGCTTTATAATTTGGGAGTTTTTTTTTTACCCCCATTATGTAATCCCGGATTATTTTTATTGTTGTTCATCTCCGCCACTTTCGATCACTTTATTCTGAAAATATTTTAACTAAAATCATCTCTATGAATCAAACGGGCTTTATTAAAGGCCGTTCTCCCCTTCCCCCACCACCATTGCAATCCGCTATCCCTCAGATCCCATCGTCTCTCCTGGGCCCTCAGGGAACGAATTCCGCTAGACGGAGGAGAGTGGTGGTAGAGGGGAAATGGTTAGGTTCCATCCTCCTCTCACCCCAACCCTTCCCTCTCCAATGACACTACCAGCCTCCCTCCCCCCTCTGATCCCATCTCTCATCCGTGCCGGGTCTTTACCATTCCCTCCGACGTTCAACTCTCTGAGGCACAGCGCTCTGTCCTCAGTAAGGGCCTCAGCTTTATCCCTCTTCGCCCACACCTCAGCGAGTTCCGTGGGTGCCATGACGCTGAACTCATCTTCACCGGCTCCATCACCGAGCTTATTTCTTTGGCAAGGACTCTCCTACCCCCACCGATGATCCCTTCTCCCGTCTTCAGCAGTCCTCCTCTTCATGGAAACCCCGCTCCGGTCTTCTGCCTGCTCTGGATTTCTTTATTGCTAATTTCCGACCGGACATCAACCGTCTTGACTTCACCACACCCTGTTCCAATTCCAACCTAACTCCTTCCGAACGCTCTGCTCTCTGCTCCCTCCGCACCAATCCGAACCTCACTATAAAACGCGCTGATAAGGGGGGAGCTGTTGTTGTCTGGCGTACTGAGCTCTACCTGTCCGAAGCACAGCGACAACTCTCTGATACCTCCTCTTATTTACCCCTTGATCATGACCCTACTAAGGAGCACCAGGCTGTCTCCTATACCATCACCAACCTTATCAGCTCTGGGGATCTCCCATCCACTGCCACCAATTCCAACACCCCGCACTTCCCGTTTCTACCTCCTACCCAAGATCCACAAACCTGCCTGTCTAGGTAGACCTATTGTCTCAGCTTGCTCCTGCCCCACCGAACTCATTTCTGCATACCTTGACACTGTCTTATCCCCCCTTGTTCAATCTCTTCCCACCTATGTTCGTGACACTTCTCACGCTTTTAAATTGTTCAATTATTTTATGTTCCCTGGCCCCCGCCGTCTTATTTTCAGCATGGATATCCAGTCCCTATATCCCTCCATCATTCACCCGGACCGTCTCAAAGCTCTTCACTTCTTTTTGGAATCCAGACCTAACCATTTCCCCTCTACCACCACTCTCCTCCGTCTAGCGGAATTAGTTCTTACTCTCAATAATTTCTCCTTTGGTTCCTCCTACTACAAGCCTATAGACTCTCACAGCTACCTGGACTATTCCTCTACCCATCCTGTCTCTTGCAAAAATGCTATCCGCTTCTCACAATTCCTCCGTCTCCGCCGCATCTGCTCTCAGGATGAGGCTTTTCATTCCAGGACGAAGGAGATGTCTTCTTTTTTTAAACGAAGGGGCTTCCCTTCGTCCACCATCAACTCTGCTCTCAAACGCATCTCTCCCATTTCCCGCACATCTGCCTTCACCCCATCCACCCACCACCCGACTCGTGATAAGGTTCCCCTTGTCCTCACCTACCAGCCCACCCGCCCTCCAGGTTCAATGTATAATTCTCCGTAACTTCCGCTACCTCCATTGGGATCCCACTACCAAGCACATCATTCCCACCGCCCCCCCCCCCCTTTCTGCTTTCAGGAGGGATCTCTCCCTACGCGACTCCCTTATCCACTTATTTCCCCAATTTCCCCCCCCCCCCACCATCCCTTTCCACCGATCTCCCTCCTGGCACTTATCCTTGTAAGAGTAACAAGTGCTACACCTGCCCTTACACTTCCTCCCTCACCACCTTTCAGGGTCCCAGACTGTCCTTCCAGGTGAGGCGACACTTCACTTATGAGTTGGCTGGTGTGGTATACTGCGTCTGGTGCTCCCGATGTGGCCTTTTATATATTGGTGAGACCCGACGCAGACTGGGAGACCTTTTCGCTGAACATCTACGCTCGGTCCGCCAGAGAAAGCAGGATCTCACTGTGGCCACACATTTTAATTCCACGTCCCATTCCCATTCCGATATGTCTATCTATGGCCTCCTCTACTGTCAAAATGAATCTACACTCAGGTTGGAGTAACAACACCTTATATACCGGCTGGGTAGCTTCCAACCTGATAGCATGAACATTGACTTCTCTAACTTCCGTTAATGCCCCTCCTCCCCTTCTTACCCCATTCCTGACATACTTAGTTTTTTTTTCTCTCTCTCTCTCTGCCCATCACTGCCTGTTCTCCATCTCCCTCAGGTGCTCTCCCCCCCTCCTTTCTTTCTCCAGAGTCCTCCTGTCCCATGATCATTTCCCTTCTCCAGCTCTTTATCACTTTCGCCAGTCACCTTTCCAGCTCTTAGCTTCATTCCACCCCCTCCGGTCTTCTCCTATCACTTCACAGTTCCCCCTCCGCCCAGTACTTTCAAATCCCTTACTACCTTTTGTTAGTCCTGACGAAGGGTCTCGGCCCGAAACGTCGACAGTGCTTCTCCTTGTAGATGCTGCCTGGCCTGCTGTGTTCCACCAGCATTTTGTGTGTGTTGATTGAATTTCCAGCATCTGCAGATTTCCTCGTGTTTGCACTGTACATCATCTGCCAACGTTTTCCCCCATACCCCTAAAATACCCATTCAGTCCGCCATTTCGTTTGCCCCATTACTAAGTCTCCAGCATCGTTTACCTATGGCCTGATATTCACTCTCTCCTCCCTTTTACACGTTATGTATCTGAAGAAATGCTTGGTGTCCTGTTTTTGTCTCTGTCTAGCTTAAATTCGTATTCCATCTTTACCTTCTTAATGTCTTTTTAGTTCTTTTCTTTTGGCTTTCATAAGCTTCCCAGTTGTTTAACTTCCCACAATTTTTTTCTCAATTCTCTTGGGCTTTTATGCTGGCATTGACATTCCTGCAAACTCTTCCTCTTTTGTGATGTATTTATCCCGTGCCTTCCGAATTGCTTCCGGAAATTCCAGCCATCGCTGCCCTGCCGTGGATTCTGCCGGTGATCTTTCCAGTTAATTCTGGCCGATTGTAATCGCCTCTGTGATTACCGTCACTCTGCTGTAATACCACCACATCTGATTTCCGCTTCTCCTTCTCAAACTTCAGGGTGAATTCAAAAACATTGTGCTAGTTTGTCCCTAAAGGTTCTTCTACTTTCAGGTTTCCAATCACTTTTGCTTCATTGCCCCACACCTGATTCAGTAGAGCGGATCCTCCAGTCGGTTCAATGGTGAGCTGCCTTAAAAAGCGATCTCGAAGGCACTCGAGAAATCCCTTTACCAGGAAGCAAGCTTCAACCTGATTTTTCCAATCTACATGCACATTTAAATTCCTCATGACTCTTCTACCATTTCCTTTTCGGTAAGCATTCACTACCTCCCGTTTACTTTGTAGGTCACATCCTTACTGCTGTTCCATGGTCTACACAGTGTCTTTCAACTTGCAGTTCCTTAGCTCTATCCACAATGGTTCAACACCTTCCGCCCCTGCATCACCTCTTTCTAATGGTTTGATTTTACTTGTTTTTTTTTACAAACAGAGGTACGCCACCAACTCTGCTTCCAGCCTGTTCTTTCGATACTGTATGCATCCTTGATACTAAATCAATATTATAATATTGATAATAATATCTTTCAGCTATTGACGACAGTCATTGGTAGTAGCGGAGGCGATAATTAAGATGAGACGACCTGGCTTTTCACAAATAAATAAACAGCATTTATCCATACCCCGCCCTGTAATTTCGCGTTAGCCCATTATTCATGTGGAAGTTGAAGATTAGAGTAACTGACAGTGGACTAGCCAACCGGTATCACACTAGCCCTACAGTCCTCTGGGAACGTCAGACTGTGAGGTACTGAGCATGAAGGGGAATAGACAGACATATCCACAGACCAGATGGTGGGCGGCATTCTGGAGCAGTACATTGATTGACATATGGCGGGCCAATGAGTTTCTGAGTCGCCATGACGGTGTTTTACCCCCTCACGTCCACGCCCCCTCTCTCCACCACTGGGATCAGTTCTGATCACTTCAGTACAGGTGGGATGTGGAAACTATAGAAAAGGTGCAGAGGAGATTTACATGGATGTTGCCTGGATTAGGAAGCATGCCCTATGAGACTAGGTTGAGTGAACTTGGCCTTATCTCCTTGGAGCCGCGGAGGATGCGAGTAACCTGATAAAGGTATATAAAATGATGAGCGGCATTGATTGTGTGGATAGTCAGAGGCGTTTTCCCAGGGCTAAAATGGCTAACACGAGAGGGCACAGTTTTAATGTGCCTGAAAGAAGGCACAGAGAAGGGTTTTTTTAAATATATACGCAGAGAGTGGTGAGTACGTGGAAAGTGCTGCCGGTGACAGTGTTGGAGGCGGATACGATAGGGTCTTTTAAGAGGCTCCTGGATAGGTACATGGTACTTTGAAAAATGAGGGTATTGGAGCGTAATTTCGAGAATATGTACATGTTCGTCACAACATCGTGGGCCGAAGAGCCTGTATTGCGCTGTAGCTTTTTGTATGTTTCTACCCGCAAATATATGTGCCCCCCAAATCCACCAACCCTCCCAAACATGCGTACCCCCTCAAATCTAAAAGCCCCCCATTCATGTGCACTCCCAAACCTGCTGACACTCCCAAATCGGCACACATTCCTAAATATGTGCACAACCCAGATCTGTGCCCACCCCAAATCCACAGCCACCTCCAGATGCACATTAGAGCATCACAGAGGAAAAGTCATTTCAGACATAGCAATCAGCAGCTTAAAAATACTGCAAGATCAAAGTTCAAAGGTTAAACTATTTATTATAAAAGTATCCATAGATGAAACGGCTTTGATATTCGCCAAACATGCACCGGAAAAACATGAAATACGTCTGCATCCCAAATCCATGAACACCTCTAAATCCACCAACTCCCAAATTCAGTGGGTAGCAACAAATCCACTGACATTCCCAGATCTGCGCACCTCCACAAATCCATGTGCACACTCGAGTCAGTGTGTGCTCACAACTCTACCGGCATCTCATATCCGCTGACAAACGCCGATATCTGCGTCCGTCCGCAAATCACTGTGCACGCCCACATTCGCCAAAATCCCCTCCGTCAGTGCAATCTTCAAATCTGTCTGCACCCCCAAGTCCGTGCGCACCCCCGAAGCTGCCGACACTCCTATGGCGCTCACATACCCAGATCCGTGCGCATCCAAACAGACTGTCCTCCCAAAACCACATTGGATTATCGCAGAGCAATCATAATTTCAAACGGGTCGATTTGGTATTGGGAAATGAATCTGGTCAGGAGTCAAATCTCTCAGTGGGAGAGCATTTTGGAGATAGTGCTCATAAATCTATCTCCTTTACATTAGCATTGGAGAGAGATAGGAGCAGAGAAGTTAGAAAAGCGTTTAATTGGAGTAAGGCGAATTATGAGACTATCAGGCGGGAATTTGGAAGCTTAAACTGGGAACAGATGTTCTCAGAGAAAAGTACTGAAGAAATGAGTCAAATGTTCAGGGGATATTTGTGTGGAGTTCTGCATAGGTACGTTCCAATGACACAGGGAAGTTATGGTAGGGTACTGGAACATTGGTGATCAAGGGCTGTAATCCAGCTAGTCAGGAAGAAAAGAAAAGCTTACAAAAGGTTCAGAGATCTATATAATGTTAGAGATCTAGAAGATTATAAGGCTAATAGCAAGGATCTTAAGAAGGAAGTTAGGAGAGCCAGAAGGGGCCATGAGAAGTCCTTGGCGGCGGGATTAAGGAAAACGACAAGACATCCGACAAGTATGTGAAGAGCTAATGGATAAGACGTGAAAGAATAGGACTTATCCAGTGTAACAGTGCGAAAGTGTGTATGGAACCAGAGGGATGTTAGGGATAAATTTGTCCCGGTGTGGAAGATAAAGAATGGTAGGGTGAAGGAACCATGGGTGATACGTGAGGTGAAAATCTACTCAGGTGGAAGAAAGCAGCATACATGAGGTTTAGGAAACAAAGATCAGATGGGTCTATTAAGGAATATAGGGTAGCAAGAAAAGAGCTTAATAAGGGGCTGAGAAGAACAAAAAAGGGGCATGAGAATGCATGAGCGAGTAGGATAAAGGAAAACCCCAAGACATTGTTCAATTATGCGAAGAACAAAAGGATGACAGGAGTGAAGGTAGGACCGATTAGAGATAAAGGTGGGAAGATGTGCCTGGGGGCTTTGAAAGTGAGCCATGTCCTCAGTGAATACTTCTTTTCGGTATTCACCAATGACAGGGAACTTGATGACGGTGAGGTTGATGTGCTGGAGCATGTTCATATTCAGGCAGAAGAGGTGTTGGTGTTGTTAAAATGCATTAGGACGGATAAGTCCCCGGGGACTGATGGAATATTCCTCAGGCTGCTCCATATGGTGAGGGGTGAGATTGCTAAGCTTCTGGCTAGGATCTTTATGTCCTCGTTGTCCAGGGGAATGGTACCGGAGGATTGAAGGGAGGAGAATGTTGTCCCCTTGTTCAAAAAAGGTAGTAGGGATAGTCCGTGTAATTATACACCAGTGAGCCTTACGTCTGTGCTGAGAAAGCTGTTGAAAAAGATTCTTAGTGTTAGAATCTATTGACATTTAGAGAATTGTCGTCTGATGAGGGACAGTCAGCATATTTTATTGCAGGGCAGATCGTGTCTAACAAGCCTGATAGGGTTCCTTGAAGAGGAGAACAGGCATATAGATGAGGGCCGTGCAGTGGATGTGATCTACATGGATTTTAGTAAGGCATTTGACAAGGTACCACTTGGTAGGCTTATTCAGAAAGTCAGAAAGCATGGGATACAGGGAAGTTTGGCCAAGTAGATTCAGAATTGGCTTGCCTGCAGAAAGCAGAGGGTCGTGGTGGAGGGAGTACATTCGGATTGGAAGGTTGTGACTAGTGTTGTCCCACAAGGATCGGTTCTTTTCGTGATACTGCTGATTTAGTGATTTTTCTTAACGACCTAGATGTGGATGTAGCAGGGTGGGTTGACAAGTTTGCAGACGACACAAAGGTTGGTGGTGTTGTGGTTAGTGTTGAGGATTGTCGAACATTGCAAAGAGACATTGATAGGATGCAGGAATGGGCTGAGAAGTTGCAGATAGATTTCAACCTGGAGAAGTGTGAGGTGGTACACTATGGAAGCACAAACTCCAAGGCAGGTTACAAAGTAAATGGCAGGATACATTGAAGTGTGGAGGAGCAGAGGGATCTGCGGGTACATGTACACAGATCCCTGAAAATTCCCTCACAGGTAGATGGGGTAGTTAAGAAAGCTTCTGGGGTGTTAGCTTTCATAAGTCTACGGATAGCGTTTAAGAGTCGCAGGGTAATGATGCAGCTCATTAAAACTCTGGTTAGGCCACACTTGGAGTACTCTGCCCAGTTCTGGTCGCCTCACTATAGAAAGAATGTGGAAACTTTGGAAAAGGTACAGAGGAGATCTACCAGAATTTTGGCTGGTTTAGACAGCATGCATTGTTATCAGATATTAAGGGAGCTGGTGCTTGATTCTCTGGAGAGAAGGAGGATGAGAGGAGACTTGATAGAGGTATACAAGATATTAAGAGGAATAGATAGAGGTGGACAGCCAACGCCCTTTCCCCAGGGCACCGCTGCTCAATACAAGAGGACATGGCTATAAGTTAATGGGTTTAAAGTTCAATGGGGATATTAGAGGTTTCTTTTTTATTAGTGTTTTTGGTGCGTGGAATGCACTGCCTGAGTCAGTGGTGGAGGCCGATACACCAGTGAAGTTTAAGAGACTACTAGACAGGTATATGGAGGAATTTAAGTTGGAGGGTACGTGGGAGGCAGAGTTTAGGGTCGGCACAACATTGTGGGCCGAAGTGTTTGTACTATTATATGTTCTATGTTCTATGACGGGCTACTGAGTTTCTGAGCCACCTTGACGGTGTTTTACTCCTTCACGTCCACGCCCCCTCCCTCCACCACACAAAATACCCTAATGCCCCGGAGCTGCCGTTCACTGGGAAAATTGGCCCGGGAATAACACCTTGGCCATCAGGCAGTGAATGAGAGGAACCCGAGCCCGGGCTCGAGACTCAGCGGCCGCATTGGCTAGTGTTCAGGACGCGGCTTTATTGATGAACTGAAGCACCGAGATGACCGGATATTTCACCGCGCCGATCAGCTGCTCCCTGAATTTCGACTGAGTCACCGCGTAAATAAATGTGTCCGTGCAGCAGCTGAAATTCCTCAGCAAAACTCCGACGTAGTGAAAGATCCATTCGGAATAATTGAAATCAGATCCTTTTCCTGCGACCTGATAATATATCACATTTACAACGTATGTCATCCACAGAAGGATGAAGCTGCCGGAGAGGGTGAAGAGTAAAACCATAGACCTCCTCCTGCTCTCCATCTCCGGGTCACTGCGGTTCTCCCCCTTGCTCTGACCCTTCAGCCCCTTACGGACTCGACTGGCCACTAAAATGTGCCTGACTGTCAGAGCGTTGAGCAGCAGGATCCCAGCGAAAGGGAGGAACGGAGTTAAAACCGTATCGAGCCAGTCATACCCTGTCCATCCAGGGTCAGTGAAATAACTGTCCATGGTTCTACAAAACCACGGAACATTGTCGATGATCACGCTGTGTTCAAACGTGAAGTATCGGGGTACGTTTTTCAGACAGAACAGTACGCAGGTTGCTGTTAGAACCACAGTCGCAATTTTCCCGGTGCAATATTTTGTTTTCAGCTTCTGGCAGCAAACGGCAACAAACCGGTCAAAGGTGAAAGCGACGGTGAACCAGACAGAACAGTCTGTGGCTATGTACGTTAGTGATTCGCGGACACTGCACACAGGGGTAATGTCCAGAAAATTCCACGGAAAGTAATACCAATTGATTCGAGACAAAATGACCTCGGTGACAATGGTCAGCAGATCCGCCGCTGCCATGGCCACCAGGTAGCGAGTGGTGCAGGTAGAGAGGCCGCACTTTCCCCGGGACAGGATCAGAATCGCCGCGACATTCACTGGAGAGAGAGAGGGGGGGTGGGTGTCGTGGGGAGAGGGCAGACACTGGCATTACTGAACACATTCACTAAACACAGGACCGCGCTTCAGCTAAAAATCAGGGGAGCTCGAGCCTGTGAACGGCTGCGAATCTAACATCAGACACGGGTCACTCTGTCTTTGACCTGCCTTCTCCTCTGACGGATATCGGTCCAAGGATCATCAACTTGGAATCTTGTCGGTTGATCATAAGCAGTTTCCCACCGGTTAACACACGGAAATACCAAACAAGAATCGCTCTGCTCACTCACCGGGAACTCCAGTGACGGCAATGAACACGTACAATATTTTCTGCACACTCCGGTACCTTTTCAACATTGCAGACATTTTCTCTGTGCCGCAATGTGCCCCCCTGTGCCACAGGTGGTCTATTGGAATGAAATGTTGAAGCACCACATGCCTCGGGTTTATAAATACCATCTAGCGACTCCACAGGGACAGATTTCAACATGTTTTAAAATAAAACTGCTTAACCTATATAGAAACCTATTACATCAGGCAGGTGGCATCCCCGTGGTGATAGATTGTGATTAATTTAGTGAATTAATTTTTAGACCAGTTGTGTGAGTTGGTTTGTCCCAATAACCGTACCAGAACCTTCGCGGTGTTTTCTCAATAACATTTGCTTCCACTGTAAATATCTACTTCAGAGGAATCATTTCTCAAATACAGAATATTGAAATAAAGTCTGTGAAATTGTATTGAATCGCCTATTGTTGCCATTCCCCTGAATGGTATAAACTCTTGATGCAGTTGGTGTTTTTGCAGATTCTACCAAGAGGGTCCTTTGTAAGATGCTTGTGCGTGACGACATGAATAAACACTTACAAATACATGAAGCCCACCAACTTCTTCAGCGAATATATTCGCCGACACACCACTAAATCAGTACATTTTTTAAAAAAATCCGTGTTTATCTCCAAATCCACAGACACTGCCCTATCGGCTGACATCACCAAACTGGTCTGTACCCCCAAATACACCTAAACTTCACCAAATCTGCATGTACCGCTGAATTCAATTTCATTGGCATACTCTTAACATCCCCCGACATCAGAGCGCATCCCCAAATCCGTACTGACTGCTAAATCCGTGTGCACCCGCAAATCAGTGCATGATCCCAAATCATTGCGAACCCCAATTCCGAGGACAACCTAAAACCGATGACGCCAAAACATGCACATCAGTATCCCAGAGGAAGAATAATTTCAAACAGCTTACAAAATAAATGTTTTTTCCTTAAAACAAATAGGAAGAAAAACGTTCAAAGTTCAATGATATCCTGAATCTGTCGACACACCAAAAGCTCAAACATACTCAACTCCTTGTGCAACCCCATATTCTTTGATTCTTCCTTAATCAGTGAACATCCCCAAATCCATGCACAGTCCCTTAAAGTGCAAGACTCAGTTCAAATTTAGGGACGCCCAAACCCAAGTGCACCCAGAAATATACCAATAAAAACAAAACTGTGTACAACCGCAAATCGGTGTGTACACCAAAATACTATGCACTTGCAGGGAACACCCAAATTTACTGACACCTCCAAATCTGTGTGCAGCTCCAAATTTAGCAAAGCTCCCAAATCTGTGTGCACCCGCAAATCCATCTGCAAACCCTTGAGTCATCGAACCCCATGTTTGCCGACACATCCCGAGATGTACATTCAGCCACAAATCGGTATGTTTACGCAAATCCAAGACCCAAAGGGACCCAAGAACACACGAATCCAAAGCGACCTGACTTTGTGGATCCCGACTTACCTTGCACAGAGAAGGCAAAGAGTGGCTGTAGACGGGTCATATTTTGCCGAGAGGTCGGTGACCAGCAGTGTGCTTCAGGGATCTGTTCTGGGACCACCTTCACTTCGTGATTTTTATAAATTACATGAAATGAGGAAGTGGAGGGATGGGTTAATAAATTTGCTGATGACACAAAGGATGTGGGTGTTGTGGATAGTGTGACTGGCTGTCCAAGGTTACACCGGGACATCAATTGGATACAAACCTGGGCTGAGAGGTGGCAGATGGAGCTCAACCCAGATAAATGTGAGGTGGTTCATTTTGGAAGGTCCAATATGATGGCAGAATATATTATTAATGGTAAGACTATACTATTAATGGCAGTGTGGTGGATCAGAGGGAACTTGATGCCCGAGTCCATAGAGCACTCAAAGCTGCTGCGCAAGTTGACTGTGTGGTTAAGAAGGCATACGGTTTTTATCCACCGTGGTATTGAGCTGAAGAGCTGAAAGGTAATGTTACAGCTATATAGGACGCTGGTCAGACACCACTTGGAGTACTGGACTCAGTTCGCATCACTTCACTACAGTAAGAATGTGGAAAGTACAGAAAGGGTGCAGAGGAGATTTACATGGATGTTGCCTGGATTAGGCAGCATGCCCTGTGAGACTAGCTTGAGTGAACTTGGCCTTATCTCCTTGGAGCCGCGGAGGATGCGATTAACCTGATAGAGGTGTATAAGATGATGAGCGACATTGATTGTGTGGACAGTCAGAGGCCTTTTCCCAGGGCTAAAATGGCTAACACGAGAGGGCACAGTTTTAAGGTGCCTGAAAGAAGGCACAGAGAAGGATTTTTTTTAAAAAGATATATGCAGAGAGTGGTGAGTGCGTGGAATGGGCTGCCGGTGACAGTGTTGGAGGCGGATACGATAGGGTCATTTAAGAGGCTGCTGGATAGGTACATGGAACTTAGAAAAATAGAGGGTATTGGAGGGTAATTTCTAGAGTAAGTACATGTTCGTCACAACATCGTGGGCCGAAGAGCCTGTATTGCGTTGTAGCTTTTTGTATGTTTCTACTCGCAAATATATGTGCCCCCCAAATCCACAAACCCTCCCAAATCTGCGCACCCCCTCAAATCTAAAAGCCCCCCAATTCATGTGCACTCCCAAGCCTGCCGACACTCCCAAATCGACCCACATTCCTAAATATGTGCACAACCCAGATTTGTGCCCACCCCAAATCCACAGCCACCTCCTCATGTACATTAGAGCATCACAGAGGAAGACTCACTTCAGACATAGCAACCAGCACCTACAAAATACAGCAAGATCAAAGTTCAAAGGTTAAACTATTTATTATAAAAGTATCTATAGATGAAACAGCATTGATATTCGTCAAACATGCACTGGAAAAACATGAAATACGTCTGCATCCCAAATCCGTGAGCACCTCTAAATCCACCAACTCCCAAATTCAGTGGGTAGCAACAAATCCACTGACGTTCCCAGATCTGTTCACAAACCCAGATCCGTGCGCATCCAAACAGACTGGCATCCCAAAAGCAGGTTCGATTATCGCTGAGCAATAATCATTTCAAACGGGTCGATTTGGTATTGGGAAATGAACCTGGTCAGGTGTCAGATCTCTCAGTGGGAGAGCATTTTGGAGATAATGATCATAAATCTATCTCCTTTACAATAGCATTGGAGAGAGATAGGAGCAGAGAAGTTCGAAAAGCGTTTAATTGGAGTAAGGGGAATTAAGAGACTATCAGGCAGCAATTTGGACGCTTAATTTGGGAACAGGTGTTCTCAGAGAAATGTACGGAAGAAATGTGCCAAATCTTCAGGGGATATTTGTGTGGAGTTCTGCATAGGTACGTTCCAATGAGACAAGGAATTTATGGTAGGGTACTGGAACCGTGGTGTTCAAGGGCTGTAATGCATCTCTTCAAGAAGAAAAGAAAAGCTTACAAAAGGTTCAGAGATCTAGATAATTTTAGAGATGTAGAAGATTATAAGTCATAAAGCAATGAGCTTAAGAAGGAAATTAGGGGAGCCAGAAGGGGCCATGAAAAGTCCTTGGCGAGCAGGAATAAAGAAAACGCCAAGGCATTCTAAAATCATGTGAAGAGCAAAAGGATAAAACGTGAAAGAATAGGACTTATCAAGTGTGACAGTGCGAAAGTGTGTATGGAACCGGGGGAAACCCTTCTTAGGGATGTTAGGGATAAATTTGTCCATGTGAGGAAGATAAAGAATGTTAGGGTGAAGGAACCATGGGTGATACGTGAGGTGGAAAATCTAGTCAGGTGGAAGAAACCAGCATATATGAGGTTTAGGAAACAAGGATCACATGGGTCTATTGAGGAATATAGGGTAGCAAGAAAAGAGCATGAGAAGGAGATGAGGAGAGCAAGAATGGGGCATGAGAAGGCCCTGGCGAAAAGGGTAAAGGAAAACCCCAAGGCATTCTTCAATTATGTGAAGAGCAAAAGGATGACAGGAGTGAAGTTAGGACCGACTAGAGATAAAGGTGGGAATATGTGCCTGGAGGCTTTCGAAGTGAGCGAGGTCCTCAATGAAAACGTCTATTCCGTATTCACCAATGAGAGGGAACTTGATGACGATGAGGACAATATAAGTGAGGTTGATGTTCTGTAGCATGCTGATATTAAGGGAGAGGAGGTGTTGGAGTTGTTAAAATACATTAGGACGGATAAGTCACCGGGACATGACGGAATATTCCCCAGGCTGCTCCACAAGGCGAGGGAAGAGATTGCTGAGCCTCTGGCTAGGATATTTATGTCCTTGTTGTCCACGGGAATAGTACAAGAGGTGTGGAGGAGGCGGATGTGGTCCCCTTGTTCAGAAAAGCTAGTAGGGATATTCCGGGTCATTATAGACCAGTCTGTGCTGTTGGAAAAGATTTTTAGAGATAGGATCTATTGGCATTTAGAGAATCATCGTCTGATCAGGGACAGTTAGCATGGCTTTCTGAAGGGCAGATCGTGTCGAACAAGCCTGATGGGGTTCTTTGAGGAGGTGACCAGGCTTATAGATGAGGGTAGTGCAGAAGATGTGATCTACATGGATTTTAGTAAGGCATTTGACAAGGTTCCACACGGTAGGCTTATTCAGAAAGTCAGGATGCATGGGATCCAGGGATGTTTGACCAGGTGGATTCAGAATTGGCTTCCCTGCAGAAAGCAGAGAGTCGTGGTGGAGGGAGTACATTCGGATCGGAGGGTTGTGACTAGTGGAGTCCCACAACGATCGGTTCTGGGACCTTTAGTTTTCGTGATTTTTATTAACGACCAGGATGTGGGGGTAGAAGGGTGTGTTGGCAAGTTTGCAGACGACACAAAGGTTGGTGGTGTTGTGGACAGGAAAAATTGAAAACTAAACCTACCGTGCCTCGCCCATTTCCGCCCAAGCCCGTTGAGACAAAGCACTTACGCCTTCACTCTGCTCCCGGCTCACTCCTCTGCCCCCAAACGACGATGTCCACTGTATAAGGCTGTGCTCCTTTTAAATCTTCCGCGCTTCACTACCGACGGCACACGCCTGCGCAGTCCCGTCTCTCTTAACCCCCGATGAGAAGAAAAATATCAAAATGGCTCCCGCAGCACTCCCGTTCTGATTCTCAGACTTCCTTCTCTTCCGCACCCTTTCCAAAATATCAGCATTCTTCCTATAGTGGGATGACCAGAACTGTATGAAATACTCCAGATATGGCTGACCCAGAATTTTTAAAAAGTGCAGGTTAATCCCCTGACTTTTGACCTCAATGCCCTTCTCCGTGTCTCTGCTAGGATCAAGCTTCAAGCTGACGGCCATCGCTCCAATGTCCCACATTACCGCCAAGGACAGCGTGTGTGGCTTTCAACCGGAGACCTACCCCGCAAGGTGGATTCCCACAAACTCGAGCCCCCCTTCATCGGCCCCTTTCCCATTTCTAAAGTCACAGCCCTGCTGCCGTACGTCTCAAACTCCCCTCCACTCTCCGCCGCATTCACCTCACCTTCCATGTGTCCAGCATAAAGTGTATCATGAGCCACCCCTGTGTCCTGTCCCCAACACACCCCTCCCTCACGGCTCATCGATGGGTCAGAGGTGTTCACGGTGCGTCGACTGCTGGACGTTCGTCGCGGGGAGCGTGGCCTCCAGTATCTTGAGGACTGGGAGCGCTACGGACCTGAGTAGCGGTGCCGGATCCCCGCTCGTTACATCCTGGAGGCCTCTCTCATCAGGGACTTCCATCGCCAGTACCCAGCTCCACCTGCCGTGACGCCAGGAGGCGTCCGTAGTGTGTGTGTGGCGGGGGCGGGGGTACTGTCAGTACCTCCAGTTGAACTCTGTCTTTTTGTGTGTTTCCTCCAGCTGTCAGTCTGTGGTTTAGCATTGCCATGTGCTCCTGTCCCCGCTCCTGCTCTACTCGGGCCCCTGTGTTACTGAGTACTCCGTCTCTCATCTGTTTCTCATTATTACCTGTATTGCTGCCACCTTTGTCTCATTGTGCTCCACCTATCACCTGCCTCTCTGTTTATTGCTCAGTGTATTTCAGTCCGGTGCTTTCACCGGTTTGTTGCCAGATTGTGCCAGGGAATTTTCCTGAGCGTTTCCAGCATCCGTATTTGTACCCTATCCGTCTGAATATCGACTCTGTCTGTTTCCCGATTCTGGTGTTTGGATTTCTCTGGATGTTTTAATCTCTACCTGAACTTTGACGTTGACTTTGTTTGTACCTCGGGATTTGTGACTCAGTATATATCACTGTGTGCACTGTACTGGGTCTGCGATTGGATCCCTGCTCCAGAGCCTTGACAGAAATAGCAAACATGAATTGCTCTGCTCACTCACCAGGAACTCCAATGACCGCAATGAACACGTACAACATTTTCCCCACACTCAAGTACCTATCCAACATTGCAGACATTTTCTCTGTACAGTGGTTTGTCCTCCTGTGCTACAGACGAACTCTCGGAATGAGATGTTGAGATTACACATGCCTGAGGCTTTAAATATCATTTAGCGACTACACGGAGACAGATTTCAACAGATTTAAAAGAAAAGATTTTTAATTTATTTACAAACCAATTACGTCAAGCAGGTGTAATCCTCGCTGTGACAGATTCAGAATAAACTGATAATTTTATATTTAGACCATTTGTGGGAGTTAGTTTGTCCCAACAATGGTGACTGAACCTTCCGAGGTGTCTTATCAGCTAAAGGTGCTCCCACTGTACATATGCACAATTTGTCAGACATAGAATATGGCAGTAATTTAAGGCATAGTAGCTTGTGAAACTGTATTGAATCACCGAATCACCGACTCTTACCAATCTCCTCAAGAGCATGAACTCTTGATGAAGTTTATGTTTAGGGGTCTCCACCGAGGGGGTCTCCAAAATAATGTCTGTCTGTGGTGATGAATAAACACTTTCCTATCCATGAAACGTTCAACGACTTCAGAGACTCAGTCATACTCAAAACATTTGGGGGCTCGTCCAGGACGCATCCGTAAACCTGACATATCGCCATCAAACTCACCACTCTAGTGTTGGGTAGGATGCTTTAATCAGGGCACCCTGTATGTTGTAAAGGACACGGATGAGAGCCGAAGGGGCGGTAAGATAGTCTGTGTGTGTGTGTGTGTGTGTGTGTGTGTGTGTGTGTGTGTGTGTGTGTGTGTGTGTGTGTGTGTGTGTGTATGTGTGTGTGTGTGTGTGTGTGTGTGTGTGTGTGAAGACCCATTGTCTCTGCCTGACCCCGCATGACTTTTCACGTCTCTTACTCCAATTCAGTTTATCCCCCTTCGTTCGTGCCCCTAATATAATCTCACTTGGCATTTGATAAGGTGCCCCATGCAAGGCTTATTGAGAAAGTAAGGAGGCATAGGATCCAAGGGTACATTGCTTTGTGGATCCAGAACTGGCTTGCTCACAGGAGGCAAAGTGTGGTTGCAGACGGGTCATATTCCGCACGGAGGCCAGTGACCAGAGCTGTGCCTCGGGAATCTGTTATAAGCCCATAAGACCAAAAGACTGAGGAGCAGAAGTAGGCCATTCTGCCCAATAATCCAGAACAGAGGGCAAAATTCAAATTTCATGTATTATTATTTTCTGTACAAATGAAACAGCCTTGAGGCTCATAACCTGTTCAGATCAGCGGACACTCCCACATGCACAGAGCAAGATTAATTTCAAATAGTTCACAGATCGGCTGTCTCCTTTTAAATGAAACAAGAAAAGAAGTCAAAGTTCATATTGCATATTGAAGTCTGTATAAACGGAACAACTTTGAGATTCGATACTACTCAAAATCCAACGGCTCCCACAAGGCAGTGTGCACTCCCGAATCCGGCAACACACTCAAATTTGTGCAAATCACTGTGAGCCCACAAATCTGTGCTCACAGGTAAACGCGCATTCAAACCTTAAATCAGAGTGCATCCCGAAAGCAACGGACACCTCAAAATCCATGTGCACCCACCCATTCGCTTCCATACCCCTAAATCTTAGCACATCCGTAAAGCAAGATCAGCCGCCGAATCACTTCTGCCTCCCCGGGTCTCCACTGTGTCCCGTTCCGTGTGCATTCAATATTCGACAGCTTTCAAACTGATTTCTCCCTCATTTTTCGCCCAAAACCATCAAACGCGCGTCAAAGGTTCACTCTTTCATTCCCTGTTCAACCTCCTCAGAGTTAAGCCCATGATATTGCTGTATCCCTGAGAAACAATGCAATGCTATATAGTTCCCCCGAACCAGTGTACACACATCTCTCTTTTGCCCTCGCCAAGTTCTCAGTAGCCAAGCCGACATGAAAAAGCGCCATAGCTGCCTGCTAGCTACTCTCTGACACAAAGACACACACGGGAACTCATATCAACACGCAGAGAGGCAGACACACAAAGATACATTAATAATGAACACATTAAGAACTTTGAACTTTTTAAGATGGAGGCAGCTATTTCGCGAACTGTTTGAAATGAGTTTTGCTCTCGGAAAATCTAATGTGTCTGTGGCGATGTCAGCGGGTTTGGGTGTACACATGGAAATGGGGCTGTACATTGATTTGCGGATGTCCGGACGCTTCAGGGCATGTTGGCGAATACGGGTGTGCACACTGATTTCGGAGTTTCAGTGAATTTTGGGGTGCCCACAGTTTTGCCATGTGAGGGTGCACAGGGTGTGCAAATCTATTTGAGGCACCGCACAGAATTGGGAGTGCCGGCGGATTATAGACAATAGACAATATGTGCAGAAGTAGACCATTCGGCCCTTCGAGCCTGCACCGCCATTTTGAGATCATGGCTGATCAATTCCTATCAATACCCGGTTCCTGAGGATGCATACAGATTGCGGTAACCTTGGGTTTAGGGGTGTGATGTGAATCTCAAGATTGTTTCACTTATAGACACTTCAATAACAAAGGCACTTTGAACTTTGTTCTTGCTATTTGATCTAACGTGGCGACAGCTTTTTTGTGATTTATTTGAAATGATTCTTGCTCTGGGATAAACTAATGAGCAGGTGGAGTTGTCAGCAGCCTTGAGGTGCGCACGGATCTGGGTATGTAGGTGGATTTGGGAGTGTCGGCAGGTTTGGGGTGCGCACGGATCTGGGTATGTAGGTGGATTTGGGAGTGTCGGCAGGTTTGGGGTGCGCATGGATTTGGGGACACACAATGATTTGGGTGCGAACACTGAGTTGTGGTTTGCATGCGGCTTTGCGGGTGTGCACAGTTTTAGGAGAACACACAGATTTGCACATTAGCGCAGATTTGGGAATCCCGGTGGATTCGGAGGTTGTCGAATCTCAAGTTTGTTTCATTGATACAAACTTTAATAATGAATGCAGTTTGACCTTGACCTCAGTTCTTGCTATTTTTTAGGGTGGAGGCGGATATTTCGAGAACTGCTTGAAATAATTCTTCCTCTGAGATAATGTTACTTGCATGTGGAGGATTCAGCAGGCATGGTGTGTGCACCGGTCTGGGTATGTCGATGTATTTAGGGGTGTCTGCCGGTTCGGCGTAGGCACGGATATGGGGCTGTACACAGATTTGAGGATTGTGCTGATTAGGGATGTTTTGGTGAATATGGGGGTGCACAGGGATTTGTGGATGTGAGCAGACATCGGGGTTTGTCAGCGAATATGGGACTCGGTGGATTTGGGAAACCCACTGATGAGGGGATAATGATTATTTTGGTGAGTTACGCAGATTTAAGGGGATGTCAATGATTATACGAGGAATATGGATGTGGGTGTGTGTTTGCAATTTAAACTTTGTTCTTGTTATTTTTAAGGTGGACGCAGCTATTTTGTAAAGTGGTTGAAATGAATCCTGCTCTGTGATAGTGTAATGTGTAGGTGTGCGCACGGATTTGGGGTGCGCATGGATTTGCGGATGTGCGCACATTTCGGGACCTGTCGGTGAATCTGGGGGTACATGCGGATTTGGCAGCGAATGTTGCTTTGAGGATGTGCACAGATTTAGGGGTATGTCAGAGAACGTGTGATTGCACTGGAATTATCGAGTGTCGGTTGCTTTTGGGGTGCACGCTGATTTGAGGGTTGAATGAGGTTTTGCCAGTGAGCACAGATTTGTGGATGCACACTAATTTGCACAGAGCTGGGAGTGTTGGCGGATTCGGGGGTGAGCACTGGTTTGGGGGAGCCAGTGGATTTGGAGGTGTGTCAGAACTCAGGGTTGTTCCGTCTTTAATGCGATATTAATTAATTCAAGATGAACTTTGACCTCTGTTCTTGTTTTTTATATGGAGACAGCTATTTTGTGAACTGACTGAAATGATTCTTGCTCCGGGATAATCTAATGTGCATGTGGGGGTGTCTGCTGAAATGGAGCTGTGACGAGTCTCAAGGTTGTTTCATTTCTACTTACATTAATAACAAGACGGCTCAATTTCATGGCATGTGTTCGGGTTAGGGATGGGTCACGGATGAGTCCCCATATGATCTGCGTGACACAAACAGACATTTTCCTCGAGGCCCTCTCAGTAGAGTCCCACAAGCACAAACTACATCAAGAGTTTATACTCTTGCGGAGAATAGAACAGTAGGTGATTCAGTACAATTTCACAGGCACAATGACATAATTTACTTCAATATTCTCAGTCCGACAACTGGTACCTTTATATATTTACATATGTACATATTTACAGTGGAAGCATACGTAATTGATAAGACACCTGGAACGGCTCAGTCACCTTTGTTGTAACAAACTAACCCCGCAAATGATCTAAATATTATTCATTAATTTAATCTCAGTCTGTCATCGCAGGGATTTTACCTGTCTGACGTAATTGGTTTGTAAATAATTTACAAACCTTTATTTTTAAATCTTGTTGAAATCTGTCCCTGTGGAATTGCTAAATGGCTTTAAAAATCCCAGTCATTTGCTGCTTTAGCATTTCATTCCGAGAGATCCCCTGTCGCACAAAGAGACAAATCACTGGCCAGAGAAAATGCTTGCAATGTTCTATAGGTATATCAGTGTGGAGAACATATTGTACATGTTCATTGCCGCCATTGGAGTTCCTGGTGAGTGAGCAGAGCATTTCATGTTCGATATTTCTGTGTGTTAACCTGTTTAAGATAATGTTACAAGCTTACAACCTGATCATCACTGCACAGATATCCATCAGAGATATCGATCCTGTCAATTTTACATTCTGAATGTTCGTATTTAAAAACAAGTGGAACTAAGTCTATGAGTCTCCTCTAACTCACGGGATCGAATAGAACGCTATTCTTGCCTTGAATGACACCTTGTCCAGAGATGTCCCACTGCTGGGGTCAGGGATCTCTCCAGGAAGTTGTGACTGGGAGACGTTTGCATTCTGAAGTACACTTTTCCTAAGTTATTGATCAGAGGGAAACCCTAGTCCTGTGCTTCACGTCTCCCTGTGGAGTCTCTCACAGTCGGATCCCACTGTCCGTTGGTCAGTTATTGGGTCTGATCACCTGAACCAGTGTCACGGATCTGCTGCCGTATGTTATGGAATTAAACAGCGCTGTAGAATTAATCCATTAACGTAGCAACTCAGCCACAGGTCACTAAGTGGTTCCTTCTCTCCCTCTAAAACCCGTCATAAATCGTGGCAGCGCTTCGTCCTGAAGGAGGGTCTCGACCCGAAACGAAAGCTGATTCAATTCCACGGATGCTGCCTGACCTGCTGAGTTCCTCCACTTTTGTGTGTGTTGCTCCTCTCTGTATCCCTTCTCGGCCTCATCAGATGCTGACTTTCCAGAGTCCTGGTCAGTCACAGTTAATTCAGTGAAACTGGCCCCATCAGCGACTGGAATGGGGATCAGCACCGATCGTTGTTGTTCATGCATCTCGTTTTTATCGCCAACGATTCCCGGCACATCGTCTTATCTCCACAGTGAAGAAGACAGGTCAGAGACAGTGCGAGCCATTTCTGGTGTTAGATTAGCAGCCGTTTACAGACTCTAGCACTCTCGAGTTTTAGCTAAAGCCCGATCCCGTATTAATTCCTGGAGAATGTTTTCAGTAATGCCCAGTGTCTGTTCCCTCTCTACAGTGAATGTAGTGGCGATTGTGATCCTGTCCCGGGGAAAGTGCGGCCTGTCTACCTGCATCACTCGCTACCTGGTGGCCATGGCAGCGGCGGATCTACTGACCATAATCATCAGCGTCATTTTGAAACGACTCAGAGTGATTTACTTCCGGTGGAGTTTTCTGGGCATCACCCCTGTGTGCAGTGCTATCGATGTACTGAGCTACACAGCCACACACTGTTCTGTCTGGTTCACCGTCACTTTCACCTTTGACCGGTTTGTCGCCATTTGCTGCCAGAGACTGAAAACAAAATATTGCACCGGGAAAACTGCGGCTGTGGTTCTAACAACAACCGGCGTACTGTCCTGTCTGAGAAACGTTCCCCGATACTTCACATGGGAACCCGGAGTGATCATCGACAATGTACCGTGGTCCTGTATTACCAAGGACAATTATTTCACTGACCCCTGGTGGGTAGGATATGACTGGCTCGATATGGTTTTAGCTCCGTTCCTCCCTTTCGCTGGGATCCTGTTGCTCAACGCTCTGACAGTCAGACACATTTTAGTGGCAAGTCGGGTCCGTAAGGGGCTGAAGGGTCAGATCAAGAGGGAGAACCGCAGTGACCCGGAGATGGAGAGCAGGAGGAGGTCTGTGATTTTACTCTTCACCGTTTCCGGCAGCTTCATCCTCCTGTGGATGACAATGGTTGTAAATTTCATACATTATCAGGTATCAGGGACAGGAATCAATTTCAATGACTCTGAATTGATCTTTCACTACTTCGGGTTTTTCCTGATGGATCTCAGCTGCTGCACAAACACATTTATTTACGCGGTGACTCAGTCGAAATTCAGGGAGCAGGTGATCAGCGCGGTGAAATATCCCGTCACTTCGATGCTTCAGTTGATTAATGGCGCCGCATCCTGAGTAGTCGTCAAAGGCGGCGGCAGAGTCTCCAGTCCGGGCTCCAGCAATTCAGATTCACCACCTCATCTCCCTACTGTTATTCCCGGACGGATTGTCCCATCATCCGGCAGTCCGGGACGTTAAGATAGTGTGTGTGTCGGGAGGGGCAAAGCACCGTCCTAGAGAGTCAGTACCTCATTCTTCCCGCCAGATGCCAGACAAAGAACTACTCCGGAATGCCGCCCGCACATTCGTCTGCGGATATGTCCATCTATTCCCATTCCGCTCACCAACTTCACTGTCAGACTTTCCAACAAGACGGCGCGGGGCGAGTCAGATGATCATTTACTAACCTAATATGAATCACACCAGTCCCCGCCATCTCCTTGAATGATTGGCTAAATTAAGACACTCCAACTTAAAGGCGCATTCCCATTATCAACTGGACTGGGCTGTGGTGTAGAGAACTGGGAAATAAAATCCTCACTGCTTCGGTCTTCTAATGAAAGCTAAATTACTCGCAACAAATTCTATCGATTATATGTAATGAAACAGAATACTGCGAATTTAATTAAAGACACACCCATGACTTAAGAAAGCGGTTAAATGAAATCTATCAATCAAGACCGCCAAAATGGAAATGAAGCCTGCATGATTTCTTTCCTGATATCCTTCACCTGTGTTCAACCGTTTCTTAATGAACAAACCTACACGACCCGGAAGCTTGTTTTGCAACAGGACAAACAGAATAATTAAGCATAGTAAGTCATGGCGATATAATTCCTTCCCTTCTGGTTTATCCCGTAAACCCAGCACTATTATGTTCCCAGTCTGGTTCATGTCAATATAATTCCGTCCGTTCTTGTTTTACCCCTTTCTCCCCATACACCCAACCCGTTTATGTATTCTGTAAAGGTGTACCCATTTTCCCATCAGTCTTTCCATCAGCTCCTAATTCCCAACATACATAATCTGAACCTTTGATTTGTTAACTGAAGGGTCTTTATCCACAGTTCAAATGTTGTAAATTACAGTCAACCCACTCATTCCCCTCAATACCTCTGTGTGCACGGACCTATAAGAAGAAAATATATAAACAAGTACTTGAATATGAATTAATGGCTGGTGAGTTTCCAACAGTAAATCTGACCGACTGCTAGAATAACGTGTTTAAGGGTCATCAAAACCGAAAAGTAATCTGAACAACTATAACGTTACGTGGGAAAAAATGTCTCCACCCACCTTAAGCCAAAAATGATGGCAACCAATTCTGCTGTATGTACTGTTAAATGGTTGGAAAGTAATTTCTCTGTCATTGTCCATACTTCAGGCACAAAAATGGGATCCATCTGTAAAAATGTTAAAAACTTGACATGATTAGTGTAACGCTTCGGGCTATCGGCTTGTATTTGTCCAGGGTGAAACCCGTCCTCCCGCCAAACGGTGTCCCCCGTTTGCGTAGATGCTGTGTAATGCACACTGGTACAAACCCGCACATGCAATATCAGACAAAACGCAATGTACGTTTTACAGATTACTCTTTATACACCTGATTGGAACTAGGTAATTAATAACGATACAGTATAAAAAGAAAGAAAAGGGCGCTAAAAAATTTTTTGAGTTCAATCAGTTCGTGCACAACCGCTGGAGCTCAATTATCAAAGCCTTCTGTTCACCGTTCGATCTTCTCCGACCTCCTCGACCCGCTGCCTGGGACAAACCTGGGACCAAAGGGTCCAACACGTCCTTCCTCTTCGGTTCTCCTCCCGAAAATCCCGCGCACTGACTCCAAGTTCCCACACATACAGACAGAACAACATCGCTTCCAGTGGTTAGTTCCTCCGTTATCAATAATTATTACCTTTACATTCCAACTAAACAGAGCATTACCAAATCAGTTACCTACAAAGAAGCCATTTCATTATAACGCTACAGAGAAGCCATTTTATATATGCAGTTAACAGTTAACATTACAGTTAATGATCTGAGAACCGTGCATCCTCCCCCCACCGAATTAAGTCATGCCCTCATGCCGTTCAGATAATTCGCCAACCCCTCCTGCAGAACACACCGCCCAATCCAATTGCAGAAAGCAGTGGCATAAATCCCCAAAACAGTGGAGATCACACCCTGTTCCCCGGGTGCCACATAGGCCAATCTATCGGGGGGATGGGGGGTTCCTTCTTCTCCGAGGCCTGCGCACTCACTCTTCTAACTCCTCCACCTCGAACAGTACGGGAGACTCATGGGAACTATGAGGCGAACCCTCCCGCGAGCGGTCACCCAAACCCCTCTGCACCTCGGAACCACTATCTCTTGCTTGGACCCTACATCCTTTAATCCAACAACCTGTGGTAACTCCGACTGCCCATCACTGGCCCCTCCCCCCTTGCCCCGTCTAACCCAGTGATGGTAGGGCCAGGAGCCTCCCCCTACATCTCCGGGGCTTCAACGAACGGCAGCATGTACCAGTCATCCGAGTCATCATCCTCCGAGTCAGTGTCTCTCACAGGGACCGGGCCCGGGCCCGACTCTCCCGGTGTGGGCTTCCTCCACCCTGCGTGGACGCAGAGTCCTGGTACAAGGTGCAGCCGGCACCTTGGGCTCCCGCACTACCTGTAATTCTCGCCCCAGGGGCAACAGGTATTCCGGTGGAGAATCTTGACGGGCCCTCTCCCATCCTTGGGCCTCATCCGGAAAACAAGTAGATTTGGCATCTGACTCTCTGCTACATAGGGCGTTTCCGCCCAGCAATCAGCCAGTTTACGTTTCCCAGGTAGTCCCAAATTCCTTATGAGGACTCGATCTCCCGGCAGTAGTTGGGGGAACTTTACCTTCTGGTCATACCTCATCTAATTTCCTGATTCTGCTCGGCGGCCGCCTCCCGAGCCAGCTCAAAAGCTCTTTGCAGTGACTTTCGCCACCGTAGTCGCCCTTTGCTTCTTGGTAGGGAACGCCTGAGCATACCTGGTGTAGTGGTCTTTGAAGACCAAGATATTCGCCGCATTGCTGGCATCGGGTTCCATGGCCAAGAAATCCGTACACAACAGGTCCTCACTTTGCGAGTGTGACAACGGAGCAGGGGCAGGAACGCTCTCCCACTCCTCGCCCGTCTCCTGTTCCTCATGCTCCCGTCGTGACAAAACATCCGCAGCGACATTCCTGCTTCCCAGCCAGCACTTCAGGCTGAAATCAAATACCAACAAGGCGGCCAACCACCGATGGCCGGCAGCATCCACTTTCACCGAAGGCAGGAGATCAGTAAATGGGTTGTTGTCCGTCCTCACCTCAAACCTGGCTCCGGAGAGATAGTCAGTCAGCTGATCCACCTCTGCCCACTTCAACGCCACAAACTCGTTTATGTATTCTGTAAATGTGTACCCATTTTCCAAATCAGTCTTTCCATAAGCTTCTAATTCTCAACATACATAACGCTGAACTTCTGATTTGTTAAGTGAAGGGTCTTTATGCACAGTTGAACTTTTGTAACTTACAGTCAACCCACTCATTCCCCTCAGTCAACCCACTCATTCCTGTCAATACCTCTGTGTGCAGGGACCTATAAGAAGAAAACATATAAACAAGTACTTGAATATGAATTAATGCCTGGTGAGTTTCCAACAGTAAATCTGACCGACTGCTAGAATAACGTGTTTAAGGGTCATCAAAACCGAAAAGTAATCTGAACAACTATAACGTTACGTGGGAAAAAAATGCCTCCACCCAGCTTAAGCCAAAAATGATGGCAACCAATTCTGCTGTATGTACTGATAAATGGTTGCAAAGTAATTTCTCTGTCATTGTCCATACTTCAGGGACAAAAATGGGCACCATCTGTAAAAATGTTAAAAACTTGACATGATTAGTGTAACGCCTAGGGCTATCGGCTTGTATTTGTCCAGGGGAAACCCGCCTCCCGCCAAACCGTGTCTCCCGTTTGCGTAGATGCTGTGTAATGCACACTGATACAAACTCGCACATACAATATCAGACAGCACGAAATGTACGTTTTACAGATTACTCTTTATACACCTGACTGGAAATTAATAACGATACAATATAAAAAGAAAGAAAAGGGCGCTAAAACTTTTTTAGAGTTCAATGAGTTCGTGCACAACCGTTGGAGCTCAATTATCGAAGCCTTCTCTAGTGCCTTTAACACCATCCAGCCCAAGATCTTAAAGCACAAACTAACGGAGATGGGAGTAGACTCTCACATGGTGGATTGGATAGTGGACTACTTGACAGATAGACCTCAGTATGTGCGGTTGGGAGACTGTAGATCTGACACAGTGGTCAGCAGCACAGGAGAGCCACAGGGAACCGTACTCTCTCCGGTCCTGTTCACCCTGTACACATCTGACTTCCAATATAACTCGGAGTCCTGCCATGTGCAGAAGTTCGCTGATGACACGGCCATAGTGGGGTGTGTCAGGAATGGACAAGAGGAGGAGTATAAGAAACTGATACAGGACTTTGTGATATGGTGCAACTCAAACTACCTGCGTCTCAATGTCACCAAGACCAAGGAGATGGTGGTGGACTTTAGGAGATCTAGGCCTCATATGGAGCCAGTGATCATTAATGGAGAATGTGTGGAGCAGGTTAAGACCTACAAGTATCTGGGAGTACAGTTGGACGAGAAGCTAGACTGGACTGCCAACACAGATGCCTTGTGCAGGAAGGCACAGAGTCGACTGTACTTCCTTAGAAGGTTGGCGTCATTCAATGTCTGCAGTGAGATGCTGAAGATGTTCTATAGGTCAGTGGTTGAGAGCGCCCTCTTCTTTGTGGTGGCGTGTTGGGGAGGAAGCATTAAGAAGAAGGACGCCTCACGTCTTAATAAGCTGATAAGGAAGGCGGGCTCTGTCGTGGGTAAAGTACTGGAGAGTTTAACATCGGTAGCTGAGCGAAGGGCGCTGAGTAGGCTACGGTCAATTATGGAAAACCCTGAACATCCTCTACATAGCACCATCCAGAGACAGAGAAGCAGTTTCAGCGACAGGTTACTGTCGATGCAATGCTCCTCAGACAGGATGAAGAGGTCAATACTCCCCAATGCCATTAGGCTTTACAATTAAACTGCCAGGACTTAAGAACTTTTTTTAAAGCTATTATTAATGCTTTTTGAGCTAGTGATTTAGATGCATATCATATTATTACTGAGTTAAGTATTGTATGTAATGAGGTTTTGCTACAACAAGTGTATGGGACATTGGAAAAAATGTTGAATTTCCCCATGGGGATGAATAAAGTATCTATCTATCTATCTATCTATCTATCTATCTTCTGTCCACCGTTCGATCTTCTCCAACCTCCTCGACCCGCCGCCTGGGACCAACCTGGGACCAAAGGGTCCAGCACGTCCTTCCTCTTCGGTTCTCCTCCCGAAAATCCCGCGCACTGACTCCAGGGTCCCGCGCAGACAGATAGAACAACAAAGGTTCCAGTGGTTAGTTTCTCCGTTATCAATAATTATAACCCAAACATTTCAACTAAACAGAGCATTACCAAATCAGTTACCTGCAAAGAAGCCATTTCATTATAACGTTACAGAGAAGCCATTTTATTTAAGCAGTTAACAGTTAACATTACAGTTAATGATCTGAGAACCGTGTATTCTACCCCCATCGAATTAAGTCATGCCCTCATGACGTTCAGATAATTCGCCAACCCCTCCTGCAGAACACACCTCCCAATCCAAGTGCAGAAAGCAGTGACATAACTCCCTAAAACAGTGGAGATCACAGCCTGTTCCCCAGATGCCACATAGGCCAACCTGTCTGGGGGGGGGGGGGGTGGTTGCCTACTTCCCTGAGGCCTGCGCACTTCCTCTTCTAACTCCTCCACCTCGAACAATACGGGAGACTCATGGGAACTATGAGGCGAACCCTCCCGCGAGCGGTCACCCAAACCCCTCTGCACCTCGGAACCACTATCTCTTGCTTGGACCCTACATCCTTTATTCCAACGCCCTGTGGTAACTCCGACTGCCCATCACTCGCCCCTCCACCCTTGCCCAGTCTAACCCAGTGGTGGAAGGGCCAGGAGCCTCCCCTCCATCTCCGGGGCTTCAGCGAACGGCAGCATGTACCAATCATCCGAGTCATCTTCCTCCGGGTCAGTATCCCTCACAGGGACTGGGCCCGGGCCCGACTCTCCCGGTGTGGGCTCTTCCTCCACCCTGCGTGGACGCAGAGACCTGGTACAAGGTGCAGCCGGCACCTCGGGCTCCCGCTCTACCTGTACATCTCACCCCAGAGGCAACAGATGATTCCGATGGAGAATCTTGACGGGCCCCCTCCCATCCCTGGGCCTCATCCGGAAAACAGGTTGATTTGGCATCTGACTCTCTACTACATAGGGAGTGCCCGCCCAGCGATCAGCCAGCTTGTGTTTCTCAGTTAGTGCCAAATTCCTTATGAGGCCTCAATCTCCGGGCAGTAGTTGGGAGAACTTTACCTTCTGGTCATACCTCATCTTATTTCCCGATTCTGCTCGGCGGCCGCCTCCCGAGCCAGCTCAAAAGCTCTTTGCAGTGACTTTTGCCACCGTAGTCGCCCTTTGCTTCTTCGTAGGGAACGCCTGAGCATACCTGGTGTAGTGGTCTTTGAAGACAAAGATATTCGCCGTATTGCTGGCATCGGGTTCTATGGCCAATAAATCCGTACACAACAGGTCCAACGGCCCCTCACTTTGCGAGTGTGACAACGGAGCAGGGGCAGGAACGCTCTCCCACTCCTCGCCCGTCTCCTGTTCCTCATGCTCCCGTCGTGACAAAGCATCCGCAGCGACATTCCTGCTTCCCAGCCAGCACTTCAGGCTGAAATCAAATACCAACAAGGCGGCCAACCACCGATGGCCGGCAGCATCCAGTTTCACCGAAGGCAGGAGATCAGTAAATGGGTTGTTGTCCGTCCTCACCTCAAACCTGGCTCCGGGGAGATAGTCACTCAGCTGATCCACCTCTGCCCACTTCAACGCCACAAACTCCAACTGATGGGTGGGAGAGTTTCTCTCGGAGGGCGACAAACTCCGGCTGACAAACGCGACAGGTCTCAACCCGGTGCCCTGATCTTGATGCAAGACGGTCTCCTAATCCCTCTTGGCTGGCATCGGTGTGTGGTACACAGGGTAAACGGGGTCCGCAAAAGCCAGCACCGGTGCCTGGGTCAGCAACTCTTTCAGCGATTTAACAGCCTCCACACGTTCGTATCCCACCTCTGTCCAAAGGGCTCCGACGGTTGGAGATATTCTCCAACCTCCCGCCCCTCCGTTTCCTTTCTTCCCCATGGGAGGGTAACCACGCAGAAGCTGGTTCAAGGGGTGACTCACTTTGGCGTAGCCCTTCACGTATCTCCGATAATAACCACAGAACCCCGAGAACGAGCGCAGGGCGCTCACAGTCCGGGGCCTCGGCCACGTGGTCACCGCTTCTATCTTATCCCGGTCTGCAGCTACGTCAATTTGAAAGATTATGTGTCCAACATAGCTAACAGACGTCTTGCAGAACTGACACTTGTCCAGGGAGAGTTTTAACTCTTCCTCCCTCAGCTGACATTTAACCTTCAGTAGCCTCGCTTCCTGTTCTTCCAAGGTGGCTCCAAACACTAACAAATCATACAGATACATCGACACTTCAAGCAAATTCATATCCCCACCGTCTTCTCCATGACCCTCTGGAAGGTGGCAGGGGCTCTCGATATGCCCTGGGGCATCCGTTCGAACTGGAGAAACCCCAGAGGGCATATAAATGTCGTCTTCTCATCGCGATCTGGTAATATCCACTCCTCAAGTCCAGCACACGAAACCACTCCACTCCACTCAGACCCTCGGGACCGTATACTGGTCAGGGACAGTGCGCCGGTTCAGGGTCCTATAGACCACACACATGCGTACCTTTCCGTTCTTCTTCCGGGCCACTACTATTGGGGATGCATAGGGCCTTCGGGACTCAGTGATGATTCCAGATTCCTTCAACTTGCACAAGTGCTGCCGCACGTTTTCCATATCTGCAGGGGCCAGTCGCCGTGACCTCTCTCTGAACGGGTTGTCCTCAGTCACTGGATGATATGGCGAGTGTTCTTGGAACATCCCACATCAAACTCACCAAGAGAAAAAAAACATCTTCCTGCTTCAACATCTTCTCCAGTAGCCTGCGTTTCCACTCCGGCGGCACAGGAGAGTCCCCAAAGTTAAAGGCCTCAGCGGTCAGCTTTCCTGTTTTCCAATCCTTCCCCCTAAGTGAGCCTCACAGGTGCGCTAGACATTACCGTCACCGGGAACAAATGCGCCAGCGGAATCCCTCTCTTAAAGGTGATTTCTCTCTTCGTAGTGTTCCTGACACTGACAGCTATCCGCCTGGCATCTACCACCGAGGGCTTCTACACTTCCGGCCTCACCAGCACCCCTGCCGGAAATCGTGTCTCCCCCTCGAGATCTTCCGCTAAACGGGCCTCGCCATCAGGCACTCCGGGAATTCTGGGGGTTCCCATCACTCTTGCTGCTTAGCTGGGCTTTATTATCACAGGCTTCGACTGGGTGCACCAGACAGTCCCCCTTTTAAATTCAGTCTCCGGCCCAGGGCGGCGTCGCACTTGTTCAAAAGCAGCATGAAACGCTGGGTGCTCGGCTCGGTCCCCCAAACAGTCCTCTCCTGCAGGCCCCCATGAGACTCCGCACCACAGGGATGTTGTTCCCCACCAGTATTGAAGCATCCTCCGTTTCAACTGGCTCTGGACAAACCAGTGCTAACGTCTCCAGCACCTCGGACACTCCCACATCGGCTTCTGAATACTCCAGTTTCACCGGCAAATACCCTTCAAAGGGGTAATCCCTAGCACTGACGCCCCAAATCCCCAGTGCACGGAACGAGGAATGGCAAATGCTTTAAGTATTGATTGTAAAACTAACGATATAATAGTGAGACCTGCGTCCCGGTGTCGAGTATGGCTTTCGCAGGGATTCCCTCTATCCGTAGCGATACGCTCGAGCGGGGTTCCACTAATACTTCCGGAATAGAGTCTTGTGATTTCGTGGGTTCCTTGGTAAATTGCTGTGAACGGGTTCCCCGAGAGACGCGAGGCCATTCCCTCACTGGGTCTCCTCTAGGTTTCCCGACACCTCTCCCTTCTTGGATACCCGGGGACTCGCCCTCCAATAGGCTTCCGGCCGCTCACATTCCCGCTGGATGTAGCCCACCTCCCCGCAGTTATAGCACATCCCTGCCTCTCTCAGTCTCTCCGGAAGTGTCCCTCTTTCACACAGTTATAGCACACGCTTCCAGCCGCCCCTCTTCTCGCAAACCTCCGGCCACTCGCAGCATCCTGCGCTGTCCGTCCTCTGGGGGGGGGGGGGCGAAGCCCTCCCTACCGACACCTCAGGCCTCAGCTCGGCCACCACATCCTTTATCAGTTGCCGGGTGGAGCCGGCTCCTCTCCCATCCCCACCAGGGGCTACAACTGAGGATCTCACCCTGCTGACAGAATCCTCCCGAGGCCTTAACGCGCGCACATCCCCCCTCACATCTCTGATCAGTTGAACGAACGTCGGAGGAGGAGGACGCGTTTTATAAGACTGCAGGAGACTCCAAGCAATCTTGTCCTCGGCCTGGGTACCTGCAATACTTGATCCATCCTTAACTGATCCAACTGTTCGGCCCGAATGACTCCCCAGCGCCGCAATCCATTAAGCTGTCTCTCTAGCCGAAAAAGGTCCGCAGACAGCTTCTCACCCTCCTCCTGATACATGTTTTGAAACTCCCCGAGCAGCTCCCAGTCAACCCAAAAGCACTTTCCAAAGCATCCATATAGTCCTTCAGAGTGGCCAAAGGCTGGTTAAACTTCACACCTCGCAGTACCCCAGCCGCCTCTCCCCGCAAACTTTCAACTAATCTCTGTCGCTTTTCCTCATCCGAACACTGACACTCTCTCAACAACTGTGACGTTTGCTCAACCCATGTCTCATAATCCTCCTCACCTTCGGGAGTGGGCGTTATCCCCGAGAAAACCCTTATCTTCTGGCGGGGACCCTCTGCCCTTCTCGCCTAGGAGGTAAGTGCAGAGGCCAACTCAGAGCTCTCGCCTTTCACGGTGGAACGGAAACTGACCAACTTTTCCAAATCTGACCACTCTTTCCTTTCATCCTCCAGCACCGGAAGAATCCGTTCCCTGAGATCTCCTCCCCCCCCCCCTCTGCAGGCAACTCCACTCGCTGAGCTTTGACCCCTCCCTCCCCGACACTCTGCAGGCGCCATGGCCCCGCCTCCCCGGGGACGCCAATCTCCTCTGGCAACTCCGCCCCTGTTGTGTCCTCACTTGTCTGCACTAACACTATATCTGTACCTGCCTCAAAATCAAAATTCCGCGATACAACCTCCACTTTGCCAAAAGTTTTAACCGCACTCATACCTCGCAGTAACACTTCATCCGGTTGCTAGTCTCCACCCCCCCCCCCCCCCCCCCAGCACGCACACATTGCTCTCTGCCACCTTCGCAGCCGCACACCATCGCCGAAAAGCAGCTGCCGCCAACCCAACTGTATTTTATTTAAGCAGAGTGGTCACACAGCATCCACGGAATTCTATCCCGGGACGAGAAGCTCACAAATGTAACTCCCAGGACTATCGGCTTGTATTTGTCTCGGGGAAAATCCGTCCACCCGCCAAACCGTGTCTCCCGTTTGCGTGGATGCTGTGAAATGCACACTGGTACAAACTCGCACACACAATATCAGACAGGACACAGTGTACGTTTTACAGAGTGCACTTTATAAACCTTACTGGAACTACGCAATTAATAGCGTTACGATATAAAAAGAAAAGAAAAAAAAGGCGCCGACTTATCAGAGTTCAATCAGTTCTAGCACAACCGCTGGAGCTCAATTATCGAAGCCTTCTGTCCACCATTCGATCTTCTCCGACCTCCTCGACCCGCCGCCTGGGACCAACCTCGGTGATCGGCCAGAGCCCGTCCAGGACGTCCTTCCTCTTCGGTTCTCCTCCCGAAAAACTCGCGCACTGACTCCAGGCTCCCACACGTACAGATAGAACAACATCGCTTCCCTTGTTTAGTTCCTCCGTTATCAATAATTATAATCCAAACATTCCAAATAACCGGATCATTACCTCATCACTGACCCACAAGAAAGCCATTTCATTATAACGCTACAGAGAAGCCATTTTATGTAAGCAATAAGCTGTTAACATTATAGTTAATAATCAGCGAACACTCCATATATATTGTTGAAACCTGACGCAGACTGGGAGTCCGTTTCGCTGAACACCTACGCTCGGTCCACCAGAGAAAGCAGGATCTCTCGGTGGCCACACATTTTAATTTGCACGTCCCATCCCCATTCTGATTGTCTATCCATGGCCTCCTCTACTGTCAAGATGAAGCCACACTCAGATTGGAGGACCAAAACCTTATATTCTGTCTGAGTGGGCTCCAAGCCGATGGCATGAACATCGATTTTTCTATCTTCCATTAATCCCCCTCCTCCCCTTCTTACCCCATCCCTCATGTATTTATGTATTATTTTCTCTGCCTGTCTCACAATCACTCCTTGCCTGCTCTCCATCTTCCTCTGGTACTCCCCTCCCCTTTTCTTTCTCCCATGAACCTTTCCCTTTTACAGCTGTGTATCCCTTATTCCAATCAACTTCCCAGCTCTGAGCTCCATCCCTTCCCCTCCTGTCTTCTCCTATCATTTCGGATCTCCCCCTTCTCCTCCCAAATCTCTTACTAGCTTTTCATTCAGTCAGCCCTGACCAAAAGACTTGGCCCGAACCGTCGACTGTACTTCTTCCTATAGATGCTGCTGACCAGCTGTGTTCCACCAGCGTTTTGTGTGTGTTTCTTGAATTTCCAGCATCTGCAGATTTCCTCGTGAAAAGACTGAGCTTTGTCATGAAGCAGTTAAGTTATAATTTGAGGCAAAGTTTGGCGGTAAAAATGGCTGAAGGGGAATTGAAGTTTATTCCACATCAACCCCACCGACTGGGAGGCATCACAGTCACATGGTCAGCTGGAGATATCAGACCACTGAACACACCAGCACAGGGTCCCCGTGGTTCTGTGATGTTTGTGTGTGTGTGTGAGCGACTGTGGGAGTGGGGATTTTGAACACCTTGTAATGATTTGTATGAAATTCACGATGTGAAAAGGAAGTCCAAGTCTAATCAGATTTGTGTTTTTATTTATTTCAGGAGGTATCTCGACGGAACAGGAGGTAGGACCTGCTCTTTACCGAAACCCTGGATGGATTCGTAAAATTGTTCCAAATAGCAGCTTATAACCACCAGTTTAAATATTTACAGGACTGATGATGATGTCCAGGAATTGACAGTGACAGATGAGTCTATACCGGTTGAAAAATTCGATCACCCCTATTTGCTGAACACAGTGCTAAGAAAAACACTTGATGCCATTAATCGAGGTAAAACTTACAAAGCTTGGCCGTAATACTGGGCTGAAGGGGAACTGAAGTTTATTCCACATCAACCCCACCGACTGGGAGGCATCGCTGTCACATGGTCAGCTGGAGATATCAGACCCCTGAACACACCAGCACAGTGACACAATACAACCAATACACGACACTGGCAGATGAACCACTGTGTCCTGATCCCAGGCACACTGCACTGACATGGCAAGACATGAATTTGAATCCTACCACAGGAGCTGAAAATTTAATACTGACTTAATAATATTGTAGAGAGTAAAAGTGGGTATCAGTGTGATTACCGGGATTGTCAGGAAAATACACAAGTTCTTCGTGAATTGTGAGTGCAGTGTCTGATTGAAGCAGGTCTTCCCCCTTCTGGATCAGCATCTCTCACTGTTGTCAGAGGCAGAAGAGGGGAGTGGTAGTGATCGGGAACTCAATCTTCAGGAAGCAGACAGGAGAATTTATGGACATGAACTGAACACCTGTATGGTGTGTTGCCTCCGAGGTGGCAGGGTCAGGAACGCCTGGGATCGTGTTTGCATAATTTAGAGAGGGAGAGAAAAGAACCAGATACTGTATCTTGGTATATTCTGGGACCAGTGATATTGGAAGTAAAAGCAAAGAAGTCCTGAAAATAGAATTGTGAGAGCTTGGTAAAAATCTCAGAACAGTACCTCCAGTGTTGTAATTTCTGGATTGTTGCCTGTGCCACCTGCTGGTTAGTGTAGGAACAGCATAATTTGGCTGCTATTGATTTGAGTGCTGTTCTAAAGCTCTTGAATTGAACGCTGACATTGGATTTGCCTTCCTAACACCTTCCTCACCACTGACTCGACCTGCAAGTTAACCTTCAGGGTGTTCTGCAGAAGGACTCCTTAGTCCATTTTCATCTCAACTTTTTGGGATTTTCTCCCCATTAAAAAAAAAATAATCTGCACATTATTTCTACGACCAAAGCTCATGACCTGAATTTTACAGCATTGTATTTCATTTGCCATTTTCTTGCCCTTTCTCCTCATTCAAGTCTTTGTGCAGTCTGCCTGTTTCTTCAATACTACCGCCCTCCACCATTCTTTGTATGATCTGCAAACTTGACAACAAAGCCAAATATTTCATTACCTAAATCACTGATATATAACATAAAAAGAGGCTGTCCCAACAGCGACCCCTGTGGAACACCACTAGTCACTGGCAACCAAACAGAAAAGGATTCCTTTACTCTCATTCACAGTTTCTGACCAATCAGCCAACGTTCTGACTATGCCAATAAATGTTCTGTAATACCATGAGCTCTTAACTTGGTAAGCAGCTTCATTTGTGCGTCTTATCAAAGGCCTTCTGAAATTCCAAATATACTACATCCCCTTCATCTATCCTAATTGTAATCTCCTCAAAGAATTACAAACACGTTTGTCAGGCAAGAAGTTCCCTTAAGGAAGCCATTCTGACTTGTCTTACCTTGCTCAGTGTCACGAAGTATTCCATAACCTCATACTTAACAAATGGCACTAAATTCTTCCCAACCACAGAGGTGAGGCTAACTGATGTATAACTTCATTTCTGCTGACTTCCTCCTGATTAAAAGAGTGGAGTGACTTTAGCAGTTTTCCAGTCCTGTGAAACTATGCCACGGTCCATTGATTTTTGAAAGATCATTCCTAATGTCTCCACAATGTCCACTGTTGCCCCTTTCAGAACTTTAGAGTGCAGTTCATCTGCTCCGGGTGACTCATATACCGTCATGTCTTTCAGCGTTTTGAGCACCTTATCCGTTGTAACAGTAACTGCACTCACTTCTCTTCCCTCGAACCCTTCAAATTCTGGCACAGTGCTAGTGTCTTCCACGGTGAAGACTGATGCAAAATATTTAATTTATTTTTCATCTCGTTATTCGACGTTATTATATATCCGGCCTCATTTTCTAGTGGTCTGTATCCACTTTCATTTCTGTGTTATTTTGTTACAATACTTGAAAAACAATTTGATATTGTTTTCTGGCTTGTTTTGTAAAGCCAGGTTTATTAACAGTGCTCGAAGGATTACTGGAGTCAACCCGAACACAAACTGTTCCAGTTGCTACCATCCGGGATACGGTACCGCAGCGTAAAAGCCAGGAGCAACAGTCGCCAGGACAGCTTCTTCAAGCAGGCCATCAAACTGCTTAACACGTGCTGAGACAACTGTATTTCTATGTTATATTGACTAGCATGGTGTCCATATTATTTATAAACTTCTGTATCATAAATTACGTAAATTACACATTGCACATTTGGACGGAGAAGTAACATAAAAATTTTTACTCCTCGTGCATATCAAGGCTGTAAGCAATAAAGTCAATTCATATTTAATTTTTTCCCTCCCAATCATTCTTTCAGTTGCTCTCTGTAAATATTTAAAAGCTTCCCAATCCTCTGTCTTCCTTCTAATTTGTGCTTAGTTGTATAACCTCTCATTTGCCTTTACATTAGCTTGAATTCCCGTGTCAGCCACGGTTTTACTATTTTGCCATTTGAGTATTTATTTATTTTTGGAATATATCTATCCTTCACCTTCCCCATTTTCCCAGAAACTGACACCATTTCTGCTCTGCTCTCATCCCTGCCAGCGTCTCTTTCCAATTTGCTTTGGCCAATTCCTCTCTTAGACTACAATTTCTAATGATCTAAAAACATGAAGCCCGGTCCCCTACACCAGCTTCTGAACCATCTTTAATCTGCCAAATTACCCTGTTTCTACCCTCACCAGCACGTGGCACAGGCAGCAATCTAGAAATTACAACCCTGGAGGTACTGCTTCTGAGCTTTCTACCAAGCTCTCCAAATCCTATTTTCAGGACCTCTTTGCTTTTACTTCCTATGTAATTGGTCCCAAAATGTACCAGGATATCTGGCTGTTTTACCTCTCTCTCCCTCTCTGAAATGTTGCAAACACAATTCGAGAAATCCCTGACCCTCCCTGGCACCTATGAGGTAACATACCATTCAGGTGTCCAGTTCATGTCCATCAATTCTCCTGTCTACTTCCTGAAGATTGAGTCCCCTATCACGACCACTCCCCTCTTCTGCCTCTAACAACAGTGAGAGTTGTTGATCCAGAAGGGGGAAGACCTGCACCAATCAGACACAGCACTCACAATTCACGAAGGATTTGCGTATTTTCCTGACAATCCCGGTAATCACACTAATATGCACTTTTATTCTCTACAATATCATCAAGTCAGTATTAAAATCCCAGCTCCTGTGGTAGGATTCAAACTCATGTCCTGGTGTGTTAGTGCATTTGCCTGGGATCAGGATACAGTGGTTCATCAGCCAGTCCCGTGTATTGGTTGTATTGTGACCCTGTGCTGGTTTGTTCAGGGGGTCTGACATCTCCAGCTGACCATGTGACAGTGATGTCTCCCAGTCGGTGGGGTTGTTGTGGAATAAACTTTAGTTCCCCTTCAGCCATTATTATCGACAATCTTTGCCTTAAATTATAACTTAACTGTGTCTCTTAAACAAATAGAAATTAATCATTGCAAGTTTTAGCAACAGACACAAAATGCTGGTGGAACACAGCAGGCCAGGCAGGATCTATAGGAAGAAGTATAGTCGACGTTTCTGGCCGAGACCCTTTGTCAGGACTAACTGAGAGAAAAGATAGTAAATGATTTGAAAGTGGGAGGGGGAGGAAGAGATCCCAAATGATAGGAGAAGACAGGAGAGGGATCGATGAAGCTAAGAGCTGGGAAGCTGATTGGCAAAAGGGATACACAGCTGGAGAAGGGAAAGGATCATGGGAAGAGGCCTAGGGAGATAGAAAGGGGGAAGGGAGCACCAGAGGTAGATGGAGTACAGGCAAGCACCGATTGTGAGAGCGGCAGAGAAAATAATAAATAAATACATCAATAAATACATGAGGGATGGGGTAAGAAGGGGAGGAGGGGCATTAATTGAGTTAGTTAATTCAATGTTCATCCCATGAGTTTGGAGACCACCCAGACGGAGTGTGGCTTCATCTTGACAGGAGAGGAGGCCATGTATAGACATATCAGACTAGGAATGGGACGTGGAATTAAAATGTGTGGCCACTGGGAGATCCTGCTTTCTCTGGTGGGCAGAGCATAGGTGTTCAGCGAAACGGTCTCCCATTCTGCGTCGGGTCTCACCAATATATATGTAAGGTTGTCAGATTATTAACTGTAATGTTAACTATCAACTGCTTATACAAAATGGCTGCTCTGCAGAGTTAGAATGAAATGGCTTCTTTGTGGGAAACTGATTAGGTAATGCTCTGTTTAGTTGAAATGTTTGGGTTATAATTATTGATAACGGAGGAAATAACGGATAACGGAGGAAGCGATATTGTTCTATCTGTATGTGTGGGAGCCTGGATGGGTGGCGGGATTTTCGGGAGGAGAACCGGAGAGGAAGGACGTGCTGGACGTGCTCTGGTCGACCACCCAGGTTGGTCCCAGGCGGCGGGTCGAGGAGGTCGGAGAAGATCGATTGGAGGACAGAAAGCTTCGATGATTGAGCTCCAGCGGTTGTGCTAGAACTGATTGAACTCTGGTAAGTCGGCGCCTTTTTTTTTTTCTTTTCTTTTTATATTGTAACGCTATTAATTACCTAGTTCCAGTAAGATTTATAAAATGTACTCTGGAAACGTACACTGTATGCTGTCTGATATTGTGTGTGCGAGATTGTACCAGTGTGCATTACACAGCATCCACGCAAACGGGAGACACGGTTTGGCGGGTGGACAGATTTTCTCCTGGACAAATACAAGCCGATAGCCCTGGGGGTTACATTTGTGGGCTGTTCGTCCCGGGATTGAACTCCGTGGATGCTGTGTGACCACTCTGCTAAAATAAAATAGAGTCGGGATGGCGGCAGCTGCTTTTCGGCGATGGTGTGCGGCTGCGAAGGTGGCAGAGAGCAATGCGTGCGTGCTGAGGGGGGTGGAGACTAGCGTACCGGATGAAGTGTTACTGCGAGGTATGAGTGCGGTTAAAACTTTTTGCAAAGTGGTGATTGTATCACGGAAATTTGTTTTTGAGGCAGGTACAGAATAGTGTTAGTGCAGACAAGTGAGGACATAACAGGGGCGGAGTTGCCAGAGGAGATTGGCGTCCCCCGGGAGGCGGGGCCATGGCGCCTACAGAGTGTCGGGGAGGGAGGGGCCAAAGCTCAGCTAGTAGAATTGCCTGCAGAGGGTGGAGGAGATCGTAGGGAACGGATTCTTTCGGTGCTGGAGGATGAAGGGAAAGAGTGGTCAGATTTGAAAAAGTTGGTCAGTTCCCGTTCCACCGTGAAAGGCGAGAGCTCTGAGTTGGCCTCTGCACTTACCTCCTTAGCGAGAAGGGCAGAGGGGCCCCGCCAGAAGATAAGAGTTTTCTCGGGGATAACGCCCACTCCCGAGCGTGAGGAGGATTATGAGACATGGGTTGAGCAAACGTCACAGTTGTTGAGGGAGTGTCAGTGCTCGGATGAGGAAAAGTGACAGAGATTATTTGAAAGTTTGCGGGGAGAGGCGGCTGGGGTAGAGCGAGGTGGGAAGGTTAACCAGCCTTTGGCCACTCTGAAGGACGATATGGAGGCCTTGGAAAGAGCTTTTGGGTTGACGGGGAGCTCCTCGGGGAGTTTCAAAACATGTATCAGGAGGAGGGTGAGAAGCTCTCTGCCTACCTTTTTCGGCTAGAGAGACAGCTTAATGGATGGCGGCGCCGGGGGGGCCATTCGGGCTGAACAGCTGGATCAGTTCAGGATGGATCAGGTATTCCGGGGTACCCAGGCCGAGGACAAGATTGCTTGGAGTCTCCTGCAGTCTTATAAAACGCGCCCTCCTCCGACGTTCGTTCAACTGATCAGAGATGTGAGGGGGGATGAGCGCGCGTTGAGACCTCGGGAGGATTCTGTCAGCAGGGTGAGATCCTCAGTTGTAGCCCACGGTAGGGATGGGAGAGGATCGGGCTCCACCCGGCAACTGATAAAGGAGGTGGTGGCCGAGCTGAGGGCTGAGGGGTCGGTGGGGCGGGCTTCGCCCCCCAGAGGACGGACAGCGCAGCATGCTGCGAGTGGCGGGAGGTCAGCGAGAACAGGGGCGACTAATAGCGTGTTCTATAACTGTGGGAAAGAGGGACACTTCCGGAGAGCCTGTGAAAGGCAGGGGGTGTGCTATAACTGTGTGAAAGAGGGATACTTCCGGAGAGACTGTGAGAGGCATGGGGTGTGCTATAACTGCGGGGAGGAGGGCCACTTCCGGCGGGAATGCTTGCGGCCGGAAGCCTCTAGGAGGGCGAGTCCCCAGTTATCCAAGAAGGGAGAGGTGTCGGGAAACTTGGAGGGGACCCAGTGAGGGAATGACCTGGTGTCTCTAAGGGAACACGTTCCCAGGAATGTACCAAGGGACCCCTGAAAGAAAAATACCCGATTCTGGAAGGATTAGTGGGACCCCTCTGCAGTGTGTCACTATGGATACAGGGAATCCATGCTAAAGCCATACTGACACCGGGTCGCAGGTTACACTACTGTACCGTTCGTATTGCAATCAATACTTAAAGCATTTGCCATTGACCCCATTCCGTGCACTGAAGATCTGGGGCGTCAGTGCTGGGGATTATCCGAATGACGAGTGTTTGTTAGTGAAACTGGAGTTTTCAGAAGCCGATGTGGGAGTGTCTGAGGTTTTGGAGACGTTAGTGTTGGTTTGTCCGGACCCGGTTGAGACGGGGGGCGGGGTGGTGCTTCAATCCTGGTGGGGACCAACACCCCTGTGGTGCGGAGGCTCATGGGGGCCTGCCAGGAGAGGGCGAGTGAGAACTGTTCGGGGACCCGGGTCGGAGACTACATTTAAACGAGGGACTGTGTGGTGCACCCAGTCGAAGCCTGTGATAATAAGGCCCGGGGAAGTAGCAAGAGTGATGGGAAATCTTCCCCAGATTTCCCGGAGTGCATGATGGCGTGGCCCTTATAGTGGTCGCTCCGGAAGACCTTGACGGGGAGCCACGTTTTCCGGCTGGGTACTAGTGAGGCCCGAAGTGCACAGGCCCTCGGGGGTACATGCGAGGCGGATAGCTGTGAGTGTCAGGAACACTACGAAGAGAGAAATCACCTTTAAGAGAGGGATGCCGCTGGCGCATTTGTTCCCGGTGATGGTAATGTCTAGCGCCCCTGTGAGGCCCACGCGGGGGGAATGATTGGAAAACAGAGGAAAGTTGACCGCGGAGGCCTTTAACTTTGGGGACTCTCCTGTGCCGCCGGAGTGGAGAAAATGTTGAAGCAGGAAGACGTTAATTTCTCTTCGTGAGTTTCATGTGGATTGTTCCAAGAGCACTCGCCATATCATCCAGTGACTGAGGACACCCCGTTCAAGGAGAGGTTCCCTACCAAGGAGCAAAGGGCGACTACGATGGCGAAAGTACTATGGGAGAATTATTTTGTGCGTTATGGCCTTCCCCGGCGGATACATAGTGACCAGGGACGAGACTTTGAGAGTAAGCTCACCTACGAGCTACTGGGTATGTTGGGGGTTGAGAAATCGAGGATTACACCCTGTCATCCGCAGGGCGATCCCCGGCCGGAGAAGTTTAATCGGACCCTGTTAGACATTTTGGGAACTCTGGAGATTAGCAAAAAGAGCGGATGGAGACAACATATTGGGCATCTGGTTCACTGTTACAACTGAACCCGAAATGAAGCTACTGGATACTCGCCCTACTATTTGATATTTGGGTGCGAGGCAAGGTTGCCCATTGACCTCTGTTTTGGGACGGATGCAGGTAAAGCATCGCCGAAGCCCAACTTGAAGTATGTGTCTGATATGAAGAAAGATCTACAACGTGGTTATGAGCTGGCTAGGGTGGCAGCCGCCGAGCAGATTCGGGGAAATAAGAGGAGGTTTGACAAGAAGCTGCAGTTCTACCAACTATTGCCGGGAGATCAGTGGGAGGAGATTGCGCGGCTCTCAGATTATTAACTGTAATGTTAACTGTTAACTGCATATATAAAATGACTTCTCTGCAGCGTTATAATGAAATTACTTCTTTGTAGGTAACTGATATGTTTAGTTGAAATGTTTGGGTTATAATTGTTGATAACGGAGGAACTAACCACTGGAAACGATGTTGTTCTGTCTCTATGTGTGGGAACCTGGAGTCAGTGCGCGGGTTTTCGGGAGGAGAACAGAAGAGGAAGGATGTGCTGGACCCTTTGGTCCCAGCCGGCGGGTCGAGGAGGTCGGAGAAGATCGAATGTTGGACAGAAGGCTTCGATAACTGAGCTCCAATGGTTGTGCACGAACTGAATGAACTCTAAAAAAAAAGTTTTGGCGCCCTTTTCTTTCTTTTTATATTGTATCGCTATTAATTACTTAGTTTCAGTAAGATTTATAAAGAGTAATCTGTAAAACATACATTGTGTGCTGTCTGATACTGTGTGTGCGAGTTTGTACCAGTGTGCATTACACAGCATCCACGCAAACGCGTTACACTAATCATGTCAAGTTTTTAACATTTTTATAAAGGAACGAAGGATAATTGAACTGGCAATGTTGGAGAAGCACATTTTTGTGCCTGAAGTATAAACAATGACAGATAAACTACTTTGCAACTATTTATCCGTATATACCGCAAAATTGGTTGCCATCGTTTTAGGTTCAAGGTTGGTGAAGTAATTTCTTCCCACGTAACGTTATAATTGTTCAGATTACTTTTACGTTTTGATGACTCTTAAACACGTTATTCTAGCAGTCGGTCAGATTTACTGTTGGAAACTCACCAGGCATTAATTCATATTCAAGTACTTGTTTATATATTTTCTTCTTATAGGTCCCTGCATACAGAGGTATTGAGGGGAATGAGTGGGTTTACTGTAAGTTACAAAAGTTCAACTGTGGATAAAGACCCTTCACTTAACAAATCTGAAGTTCAGAGTTAAGTATGTTGGGAATTAGGAGCTTATGGAAAGGTTGATGGGAAAATGGGTACACCTTTACAGAATACATAAACGTGTTGGGTGTATGGGGAGAAAGGGGTAAAACAAGAACAGACGGAATTATATTGACATGAACTAGAATGGGAACATGAAAGTGGTGAGTTTATGGGAGAAACAAGACGGGAAAGAATTATATAGCCATGACTTTTTGTCATGTTGCAAAACATGCTTCCGAATCGTATAGGTTTTTTCATTAAGAAACGGTTGAACACAGGTGAAGCATATCAGGAAAGAAATCATGCAGACTTCATTGCAATTATGGGGAGGCTTGATTGATTTCATTTAACCATTTTCATAAGTCATGGATGTGTCTTTAATTAAATTCGCCGTATTGTGTTTCATTACCTATAATTGATAGGATTTGTTGGAAGTAATTTAGCTTTCGTTAGAAGACAGAAGCAGTGAGGATTTTATTTCCCGGTTATCTGCACCAGTTGATAACAGGAATGCGCCTTTAAGTTGGAGTGTCACCCGTCGTAAATCCAAAGCCTGACCTACTTCTTAACTTAGCTAATCATTCAAGGAGATAGCGGGGACTGGTGTGATTCACATTGGGTTAGTAAATGTGCATCTGACTCGCCCCGCGCCGTCTTGTGGGAATGTCTGACAGTGAAGTTGGTGAGCGGAATGGGAATAGATGGACATATCCGCAGACGAACGTGCGGGCGGCATTCCGGAGTAGTTCTTTGTCTGGCATCTGGCGGGAAGAATGAGGTTCTTACTCTCTTGGACGGTGCTTTGCCCCTCCCCACACTCACACTATCTTAACGTCCCGGACTGCCGGTCGATGGGACAATCCGCCCGGGAATAACACCTGGGAGATCAGGCGGTGAATCTGAGGAGCTGCAGCCCGGACCGGAGACTCTGCCGCCGCCTCTGGTGACTACTCAGGATGCGGCGCCGTGAATCAACTGAAGCATCGAAGTGACGGGATATTTCACCGCGCTGATCGCCTGTTCCCTGAATTTCGACTGAGTTACTGCGTAAATAAATGTGTTCGTGCAGCAGCTGAAATACATCAGGAAAATCCCGACGTAGTGAAAGATCCATTCAGAATCATTGAAATCGTGTCCTTTTCCTGAGACCTGATAATATATGAAATTTACAACCATTGTCATGCACAGGAGGATGAAGCTGCCGGAGAGGGTGAAGAGTAAAACCACAGACCTCCTCCTGCTCTCCATCTCCGGGTCACTGCGGCTCTGCCCCTTGTTCTGACCCTTCAGCCCCTTACGGACCCGACTGGCCACTAGAATGTGTCTGACTGTCAGAGCGTTGAGCAGCAGGATCACAGCGAAAGGGAGGAACGGAGTTAAAACCGTATCCAGCCAGTCATATCCTACCCAACCGGGGTCAGTGAAATAATTGTCCTTGGTACTACAGAACCACGGTACATTGTCGACGATCACTCTGGGTTCCCATATGAAGTATCGGGGAACGTTTCTCAGACAGGACAGTACGCCGGTTGTTGTTAGAACCACAGTCGCAGTTTTCCCTGTGCAATACTTTGTTTTCAGTCTCTGGCAGCAAATGGCGACAAACCGGTCAAAGGTGAAAGTGACGGTGAACCAGACAGAACAGTGTGTGGCTGTGTAGCTCAGTATCTCGATAACACTGCACACAGGGGTGATGCTCAGAAAACTCCACGGGAAGTAATACACTCTGATCCGATTCAAAATGACGCTGGTGACAATGGTCAGTAGATCCGCCGCTGCCATGGCCACCAGGTAGCGAGTGGTGCAGGTAGAGAGGCCGCACTTTCCCCGAGACAGGATCACAATCGCCACTACATTCACTGGAGAGAGGAAACAGACACTGGGCATTACTGAAAACATTCTCCGGGAATTAACATGGAATCGGGTTTTAGCCAAAACTCGGGAGTGCTGGAGTCTGTAAACGGCTGGTAATCTAACACCAGAAATGGGTCGCACCGTCTCTGATCTGTCTTCTTCACTGTGGAGATAAAAGGATGTGTGGGGAATCGTTGCGATAAAAGCGATCTGCATGAACAACAACGATCGGTTCTGATCCCCATTCCAGTCGCTGATGGGGCCGGTTTCACTGAATTAGCTGTGACTGACCAGGACTCTGGAAAATCAGCATCTGATGAGGCCGAGACGGGATACAGAGAGGAGCAACACACACAAAACTACAGGAACTCTGTAGGTCAGTCAGCATCCATGGAATTGAATAATCTTCCGTTTTGGGTCGAGACCCTCCTTCAGGACGAAGCGCTGCCCCGGTTTATGACGGGTTTCAGAGGGAAAGAAGGAACCATTTAGTGACCTGTGGCTGAGTTGCTCCGTTAATGGATTAATTCTGCAGTGCAGTTTAATTCGATAACACACGGCAGCAGATCCGTGAACACAGGTCCAGGTGATCAGACCCAATAACTGGCCAACAGACAGTGAGATCCGACTGTGACAGACTCCAGAGGGAGACGTGAAGCGCAGGACTAGGGTTTCCCTCTGATCAATAACTTTGGAAAAGTGTACTTCAGAATGCAAACATCTCCCAGTCACAACTTCTCGGAGAGATCCCTGGCCCCAGCACTGGGACATCTCTGGACGAGTTGTCATTCAAGGCAAGAACAGCGTTCTATTCGATCCCGTGAGTTAGAGGAGAAACATAGACTTAGTTCCACTTGTTAATAAATACGAAAAGTCAGAATGTGGCATTGACAGGATCGATATCTCTGCAGGATATTTGTGTAAGGATGATCAGTTCGTAAGCTTGTAATATTATCTTAAACAGTTTCACACCGGTTAACACACCGAAATAACGAACATGAAATGCTCTGCTCACTCACCAGGAACTCCAATGACGGCAATGAACATGTACAATATTTTCCCCACACTCAAGTACCTATCCAACATTGCAGACATTTTCTCTGGACAGTGATTTGTCTCGTGCGACAGGCGATCTCTCGGAATGAAATGTTAAAGCAGCACATGCCTGGGGTTTATAAAGCCATTTTGCAATTCTACAGGGACAGATTTCAACACATTAAAAAATAAAGGTTTTTAAATTATTTACAAACGAATTACGTCAGACAGATGAAATTAATGAATAATATTTCGATCATTTGTGGGAGTTAGTTTGTTACAACAAAGGTGACTGAACCGTCCGAGGTGTCTTATCAATTAAATATGCTTCCACTGTAAATATGTACTTCAAAAGAACCAGTTGTCTGACAGAGAATATTGAAGTAAATTTCACTGTACCTGTGAAATTGTACTGAATCACCTACTGTTACCATTCTCCTCGAGAGTATAAACTCTTGATGTAGTTTGTGTTTGTGGGATTCCACTGAGAGGGCCTCGAAGAAAATGTCTGTTTGTGTTGATGAATAAACACAATTTCATACCCACTAAATCCTCCAATTGCTTCAATGACTTAGTCACACACAGATCATTTGGAGGCTCATCCAGGACCCATCCCTAACCCGAGCACATGCCAGGAAATTGAGCAGTCCAGAGGGGTGGAGGGGTCTGTTTTAATCATGTCACTCCGTAGGTGTCACAGAACACGGTGGGAAAGTGTGTGTGTGTGTGTGTGTGTGTGTGTGTGTGTGTGTGTGTGTATGTGTGTGTGTGTGTGTGTGTGTGTATGTGTGTGTGTGTGTGTGTGTGTCTATGAATGTTAATGTGCGTCAGTGTGTTTCTGTGCCTGTGTCTCTGCTTGTCCCTGCCTGACTATACACGTGCCCGTACACCTCCAATTCAGTTTATCCTCCTTGGCTCAGCCCCTTCCCATCTGTCTCCGCAATTCAGATGTTCTCGAACTCTCATTTCAAACGCTTCACAAAATGGCTGCTGAATCGTAACAAAGCAAGAACAGAGGGCAGATTTCAAATTGCAGTTATTATTAATGTATGTAGAAATAAAACAACCTTGAGACTCACCACAGCTCCATTTCGGCAGACATGCACATGCACATTAGGTTATCCCGGAGCAAGAATCAATTCAAGCAGTTCACAAAATAGCTGTCTCCATAAATTCCTTTATAAACGGAACAACACTGAGTTTTGACACACCTCCAAATCCACCTGCTCCCCCAAGCCAGTGCTCAGCCCCGAATCCGCCAACACCCCCAAATCTGTGCAAATCTGTGTGCATCCACAAATCTGTGCTCACTGGCAAAACATCATTCAACCCTCAAATCAGTGTGCACCCCAAAAGCAACCGGCACCCGGAAAGTCCAGTGTACTCACACATTCTCTGACGTACCCCTAATCTGTGCACATCCGGAAAGCAACATTCGCCACCAAATCCGTATCGTTACACTCTCACAGAGCAGGAGTCACTTCCACTACTTTACAAAATAGCTGTTTCCGCCTTAAAAATAGCAAGAACAAAGTTTAAAATGCAAACATACGCCCACATGCGTATTCCTCGTATAATCATTGACATCCCCCTAAATCTGCGTACCTCACCAAACCCATCTCTATCCCCTCATCAGTGGGTTTCCCAAATCCACCGACCCCCATATTCCCTGACAAACCCCGATGTCTGCTCACATTCTCAACTCCCTGTGCACCCCCATATTCGACAAAACTTCCCTAAGTCAGAGCAATCCTCAAATCTGTGTGCACCCCCAAATCCGTGCCCACGCCGAACCCGCAAACACCCCTAAATCCACCGACATACCCAGATCGGTGCGCACCCCCAAATTCTAAATCTTTTGGTCTTATGGTCTCATAACAGATTCCTGAGGCACAGCACTGGTCATCGGCGTCCGTGCGGAATATGACCCGTCTGCAACCACACTTTGCCTACTGTGGGCAAGCCAGTTCTGGATCCACAAAGAGATGAGGCTTACTTTCTCAATAAGCCTTGCATGGGGTACCTTATCAAATCCCTGGGGAGATTAAATTAGAGGCATGAACCAAGTGTGATAAACTGAATTGGAGACGGACAACTGTATAGACATCCAAGGTCAGGCAGAGACAATGGGTCTACACACACACACACACACACACACACACACACACACACACACACACACACACACACACACACACACACACACACACACACACACACACACACACACACACACACACACACACTTTCTTCGGCTCTCAGCCGTGTTCTTTGACACATACAAGGTGTAATGATTAGGACATGCTTCCCCACACTAAATTTGTGAGCTTGCTGGCGATATGTCAGGGTTAGGGGCGGGTCCTGGACGAGCTCCCAAATGTTCTGAGTATGACTGAGTCGCTGAAGTCGTTGAGCGTTTCATGGATAGGAAAGTGTTTATCCATCACCACAAACAGACATTATTTTGGAGACCCCCTCAGTAGAATCCCCTAAACATAACCTTCATCAAGAGTTTATGCTCCTGAGGAGATTGGTAAGAGTCCGTGATTCAATACAGTTTCACAAGCTACTATGCCATAATTTACTCCTATAATCCTGTGCCTGAGTATTTCATACAGTTCTGGTCATCCCACTATAGGAAGGATGCTGATATTTTAGAGAGGGTACAGAGGACATTTACAAGGACGCTGCCTGGTTTAGAGGACATGCGCTATCATTAAAGTCTGGATAAACTTGTGTTGTTTCTTCTAGAGAGTTGCAGGTTGATGGAAGATCCGTTAGAGGTCTATAAGATTATGAGAGGCGTAGATACAGTGTACAGAGTCTACCTGTTTCCCAAGGTTGAAATGGTTAATACCATCGGGCAGGCATTGACGGTGAGAGCGGGTAGGCTCAAGGGGCATGTGAAGGCAGTTATTTTACTCAGTGAGTCATAGATTCCTGGAATGCGCTGCCTGGGTTTAGTGGTAGAGGAAAATATAACAGAGGTTTTGAACAGACATTTTGGATGAGTACAGTGTAGATAGGAGGATTAATATTTGTGTATTTTTGTTTTGAATTTTCCAACACTGAGCACCGAATAGCCGGTTCCACGTGTCCAGTAATGCAAAAAACATTTGTCTGTTCCTACCTCCTCACCAAAAAGCTATAGTTATGTTGTGCTTATGCGGGCAGTGGGAAATCATGCTTCTTGCGCTTCTTGATTTCGTCACAGAGATTCGGTGTCAATCAAACCCGACTCTTTCCTCTGGCAGACAGCTTCATTAACTCGATTCAATATTTGCCTTTATTGGTGTCTTCCTCCTCCTAACACAAATGTTAAGGTTTATGGTGTTAATATGCTACGCTGATGGGGTTGCTACTTGTGATTGATGTGGGGGTGATGTTGGATTGTAGTGAATGACTAATGGGTTAGTGTCTATTGGGATCTATATGGGGGGGTCGGTGATGTTAAGGGGAGGGATGGTAAATGGAAATGCAGCACTCCTCATGGGGTGAGAGGGGCGTGGAACTCTCCTGGTGTTAACTAAGCTTGATGTATGTGACCAGGCATAGTCGAAGTGCCGGCGGGGCTGGTTGTGTTGTTGACCTTTAGAATCAGTGTTAAGGGTAAGTTTGTGGATGTCTACATGGGTTTGAAGGAAAGAGCGTGTTGGAGTTTAGTGTCGGGAGATATGTGTGCCTGTGGCTGATAGGGTTGTGTAGCCACTTTAATCTGACCCGTGCCTTTCACTAACAGTGTCCAATATCACGTGGCTTAATTAACCGGTGCGCCCAGTACTGGCTAGGTTTTATGGGATTTGTAAGAAGGGTGTAATCTATGATTACACGGGAGTGGGAAGATCATCCTTCCTGTGCTTCTTGATCACGTCACTCGAAATTCACTTTCACGCAACCCTCTCATTTTGCTCTGGCCCACGTCTTCTTTAAATTGGACCAACACTTGCCTTTAGTGGGATATTCTTCAGTCTTACAAAAGTTTTATAAATCATGGTCATGAAAATGCTAAGGTGATGAGTTGACGACTTTTGATTGATATGGGTGATGTTGGATTGTAGGGAATAGAACCTGAGGTATGGGTTAGGGTTTGTAGGATTTGTAGCAGGGGAGTAGGCATTAGGTTTAGGGGTATGGTTGTGAGATGGAGATGCAGGACTTTGGGAGAGAGAGAGGGGAGGATGGGAAATGGTGTTACATATGTTCGTTTGTGATGCCAAGGTTAGTCGGGGATCAGTAGGAGTGGGCCCTTGGATTTTAGGATTACGTTTAAGGGTAGGGTATGGAGGCGGAGCGCCGCCCAACTCAGGGATTTTGTTTCAAGGACACAGAGCGTAAAACATATAACTAAACACAGAACAGCAAACACTGAGACAGGCACTTCGACCCACAGAGTTGTGCCAAACTAATTAAACTAGCAACTAATTGTCTAATTAAACTAACTCACTTACAATAATCACCCCTTGTAGTAATCATCCGGGAGGCACGGAGAAAATGTGCAATTACAGATCAGTACCTTTATTTTATAACAGCAGAACTCCTGAACTTACACAACCGAATATTTGTCTGCACTTCTGCTTTTTTTTCCTAACCGCCCATAAACAGTCAAAGAATAAAAAGTAAAATCACAAGTAAAGAGGCGTTTTTGTTGCTGATCACATACAACTCGTATCTCTACGTCAATGGAGCACATCTCATCCACGGTGGTCAATATCCACACTGCCAGCACACTCGAAGCGTCTGCTTCTGAACCTATTTCTTACCAATTCGAGTATTGCATTTCATTGTCAGTGTCTGTAGCTCAGTAGGGAAGTGGGGAGAGCCGGAGTGTTTGTTAGGCGTAGTAGTGCAGTGCCAGTGGTTCCAGGGGTACTGTCTTGTAATATATGTGGGATGTGGCTATTTTGGGAGACCTCCAGTCTTGCAGATAAACACACTTGTACAAAGTGCGGAGTTTTGCAGCTCCTGGGAGAATGGGTTAAGGAACTGAAGCTGCAGCTCGATGAATTTATGCTCATACAGGAGAATGAGGAAGTTGATGCACAAGTAGTTGTAATTTATTGTCAGGCTCTGAGGGAGAACTGGTAGAGAATGCAGCAAAATGAGGAAGACGGACATATCGAGACAAATGCCGATGGCGGTTGCGAGTTCAGCACCGCCTCCTTTCACTTTGATCGATACAAGAGGAGTTTGTGAGCGGCCTATCGCTGTGTAGCTCGCTATGGCAGGTAGTTAGGCTTCTGCGCTCGTGTGGCTTCTGCCTCCCTTTCCATGAATGTGGCTGTTATTGGATGAAGGGATCGTGGTTCCATTTACAGAGTAGTCTATTGCGTTTAAGGACTGTGAACTTTTTCAGTCTAAAGGATTTTGTATTTACTGTTTTAAATCGACGTTCCTTTTCCATTTTATTGTGCGATGGGACCGGGTCTGGGGTTGATGTTCTGTTGTGTTCTGTTAGATATGTTTGCGGGGGAGGGGGCGATGTTCTTGCTTTGTTTTGTCCCGGGGTGTTTGGGGTTGATGTCCTGTTGTGTTCTGTTAGATATGTTTCCGGGGGTGGGGGGACGATGTTCTTGCTTTGTTTTGTCCCGGGGTGGTTGGGGTTGATGTTCTGTTGTGTTCTGTTAGATATGTTTCCGGGGGTGGGGGGCGATGTTCTTGCTTTGTTTTGTCCAGGGGTGTTTGGGGTTGATGTTCTGTTGTGTTCTGTTAGATATGTTTCCGGGGGTGGGGGGCAATGTTCTTGCTTTGTTTTGTCCCGGGGTGTTTGGTGTTGATGTTTTGTTGTGTTCTGTTAGATATGTTTGCGGGGGTGGGGGGCGATGTTCTTGCTTTGTTTTGTCCCGGGGTGTTTGGGGTTGATGTTCTGTTATGTTCTGTTAGATATGTTTCCGGGGGTGGCGGGCGATGTTCTTGCTTTGTTTTGTCCCGGGGTGGTTGGGGTTGATGATCAGGATGCCGTTCCTTTTCTGTCCAGGAGTGTGGGTTTGACGTTTCTCTGTGAACGGCTTTCATGCTCTTTCTTTGTTTCGTTGCTATCCGGAGTTGTATATGGCGACAGACTTTGAAAATCAATGAATCTTTGAACCATTGGAAATGGCCGTTAGTGGGATATCTTAAACTAGAAAGGGACCCTACATCACTGAAGATGATGAATCTGTGACTGAAGGTGTGATATATGAATGGCCACAGTGCACGGAATAAGGTCGGTGATCTTGTGGCGCAGCTAGAGATTGGCAGGTATGAGACAGTGGACATTCTGAGTCATGGCCGAAAAAAGGAACAGAGGTCAGAGCAGTGCATCCAAGGATATGAACTGTCTCGGAAGAAATAGATAGATCTGCGAAGAGAGCTAGTAGTTTGTTGGTACAAATCAAGTCAAATGCTTAGAAAGTGACATAGGATCGGCAGATATAAAATCCATATGGATAGAGTTAAAAATGCAAGTGTAAGATTACCTTGATGGGAGTTATATACGGATATTGAAACAGCAGCCAGGAAGTGGGAAACAAATTACAACAATAGATCTAAAATATGTAAAAGGGCAATGTTTCAACTCCACTACTCACCGAGGATTTCAATATGCAGGGAGGTTGAAAAGGTCCGTTAGTGCTGACTCCCAACAGGCATTGTTTTAGAACGCATACGATATGGCTTTTGAAGCAGCGTGTGGTTGAGCCTACACGGAAAGGGTAATTCTGGTTTAGTATCAGTGAGGAATTCGCCAGAATGGATTGGGAAGAGACACTGGAAAGTATGACGGTGTTTTGGATCAATGGCTGTTTTTTTCTGGGTGAGATTCGGAAAGCGAACGGAAGGTGCATCCCGAATATAAAAAATAGGTATCCTAACGAGAGGATCAGGCAACCGTGGCTGACGAGAGAAGTCTAAGACAGTTTAAACGCAAAAGAGAGGGTATATAATATAGCAAATATTTGGTGGGAATGTAGAACACTGGGAAGTTTTTAAGGACAGAAAAGATTAAATATGAAAGCAGTCTAGCCAATAACATCAACGAGGTTACAGAAAGATTGTTCTGTGGAAGACATCAGCTGACTGACAGAAACGCAAGATCGCCAGGGAGCAGAAGTGACTGTAGGTGGTATTATTGAGGTGAAGATGTTCAGAAGCTGAAAAGCGTGAAGGTAAGAAAGTCACCTGGTCCAGAGAGACTACACTGCAGAGTTCTGAAAAGAGATAACTAAAGAGATTCTGGAGGCATCAGCAATGATCTTTCAAGAATCTAGAGATTCTGGAATGGATCCTGAGGGCTGGAACATTGAAAATGTCACTGCACTCTTTAGGAAGGAATGGGGGCAGAACAAAGCGAATTATCAGTCAGCTTGCCTGTCTTGAATGGTTGGAAGACGTCGGAGCCGATCACTAAGGATGAGGTTTCGGGGTGCTTGGGGGCACACGTTAAAATTCTGCAAGGTCAGAATTTCTGAAGCGGAAATGCTACCTGACAAATCGGTTGGAATTCTCTGAAGTAGTGTCAGGCTTTGTCTCAAAGGAGGCATCGGATCAGAAGCGGTGTATGCTCTGGTGACGTCACTCGGATAAATTTCTGTGAAGCTTATCTCTTTTTACTGTGTCAGCGATACTTAGAGTAGTCTAGATTGACGCTGAATGTTCGACATGCTGGATGTTGGAGCACTGGGAGACCCAGATTTTCCCATGGAACTACTTCAGCCTGAAGTGCGTCCAGGCGCAGCTCCTTAAAGACCCAGTCGGGGATGTGGAGCAGCAGCTGGATGACCTTCCGCTCTTACGGAATGGTGAGGAGATCACTGACCAGTGTTACAAGGAAGTAGTCGCGTCTCAGTTGCAGGAGCTGGCTTGCTGGGTGACTGTTAGTAGAAGGAATGAGAAGGTGAATAGGCAGTTAGCGCAGAGCACCCCTGTGGCCATTCCCCTGAATAATACTTGTACACTTTTGGATACCCCAGTGGCCGATGACCTCCCAGGGAAATGAAACGGAGACTAGGTTACTGGCGCTGAGCATGAGTCCGTGGTGCAGAAGGATACAAGGGAGGAAGAGGGAGCTGGTAGTGCTGAGAGGGGTCAACAGTCAAATGAACAGTCAGGAGAATCTGTGAACGTGAAAAGGACACGTGGCTGGTGTCCTGCCATGTGATAGATAAGGGATAACACGGATTGCGCCCACCACAATCTGGAAGGGCAGAGAGAACAGACAGTTGTCTCGGTACACATTGGTGCCAATGGCATAGGAAGGAAAACCATGTTATACTGAAGATAAAATTTAGAGAGCTCAGTAGGGAAACTGAAAGCAGGAGCTCTAGGTTAATATTTTCTGGATTTCTACCTCTGGCATGCGCCAATGAGGGTAGAAACAGGATGATGTGGCAGAAAAACATGTGGATGAGAAGACAGGTCGGGGAGAGGGGCTTCAGCTTGTTGAATCATTGGGATATCTTCTGGGGGATGCATGACCTACACAAACGAGACAGTTTACATCTGAACCAGACGCGGCCCACTGTTCACGAAAGAGGAGTTTACTAATCTTGTTAGTGACTGTTTCATCTAATTTTGCAGGAGCGTGGAAACCAGAATGAGTGGACTCTGAATAGGACGCATGTTGAAAAGCAAAGATAGAGTGCAGTCAGACTGTCGGGCAGGACAGGGAGTTGACAGGACAAAATAGCAGCCAGCACGGTGAGTACCGGTGCGTTAGGGCTAATAAATCAAAAAGGGTAGCTAATACTGTACTCAAAATAGTACAGCCGTGGCTGACAGGTTCCCTTAAGGGAGAATGTTGTCGAACGAACCTGATAGGATTCTCTGAGAGGATTACAAGTCGGGCAGATAAAGAGGATGCAGATGACCGAGTATATTTGGATTCCCAGCAGGCCCTTGACAGAGCGCCAGAGTATTACAAGTACTTTACGATCATCATTAGCGCATTGGCTGACTGCTCGGAGGCAGCCAGTGGGAATGAAAACATCCTTTTCTGGTGGGCTGCCGGAGACGATTGGTGCTCTACAGGGGTCGCTGTTGGGACGGCTTCTTTTGATGCTGTATATCAATGATTTAGATGATGGAATAGCTGGCTTAGTTGTCAGGATTCCATGTGAAACAGGGTTTGTAAAGGGGCAGTGTGTGTTGAGGAAACAGGTAGGCTGTGGAAGGACAGATAAGGAAAATCAACAAGGAAGTGACAAGTGAAACACAATTTTGGAAAATGCATGGTCAAGCAATCTGGTGGAAGCAACAAACCTACAGACTACTTTCTAAACTTGGAGGAAATTCAATAAGTATTGCGTTGCAAAGGGACTTGGGAATTCTTGTACATAACGCCATAAAGGTGACCTTGCAGGTTGAGTTGGTGATGCGCACGCCAATGCAAGAGGTTTTGGCATATTAAAGCAGGGATGTGATACTGAAGCGTTTTAAATCACTGCGGTGGCATCATCCTGAGTATTGTGAACGTTTTTGTGCTCCTTATCTGAGAACTGATGCACTGGCGTTGGAGACAATTAACAGGATGTTCGCTGATGGTCATTCCAGGAACGAAAGGGTTATAATATGAGGAACGTTTGATGGCTCAGGGCTTATACCCACTCGAACGTAAAGCATGAGCTGGAATCTTTAGAATGTTGAAAGGGTATTTTCGATGGGTTGGGAGTTTTGGACAAGACGCCTCGAGATAGAGACCGTCCATTTATACAGAGCTGCCGAGCACTTCCTTTCGCCTGTGAGTGGTGCATTTGTAGAATTTGTTACCACAGGCAGCTGTGAAGGCCAGGTCGTTGGGAGTATTCAAGGCGAGGAATGAGTGGCAACGGCATCAAAGGTTACAATGGGGTCTTTTAAGAGCAACTTAGACAGGTACATGGAGCTCAGAAAAATAGAGGGCTGTACGCTAGGGAAATTCTAGGTAGGGTTCATGGTCCGCACAACGTTGTGGGCCGGAAGGCATGTAATGTACTGTTCATTTCTGTGTTTTATGTCCTTAGTTACGGGGAAAATGCTGGGGAGTGGGAGTAAGGAAGGGAACAAAGAATCAATCATGACTGAATAGTGGAGCAGACTCGATGGGTCAAATGGACTAATTGTGCTCCTGTGTCTTATGGTCTGAAGATCCATCCGTCACGAACTGGCCGGGCTGTGATGATCTGAGGAATACAGCAACAGTTCATTCAGCAACACCTGAATCCCGGTGGAGGATTGCAACATTTATGGATAAATAATCAGATTAATCCCTTTTTATATATTAGATACCACGGAATCAAAGAGAGTGGACGGCAAATGCATGATACACGAGGCATAATTCTTCCGTGAACGCAATAATAATTTTCAGTTCAGTTTTCAGTCGTACAGAGTTGTGAAGAAGATGATGAGGGGCATTCATCGTGTGGGTGGTCAGAGGCTTTTTCCCAGGGCTGAAATGGTTGCCACAAGAGGACACAGGTTTAAGGCGCTGGGGAAAAGGTACAGAGGAAATGGCAGGGGTGTTTTTTACGCAGAGAGTGGTGAGTTCGTGGAATGAGCTGCCGGTCACGATGGTGGAGGCGGATACGATAGGGTATTTTAAAAGACTCCTGGATATGTCCATGGAGCGTAGAATAATAGAGGGCTATGGGTAAACCGAGTAATTTCTCAGGTCGGGACATTTCGGCACAACTCAGTTGACCGAAGGGCCTGCATTGTGCTGTAGGTTTTCTATTTTTCCATGTTTATATTCCCAAATAGCGGTCGCATGTTGCTCAAATCAAATACTACACCAAATAAACATTTTGATGCTGCAGGAGGAAATAATTCCGTTCGCTTTTATTTACAGATTTCTCCCGTTGCTGCGAACAGGTACTTCACTGCATATTTCAGCTCGTCCCTGAATTTTCTCTGTGACAGTCCATAGATACAAGTGTTGGTGCACATGCTGAGGAAAGACAGCATGAACCCGCATTGCTGCAGGATATAGGTCGGTTTGCTGAAATATCTGTCTGTGTAGGAATAGTTTTCCACTTGCCACTTCATCGAATGTACGAGATAGGGCATCCAAAGTAATATGAAATTTGCAGAAAGAGCGAACAACAGTATCATTGACTTTCTCCGGTTCTGCACCTCTGGATCATGACGATTTCCGCCGCTTTTCCGAAGTACCTGGCGAACTCTATTTGTCGCTATCACCCGGTGGACGGTGGAAACATTGAATAACAAAATTAAACAGATTGGCAATGCCGGTGTTGTGATGCCGTGAAAGACCTGGTAGGCTATCCACAGGGGTGAGGTGAAGTATTCAGCCACAGGGACACAACGCCATCGATCTACTGCAAAGTAATATGGAATGGCCGGGGCACAACACGCCGCACTCACTGTTACTACCACCACAGCCGCTGTTCTCTCGGTGCAATATCGGTTCCGCAGCTTCTCACAGCAGATGGCGACGCACCGATCGAACGTGAAAGCTACCGTCAGCCAAACGGAGTAGTCCCTGGTTGCGACACTCACGACAAGTAGCACAGAACACACCGGCGTTACGACCAAGAAATGAGCAAACAAATAGATATAGTTTATCCTCTCTAAAGCAGCCTTTCCCCGACCGCTTCAGGTTCAATTCCACCATCAGATCGGCTGCCGCCATGGCCACAAGGTAGAGAGTGATGCATTTGGACAGCCCGCATTTCCCCCGGAGCAAGATCACAATCGCCGTTAAATTAACTGCAAAAGTTATATTTAAAAAACAATTACTATCAGGTACCGCAGAGTGATCGGTGTGACTTGATTTGCGTTGTGTGAGTAGTAATGGAGTGGATCATTGTCCCGAGTCTCTGCAAGGGTAACAGTCCCCCGGCGCTGACCAAGATGCGGTATGGCTGGCTCGACCAAGCTGATTCTAACTTTTATTGCACAATTTTGATTTTTACAGTTTCACGTCCAGACGTTAACCATCAGAAGGAAAGTCAGGAGTTGACAGCAGAGCGCCCGCAATTGGCTCTGTTCAGGAGTGAACTAAGGGCCGTTTTCCTCTCCTGTAAGACGAGGTTATAACACACTGTCCCGAATAGGATGTTGTCTTGCGGAAAAGGGCAGAGGTAGTGGAGAGAGCTTTTTAACCTAATTACACTTCCTTAAAAGAGTATTTAATTAGATTTCATATAATTTAAAAAAATATTTTTTTAAATGTCATGAATGCATTTCACTGTAAACCAGGAGATATTTGCAGGCCGTTGGCACAGTCTTCTGATCTCAGAAGATGTGAAACAGATCTCAGGACTCGCTGGTCACAGGGAGACAAACCATGAATGTTAAAGTCAGACGTTACACTTTGTGCGCTCTGTGTCGAAAAACGGAGATATCAGCGAGGCCTGCTGACTTTTATTAGGAAGACAGACTACAAAATTACAAACAGGTAAATCATGAGAGTTTTACTGTAAGCGCTGCGAGACATGCTTAATCGCCGAAACATTCGTGGGAAATCAACATGCTCACAAAAATATCAATATTAATTTAAAAACAATAGCTGGACATTAAGTTCAGTGGATTCAATAAATTGTTGCTTATATAGTTATATCGAAATTGAAAAAGAAAAAAAGAAACTGAATCACCTAACGAATGAGACAGTTATTGTAATACACATTAGACCATAAGACAAAGAAGCATAATTTGGTCATTTGTCCCATCAAGTCTCCACGGCCATTTGGTCATGGCTGACACATATTCTCTCCCTGTGCCAATCTCTTGTCACCCCCGAATCCCTTCATGTCCTCAGCAATCAACCTATGCCTTAACTAGACATCAAGACGCGGGATCCACAGCAGCCCCTGAAAACGACGGCAACAAATTTACCATTTTCTGGGTAAAGGATACGCCATACCCTCATCTCCATTCTGAATGGGCTTCCCTCTATTCTGAGGCCGTTTCCTCCGGTCACAGACTCCCCAAACATATGAAACATCCTCTCCTAATCCACTCTATTAAGGCCATTCATGAGTTGATATGTTTCAAGTAGGTCACCGCTCACTCCTCCGATTTCTAATGAAAAGTTACCCATCAAACTCTCTTCATTCGATAAGCCGTTCATCCTGGAATCATTTTATTTTTGCAGCTCATTCTTTTGTAGTTCCTCTCCATTTAGAACGTAGCCAACTATTTCATGTCTTCTGCCAAAATGCGTGACAATACACTTCCCGACATCACATTCCATCTGCCACACCTTCGCTCATTCTCTAAATCTATCTCAGTCTTTCTGTGGCCTCTCTACTTTCTCAACACTACCTGCCTCTCAATCTGTCTTCATATTGTCAGCAATCTTTGCAACAAAGCCATGAATTCCATCAACCTGTTTATTTAAATATAGCATTAAATCAATCTGATTCAACACAGTCCCTGTTGAATAACACTAGTCACCGGCAGTCAACCAGAAAGGGATCCCTATATTCCCATTCTTTACCTCCTGCCCATCAACCGCTGTTTTATCAATGCTAGAGGATTCCATATAATACCATGGGCTCGTAGCTTGTTAAGCAGACACATACGTGGCTCCCTGTGAAAGTTTTTTCGAAGATCTAAGTACACACCAACCGGTTCTTCTTTTTATATTATGCTTTTTTATTTCTTCAAAGAATTACAACAGATTTGTCAGGCAAGATTTGCTCTTGAGGACACCATCGCCTATTTTATCACGCATCTCCAAGAAACCTGAAACCACATCCTGAACGATTGTCTTCACCGGTTTCTCAAACCCTGTGTTCAGACTAATTGGCCTAGGATTTATCTTATTCTGCCTCTTTCTCTTCTTTAAGAGTCAAATGACATTTGCAATATTCCAGTCGTCAGGAACCATTCCAGAAGCTGGTGACTCTTGACACATAATTACTAACACCCCACAATTTATTTATCCACCTTTTCCGAACACTGTGTGTGTGTGTATGTGTGTGTGTGTGTGTGTGTGTGTGTGTGTGTGTGTGTGTGTGTGTGTGTGTGTGCGCGCGTGTGTGTGTGGTTTTACACTTGATATTCCTTTGCTCTGCCCACTGTAATTCCACACCATCCAAATGTTTGCTAGTTATTTCTAAAGATTTGATTTCATTTTAACAACAGAAGAACTCCGCTCCCTTGCCTTCCGATACAATGTGTATCCTTGGACGTTTATCTTCCAGCGTTGATCTTCTTTTAGCCACGAGTCAGTGATGCCTGCATCATCATACATTTCAGTCAGTAAACGTGATACAAGTTAATCTACTTGATCCCGTATACAGCGCGCTTTCGAGTGTAAAACCTTCAGTCCTGCCTTCGCCGTGCTCGGTTTTGTTCACCGTTTACGTTTTAATGGATCTGGCTGACTGCAGCTTCGTCCTACGATTATACTACACTTGCTTGGAGTCTCACTACTCATTACCTCTGTTTGTAAACGAACCGCTTCCTCTTCAACACCATCACTCCGGTTTCCATCCGCCTGCCATCGAATAAAAATCAACCAGACAGCTGCAGCTCGCCTGCCCGCAAGGATATTGGCTCCCATTCGGGCTCAGGTCGTGCCATCCCTAGTAGAAATCCCAAAAATCCATGAATCTGAGCCTCCGCCCCTCCACCAGTTCGTCGTCCACGCATTCACCTGTCAAATCACCCGATTCGTATTCACACTGGTACGTGACACAGACAGCAAATCAGAGATTACTACGCTGGAAGTCCTGTTTCTCAACCTTTCTTCCTAACCTCAAGCTTCCTCAAGCTTACTAACCTCTCTCTTCAGTTCCCCCTCAACTTGACCACCTGTGTCACTGGTGCCAAAATGTACCTGGACTTCCGGATGCTCACCCTCGCTCTTCAGAATACCTCGGAACAGATCCGGGACTTCCGTGATGCTGGCACCAGGAAGACAACCATCGGTTTGGATCTATCGCGCCCCCAGAATCTCCTCTCTGTTGCTCTGACTGTAGAATATCCAATGAACACTACAGTCACTTTTAGCACTCTACTCTGCAGAGCCACTGTACCAGAGATCAGTCACTGTTGCTCCCTGCAGTATCTGAAGTTGTATAATTATAATTGCGGGGAACGGCCACAGGTGTACTCTGCACGGGCTGTGAATTTCCCCTTCTTCTCACGACAGTCGCACAGCTACTTCCTCCAGCAATCGAGGGCCATCGAGAGGAACAGATACACATTGTATCCCTCCCCTCAGCCGACAGTCGCGCTGGAAGGGATAAAGTAATGGAGTAATGGCCGCAGCCCCAGGTTTTAGGACAAAGGCATTCTTGTTTGGGGAATAATGGGGAAATAATTCACTCCTCTTAGAACAAATATTGTGTTTTCTTCGTTATTCGGGAAAAACCTGGAGAAAGTGTCCTGATTGCTGATTGGACAACAAACAATAGAGATGAAGACAATTTATCTGAAATATTCAGGATGGAGGTACCTCGGAAGGTTGAACACACTTTTAAGCAATTCAATTGCAATTAAAAAAGCGACGTGAAACGATTTTACCATTGATTTCCTTCACTGTAGCACTTCGCAACCTTTATATGATATCACACCAGAAATGTAATGTACATAGAGAAGGTATTTTGTTATAATTCCCTCAGTTTGTGATGACAACAGGGGAAGTATCCATTTTACATGGAGGGAAAGGGAAAAGCTAATGAAACTTTGCGATCTAATAAATACTTACGACACATCGAATCTCTTTCTCCCTGCAGTAAACTTTCAGCTTATTATGAGCGGAATTGTGCCGGGGCTGCCCGAAGTCAGAGAGAGAGAGATATCACGGCACAGTGCGGTCTCAACGCTGGCCGAGCCTGAAGAGTCATTGCTGTCACTGTCATGAGGCTGCGTGAAGGAGTATCTTTGTGGGCTGCCCTGGGGAAGGCCATCTGAAGGGTCTCGACGCGAAACGTCGAAAAGGTTTTCCTTTCCATGGACGCTGCCTGACCTACTGAACTCCACCAGCATTGTGAATGTGGTATTTCCCTCTTTGCGCATTTTGTAAACATATTTCAACTTTCCCGGCATTTGTTGTTTTAACAGTACTACAACGTATAATGTATGCTTAATCGATATTACATTAATTTATATAAATGTATCAAACACCTCAATTATATCCCCGGATGAAATCAAACCAGTAAATATAGGCGAATTATATTTGGAATCTAACTGAACTGTGAAGATTTATTTTCATCGATCACGAACAAAGGAAAGTGCACTGGACAGCATATGCACCTTAAATACTATTAATCTACGATGCCCCGAGCGCGATATAAAGACATGGCATTACCTGGAACAGCGAGTGCGGCAAGCACCGGGCAGTAAATTCTGACGATATTATAAATTGTGGAATATCCCATTTTCTAACTCAAACAGTGATCAGTTGTACAAATTGTCCCAACTGCCAGCATGCACTAGTTTGAGGAGTTCTTATACATCAGTCGAAAACAAGGTTAAATCAGTCAGTGTTCCCATTGGGATCATTAGACACAATCCACTGAACAAACACGAAGTGTCAAATATTATTACACATTGTCTCATTGTCCACCATCTTTAGTTCGTCGAGGAAAATTAGAAAGACCTACCTTAGATGTTACCGTGAAGCATTTTCAGTGACGAGGGTCGGTGCAGTTCTGTTTCGGAATGTTTGAACTGTTAAAAGAGAAAAAGAAACAACAACAGCAAGCGCTGTCTCCTTTAGTCATCGATCAATTCTAAATTGTTAGAAACAGGTGTACCAGTAAGACGAAGCGTGTTCAATGTGGGTGAAATGTGCGGTGAGCCTTCCTAGGAGAGCCCAGCTTAGTAGCCTGTCTTGTCTTTCCCGTGCCTCCAACGCTTCTGGCGACAACCTCAGCCGGTTAAATCTTGAATGAGAATTCTGATTGCGTTCCTGAATATCCAGTGACTTTACAGAGTCGAACAAATCTGAGCACCTGCAGAAACTTTCCCGACAGGAAAACGTCTGGACACAGATTCACCACTCGCAGGCAACAGAAATCCCAGCTCAACTCTGTGCTGACAGACGTTCCTCTGTTCTGTGCCGTGTAGACCAGGTGGTGAAGGGTGAGCGCGGCATGTTTGCCTTCATCATGGAGGCTTTGGGGGAGTCAGAAAAGCCTTCAGTAGCTGAAAATGTATTAAGTATGCATTTAAATGTATACTTAAATATAAATGTATTAAATGCCATCAGACTCGTCAGTACACAGAGCCTGGGCTGACACCAACTTACTGCTCTCTACTGTGCCTATTGTCTTGTTTATTATTTATTGTAATGTCTGCACTGTTTTGTGCACTTCATGCAGTCCTGAGTAGGTCTGTAGTCTAGTGTAGTTTTTTTCTGTTTTTCTTACGTTGTTCAGTGTAATTTTTGTACTGTTTCGTGTACCACCATGGTCCTGAAAAACGTTGTGTCGTTTTTGCTGTGTACTGTACCAGCAGTTATGGTCGAAATGACAATAAAATGACTTGACGACTTGAAGTAGGGCGCACATGTATCACCGCGCCGTTCTGGTCACCACACTACATAAATGACGTCATTAGCTGGAAAGATTAGATAGGCGAGTGATGTAATTAACTGCAATAAGTCATATAAAATTAAAATAAAATATTATTAGCTGCTGCAGAATGATCAGTGTAACTTTACTTGTGTTGCATGAGTAATAGTCGAACGGGCTGTAGTGAGGATAACAGGTGTACTTGTGCCGAACGGGATGCGATGCGTGTGTCCCGTTCAATCTGATTCTAAATCATAATGCACAATTTAGATCTCGTTCGTTTTCCATCCAGGAGTTAACCATCACAAGGAAAGCCAGAGGCTGCCAGCAGAGCGCCATCTAGCGGCTTTGTTAAGTAGTGAACAACGGGCCGGATTCCAGTCCCGGAAGGCTGTCCCGAATTTGGAAAACTTTCTAAAATCGTTTAATAGTTTCAATAAACTGGAAATGGATTCTTCAGGATTCGAAATATAAACTAAGAGATCGTCAGCATAAAGGCAGATCTTATGAATAGACCCATTTATGAAAATTCCATGAATATCTTTAGCTTCACGAAGTGCAATAGCCAAGGGATTCAGCACCAAATTAATTAACAAGGGACTTAATGGACATCCTCGTCTCGTACCCCGCGAAGGCCAAAAAAAAGGGAGATCTGCAATTATTAGTAATAACAGTAGCAATAGGGTTTTTATATATCATTCTGATCCACTTATTTAAATTAATACCAAAGCCGAATTTCTCTAAAGCATTAGTAAAGTGTCTCTATTCAGTTCTGTCAAATGCCTGACATACAGACAGACATACTTTATTGATCCCGAGGGAAATTGGGTTTCGTTACAGTCGCACCAACTAAAAATAGTGAAGAAATATAGCAATATAAAACCATAAATAATTAAATAATAAGTAAATTATCCCAAGTGGAAATTAGTCCAGGAACAGCCTATTACCTCAGGGTATCTGGCACTCCGAGGGAGGAGTTGTAATGTTTGATGGCCACAGGTAGGAATGACTTCCTATGACGCTCAGTGTTACATCTCGGTGGAATGAGACTCTGGCTGAATGTACTCCTGTGCCTAACCAGTACATTATGGAGTGGATGTGAGACATTGTCCAAGATGGCATGCAACTTGGACAGCATCCTCTTTTCAGACACCACCGTCAGAGAGTCCAGTTCCATCCCCACAACATCACTTGCTTGACGAATGAGTTTATTGGTTCTGTTGGTGTCCGCTACCCTCGCCTGCTGCCCCAGCACACAACAGCAAACATGATAGTACTGGCCACCACAGACTCGTAGGGCATCCTCAGTATCGTCCGGCAGATGTTAAAGGACCTCAGTCTCCTCAGGAAATAGAGACAGCTCTGACCCCTCTTGTAGACAGCCTCAGTGTTCTTTGACCAGTCCAGTTTATTGTCAATTCATATCCTCAGGTATTTGTAATCCTCCACCATGTCCACACTGACCCCTTGGATGGAAACAGGGGTCACCGGTGCCTTAGCCCTCCTCAGGTCCACCACCAGCTCCTTAGTCTTTTTCACATTAAGCTGCAGATAATTCTGCTCACACCATATGACAACTTTTCCTACTGTAGCCCTGTACTCAGCCTCATCTCCCTTGCTGATGCATCCAACAATGGCAGAGTCATCAGAAAACTTCTGACGATGGCAAGACTCTCTGTTGTAGTTGAAGTCCGAGGTGTAGATGGTGAATTGAAAGGGAGACAGGACAGTCCCCTGTGGAGCCCCAGTGCTGCTGACCAGTCTGTCTGACACATAGTGTTGCAAGCGCACGTACTGTGGTCTGCCAGTCAGGTAATCAATAATCCATGACACCAGGGATGCATCCACCTGCATCACTGTCAGCTTTTCACCCAGCAGAGCAGGGCGGATGGTGTTGAACGCACTAGAGAAGTCAAAAACATGACCCTCACAGTGCTCGCCGGCTTGTCCAAGTGGGCGTAGACACGGTTCAGCAGGTGGATGACAGCATCCTCAACTCCTAGTCGGGGCTGGTACGCGAACTGAAGGGGGTTCTAAGTGTGTCCTAACCATAGGCCGGAGCTGCTCTAGAACAAGTCGCTCTAGGGTCTTCATGATGTGGGAGGTCAATGCCACCAGTCTGTAGTCAATGGAGCCACTGGGGCGCGGCGTCTTCGGTACAGGGACGAGGCAGGACGTCTTCCACAGCACACGAACTCTCTGGAGACTCAGGTTCAGGTTAAAGACATGGTGAAGTACCCCACATAGCTGGGGGGCACAGGCTTTGAGCACCCTGGGGCTGACACCATCCGGGCCTGCAGCCTTGCTTGAGTGGAAACTTTTCAGCTGTCTTCTCACCTGTTCAGCTGTGAAACCCACCGTGGTGGCTTCGGGTGACGGAGGTGTGTAGTCCTGAGAGCAGGGTGGGGGGCTGTGAGGAGGGGTAGGAGGGGAGAGTGGAGTATGTGTTGGTTGGGGGCCGACAACAGATGAATCATGTGGGGGATGGGCAGGGGCCACAGTGTCAAATCTGTTGAAGAACAGGTTAAGTTCGTTGGCCCTGTCCGTACTGTCTTCAGCTCCTCCGTTGCTAGTTTGCCGGAACCCAGTGATGGTCCTCATCCCACTCCAGACCTCTTTCATGTTGTTCTGTTGGAGTTTCTACTCAATCTTCCTCCTATAACTGTCTTTTGCCTCCCTGATCTTGGCTTTCAGGTCTCTCTGTATCGTCCTCAGCTCCTCCCAATTTCCATCTCTAAACGCCCACTTTTTAGCGTTCAGGATGTCCTTAATGTCTTTTGTTACCCATGGCTAGTGTGTGTACCTCGGGGGTGGGGGTGGGTGCGGTGGGGTGGTTTGGGTGGTGGGGTGTCTTAGAAAAGGATGAATATAAAACATTTAACTGTCTCCTACCATTAGAGAAGGGATAACGGCCATTAACACAACGTGTTTGGTCTTGAGAGACAATTTTTAGCTAGAAAATTCTCCAGCTGATTAGCCATTATTTTTCAAAGAATTTCAGCATCCGCATTTAATGATGAAATTGGTCTATATGATGCACAGTCAGTGGAAGGTCCTTTATTATGTTGATTTCAGTCTCACTTCCTGTGCCACGTGCAACCGGGCTAAGAACTGGGAAGGCAGTACAGTTAAACTTGCAGCGAAGCAGTTGGTGCAGCGGGGTAGTTTCAGATATCGGGATCATTGAGCTCCCTTCACTGGCAGGAAAGACCGGTGTCATGGCAACAGGCTACACCTAAGATAACGTTGTTTCGCTGGCAGTGCCTGGGAGAGTTTTAAATCATGTGGCATAAACTTTTCACAATTAAACTCCAATCATCTTGCTGGGTTCATTTCCATTTCATTTTCATTTTTAGAATCTTTTTATTACTACATAATCTTCAACAACTATAGTATAATACAAAACTTCAACATATTAATATGTATACAACTAATAGAGCTGAAAAAAAACTAATCGTAATATATAAAAATGAAAAAATTATATATAGAAAAAAGAAGGAAAAAGAAAGAACCCCATCTAACTAAGAAAAAAACATTAACTTAAAAACAAAACAACATTAGGAATCAACCCCCGGAAGCAATACGTTGAACCATCATCTAGATATATAGAAAAAAGTCATCAACCGCCAATTCACATTTTTTTAAAAAGATAATAAAATTGGAAGGAAACCATATAGAATAATTCAAATTAAATGGTGATATCTGGCAAAAGAACCCCATCTTCTCTCAAAATCAAATCGAGGTTCAAAAGTTCTACTTCTAGTTATTTTCCAAGCTGAGACATAACATTACCTGAGAAAACCATTCAACTAAGGTAGGAGAAGAGATATCTTTCCATTTTAATAAAATAGCCCTTCTTGCCAACAATGTAACAAATGCAATTACATTTTGATCTGAAGATGAAATACCCTGATTATTATGCGGAACTATTCCAAATAGAACAGTGAGTCTATTAGGTTGTAAATTAATTTTCAAAGCTTTAGAGATTGTAGAAAATAAAGATTTCCAAAATAGTTTCAATGAAGAACATGACCAGAACATATATGACAAAGTAGCTACTTCAGTTTTACATCTATCACAGTAATTATCTGCACTAGGAAATAGTTTAGATTGTCTCTCATTTGTTAAATGATAACGATAGACAATTTTAAATTGATTTAAACAGTCATTGGCACATATAGATGAAGAATTTCCATTTTTCAAAATTCGAACCCAATCTTCATTCACAAAGGTCATATTAAGTTCTCTCTCTCAATCTTGTTTAATCTTTAGTGATAGGTTATCTTTTTGTAACAAGAGTAAATTATAAATTTAACTAATGGAACCTTTCACTAAGGGATTCAATTTCAAAATGGTATCCAACAAATCAGATTCTTGTAAATATAGAAATTTAGGTAAATATTGTTGTAAAAATGTCTAACCTGAAAATATTGCAAAAAATGTGTGTGAGAGAGAGTATTTGTTAATTAACTCTTCAGAAGTCATCAATCGACCATTACAAAATAAATCTGTAAAAAAAAGGATCCCTTTATTTTTCCATAGGAGAAAAATGGGGTAGGTTATTGAATGTTTAAATGAAAAGTTTCGATATAAAAAACTAGACAAATTAAATTGTTTAAAATTTTAAAAAATACGAAACTGAATCGAAATCCGTAAAGATTTTTTAATAACCGGGTAAAAATTTAAATTTGGAATTATAGAGAGCTGTAAAGGTAATGAAGCTCCTAATATTGAAGTTAAATGAAATTGTTTAACAGCTTTTAATTCCAAATCAACCCAAAGTGGTTTTTGGCTCTTATTGAGCCAGTATAACCAAAAACATAATTGTCTAATATTTGCAGCCCAATAATACAGTCTTAAATTAGGAGGTGTAAATCCACCATCTTTTTTGGGATTTTGTAAATGGTGCTTGTTAATTCTTGATCTCTTATTGTTCCAAATAAAGGAAGAAATAAGAGAGTCAATTTGATTTTAAAAATATTTTGGAAAATATATAAAAATCTAGGTAAAATCATCATTTTGACAGCATGGATACGACCTATTAAAGAAAGAATAAGTGGATTCCATCTAGAAAATAGTAATTTCATGGAGTCTACTAAAGGAACTATATTAGCTTTATAAAGATCTTTATATGTTTTCGTAATTATAATACCTAAATATCTAACTGTATTAACAATTCTAAAATAAATATCATTATATGTACTAACAGGAGTATTTCATGGAAACAATTCAATTTTATTCAAATTAAGTTTATGTCCTGAAAATTTTCCGAAATCTTTAAGTGTTTCCAAAATATTAGGAATTGAGTCATCAAGATTCGAAATATAAATCAAAAGATCATCTGCATGAAGAGAAATTTTCATTATTTATCGTTCCATTTATAGAAATAACATAAATGCTTTTGGTAATGTTATAGCTAAAGGCTCCAATACAATATTAAATAATAAAGGGCTTAATGGACATACCTGTCCAGTACCACGACAAAGAAGACCTGTAATTGTTAGTAATGACGGTGGCAATAGGGTTCTTATAGATTATTGAATCCATCTATTAAAATTAATACCAAAATCAAATTTTCTAATACTTTGAGCAAGGATGGCCACTCAATTCTATTGAATGCCTTTTCTGCACCAAGAGCGATAACACATTCAGGTTGCTTAGATAATGCAACCTGAATGCCCGTTTAATAAAGCCCGTTTGGTCCATGGAGATGATTTAAAAAAAAATTCCAAGCGTTTATCCATTATTTTTGAAAGAATTTTTGCATTCACATTTCATAGCGTAATTGGTCTATATGAGGAGCATTCAACAGGGTCTTTAGCTTTTTTAAAAATATTAAGGAAATAGATGCCTCATAAAAAGAAGAAGGTAAATTACTCTTCTCAAAGGATTCATAAAATATTTCCAAAAGATTCGGAGAAACTAATCTTTCAAATTTTTTTGAAAAATCCCACCGAATAACCATCAAATCTGGGAGGTTTACCTGATTGCATTGATAAAATAGCTTTCTGAATTTCATGCTCGGTAGTTGTAGCATCAAACTTCTGTTGATCTTCATCAGAAATTTGTGGAAATTTAATCTTATGTTAAAAATTTTCCATTTTGGAAGAATTTGCTGATAATTGAGATCTATAAAGATCATAGTAAAAATCTTGAAAAGTCTTATTAACATCCATAGTTACTTACTATATCTCCATTGTTTTTACGAATCGTTAAAATTTGCCTTTTAGCTCTAACTGCTCTTAGTTGGGAAGCTAAGTGCTTATTATTTTTATCCCCAGAAATATAAAACTGACTTTTCAATTTAAGCATATATCCTTCAATAGGATATGCTAGTAATAAGTTATACTGTGATTGTAGTGCTACTTTCTTTTATACGAAACAACATTTGGAGAGATTGCATTAATGTTATCTAATTCTTTAACTTGTTTAGAAATTTTATCGAATTCCATTCTTGTTTGTTTCTTCAATTTAGTTATATACGATATAATTTGACCACGTAGATAAGCTTTTAATGTCTCCCAAAGTACTAACTTGGAGACGTTTCCTATATTACTAAAGAGAGAAAACTCTTTTAGCTGAGTTTCAATAAACTCATCAAATTCTGCACTTTGTGATAAATGTTCTGGAAAACGTCAAAATGGTCTGGTAGAAACAACATCTCTCAATTCAAATATTAAATTTAAAGGAGCATGATTAGAGATAGCAATCGCAACTTACTCACATTTCTGAACATTATAAAATAGTCAATTCTCGAATATTTATTATGAACATGTGAGAAAAAGGAATATTCTCTATCAGTAGGATGCATATGCCTCCAGATCTCAAATAAACATTAATCAATTAAAAAGGAATTAATAAGTGATGCAGAATGGTTTGGAAGTTGATGTTTTGGATGATGACTTATCCATTAAATCATTTAAGCAAGTATTAAAATCACCACCCATTAATAACATATATTCATTTAAATCAGGTAATAGAGCAAAAACTGCTTTAGAAAATGAGGGATAATCAACATTTGGTCCATAAATATTAAACAAAACTATTTTCCAAATTACAAACTATTCCTTTAACAATTAAAAATCTACCATTACTATCGGCTATAATATCCTCCTGATTAAAAGGAAAAATAGAGAAGCGTCTAGTTTTACTCTGGGAATTTGCATGAAATAGAGGACCCTTCCCAAATTTAAAAAATCGATTTTTATCACATAACCTGATATGCGTCTCTTGAGCAAAAATTATATCAGGCTGGAATCGATTTATAACTTTAAATGTTTTCTTACGCTTAATAGGGTGATTCCAACTGCGGACATTCCAAGTTAAAACACTTAACTGTTTAGATGTCATCATGAAACTTTGTATCTAAAAAAAGTAGTTTGACGCATGTCAGGATAAAGTGATCGAAAATGGCGGAGATGAACAACAATAAAAATAATTAGCATATACTCCGGGATTCCATAATTGGGATAGAAAAAGGAAAAAAGCACCCAACCTACAAAGCCCAGAAGCAAGTCGATGTCAAATGATGCAAGCCCCAAGAAATGCATTGACGCTAGTACAGCTCCGCCTAGCTGAGTAATAAAAAATAATATTAATAAAGTAATTTCTATCTCCCTCTACCGAATATAAATCTCATTACAGTCAACATATATCTCAGTATAATTAACCTGGAAGGATAGTGTTTTTCTTGTGAAACCAAACGACCTGCAATTTGAAAGTAACCTTCATAATAATAGATAAGGGAAGAAAAACACATCCAAAACAATTCTTGGAATATTTGCACAAAAGAAAAACAATCGCCATCTTTAAATTGTCCAATCTGTCTTTAAAACACAAGGAAATCCAAATAATTAATTTAAAAAAAAAACTTCAATAAAGCATACGGAATAAAAAAAAAACCAACTGATTCATTGAAATACTGCAAAAAAGGTTCTAGACGTTCAAACTTAACTACAGCCTATCAACAGTTCTCGCGCTATATTTCCGAAGGTTAAAAACCCTCCAATCCAGTTTATTTTCAAAAATAAGAATACATGTTAAAATAAAGACTTTCTGTGACCATCAAATCTTCCAATTTTATCAGCCTTTATGTCGCGAACACTCAAACCATTATAAGTCATTCAACTTCAGGCTTCAAATTCGTCGTCATTGAAATATTTGCACAGATCAAAAAAAGCCGCCATCTTCAAATTGTTCAGTCTTTCTTTAAAACGTAAGAAAATCCAGATAATTACTTAAAAGAAACTTTACAAAAGATACGAAACAAAAAAAAAAACAGTTGGTACATTCAGATGCTACAGAAAAAAATAAAGTCTAGATAGCTCAGAATTATGTATGGCCTTTCAACAGTTCTCCCGCTATATCTTCGGAGGTTAAAGCCCTCCAAACCAGACTTTTTCGGAGATAAAAATACATTTTAAGGTAAAAAAAAACTTTTATAACCATCAAATCTTCCAATTTCTTCACTTAGCACCACGAGACCATCAAGGTATTATAAATCATTCAATCTTCAAACTTCAGATTCGCCATCGGCCTCGTCAGACAAAGAATTAATAAAACGCAATGCTTCAGCTGGATCATCAAAAATACGATTTCCGGAATTTTTAATAATGATCCTTAATTTTGCTGGATACTGTAATAATGGAAAAAGCTTCTTTTGATAAGCAAGTTTCATAGAAGGAGCAAAAGCAGCTTAACAATTTCGCATGGGCGGGACGTCACTTGATGACTTAAGATCGAGACGTGGAAATCTAGCTCTCCCGTAAAAACCAATAAAACAAAGTTTAAGTGAAGAAGAGTTAATAAATACCTTCTAGAAACTACTAATAAACAATTCAGGATTATCTTTAGATATGCCTCCTAAACAGAAACAGAAGAGAATTACTACTTTGAAGACAGCGCGAGTTGGCGGGGAAAGAGGCCCAGCCGTTTTGGCGGAGCCTCGTACTCAAGTTGGATCTCTTCCCGGTGAAGTACCTGTCGCTTCCGTTGGTGCAGGGCAGGAGGCTGCGGCAATATCAACGGTCTCTAAGAAGAAACATCGGGAGCTGAGCATGAGTGAAGAAACGACTATGCACAAACAGGTGCAAACAAAACTACAAGTTCCAACTGCGACTGGAAGTGAAAATGAAAGTGAATCGGAAGTAGAATCAGACTCTCTGGGAAACACAGATCAGGAAATAGATGATGATGAAGAAGAAGAAGAACAGGAGGAAATTAAAGGTGGAAAACTTTCTGGATACATAAGAAAAGCCCTCATACAAATAATGCATGAATTAAAAGTAATAAAAACAGATATTAGAAATGTGAAGATTACGCTTGATAAGGTGGTGGAAAAACAAAACAAGATGGGCAAGAAAGTTAAAGAGTTGGAAGAAAAAAATGGGAGACAACACTGAAAGAATGGACAAGATGGAAGATAATATCAGAAGATGGAATATCCACAAGATGGAATATAACGTCAGAAAGAAAAACGGTTGTTGGAAAAAGTAGATGTGCTCGAAAATTTCAGCAGACGAAACAATATTAAGATTGTTGGTCTTAAAGAAGGTATAGAGGGAGAAGATTCAATAAAATTCTTTCAAGAATGGATTCCGGAAATCTTGGAAATAGAAGAGGGAAGTCAGTTAATTGAAATCGAAAGGGCTCATAGAGCTTTAAAACCAAAGACCCAACAAGATCAAAATCCACGATCAATCTTGATAAAATGTTTGCGATATCAAGATAAAGAAAATATCTTGAGGGCGGCTGCTCAAGGTGCCAGAAAGAGAAATGGGCCATTGATGATAAGAGGGAAAAGAGTTCTTTTTCTATCCTGATATAAGTTACGACCGATTGAAGAGGCGGAAGGAATTTAATAAAGTGAAAAAAAATCTTATGGGAAAAGGGTTATAAATTTTATATTGAGCTACCCAGCAACACTGATAATTTTTTTGGATGACGAAGAAAGAAAATTTTTTACGGATCATTAGAAAACGGAGGAGTTTCTACGAGAACTTGCTAATATTCGCGAGATGCGGTAAAGAATTATTGAAATGAAATGGATTGAAGATGAAGATTGAGATAGGGATCGGATCTGATGGACATTTATGTGTAGAAGAATATACAAATATACTTTAATTATATGATAGAAGGAGAACAAGAAAAAAAGAATGAGGAATATTAATTGGGAGTAGAGATTTCTTTCTTCTTCTTCACTTATATGTATCTTTTTTTTTTGTTACGGGGGAGCTGGAGGAGCTTCTGATCGCTTTCTGCGGGATTCACGTGTGTAATCATGGCGATTGCCATGACCCGTAAAACGGAGGGGAGTAATGTTGTGTTTCTATTCATGCACGACATCAGTGGGGGGGGGGTTATTTTGTTATGTTTTTCTTTAATATCTATCGTTCTTCTATTTTTCTTTTTTTGCCTGGACACATAGCAACATGGAGAATTTTAAAGAGATTCCCCAAGGTATTATGAATGATAATTTACTTAATTTTTTAAAGTTTTACTGTTAATGGGCTTAATGGACCTGTGAAAAGAATAAGAGTTTTAACATATATTAAGAAAATGAAAGGAGATATAGCTTTTTTTGCAGGAAACACATTTAACAGAGTCAGAACATCAGAAATTAGCGAGAGATTGGTTATGACAAAATATTAATAGGTGGAGATTTTAACTTTTGTTTAGACCCAGTTCTAGATAGGTCAACTAAGGCTGTTACAAAATCAAAAGTAATAAAGTTAACTTTATCATTGACGAAAGACTTAAATCTGATTGATATATGGAGAAGAATTAATCCAAGAGAAAGAGATTATTCATTTTATTCAAATGCACATAAAATTTCAAGGATTGATTTTTTCCTATTATCAATGAATATTCAGGATAGAGTGAAAAGTGTGGAATATAAAGCGAGAATACGATCAGATCATTCCCCCTTGATAATGACAATGATAATGATGGATAAGGAGGAATTGATTTACAGATGGAGATTTAATTCAATTTTATTAAAACGTCAAGATTTTTGTGATTTTATGAAAAAAACAGATGCAGTTTTTTTTGGATACAAATTCATATGCGGTTGATGATAAATTTATATTATGGGAAGCGATGAAAGCATATTTGAGGTGTCAGATAATAAGTTATTCTTCTAAAATTAAGGAATATATGGTAGAAATAGATCAATTAGAAAAAGAGATTACAAAATTAGAAAAAGAATCCCAAAGATATATAACAGAAGAAAAACGAAAACAACTTGTCAATAAGAAGCTACAATATAATACACTCCAGACATCTCGAACAGAAAAAGTAATTATGAGAACGAAACGGAGAAATTATGAATTAGGTGAAAGATCACACAAAATTCTTGCTTAGCAGTTGAAAATAGAGCAGGCTTCCAAAACAATAAATGTAATTAAAACAAGTGCAAATAAAATTACTTATGAACCTTTAGAAATTAATGAAACTTTTAGAAAATTTTACTCCGAATTATATCAATCAGAATAACAAAATGAGGTTGCTGAGATAGAAAACATTTTATCACAAATAACTCTTCCAAAATTGAATTCGGAAGAACAGAAAGGATTAGATATGCCCTTTACATTAAAAGAGGTTGAAGAAGCTTTAGGATCACTCCAGAGTAATAAATCCCCAGGAGAAGACGGTTTTCCGCCTGAATTTTATTAAAAAAAATAAAGATTGATTAATCCCTCCTTTTATGGAGTTAATATATCAAGCGGAAAGAACACATAAACTTCCACAAACTTTTTCGACAGCGATCCTAATAGTATTGCCAAAAAAATATAAAGATCCTTTAAAACCAACATCATATAGGCCTATCTCTTTGTTGAATAGGGATTATAAGATAATAGCAAAAATTTTATCTATTAGATTATATAAATATTTATCAAAATCAATACATGTGGATCAAACAGGCTTTATTAAAAATAGACAATCGGCGGATAATGTAACTCGGTTACTTAGCATAATTCATCTGGCACAAAACAAGGAGGAAATGAGTGTGGCAGTTGCTTTGGATGCAGAAAAAGCATCTGATAGATTGGAATGGGACTTTTTATTTAAGGTATTGGAAAAATATGGATGAGGAAAATCTTTTATAAAATGGATTAAAACCTTAAATTCTAGTCCCAAAGCTAAAGTAGTGACAAATGGTCAAATTTCAACATCATTCCACTTAACGAGGTCAACTAGACAAGGCTGTCTATTATCACCTGCCCTATTTGTATTGGCGATAGAACCATGAGCTGAATTAATTATAATGGATCCAGATATTGTGGGCTTCAGAGATAACCAGGAGGAATATATGATTAATTTATTTGCTGATGATGTTCTGATTTATTTAACAAATCCATTGCATTCGTTGCATAAATTTCTTTTAGATTGGAAGAATAAGGGAAAATATTAGGGTATAAAGTAAACTGGGATAAAAGTGAAATTTTACCCCTTACTAAAGGAGATTATAGTCAATGTCAATTAGTAACTCAAATTAGATGGCCGACAAATGGTATAAAACATTTAGGTATATGAGTCGATAATGATATAAAGAATTTAAATAAATTAAATTATTTGCCATTACTGAAAAAAAATACAAGAAGATCTTGATAAATGGATGATGTTACCAATAACATTAGTAGGTAGAGTTAATGCTGTAAAAATGATTATATTTCCCAGATTACAATATTTATTCCAAACATTACCAATACAACTGCCCCAGAAGTTTTTTCAAGAGTTGAATAAATGTGCGAGGACGTTTCTTTGGAAAGGTAAGATGTCAAGAATATCGTTTGAAAAATTGACATGTAAATTTGACCTAGGAGGGTTACAACTCCCAAATTTTAAGAATTATTATAAAGCAAATCAACTTAGATTTATTGCATCTTTTTTTGATGAAGGAAAACCGGCATGGATTGGAATAGAATTAGATAAGATAGGAGGAAATATACCAGAAGATTTTATATATAAATGGGAATCCAAACGGATACGGGAAAAGAAAGAATCTCTTATATTAAAACATTTGATTGATTTATGGAATAAGGTATTAGCAGAGAACCCTAATCCAAAACAAACTAATTCCTTTTACAATGGATAATCAACTTTTATACAACTGATTTCAAAAAGGATCAGATATATAGGTGACTGCTTTGAAGGAGGTATATTGATGTCGTTTGATCAATTAAAGAATAAATATAAAATATCAAATCACACTCTTTTCTGCTATTTTCAATTAAAGGCCTATTTAAGAGATAAACTGGGTCAAACAATGTTAATGCCAAAACCTGATGAAATAGAAGCATTAATTTCAAAAGGAAAAATTAAAAAAATACGTCTTGTATGTATAATTTGATTCAAAATCAGATAATTAAACCAGGAATTCATAAGTCAAGACAAAAATGGGCAACTGATTTTAATATTAAAATTGATGAAAAAAATTGGTCAAGACTATGTCTTGATAGTATGACAAATACAATAAATGTCCGACTTAGATTAGTACAATACAATTTTTACATCAATTATATATTACACAACAAAAAATAAATAGATTAAACCCAATTTTATCTGACCAATGTTTCCGATGTAATCAAGAAATCGGTACTTTTTTACACTCCACTTGGTCTTGTTTTAAAATTCAAACTTTTTGGATAAATTTAAGACTTTTACTGGAACAAATTATTGGAATACAACTCCCACATAGCCCAATATTATTTTTATTAGGCGATATTGAAGGGATAATACCGAAACCTAAATTGGATAAATATCAGAAAAAAATGTATAAAAATTACATTGGCAGTAGCCAAAAAAGCTATTGCAGTTACTTGGAAATCAGATTCATATTTAACTATGGACCGTTGGAATAATGAAATATATAGCTGTTTCCCACTTGAAAAAATTACTTATAATTTAAGAAATGAATATGATATATCTTTGAAAATTTGGCACCCCTATCTACAAAAGATAGGATTAAATATATAGGTCCTTTGAAGATAAAATTATTAGTTATTTGTGGGAAAAAATAAAGATATATAGTAAAGTTATTTTGAACTCCATGGAGCATGCGGGGATCCTCCGATATCCAGGCAATCTTTCTTTCTTTCTTCTTCCTTCTTTTTTTTTCTTTTTTTCTATTTTTTTAGATAGCGATCTTAAGGGGGGGAAGGGTTAAGGGGAGAGGGAGGGTTAATATTAATTTTTCATTATTCTATTATTCTATTCATTTTATGTAATTCTCTGAAAAATGTAATAAAAAATGTATTTACAAAAGAGATAGTTTTGTGAAACAAACTCCGTACATTAATTAGAGATGACCCCGCAACCCCCATATCAGTTTGGAATCATAAATTGGATCTTGGAAACATAAATTAGACCCTGGAAGCATAAACTGGAAATAGATGTTCTCAGGGAAACGTACGGAAGAAATGTGACAAATGTTCAGGGGATATTTGCGTGCGGTTCTGAGTAGGTACGTTCCAATGAGACATGGAACGGATGGTGGGGTACAAGATCCGTGGTTTACAAAGGCTGCTGTAAATCTAGTCCAAACGAAAAGAAGAACTTACAAAGATTCAAAAAACTAAGTAATGATAGGAATCCAGAAGATTATAAGGCTAGCAGGAAGAAGCTTAAAAATAAAATTAGGAGAGCTAGAAGGGGCCATGAGAAGGCATTGGCGGAGAGGATTAAGGAAAAACCGAAGGCATTCTGCAAGTATGTGAAGAGCAAGAGGATCAGACGTGAGAGAATAGGACCAATCTAGCGTGACAGTGGAAAAGTGTGTATGGAACCGGAGGAAGTAGCGAAGAGAGATCTAGGAATAACAGTGCATAGTTTCCTGAAGGTGGAGTCTCATGTAGATAGGGTGGTGAAGAAGGCTTTTGGAACGCTGGCCTTTATAAATCAGAGCACTGAGTACAGAAGTTGGGATGTAATGTTAAAATTGTACAAGGCATTGGTAAGGCCAAATTTGGAATATTGTGTACAGTTCTGGTCACCGAATTATAGGAAAGATATCAATAAATTAGAGAGAGTGCAGAGACGATTTACTAGGATGTTACCTGGGTTTCAGCACTTAAGTTACAGAGAAAGGTTGAACAAGTTAGGTCTCTATTCATTGGAGCGTAGAAGGTTGAGGGGGGATTTGATCGAGGTATTTATAATTTTGAGAGGGATAGATAGAGTTGACGTGAATAGGCTGTTTCCATTGAGAGTAGGGGAGATTCAAACGAGAGGACATGATTTGAGAGTTAGGGGGCAAAAGTTTAAGGGAAACACGAGGGGGTATTTCTTTACTCAGAGAGTGATAGCTGTGTGGAATGAGCTTCCTGTAGAAGTAGTAGAGGCCAGTTCAGTTGTGTCATTTAAGGTAAAATTGGATAGGTATATGGACAGGAAAGGAATGGAGGGTTATGGGCTGAGTGCGGGTAGGTGGGACTAGGTGAGATTAAGAGTTCGGCACGGACTAGGAGGGCCGGAATGGCCTGTTTCCGTGCTGTGATTCTTATATGGTTATATGGTTATATGGTACTTAATGCATACGTTGCTTCAGTATTCACCACGGAAAAGGATCTTGGCGATTATAGAGATGCCTTGCAGTGGACTGAAAAGTTTGACAATGTCGATATTCAGGAAGAGGATGTGCTGTAGCTTCTGGAAAGCATCAAGTTGGATGAGTGACCGGGTTGGACTGGACGGGCTGTGACCCAGGCTACTGTGGGAAGAGAGGGGGGAGATTGCTGACCCTCTGGCAGTGATCTTTGCATCATCAAAGAGGACGGGAGAGGTTCCAGAGGATTGGAGGGTTGCGGATGGCATTCCCTTGTTCATGAAAGGGAGTAGGGATGGCCCAGGAAATCATAGGCCTGTGAGCCTTACTTCAGTGGTTGGTAAGTTGATGGAGAAGATACCGAGAGGCAGGATTTGTGAACATTTGGAGAGACATAATATGATTATAGTCAGCATGGCTTTGTCAAAGGCAAGTAATTCCTTACGAGCCAGATTGGATTTTTTTGTTGATATGACTAAACACATTGATGAAGGTAGTGCCGTGGATGTAGAGTATATGGATTTTCGCAAGGCATTTGATAAGGTACCCCATGCAAGGCTTATGGAGAAAGTAATGAGGCATTGCCTTGTGGAACCAGAACGGGTATGCCCACTGAAGGCAAATGGGGTTGTAGTCGGGTATATTCTGCATGGAGGCCGGTGACCAGTGCTGTGCCTCAGGGAACTTCGGGGAACCATACTATTTGTGATTTTTATAAATGACTTGGATGAGGAAGTGGAGGGACGGGTTAGTAAATATGCTGATGACACAATGTTGGGGGTATTGTGGATAGCGTGGAGAGCTGTCAAATGTTACAACGGAACATAGATAGGATGCAAAAATGGTCTGAGAATTGGCAGATGGAGTTCAACCTAGATAAGTGTAATGCGGTTCATTTTGGTAGGACAAATATGTTGGCAGAATATAGTATTAATGGTAAGACTCTTGGCAGTATGGAGGATCAGAGGGATCTTGGGGTCCGAGTCCATAGGACACTCAAAGCTGTTACGCAGGTTGACTCTGTGGTTAAGAAGGCATTCGGAGCATTGACCTTCATCAATCGTGGGATTGAGTTTAAGAGCCGAGAGGTAATGTTGCAGCTATTTAGGACTCTGGTCAGACGCCACTTGGAGTACTGTGCTTAATTCTGGGCGCCTCACTACAGGAAGGACGTGGAAACCATAGAAAAGGTGCAGAGATTTCTAAGGATATTTCCTGTGTTGGGGAGCGTGGCTTATGAGATTAGGTTGAGTGAACACGGACCTGTATTGTGCTATATGTTTTTATTCTATGTTTCTATGAGGAGGTGGACTTCGAGATGCATAACTAATCTAATCGTTTATTGATGTCAGTTGTGGGAAAGATGCTGGAGTCAATTATAAAGGAGGAAATTACGACACATTTGGATAACAGTAGAAGGATCAGTGAAGGGATTTATGGATCAGTGGATTTATGAAGGGGAAATCATGCTTGACAAATCCTCTGGAATTTTTTGAGGATGTAACTATGAAAATGGACAAGTGAGAGCCAGTGGATGTACTGTACCTGGACTTTCAGAAAGCCTTTGATAAAATCCCACATAGGAGATTAGTGGGGAAAATTAGGGCACATGGTATTTGGGGCAGAGTACTGACATGGATTGAAAATTGGCTGGCTGACAGGAAGCAAAGAGTAGCGATTAACGGGTCCCTTTCGGAATGGCAGGCTGTGACCAGGTGGGTACCGCAAGGTTCGATGCTAGGACCGCAGCTATTTACAATATACAGTCATGATATAGATGAAGGGATTAAAAGTAACATTAGCAAATTTGCCGATGGCACAAAGCTGGGTGGCAGTGTGAAATGTCAGGAAGATGTTATGAGAACGCATGGTGACTTGGACAGGCTAGGTAAGTGGGTGAATGTATGGCAGATGTAGTTTAATGTGGATAAATGTGAGGTTATCCACTTTGGTGGCAAGAACAGGAAGACAGGTTACTATCTAAATGGAGTCAAGTTAGGAAAAGGGAAAGTACAACGAGATCTAGGTGTTCTTGTACATCAGTCAATGAAAACAAGCATGCAGGTACAGCAGGCAATGAAGAAAACTAATGGCATGCTGGCCTTTATAACAAGAGGAATTGAGTACAGGAGTAGAGATGTCATTCTGCAGCTGTACAGGGCCCTGGTGAGACCCCACCTGGAGTATTGTGTGCAGTTTAGGTCTCCAAATTTGAGGAAGGACATTCTTGCTATTGAGGGAGTGCAGCGTAGGTTCACAAGGTTAATTCCCGGAATGGCGGGACTGTCATATGTTGAAAGATTGGAGCGACTGAGCTTGTATACACTGGAATTTAGAAGAATGAGAGGGGATCTGATTGAAACATATAAGATTATTAAGGGACTGGACACGCTGGAGGCATGTTCCCTCTGATGGGTGAGTCCAGAACTAGAGGCTACAGTTTAAGAATAAGGGGTAGGCCATTTAGAATAGAGAAGCGGAAAATCTTTTTTACCCAGAGAGTGGTGGATATGTGGAATGCTCTGCCCCAGAAGGCAGTGGAGGCCAAGTCTCTGGATGCTTTCAAGAGAGAGTTAGATAGAACTCTTATAGATAGCGAGGTCAAGGGATGTGGGGAGAGGGCAGGAACGGGGTACTGATTGTGTATGATCAGCCATGGTCACAGTGAATGGCGGTACTGGCTAGGAAGGCCGGATGGACTAACCGGGCACCTACTGTCTATTGTCTATTGTTTACTGAGTTATTTATCCTCCAGTTTGACCACTTTTGTGGCACCAAACCAATCTGAAAGCAAGAAGGAAGTGTGAGCATTCCCCATACGGGAAAGATTATTGAATTGAACAATCAAACGAAATGCCTTCCTTAACCTCAGAATCTTAATGCGCTTCGCCTATTGTGACTATTGTTGATTATTTGAGGGTGATAGTCCACCTTGTAACGAAATTGAGACTGAGGATTATTTCATGTGAAACGCACCAACTCTGTGTCAGAAAATTGTCATACAATATATATAATGTACAACGTTTTCGTTTGAAGGTGTGAATAAACAGAATTGAACAGAATTGTTATTTTGTAATTCTTCCAAGAGAGCGATTTTCATTGTACGATGACGCAATTCATATAAATAGCTTACCTCAAGTGTTTGTTTAGTGGAATGTCACTGATGTGACTAACCACGTGGGATGATTAATTGTCAGAGGGCACTTTCCTCTCCTGTATAAAAACTTGCAAAGCAATCAACAGTAGCGATCAGTATCTGGACTGCTTTCAACTGATCACCAACTCACACAGAAAATGGGACATCCAGCAATTTACTACATTGCGAGAATTTACTATCCTGTACTGGCAGCGATTGGTATCCCTGGTAAGTAACTGGAATTGGTTCCGACTGTATACGTGTGTTTTGCTCTTGTTGCATTTGTTACAGATGGTGTCTTCTCCGGTTCAGATTTAAAGTTATATTTTATTTTATTCTTTAATTTTACCCTGGAATTGTTGCTCTTTTCTCAGGTCTGATCACTTTGTCAATATTAACAATTGATTGAATGCTAATATTGATACTGTTCCAGCATTTTACCTTTCTCGTCTTTGCAGCTTTACCATCACGTGTTGTTCCAAATCTGATTCTACATCGATACAGAATCCCAAATGTTCACTAAAATGAAAACAAATCCTACAGCATCGCCGCAGCTCTCTTTGCCAGCACCCCGGTTTTTCGGCAACACCCAGTTCCTTTTTTCTCCGTCTCAATGTCACTAGAAAGACTTCTTGTCTGTTTATTTATCGACATGTCTCTGAAATTGCCACGATAAGCTGAAAAACACTTTTATTTTACCGTGTCTTCTTAGTCCCAGTTTTAATTTAAATAAAAAATTATTTCATTTCTTCCATCGAGCGTACAACATGAGGGAGCAAACATCCTTATATTGTTTCTCGGTCGCAATGTACAAGATTGACGTTTATTTGCCACCTGTACATCGAAACGCATTTAGCCGTCCTATCCCTTCACTCCAAATGTCATCTCCCTGAATCTATTTTAACCCTGCAATATATGAAACCTTCAGCATTCTCAGCTGTCTGGGTGAGTGAGTCGATAAGCCGCTCATTGATAACTTGCCGACAACTGGAAAGTTGTGGCTCAACTGTTACTCGGGTCCGTCGTTATCATCCAACCGAAGGACAGTGACGGAGCCCGTACGGAGAACATTTCCGCTCTCGGAGTTGAAGCCTGTCACACCCGGGATATGATCAGATGTCTGAGATTCACTCAATCCGATGTAACACATTTCTATGCGTGTATTCCAAGCTAACATGATCTGGGTGTCTGCGCATGAACCTAACTCTTCTTTGCTTCCTTGCAGTTAATTTAGTGGCGATTGTGATCCTGTCTCTGGGAAACTGCGGACTCTCTAAATGCATCTCCCGTTACCTGGTGGGAATGGCAGCAGCTGACTTACTGGGTGTTATTATTTCTGTTGTATTCGATCAGATCAATAATATTTATGTTTATGCCCTTCCTTTGCTCATTACGCCGGTTTGTGCCGTGACGCTTGTCCTGAGTGTTGGAACCATGGACTGTTCTGTTTGGCTCACGGTGGCTTTCACGTTCGATCGCTGTATTGCAATCTGCAGTCAAAAGCTGCGGGAACGATACTGCACCGAGAAGACGGCGACTATTGTGATAGTAATTGTGTGTTTAGGATGTTGTGCGAAAAGTGTTCCATTCTACTTTGTGGTAGAACCTTACGTTATCATTGACAACATACCCTGGCGGTGCATTTTGACAATGGATTTCCTTACTTTACCAGCGTGGAAAGCATTCCAGTGGTTTAACACCATCACTACACCTTTATTGCCGATCGGTTTGATTCTACTTTTTAATGCTTTCACAGTCAGTCATATTATCGCGGCAAACAGAGTTCGCCGGGGGCTCAGGAACAGCAGTGAGAAAAAGAATGATCCAGAGGTGGAGAACCGGAGAAAGTCAATAATTTTGTTGTTCACACTGTCAGCCAATTTCATATTGTTGTGGATCCCCTATATTGTATATACTATGAACTGGCAAGTTGAGAATTACTCTTACACAGACAAATATTTGAACACCCCGACATATATCCTGCAACAGTTTGGGTTCATGTTACAATATCTCTGTACCTGCACCAACACGTGTATCTACACTCTGGCACAAAGGAAATTCAGGCAGGAGCTGAAGGCAGTAGTCAAACATCTGGTTACGTTATATGATCGACTCTGTCGCTAAAACGCTGTTCGATTATATGCTTCGAATGAGTTCAAATGCATTTCAATGTTATTTCCATGTCTGGTAAATGTGTCTATATTCCAGCAGCCAGGGGAGCAAATGTTAGTAGTTTGCCGGTTCCAGTAAATTCAGCAAAATTACTTCAACAATACGGGGAAGAAACAACAAATGGGCTCTCCAAGGATCTCCAATCCTATTTACCCGTTCCCTCACAAAAATTACTATCGTAACGTTTCAGAAGTTCACCCTGACAACCCTCTGCTGAACCCTCACCAACATTGCTTTTGGTCCATTACAGAGGTCCACAACCCCAGAGACTGGAGACGATACACTATGGGGTTGACAGAGACTAGGGACTATACAGTATAGGGGTGACAGAGACTGCAGACTATAGAGTATAGGGGTGACAGAGACTAGGGACTGTATGGTATAGGGATGACAGAGACTGCAGACTATTGAGAATAGTGGAGTCAGAGACTGGAGACTATACAGTATAGGGCTGACAGAGACTGGACACTATAGAGTATAGGGATGACAGAGACTGGAGTCTATAGAGTATTGGGGTGACAGGGACTGGAGATGATACACTACAGGGGTGACAAAGACTGGAGACTATAGAGTATAGGGGTGACAGAGACTGGAGATTATAGAGAATAGGGGAGTCAGAGACTGGAGATTATAGAGTATAGGGGTGACAGCGACTGGAGACGATACACTATGCGGTTGACAGAGACAAGGGACTGTACAGTATAGGGGTGACAGAGACTGGAGTCTACAGAGTATAGGGGTGACACAGACTAGGAACTATACAGTATAGGGGAGTCAGAGACTGGAGACTATAGAGTATGGGGGTGACAGAGACTGGTGAGTACAGAGAATAGGGGTGACAGAGACTAGGGACAGGACAGTATAGGGGTGACAGAGACTGGAGGCTATAGAGTACAGGAGTGACAAAGACTGGAGACTATAGAGTATAGGGGTAATAGAGGCTGAAGACTACAGAGTACAGGGGTGACAGAGAGTGGAGAATATAGGATATAGTGGTGACAGCGGCTGGAGTCTTCAGTATAGGGGTGAAGAAACGAGAGACTGTACACTTTATGTGTGACAGAATCCAGGGATAATTCACTGTCGGATTACAGAGTCTGGAGACTTGACAGTGTTGGGTGATAGAGAGGACAGACTGTACAGTTTAGGGGAGACAGAGACTGGAGATGATGCAGTGTCGGTGTGACAAAGACAGGAAACTATACAGTATAGGAGTCAGAGAATGGTGTCTAAGGGAGACAAGGACAGCAGAATATGCAGTATAGGAGTGAAGGAGACGATAAAGTTTCGGAAATACAGAGACCGGGGAATAGACCGTATAGAGATAACTGATAAAAATAACGATTCTGGACACAGTCATTCCAAACAGTTTCATTTATTTTCACTGACACCGTTACTTCGGTTTCCAGACAGCAGAACGATCCCAAGAGACCAGAGAGACCTTTTGGGGTGTCCTGAGACAATACCCGGGTTAGTGGGGTCAGGCGCCCCACACCTTGCAGAGGTAGCACCACTGGTGGGAGGGCATTATTGTTTTATATTCTCCTGAGCATGTGGACACTGATCAGTGGGACATTTGTTGTGGAATCAAACTGTAACATGTTAGAACGCTGTTTAAAAAGGTCATTTTCTTCATCTACGATAATTATTATGATCTGGTCACGTAATCCACACTCACCCCCACCCTCCCCCCCGCCCAGACCAACAGTCCTTCTAGGCCAGGCGGAGGCAGATTTAAACCCTCAGTCTGCCTTTGCTGGGAGATGTGGCGGTTGGATTTGACGTTTGGTGGATAGTAATATGGGAAGGTTAAAAAAGAACAAAGTTTGTTATGAAGAAAGCTTTGTATATTAGTAATTTTTGCGGATATATGTTTGTTTTCATTTGCCTCCTTCACAACTTTTGAAGAGCTTTTGCACTATTTCCGCCTGGCACTGAATGAAACCCTTTGCACGAACGTGCTGTTGCGGCACGTCATCGGTTGCTTTTCAACTGGTGACCCTGGTCGGGTACGCTTCCTCAGCACATCCTAGTGACGTGTGAAAGCCCCAAATGCACATTAGATTATCCCAGATCAGGAATCATTTCAAACAGTTCAAAAAATTGCTGCCTCCATCTCACAAAAATAACGAAAACGATGTTCAAAGTTCTAACTGTATTTATCAGTAAAGTACCTTGAGAGTCATCACACATCAAATTGACCTGCGCCCCCTAATCTCCTATATCCGCCGACACACCCCTAAACCTGCGCACAACCTCAGATCTGTGCGAACTCCTAAACCCGCGGACACCCCACATGCATATTAGATCATCCCAGAGCAAGATTCATTTCCAAAATGCTGCCTGCAACTTAAACTAATGTCAAGAACAAAGTTCAAAGAGCATTTTTATTAAAGTATCAAAACTGAAACAACCTTGGGTTTTATCATAACCCCAGGTCCGCTGACACCTTTAATGATGTTATCCACCGTCCGGGTGGTCATCGGTACTGATGCCCCAGGGCTCTTGCACGCTGCGTGGCACCAAAACGTCAACCGTCACATACCGGTTGTAGAGCGATCTGCAAAGTGGGGTAACCTGGGAACCTGTGTCAAGTATGTCCATAGCACAAACACCCGCGATACCTAGCGATAAGCTGCAGATTTCCCTCACTTAGCCTTCAGGAAGAGGACTTTACACTTCAGTGTTTTTCTTGATGTATTGATTGTATTGTGTCCCTATCGAGAAGCCATGCCGTTCCCTCATTGTGTCTCTCTGAAGTTTCCTGACTTCCCTTCCTGCCGGAGTGTCCGCGGGCTCACTCTCTGAGGGTTTTCACGTTCTTTACACTCCCTCCTAAAGCGGCCGCTTTTTCCAGAGACCCCGTTCAACAGCGTCCCTCTGCTCAGTGTATCCCATCAGTGGGTCCGGCTCCCTGTCGGCTTTGTCATGCCTGGTGGCGGCAGCTACCCACTGTAGCCTGGACATCTCAGTTCACAAATCTGCCACAAACACCTGTAACATCCCCGGTTGTGATATATCATTGTTCTCTTCAGCAACGGAGGCTAATACCGAGGGCGCCACCCTGCTGACGGAGGCCTCCCGCTCACCCGTCGCATTTTCCTCCCCTCTTACTTCTCTGATCAGCTCAACCAACGCCGCGGGGAGGGGTACGCGTCTAACGGACATTCGGAGACAATATCGATCGTCGCCTGTGACTGTGTGCCTTTTTGTCACTTGATCCATCCTTAACAAATTCGCCTCAGCCATTTGATTGGCCCATCTCCGCCGCAAGCAACTCAGCCGCCTCTCCGGCCGTCTCTCTCCCCTCACTCTGCCGAAACGACAGCAGCTTTTCATTAAAGTCTCCGCGCACAGCTGCAGGAATCTCCGCTTCCAATTCGGCAGCCTCGCCTCCATCCCCTCTTCTCGAAAGGATCAATGGCCCATGACCTACCCCCGCTCCCGGGGCCGCAAGAGCACCGGACAGATCTACTGCCCTAACGAAAGCGCTAGTATAAACTCAAGCGAAATCTTTGCCTGCCATTTTGTCAAATCTTCGCTCCATGATCGCAACTGTTGCTAATGTTCTAACGGTACTTATAATCATAAGTAACATTTAATATGGGCTACGAATATCCATTCCATTCCAAACACAAGCATTAGCTACCGGTAATCTCTTTGATTCGTTACTTATGAAGCTGGTTTACCATTTTATCTGGAATTGGACACATTAGTTTTGAACACTATGAGTGCGATGTTGTACTGTGAACACACTGACCACTGTGCTCTAAATGTTTTTGTTCTACTTGAGCTCCTTCCTGTAAAATGTTTGAATAACTTGTGTTGATGTTGTTGTGACCGCGGCTTTGCCATGTGTCTGTGACGCTGCTGCAAGTCTGTTTCTCAGCGCACCTGCCTTTGATGCCATTTTCCGTACACAACCGTAAAGGAAAAGACAATAATTGTTACTCCGGATCCGATGCAGCAATAAAAAAGGAAACACACAGTCATTGTGGAAAATCATTTATTTTACCACAAGGTCATTGCGATTCCACATTTGTGGAACTCTGGGTGAAAAGAGAAATCAGCTTGTGTTTGGATCCAACAGCAGACAAGTGTGTGTGTCCTTAGCAGAACAGAGGTGTTAGTTCAGAATGTTCTTTCCCAACCGTCTGCACTTATCTCATCTGTACAGCTGTATTATCGCCCTACTGAGGGGATGTGGTCAGCACAATAATCTTAGTTCTGCAGGCTTACAACTGAACTGGATAAATACAGGCTGTCAAGTCACAAAGCTTTCACAGCACACAACTGTTAACCCTCTCTTCCCTCCTCCCCTTCTCTCTCTGCCACCCTCACCTTCTCTCTACATCTCTCCCCCAGCTCTCTCTCACCCTCCCCCCACTCTCCACCCTCTGAGTTAGAGGAAAATCAGCTCGTGTTTGGATCCAGCAGCGGACAAGTGTGTGTGACCTTGTCAGAACAGAGGAGTCAGTTCAAAACGTTCATTCCCACCCGTCTACACTTATCTCATCTGTACAGCTGTATTATCGCTCTACTGAGGGGATGTGGTCAGACAATAATCTTAGTTCTGCAGGCTTGCAACTGAATTGGATAAATACAGGCTGTCGACAAAGTCACAAAGCTTTAACAGAACACAACTCTTAACCCTCTCTGCCCCCCTCCCCCTCTCTCCACTCTCCACCCTCTGAGTTACAGGGAAACCAGCTTGTGATTATATCTGTGAACAATCCGCAAGGCCTCCAAACTTTAACAACACAGAGCTCTTCTGACTTTATATTTCAAATGTTCTTCCACAGGGCCGGTGACTTTAAATGCCTTGGTGCTACCAGTTCAGAGAGCTGACACGTAATTGCTGTCACAAAGAAGACACAGAGCTTCCACTGCTTGAGAAGTTGCACAAATTCAGCTTGTTGTCCAAAACTTTGTCAAACTTCAGTAAATGCATGATAGACAATACCCTGACTGGTTGCATCACAACCCGGGACAGAAACCAGTTCCCAAGAACGGAAAGATCTACAGAAAGTGTTGGACACTCCCAGCCCAGCAAAGAGAAATTCAGCACATCTACAAGGAGCGCGGCCACAGGAAAGCAGCATCAATGATAACCATCCCCCACCCACTCAGACCACGCTCTCTTCTCGCTGCTGCCCTGGGGAAGCAGGTCCCACACGTGTGGACACATTTTCCAGGCCTCTGCAACTCATCGTCTCAAAATGATCAGTTTGTCAGTCTTCGTGTGGAGTTTTTTATTGATTCTATTGTATTTTTCTGTTCTACTGTGGATGCCAGCAAGAAAATGAATATCCTGTCTGTATGTGGTTACGTATCTGTACTGTCAGAATAAGTTTAATTTCAAATGTGAGCAAAGGCACAAGAACTCACAGACATCCATCCAGAGGAAGAGTGAGACACCCTCGCACGCAAACACACACACACACACACACACTCACACACACACAGACAGACAGACACACACACACACACACACACACACACACACACACACACACACACACACACACACACACACACACACACACACACACACACACACACTGACACACATGCTCGCGCAGACAGGCCCTGAGACTCACACAAAACACAGACACACACACACATCGAGATACACACACGTGCACGCACAGACACATATACAGTACTTACACACTGACACACATTAATGGAAACAAACACGCACACAGACTCAAATACACACATAGACACTCACACGCATACTAGCACGCAGAGACGACACATAGAGACAGAAACACACGCACAGATACAAAAGGAGACACAACCGCATGCACCACACACACATGCACGCACAAACAACTCTCACATCTCCCTCTCCAGCTCTCCACTGTGTTTTCTGTGCTCTCAATGTTTGATATGTTTCATTCTTCTGAACTCTGCAAGTCCAGGCCTTGGAGACATTATTAAGTTGGCAAAGCGTTTGGACCCTGTGTCCTCTCGGGGCAAACTAAAGGAGTTTTGTTTCTCTCTCTCTGCATAATGTGTTTTATATCATCACAAGACTACAAGAACTTCGAGGACTGTTGGTCCGCTGCACAAGTCAGCTGCTCGTTTCGTCTCAAGGGACAATCTTAGATCTGGCAAATCTGTTGGAATTCTTTGAAGAATTAACAATCAGCATTGACAAAGGAGAATCGGTTGCTGCTGTGTATCTGGATTTTCAGAAAATCTTTGACAAGGAGCCACAAAAGCGGCTACTTAGCCCATGGTATTACAGGGAATATACTGGCATCGATAAAGCAGTGGCTGATTGGCAAGAGGCAAACAGTGGGAATAAAGGGAAACTTTACTGCTTGGTTGCCGGTGACTAATGATGTTCCACAGGGATTTGTGTTATGTCAATACTTTGGATGAATTGATTGTTTTGAGCAAAGTTTGCAGCCAATACGAAAATAGGTGGAGGGACAGATAGCTTTGAGGAAATAGAGGAGCCACAGAAGTACTTAGACAGATTAAGAGAATGGGCGAAGAAGTGACAGATGAAATACAATGTCAGGAAATGTATGGTCATGACTTTGGTAGAAGAAATGAAAGGGTAGATATTTTCCGTAGATGGAGTGAAGACACAACCATTTGAGGATTAAAGGGATTTGGGAGTAATTATGCAGGATTCCCCAAAGCCAACTTGCAGTCTGAATCTATCGTGGGGAAGGCAAGTGCGATGTCAGCATTTAATTTCGAGAGAACCAGAATATAAAAGCAAGGATGCAATTCTGAGGTTTTGTAACTCACTGGTGAGGCCTCACCTTGAGGAATGGGAGCATTTTGAGTCCTTTATCTTAGATAGGATGTGTTGAAACTGAAGAGAGTTCAAATGAAGGTCATGAAAATGATTCCGGGATTTGACGGCTTGTCACTTGAAGGGCTTCTGATGGCTCTGGGCCTGTATTCACTGGAATTCAGAAGAGCGAGAGTGACATAATTGAAACATATCGAGTGTTGGAAGGCCTGTGCAGAGGCTGTGGGAGTGTCCTTTTGGAATGGCGATGAATTTCTTAAGCCAGGGATGAGTGAATCTATGGAATTCCATGCTACAGCTAGCTGTGGAGGCCGTCATTATTAATATTTAAGGCAGGTTGATAGATCCTTGAATGATCTGGGCATGACGGGATACGGGGAGAAGGCAGGAGATTGGGGCTGAGAGGGATAATGAATCAGCCATGATGAAATTTCGGTGCGAACTCCATGAGCCGAATGGCCTAATTGTGCTCCTGCAACTTGTGATCTTATAACAAATTCTCATTCAATGTCAGCAAGAGCAAGGAGCTGATTATTAACCCCAGAGGGCGGAAACAGGAGATCCATGAGCCAGTCCTCATCGGGGATCAAAGATGGAGAGGGTCAGCAACTTCAAACCTTTGGAATCACATTCGAGGCTCTTCTTCTCATGTTATTAATATTTATTATTTATTTATTTATCTCTTTTTTTTATTTTGCATTTGCATAGTTTGTTGTTCTTTTGTATGCTGTTTCCTCTTTCTTTTGTCCGTCCTGTTGGGTTCAGTCTTTTACGGATTCTGTTGTGGATCTTTGATTTACTGAGTTTTCCCACAGAAAAACGAATCTCTGGATTATACATGGTGACGTGCGTGTACTTTGATAATACGTTTACTTTGTACATTTTAAACTGACGTGTGAATTTGTGAGTATTTATCTCAACACCAGATTGGGTTGTCAGCTCTAAAGGTTCACCACTGGCCGGGTAAATAATTTTGCTCTGATCTGAATGGTCGTCCTGTCAATGTGAGCCCTCTTTAGAGGAACTCCAGTTACCGGAGACATTCCTCAATCGAACTGGGAAGCCTCAGATTCTCTGTCTCACTGTTACAACACACACACACACACACACACACACACACACACACACACACACACACACACACACACACACACACACACACACACACACACACACGTGACAATCATAGCAGAACCCCAAAAGAGCAGGGTGAGCTGCCTCAATGAGTATCCCCCAGTGACGCTCACATCTACAGTGATGAAGAGCTTTGAGCGGTTGATCATGACTAGAATCAACTCCTGTCTGTGCATGAACCTGGACCCACTGCAATTTGCCGATTGCCACAATATGTCTACAGCAGATGCAATCTCACTGGCTCTCCACTCAGCATTAGATCACCTGGACAATAGCAATATACAAGTCAGGCTGCTGATTACAGCTCAGAATTCAACAAAATCTGACCCTCAATTGTAATCAACAAGCTCCAAAACCTGGGCCTCTGTACCTCCTTCTGCAACTGGATCCTCACCAGGAGACCCCAGTCTGTGTGGATCAGAAATAAAATCTCCTCCTTGCTGACAATCAACACTGGCACACCTCAACGATGTGTGCTCAGCCCACTGCTCTACTCTCTCTACACCACGTCTGTGTTGCTAGGCTCATCTATAAACTTGCTGATGACACAACTATTGTTGCTGGAATTTCAGATGGTGACGAGGAGGAGTACAGGAGTGAGATAGATCAGCAAGTTGAGCGGTGTCGCAGCAACAACCTTGCACTCAGCATCATGAAGACAAAGGAATTGATTGTGGATTCAGGAAGGGGAAGTCGAGGGAACACACACCAGTCCTCATCGTGGGATCAGAAGTGAAAAGGGTGAGCAGTTTCCATTTCCTGCCTGTCAACATCTCTGAGGAAATATCCTGGGCCCAACATATTGATGCAGTTACAATGAAGGCACAACATCGGCTATCTTTCATTCGGAGATTGAGGGGAATCGGTCTGTCACTAAAGACACTTGCAAATTTCTACAGATGTACTGTGGAGAGCATTCTAACTGGTTGCATCACTGCCTGGTGTGGAGAGGCCACTGCACAGGATCGGAAAATGCTGCAGAAAGTTGTAAACTCAGCCAGCTCCTTCATGGGCACTGGACTCCACAGCATCCAGGACACATTCAAAAGATGATGCCACAAAAGGTGGCATCCATCATTAAGGACCCCCATCACCCAGGACATGACCTCTTCTCATTGCTATCATCAAGGATGATGTACAGGGGCCTGGAGACACACTCACCAGCTTCTTCCCCACCATCAGATTTCCGAATGCACAAAGAACCCATGAACACTTCCTCAGTATTTTCCCTCTCGTTTTGCACTACATTTTAAATATAATTTTACACATTCTAATTGTAATCAGTAGTTTTTATTACTAAATATTGCAGTGTACTGCAGACACAAAGGAACAGATTTCACCACATTTGCCGGTGATATTAAACCTGATTCTGATACACAAACACACACAGCTGGGCTCAGACATACAACACTCCCACATTCCTCCCTTTGTGACACCCTGCTTGCTCCGTGGCCCCCGGTATGAAGCTCAAACTGTTGCAACACCTGCCCTTTAAATTCATGGCTGAGGCTGTGTTGTGTCTGTTCACTGTTTGAGTTCGATATTAAATGAAGAGCATTGAATGGGAAGGAAGGTTTGAATACAAGAATAAAGATCTCCTCTGAAGGTATATCGGGTCCTGGTGAGAGCGCACATGGAACACTGTGCACAGGTCTGGTCTCCCTCCCGGAGTCAGCCTGTGGAATGAAGGGAATGAAGAGATTTCCCAGATTGATTTAGGAGGTGAGGTAATGTCCTCGGACAGATTATTCTGACCGGGCCTGTCTCAAAATTAGAGAAATAAAAGGCCGTCTGACTGAGACAGACACAGTCTCACAGGGTATTGACAGGGTAGAGGCAGGAATGATGTTTGCTTTGGCTGTGGTGAGGAATGGGGGTCACAGAATCCGAGTTCACCTCAGCAGAACTGAGATGAGGAGAAATTTCCTCACCCAGAGGGCAGCGAAACTTTGGAATTTTCTCCACAAGGTTTCTAAATTCGAAGGAAAAATTTTGGGGCTCTGCGATGCTGGGAACGTTGCAGGAAAGTGGCGCTAAGGTCAAAGATCAGGCATGTTCTGAGTGAAAGGCAGAACAGGCGCAAAGGGCCGAATGGCCTGCTCCTGATTCCTTTTTCTAAATTCCGAGTTTACCTCTGCGCCTGGTTCTCCCTTGACCTTCAGCCAGTCCTTTTGCACAGGGGAGCGCTCACAGCACCGGAGTTCCATCGGCAGCCGCTGCGGGCCAGCTCCCGTATCCCCGCAGCAGGAGACAGGTCTGGGAGGAAACTCCACGGCGGGGAAAGACCGGGCACCCCCTGTGAGGCTGAAACATCTCACGGAAACTCCGCCCGAATCTTCACCTCCGCCATCGGAAGGATTCAAAACTCCGGCCGCTATTGCAGCCTTTACCCGGGGAGCTGCTCCTAATCTCGTGTCTCTCACCGGGTCCACTCGTTCCCGATTCCAAACTTCGGTCCGCCCAGCGTCCCGCCCACTGACACCCCTCAGCCAATGATGGCAAGAGTCTCCCAGTGGTGCTCTCTGATTGGCTGTGAGTGTGTACGACGGCGGGCTGCTACAGGGAGCCGGAGATGTCAGTCACAGTTTGTTCTCAGAATCAAAGCAAGTTCTCCGAGGCTCAAAGTTCAAAGTAAATTTTATTATTATTTTTTAATGTTTAAATTTTTTTATTGAACACAAACAAAAACAGAAACACTAAACATATGCTAATAAAGCCAGGGAATCACACAAAAGCAGCAACAAATATATAACTATTAACTTTAAATATACAAATTAACAAGGAAATCCGCTCTAAATATCGTTGGACAGAAGGAACTGTATCTAAGAGGAGTCACAAAACAGGAACATTTACAGAGATAACCCAAAACGTTCACAGATTTGTACAGTCTTTAGAGCTTTCTGTTTATGGGAAGTTTTCAGAGTATAAACGTATAGTTTGAAGTCTGATGTAAAAAATATAAATGAAGGTTTCTTATTGCTGTGATTGCATTTATGGATATAAAATTCTTTATCATTTATGATAAAGAAATGATCCCTATGAAGTTTGGTGTTACTAGTAAACCCAAATAAGACATTTTGAAAACAAAAAGTAAAATCCACATTAATATATTGATCTATAAATTGACAAACATCAACCCAAAATGTTTTAACACATTCACAATCCCAAAATAGATTAAATAAATCCTCTGGGAAAAAACCACAAAAAGAACAGTTAGTTTCAATATCAGAATTAACCCTTGTCAAATAAACATTGGTTGGATAATATCTATGTATAATTTTAAATAAGCCCAGATACTCCTCCACCTCAGATTCCCCAAGCGACTATTCCAAAAAATAGCAGAGAACGTATAAGTCGCCACATACAACTCCTAAAAACATACAGAGCAAAGCTACAGAACGGTAACTATATCTGGATCACTGAAAGATCAGCCAGAGTGCAGAAGACATAAACTTCGCCAATGCAAATAAACAACGAAAACATGAAAGTGACAGCAATAGACAGCAAGTGAGTGCAGTTATCCTGTGTTGTTCCCGAGCCTGATAGTTGAGGGGTAGTAACTGTTCCTGACCCTGGTGGGGCGAGTCCTGAGGCTCTTTTACCTTCTACCTGATTACAGCAGTGAGAAAAGAGCCTGCTTGTGTGTTGAGCCTGATCACAGCCGCCTGTATCACCGTCCCCACTGGCCTGCCCTATCCGGGACCAAAGGGATTGTGGAGAGTAAATGTGGTACTCTGTCGAGTATCACTGTGATCCGTCCACTCTGGCCTGCCCTATCCGGGACCAAAGGGATTGTGGAGAGTAAATGTGGTACTCTGTCGAGTATCACTGTAATCAGTCCCCTCTGGCCTGCCCTATCCGGGACCAAAGGGATTGTGGAGAGTAAATGTGGTACTCTATCGAGTATGACTGTGATCCATCTCCTCTGGCCTGCCCTATCCGGGACCAAAGAGAATCTGGAGAGTAAATGTGTTACTCAGTCGAGTATCACTGTCATCCAGGCTCTCTTCCTGCCCCTTATTATTCTTGTCTGTGATTGCAGTGTGAAAATCTTTGTCCCAATGTCCCCTCTTTCTATAAACCCCGTTTCGGTCCTTAGCCAAGTGTCCTCTTCATCTGCACCGTCCGCACAATCCTGCCACCCGTTCTGGGTTCTTCGTCGGGATCCGAACGCCATCTCCTCACTACCGGTTCTCTGTGCACACTCTCGCTTTTCCCCAGTCCCTTTAAAGAGTCAATTGCGCTCGATATTCATCAGAATTTATGTCAGCCGGGGCCACGTCTGACACAGCGAATTCAGCTTAGTTAACTTAAAGGAGTGGGCAGGCTTGTGTCTGAGACAGTTTAGAAAAGTCTGCACTGCCAGCTGGACATACTGATCTGTCCAGGGGTTTGCCGGCATTGGACTCTCACGTATCCTTAAAACGAGCTATCAAGTACGCAAGGGATTCACCTTTTTTCTGTCGTTATCGGGTAAATTCACCAAAATCTGCATGCAGTCGGGCTGTCATTCAAATGGGTTCCCTTACCTCAGTGACCCACCGTGCCATGGCTTGTATTACATCAGCCCCTCTGGTGGCTCCCGGTCACCTTCGGGTATCTGCCTGGGAAAGGGGAACCCACTCCCTGTCCCTGTCCGAGAGGTTCCATATATAACCCTGAGGAGTGGCACAAGTCCCCGGGCAGGGTCTGGAAAGGGGAACCCACTCCCTGTCCCTGTCCGAGAGGTTCCATATATAACCCTGAGGAGTGGCACAAGTCCCCGGGCATTGTCTGGAAAGGGGAACCCACTCCCTGTCCCTGCTCGAGAGCTTCCATATATAACCCTGAGAAGTGGCACAAGTCCCCGGGCATTGTCTGGAAAGGGGAACCCAGTCTCTGTCCCTGCCCGAGAGGTTCCATATATAACCCTGAGGAGTGGCACAAGTCCCCGGGCAGTGTCTGGAAAGGGGAACCCACTCCCTCTTTCAATGAATTCAGGTAAAGCCCCTGGTCCGGATGGTTATAATGCTGAATTTTTTAAATCCTTTTCTTCTATACTCGCTAGTTGGCTTTGTAAAATTTTTAAAGATGCGTTAACTGTAGGTAAATAATCACAATCTTTTTATGATGCCTCCATTTCTCCAATTCTTAAAAAAGTTAAAGACCCCACTAAATGTGCATCCTATCGGCCAATATCCTTGCTGAATACGGATTCTAAGGTTTTTACCAAAATTTTCGCCACTAGATTAGAAAATGTATTACCTCAAATTATCTCTGAAGATCAGACCGGATTTATTTACAACTGTTATTCATCTTTTAACATTAGAAAATTTATTAATATAATTTATACTTCTTCACCTAAAATACCAGAATGTAATTTCCTTGGATGCCGAAAAAGCGTTCGATAGAGTTGAATGGCTATATTTATTTAATACGTTGCAGAATTTTAATTTTAGCTTGAAATTTATAACATGGTTTAAATTAATGTATTATAAACCTTTGGCTTCGGTTCTTACCAATAATCATAGATCTCCTTTTTTTCAGTTGTCCCGTGGTACGAGGCAAGGCTACCCTTTAAGTCCTCTATTATCTGACATTGCTTTGGAACCTTTAGCCGTTGTCATTCGTGAATCACCTAATAGTTTTGGTATTGCCCGTGGGTAAGGGACTTATAAGTTATCATTATATGCTGATGATTTGTTACTATACATATCTGACCCCGAGAGATCTATTCCTGCTATTTCATCCTTGCTTGCTCAGTTTAGTAACTTTTCTGGCTACAAACTGAATTTTAATAAGAGTGAATTATTTCCATTAAATATGCAAGTTCCAATTTTAAACACTTACCATTTAAAGTTGTCACAAATCATTTTACTTATTTGGGTATTAAAATTACCAAGAAACATGAGGGTTTATTTAAAGTTAATTTTTTACCTTTAATTGAACAAATCAAGCAACTTGTTACCAGGTGGTCCCCATTATCTCTGTCATTGGTTGGTCGAATTAATACTATCAAGATGATAGTATAACCCAAATTTTTATATTTATTCCAAGCATGACCAATTTTTATTCCTAAATCTTTTTTTTGATATTATTGACTCCAAAATATCCTCGTATGTGTGGCAGAATAAAAATCCTAGATTAAGTAAAAAATAGTTACAGAAGCCTAAGAAGGAAGGTGGTTTTGCTTTACCAAACCTGAAATTTTACTATTGGGCAGTTAATATTCAATATTTAATATTTTGGAGACAAGAACCGGTCATAGTACCTTGCCCACAATAGGTAAATTTGGAGTGTAAATCTGTACAAGACCTCATTGTTTTCTATTTTAGGATCTTCGCTTCGTTTTGCTTTATCTAAACCGAATAAACAAATAACTAATCCTATAGTTAAACATACATTAAGAATATGGTTTCAATTTCGTAAATTCTTTGGCTTGAATAATCAAGCCCTATTATATCTAACTTCTTTTTCCAGCCCTCTTTTATGGACCAAACCTTTGTGTTATGGAAAACAAAAGGTATAACATGTTTTCGTGATCTATTTTTAGATAACAGTTTTATGTCCTTTGAACAGCTATCCAGCCTTAAACTAATTTTTTTAGATACTTGCAAGTTAGAAATTTCTTGAATGTTAGTATTTTCTGAAATTATGTCCAATGGACATTACAGAAAAAATTCTAGCTCTGAATCCTTGCCAGAAGGGTTAAGTAGCCATCATTTATCATATGATCATGAAAATACAGCCAGGAGTGTCAGAAATAATTCAGAAGGAATGGGAAAAATAACTTCACTGTCTTATGCCCACAGAGCAGTGGGCAAAAATTTTACAATTAGTCAATTCTTCTTCTATTTGTGCTAAGCATGCCCTAATACAATTTAAGGTTGTTCACAGGGCTCACATGTCCAAGGATAAACTCGCTCGATTTTATTCTTCTGTTAATCCAACCTGCGACAGATGTCATTCTGAAGTCGCTTCATTGACCCACATGTTCTGGTCTTGCCTCTATTTGTAAAATTATTGGAAAGATATTTTCGGTATTATTTCAACAGTTCTGAATATCAAATTGCAACCGCATCCTATTACTGCAATTTTCGGTTTACCAATGGTGGAAAATAGTCGTTTATCGCCCCCCCACCCCCCCAGCCCGGCGGATGATTGCATTTGTTACATTAATGGCTAGAACCATTAGATGGTGTAACCCCGGGCATGTGAGTACAAAGATCTCCGTTTGTGAAAGAGATATTGAGCTGATCGCCGTGAGTATGAGGCCATATTATCTGCCGCGAGAATTCGCAAGCGTCATTGTGGTGAATGTGTATGTCCCGCCGCGGTAGCGTGTGACGTCATCAGCTCCGCTGTTGCTAGGCTTCAGAAACAGCACCCTGAGGCACTGGTGATAATTACAGGGGACTTCAACCATGTGACCTTGGACAAGACACTACCTGCTTTCTCCCAGTACGTGGATTGCTACACCAGGGGTAATAGGACTATTGACCTACTGTATGCAAACGTAGAGGAGGCATATAGTGCATCCCCACTGCCTTCATTGGGGAAAGCTGATCACAACCTGGTTTTGTTACAGCCCAGATATAAATCAATTGTGATGAGGCATCCCACTACCACACGCTCTTTTAGGAAGTGGACTCCTGAAGCTGAACAGGCCCTGAGAGACTGCTTCGGTACTACTAACTGGGATGTACTGCAAGGGGGGCTCTGTGGGGGCGTTGAGGAGGTCACTGAATGCACAACGGACTATATTAACTTTTGTGTGGATGCAGTTGTCCCTGTTAGAACTGTTCGCTGCTATCCCAATAATAATCCCTGGGTCACTAGTCACATCAAAGGCCTCCTAAACCAGAAGAAGAGGGCCTTTAAAGATGGTGATCGGTTGGAGCTTAAAAGAGTTCAGAAGGAACTCAGAGTACAGATAAGGGGGGCAAAGGAGCAGTATAGGAGGACGCTAGAACAAAAGCTGCAGAAAAAAAGCATGAAGGAGGTGTGGGATGGGATGAAGATCATCGCCGGATGCGGTGCAAAGCGGGGGGCGAACATAAGTGGAGATGTGGAGAAAGCGAACCAGCTGAACAACTTCTTCAACAGGTTCGACAGCTCAATCTCTTCCTCACCGCAGAAATCCACACCAGGCTTACTTCCCTCACAGGAAAATAGCCACTCACAGGAGACCTTGCCCACGCCCAGGATTACGGCTGCACAGGTGGAAGGTCAACTGAGGAAGATCTGTACCAGCAAGGCGGCTGGACCGGATGGAGTTTCCCCACGATTACTGAGGGCCTGTGCGACTGAGCTGAGAGAACCACTACAGCGCATCTTCAACATGAGCCTGGAGCAGAGAAGAGTACCCAGACAGTGGAAAACATCCTGTATTGTCCCGGTACCGAAGAAACCACAACCAAAGGAGTTGAATGACTTCAGACCTGTTGCCTTGACGTCGCACATTATGAAAACCATGGAGCGGCTGATAATACAGAATCTGAGGCCACAAACCAGGCACGCCCAGGATCCTCTTCAGTTTGCGTATAAGGAGAAGGTGGGAGTGGAGGATGCTATCACGTATTTGCTGCACAAATCACTCTCTCACCTAGAGGGGGTCAGTTGTGCTGTGAGGATTACATTCCTTGACTTCTCTAGTGCCTTTAACACCATCCAGCCCAAGATCTTAAGGCACAAACTAACGGAGATGGGAGTAGACTCTCACATGGTGGAGTGGATAGTGGACTACTTGACAGATAGACCTCAGTATGTGCGGTTGGGAGACTGTAGGTCTGACACGGTGGTCAGCAGCACAGGGGCGCCGCAGGGAACCGTACTCTCTCCGGTCCTGTTCACCCTGTACACATCAGACTTCCAACATAACTCGGAGTCCTGCCATGTGCAGAAGTTCGCTGATGACACGGCCATAGTGGGGTGTGTCAGGAATGGACAGGAGGAGGAGTATAGGAAACTGATACAGGACTTTGTGATATGGTGCAAATCAAACTACCTGCGTCTCAATATCACCAAGACCAAGGAGATGGTGGTGGACTTTAGGAGATCTAGGCCTCATATGGAACCAGTGATCATTAATGGAGAATGTGTGGAGCAGGTTAAGACCTACAAGTATCTGGGAGTACAGTTAGACGAGAAGCTAGACTGGACTGCCAACACAGATGCCTTGTGCAGGAAGGCACAGAGTCGACTGTACTTCCTAAGAAGGTTGGCGTCATTCAATGTCTGTAGTGAGATGCTGAAGATGTTCTATAGGTCAGTTGTGGAGAGCGCCCTCTTCTTTGTGGTGGCGTGTTGGGGAGGAAGCATTAAGAAGAGGGACGCCTCACGTCTTAATAAGCTAGTAAGGAAGGCGGGCTCTGTCGTGGGCAAAGTACTGGAGGGTTTAACATCGGTAGCTGAGCGAAGGGCGCTGAGTAGGCTACGGTCAATTATGGATAACTCTGAACATCCTCTACATAGCACCATCCAGAGACAGAGAAGCAGTTTCAGTGACAGGTTACTATCGATGCAATGCACCTCAGACAGGATGAAGAGGTCAATACTCCCCAATGCCATTAGGCTTTACAATTCTACCGCCAGGACTTAAGAACTTTTTAAACGCTATTATTAATGCTTTTTGAGATAGTGATTTAGATGCATATCATATTTTTTACTGAGTTAAGTATTGTATATAATTAGTTTTGCTACAACAAGTGTATGGGACATTGGAAAAAAAGTTGAATTTCCCCATGGGGATGAATAAAGTATCTATCTATCTATCTATCTATCTATCTATCTATCTATCTATCTATCTATCTATCTATCTATCTATCTATCTATCTATCTATCTATCTATCTATCTATCTATCTATCTATCTATCTATCTATCTATCTATCTATCTAGAAGATCTATCCTATTGAACTGGAAAGAAATTAATCCTCCAACTAGATTTCAGTGGTTTTCTCAAACTATTTCTTGTTCGAGTTTAGAAAAAATTGCAACTGTTGTCTTTGTCCCTCCAGTTAAATATGAAGAAACTTGGAGACCATTTATTCAACATTTTCATATAAGCTAAATTGACTTTTCCTAAACCTTACTTTTATTATCCTTAATTATTTCGATGGAGGTGTGGAGTTATTGACGCTACTGTGTATAATTGATATAATGCAATGGCCCATGTCGGTTAGGTATTTTTTTCTTTTTTGGGGGGGGCTACGTATTTTTTCCATTTTCTGTAACCACTATGAGTTTGGGAGGTTATTATTATCTATTTGTATTTATACCCCAACCTATTAATTATGTACTCTCAAGCTCTTTGTATTCATGTTTCAGTTGTGTTTGTTTAAAATCAATAAAAAGATTTAAAAAGAAAGGACTATTCTGAGGAAAGGGTGGAGTAGGCGCAACGGGCCGAGTGGCCAGGCATGCTCCTATTACTTATTTTCTAAAGCACGAGTTTACCTTTCCGCCTTTTTCTCCCTTGGTTTTCAGCCTGTCGGATTGCACAGGGGAGCGGTGAGAGCTCCGGAGAATCATCGGCAGCCGCTGCGGGGCAGCTCCCGTCTCACAGCAGGAAGGGACGGGTCTGGGAGACAACTCCAGACAACAGGCCCCGATCCTCGGCGGGGAAAGGCCGGGCGCCTCCGTGTAGCTGAAACATCTCACGGAATCTCCGCGGGTCTCTTCAGCTCTGCCTTCGAAAGGATTCACGACCCGCCGGTGGTGCAGCCGAAACCCGAGGTGCAGCTCCCGGTCTCCGGCCTCACTCGGTCCCGGTTCCAAACTCCGACCCGGCCTTGCGCTCAGCGTCCCGCCCACTGACACCCCTCAGCCAATGGGAGCATCCTTCTCCCAACAGTGATCGCTGATTGGCTGTGAGTGTGTGAGGATGGGCTGCTGCTGGGAGCTGGAGATGTCAGTCAGAGTTTGTTCTCAGAATTAAAGGATGTTTCCCGAAACTCAAATTTCAAAGTAAATTTTATTATCAAGAGTACAAATAAGTCACCACGTACAACCCCGAGAAGCATTTTCCTGCGGACATACTTAGAAAAAGTATAGAATAGTAACCATAACAGAAGCAGGCAGTGAAAGATCAGCCAGACTGCTGAAGGTAACAAACTGTGCAAATGCAAATACAGAAACAGCGATAAATAACAAGAACATGAAATAACCGCAGCGGCTGCCGATGATTCTCCGGAGCTCTCACCGCTCCCTTGTGCAATCCGACAGGCTGAAGGCCAAGGGAGAACAAGGCGCAAAGGTCAACTCGTGATTTAGAAAATAAGAAACAGGAGCGGGCGTTGCCATTCGGCCCGTTGCACTGTTCTGCCCCTCGCTTGGAGCATGGCTGATCTTTGTCCTCCGCGCCACTTTCCTGAAACGTTCCCAACATCGCCGAGCCCCTAAATATGTCCGTTTAATTTAGAAAACTTGTGGAGAAAACTCCAAATATTCATGCACTGTGTTGGGGAAATTTCATCTCAGTCCTAGGATTTTGAGTCTGTGATCCTTGGTTCCACTGCCCAGCCAAGAGAAACATCATTCCTGCCCCTACCCTGTAAATACCCTCTGAGACTGTGTCTGTCTCAGTCAGGAAGCTTCTCCATGTGAACCTTGTGTTCATGAAATTGGTGACAGTTCTTTCAGACCAGCAGCTTTGACCACAAGAACACCAGACAGTGGTCAGCATGGAATGTGCTGGATGGACACAGTGGAGTGGTTCCCTTATCAGACCATCTGGCAGAATGCCTCATCACCAGATCTCACCAACAGGCACCAAGACCTCACCTGTCTGGCGGCGAGAGGGTCCCTCCCAGTCTGATCCTTGCTGCATGCCCGGAGATCACTCCCACAGCGCGCTGCCCCGAGATTACTGCAGTGGAGACGAGATGGTCACTCACCTCTTTGCGGACTGTGGGCTGGCAAAGATCTGTGGAGAAAGATGCAAGGGCCTGTGCCACAGCAGCTGCGTGACAGAAGGCTCACTGATCCTTGGGCTGTTCCCAGGACGCGCAGGAAAATAGACAGCGAGTGCTGCCGGGGAGCACGAGGGAAGACGCCCGAAACTTGTTGGTCTGTCATCACATCGAGATGTCCGGAGAGCATGAGAAAAGCTGGGAACCCCTGTCATGCCGGAATACTGCCGACTGGCACACTCTAGGCTGCAGGGACACCATTGAAATTACAGGGCTCCTCTACTGCTGAGGGAGGGGCCGGCTTGGCTGAGGAATCCTCTCAATTATTCGTAGTGAAACAGCCCTATCGGTTTTAACGAATGTAAAAGAACACTAGATACCTCATAGACAACGAATCTAAATTCATTGGGTAAAGGCGCTGCACGATGTATCATTGTCAATATTTTATAGTGAATGAAGTTTATTTTGATAAAAATAGCAACTTTTGGGCTTTGTCCAGACTGATGGAACCGGGTTTTCCATTGGAGCCGGGACAGACATGGGTTACGTTTCTTCACGAAGGGCTGTTGAAATCAGGACTTCACCGAAAATAATAATATTTTCCACCCTGTGACGTAGGATGTCCAGTCCTGTGCTTTTTCCTGCAGCCACAGGTCGGTCATCATCACTGCATCTCTCTCCTCACAGCACAAAATCCTCTCCGCATCCCCAGTTTCATGGCATGAACTCATTTAATAGTGACTACAAATCCTTACTTAACTACCGTTTTACGAACCAGCCAGACTCTCTTTAGACCTCCACAAAAATGAAAACGAGCTGCTGGAGGAACTCAGCGAATCAGGTAGCATCTGTGGAGGGAAATGGAGAATCGACATTTCGGAATGAGACAGTCCAGATGAAGTCTGCAGTCCCTTGTGCCTCTCTTTTCAAAACTTGTCCCTTTCAGTCCGGCCTCAGACTCTTCTCTCCGGTTTCATTTCTGTTCTGCTTCTTCTTTAGCCCATCACGCCTACTGGGATACAGGCCGTCAACAGCAGCTCTCCGAGGGTTGATCGGCCCTGTGGTCTCTGTTTTCCCCACCCGACTACAATCGCCTTCCAGGGGAAGGTCCTTCCGACCGCAAGGAAAAGGACTTTGGAGATTCAGTTGAGGTTTCTGTAGAACTAGGCTTTTACGGGATGGGGTTGTTAACCTCATGCCCGACCCTCCTCCTTTTGCAGCCGGGCTTGGGCAGTCCATGGCCGAGTTTTCATTTCTGCTCCGACCTGCTTAATCTGTTTCTGATCCCTCCCTGAAATAGATAGCACAATTCCTTCGCACAGACAGCAACATAATTTCAGTGGCCAGTATTTCCACTGAACACATTCAGCAAAACCATGTTCACTCCCAGAGACTGCAGCGCGCGTAGTGGACAATCGCGGTACTGCAGGGGATCAGCAGCTCCCCGAAAGTGAAAGCATTCTGAATCAGGAAGTGCTGGGAGTTAACATGGCTTCGAAAAGAAAGGCCGAGAGTTGGATCGAGGAAGTAATTTGTCCCGTTTGCCTGGATTTCTTCACCGATCCGGTTATACTGGAGTGTGGACACAACTTCTGTCGCTCTTGTATCACACGGTCTTGGGAAAGGGAGCAGAGAAACTCCTGCCCGGAATGTAGAGAGGCGATTGCTGACCGCACCCTCAGGGTGAATCGGGCCTTAGCAAATCTGGCTGAAAAAGCTCGAAATATAAATCTGAATCCGAAGGGGAAGGAAAGTAAACGTCACTGCGAGGAACATGAGGAAGAACTGAAGCTGTTTTGTGAAACGGACAAGACACTGATCTGTGTGATCTGTGCAGTGGCGGAGGAACACAGACAGCACCGCTTCAAGCCGATTAAAGAAGCTGTTAAAATCTACAAGGTAAAACTAACGTTAATTTGATACTCAATAGACAATAGGCAATGGACAATACTGCCTTCTGGGGCAGAGCATTCCACATATCCACCACTCTCTGTGTGAAAAAGTTTTTCCGCATCTCTGCTCTAAATGGCCTACTCCTTATTCTTAAACTGTGGCCTCTAGTTCTGGACTCACACATCAGCGGGAACATGCTTCCTGCCTCCAGCGTGTCCAATCCCTTAATAATCTTATATGTTTCATTCAGATCCCCTCTCATCCTTCTAAATTCCAGTGTATACAAGCACAGTCGCTCCAATCTTTCAACATATGACAGTCCCACCATCCCTGGAATTAACCTTGTGAACCTACGCTGCACTCCCTCAATAGCAAGAATGTCCTTCCTCAAATTTGGAGACCAAAACTGCACACAGTACTCCAGGTGGGGTCTCACCAGGGTCCTGTACAGCTGCAGAAAGACCTCTTTACTCCTATACTCAATTCCTCTTGTTATAAAGGCCAACATGCCATTAGGTTTCTTCACTGCCTGCTGTACCTGCATGCTTGCTTTCATTGACTGATGTACAAGAACACCTAGATCTCGTTGTACTTCCCCTTTTCCTAATTGACTCCATTTAGATAGTAATCTGCCTTCCTGTTCTTGCCACCAAAGTGGATAACCTTATATTTATCCACATTAAACTGCATCTGCCATACATTCGCCCACTCACCTAGCCTGTCCAAGTCACCCTGCATTCTCATAACATTCTCCTGACATTTCACACTGCCATCCAGCTTTGTGTCATCGGCATATTTGCTAATTTTACTTTTAATCCCTTCATCTAAATCATTAATGCATATTGTAAACAGCTGTGGTCCCAGCACTGAACCTTGCGGTACCCCACTGGTCACAGCCTGCCGTTCCGAAAGGGACCCGTTAATCGCTACACTTTGTTTCCTGTCAACCCATTTTCTCTTGTCCTTTTTACCATCACGTGAACCTCTAAAACGAACACACCATTCTCTGCAACTTACGCCATCTCCAACGGGATTCTACTATATATCCGTCCCCCATTCCATCCCACACCCCATAACTCTCCGCTCTCTGTAGGAATCGCTCCCCGGACTGTATCGCCCTTATCCACTCGCTCCTCCCCACTGATCTTCCTCCTGGCACTGACACCTAAAAATGGGACAGGTGCCTCGTCTGATTCCTACACCTCTTCCCTTGTCACCATTCAGGGCTCCAAACAGCCCCAAATCCCCCCCCCCCCCCCCCCCGTTACCTCCACGGTCGATTGTCCTCTCGCCTTAGATAACTTCTTCTCCAGCCCTTTACCTCTTCCACCTGTCCCCTCTCAGCTTCTCACTTCATCACCCTCCCCCACGTTCCCCCTCACGATGTCTCACCCGTCACCTGTCAGCTGGTTCTCGTCCCCAACCTTTTTATTCTGGCTTCTGTCCCATTCCTTCCCAGTCCTGATGAAGGGTCTCATCCCGGAACACCAACTGTTTATTTCCCCAGAATAGATGCTGCCTGACTCACTGAGTTCCTCCGGCATTTTGTGTGATAATCGGGTTTGATCACCTGTTTCTTTAGATGCATCTTTGTTTCTATTTCCTTCACTCTCTGACTTCCAGGATCAGCTGAAATCTTCCTTAGACTCTCTCACAAAAAAGAAATCAGACTTCCAGGAAAAGGAGCAGCGTCAGAAAAAGAAGATTTCCAGAGTTCGGGTGAGGTTTCCTGAGGGGAATTTCTGACATTACTGTATAGTTTTGCTCCCTTTAATTCGGAATAGCCGAGTATCACAGCTCCAGTGACCTGGGTTTGATCCTGACCTCTGCTGCTGTCTGTCTGGAGTTTGCATGTTCTCCCTGTGGTCATGATAGTTTCAGACACATTCCAAGGACATGCTGGATGAATGGTTAACTACAATTAACCCTGTGAAGGTGGTGGAGGGTGTATGTGAAGCAGGATAGGAGTTAATGGGTCAATGAGGGAGAATAGGTTTCAGGAAAACGTGAGGGAATGTGGTTGACGGGAATGTTTCAGAAGTAGTATGGACCCCAATGGACCGAATGGTCACTTTTATGTCATAAGGAAATACAACACAGCAATGCAGTAAACTAATCTTCACCTTTTATTCGACAGAAACAGTCACACAGCGTTGAGACCCACATCACATCCCAGTTTGCTCAACTGCGCCGGATTATCACCGAGAAAGAGCAGAGTCCACTCAGGGATCTCAGGAAGGAAGAGGCGAGGATTCTAAATCCAATGGAGAAAAATCTTATTAAGATTCAAAAGAATATAAGGTTTATTCAGGAGGAAATCTCAAAGTTAAAGGAACAGATGGATCAAAAAGACAGTGTGATATTTCTCATGGTGAGGGATTACATTTCAATTTATTTCTGTCAAATTGAACTAAATGAACAGTGGTATATTTAAAATAAACACAGCACAGCGGCCAATTCTAACAAATCAATTACCGCCGCTGGTATCCTCACACAGAGTGTTCTCCTTGCATGACGAACCTCCAATCACTCCGCTAATGACATTCTAAAATGTCGGAGATAGGTATTCGATCCTTTATCAGCAACATACAATATTTAAGCGATGAAATTTCTGCATAATTAATAATAAATTATTCTGCAATGTATCGGTCAACAAATGATATGGCACTTGCCAGTCCCCGGCTCAAAACAGCCCAGAGCAAAGTACGAATACGTAACTTATTCCCTTCACCTTTACCACATACCCACTCACGTTACTGGTTATCGTAATAAACACATAACACAGAATACAATGCAGACAGAAAACAGACGTGTTGCTCCTACAAACAGCATTTACAAATGGCAGTAAACAGTTTCTCACCAGACAATTGATGCAACTAATCAGGGTTGATGTTGTCCTAAAACTGGACTTCCACAACTTCTGTACATCCCAGGACAGAATGCAATCTTTTCTGAAATGATTTACTCTGATTATAACACAGAGCTGCTGATTGTGTCAATTAATTACCACATTAAATATCCTCTAAAAATCCCATTAACACCCAGTTCCAGTCACAGGCTGTGAGTGTGTCTGGTGCGGTGGGTGTGAGGGTCTCTCTGTCAATCAGTGAGAACAAAGAATGTGACCCACACATCAGACATAACCTCCATAACTGGTTTCCGTCAGATTACGGAAACTTTCACTGTCTCTACTTTTTCGGATAAGTTTTACATGGGATTGTGTCCCATTCTCCGTCATGAGCAGGCCATTCGGTCCATCTTCTCCTACCAATTACCCTCGGCACAATCCTCCGGCCACTTACTCACCAAACCCAGCAACAGTGCCCCAAACTCCCTGGTCCCTCACGTGTTTATCCAGCCTCCCCATTACATTCAATATCTGCTGTTCCATTTCATCCACTCCTGTGGCACTGAGTTCCACATCCTCTTCACTAAATTTCTTGTGGGATTTATTAAAAACCACCTGGCAATTTATCTTTGACTAAAGGTCTCCCCATAAATAGAAACATAGAAACACAGAAAACCTACAGCACAATACAGTCTCTTTGGCCCACAATGCTGTGTCGAACATCTATTCACTTTAGAAATTACCTCCCGTTACCCATAACCCTCTATTTTTCTAAGCTCCATGTATTATTTAGGAGTCCCTTGAAATACCCTATCGCATCCGCCTCCACCATCATTGCCGGCAGCTCATTCCACCCATTCCAAAACACTTACCCCCTGACATCTCCTCTATACTACTTCCAAGCACCTTAAAACTGTTAGCACCTGTTAGCCATAAATGAAGTACTTTCTCCACCTGCACAAGATCAAATCCATCACTAATCTTAAATTGTTGCATTTTATCATTCTGATGTCTTATCCAGATGAAAATGCACAGCCTGTCCTGTCTTTCCTGTAAGTTTCATCCTCTCAGTAATGGTCTAACTTTCAGAAACATTCCCTGTAATTTTCCCCATGGTTCTGATTATTTGCGTGAGTGAGTGACTGCGGGAGTGGGGATTTTCAACACCTTGTCATGATTAGGATGAAATTCAAGATGTAGACAGTAAGTCAATGTTTAATCAGATTTGTGTTTTATTTATTTCAAGACGAAGCTTGTCGGAACAGAAGGTAGGACATGCTCTTTACTAAAACTCTGAATGGATTTGTAAAATAGCTCAGAATAGCAATTTATAACCTGCAGTTTAATATTTACAGGATAAATGACGATATCCAGGAATTGTCAGTGACAGATGAGACCCTACCGGTTGAAAAATTCGATCACCCCTATTTGTTGAAAACAGTGTTGAGAGAAACGCTTGATACTATTAATCAAGGTAAAATTTACAAAGATTCATTTCTCCTTGTTTATGAAGTTCAATTGTAATAATTTGAAGCAAGGATTGGCTCTGATAATGGACTGAAGGGGAACTGAAGTTTATTCCACATCAACCCCACCGACTGGGAGGCATCACTGTCCATGGTCAGCTGGAGATGTCAGACCCCTGAACACACCAGCACAGGGTCACTATACAACAAATACACAGGACTGGCAGATAAACCACTGTGTCCCGATCCCAGGCACACTGCACTAACACATCAAGACACGAATTTGAATCCTACCACAGGAGCTGGGAGTTTAATACTGACTTGATGATATCGTAGGGAATAAAAGTGGGTATAAGTGTGGTGACCGGGATTGTCAGAAAAATACACAAGTCCTTTGTGAGCTGTGAGTCTGACATTGTAGTATTTCAGAGGAGTAAAATAAATTACAGTGGTCTGGAGAGGAGTTGGCCAACGCAAATTGGAAGGAGATGCTGGCAGGGATGAGAGCAGAGCAGAAATGGTGTCAGTTTCTGGGAAAATGAGGAAGGTGAAGGATACATGTATTCCAAAAATAAATAAATACTCAAATGGCCAAATAGTACAGCCGTGGCTGACAAGGGAAGACAAGTTAATGTAAAGGCAAAAGAGAGAGCAGAGAACACAGCAAAAAACAGTAGGAAGACAGAGGATTGGGAAGCTTTTGAACCTACAGAGAGGAAATAAAAGAAAAATTAAATGTGAATTGATTTGACTTTATTACGTACATCCTTCATCTACATGAGGAGTAAAAATCTTTATGCTACATCTCCGTCTAAATGCACAATGTGCAACTTATAGTAATTTATGATGAATAATATGTTCAACATGATAGTCAGGATAACACAGAAATACAGTTGTGTCAGCATGATTTAAGCATTCTGATGGACTGGTGGAAGAAGCTGTCCCGGAACTTGTTGGTCCTGGTTTTTATGCTGCGAAACCGTTTCCCGGATGGTAGCAACTAGCGCAGTTTTTAGTTGGGGTAACTCGAGTCTCCAGTGATCCTTCAGGCCCTTTTTACATATCTGTCTTTGCAAAACGAGCTAGCAGACAATATCAATTTGTTTTTCAAGTATTGTAAAAAAAATGAAATCGAGATGAGAGTGAATATAGGCCCGCTAGAAAATGAGGCTGGATATATAATAACAGGGGATAAAGAGATTGCATCAGCCCTCAATGTGGAAGACACTAGCACTGTGCCCGGTGTTGAAGGGTGTGAGGGAAGAGAAGTGAGTGCAGTTACTGTTACAAGGAAGAAGGTACTGAAAAAGCTGAAAGACCGATACTTACACATCACCCGGATGAGATGGTTTAGTAAGGAAGAAGGCAGAAGAAAGGAAATTTTAGACCAGTTAGCCTCACCTCAGTGGTTGGGAAGAAGCTGGTGTCCATTGTTAAGTATGAGGTTATGGAATACTTGGTGACACTGGCCAAGATAGGACAACTCAGCATGGCTTCGTTAAGGGAATATCCTGCCTGACAAACCTGTTGGGATTCTTCGAGGAGATTACAAGTAGGATAGATAAAGGGGATGCAGTGGAAGTTGTATATTTGGAATCTCGGAAGGCCTTTGACAAGGTGCCACACATGAAGGTGGTAATCAGGTTAAGAGGCCATGGTATTACAGAAAAATTACAGGCATGGTTAGAATATTGGCTGATTGGTGGGGAACAGCGAATGAGAGTAAAGGGATCCTTTTCTGGTTGGCTGCCGTGACTCGGGTTCCACAGGAGTCAGTGTTAGGACACCTTCATTTTATGCTGTATATCAAGATTTAGCTGATGAAATAGACCAGAAGATGTTGGAGCAGAAGTAGGCCATTCGGCCCATCAAGTCTGCTCCACCATTCAGTCATGGGCTGATCCAATTCTTCCAGTCATCCCCACTCCCCTGCTTTCACCCCATACCCTTTGATGCCCTGACTAATCAAGAACCTACCTATCTCTGCCTTAAATATGATGGCCTTAACAGCCACTTGTGGCAACAAATTTCACAGATTTTCCACTCACTGTCTAAAGTAATTTCTCCACACCTCAGTTCTAAAAGGACGTCCTTCAATCCTGAATTCATACCCTCTTGTCCTAGAGTAGATGGCTTTGTTGCCAAGTTTTCATCTGATATGAAGATTGGTGGAGGGGCCGGTAGTGTTGAGGAAACAGTTAGGCTGCACAAGGTCTTGAACGAGGAGAATGGGAAGGAAAATGGCAAATGATATACAATGTTGGAAAATGCATGGATATGCACTTTGGTCGTAGAAATAATGTGCAGATTTATTTTTCAAATGGGGAGAAAACCCAAAAAGCTGAGATGAAAATGGACTTAGCAGTCATTCTGGAGAACACCCTAAAGGTTATCTTGCAGGTAGAGTCAGTGGTGAGGAAGGCAAATCCAATGTTAGCATTCAATTCAAGGGGTTTAGATAGCATTCAATCCAAGAGCAGGGATGTGATGCTGAGGCTTTATAAGGCACTGGTGAAGCCTCACCTTGTGTATTGTGAACTTGGGCTCCTCATCTAAGAAAGGATGTGCTGGCATTGCAGAAGGTTCATTTCATAAGGATGATTCCAGGAATGAAAGGGTTATCATATGAGGAACGTTTGATAGCTCTGTGTCTGTACTCGCTGGAATTTAGAAAGATGAGTGAGGATCTCATTGAAACCTTTCGAATGTTGAAAGTCCTAGACAGAGTAGATGTGGAAAGGATGTTTCCTATGGCGGTGGAGTTTAGGACAAGAGGGCACAGCCTCAAGATGGGGGGGGGTCTATTTAAAACAGATGCGGGGAAATTTGAGCCAGCAGCTGGTGAATTTGTGGAACTTGTTGGGTGTATTTAAGGCAGAGCTTGATAGGTTCTAGATTGGACACAGCATCAAAGGTTACGGGGAGAAGGCCAGGTAGTGGGGCTGAGGAGGGAAAATAACGATCAGCCATGATTGAATGGCGGAGCAGATTCGATGGGCAATTGGCCTAATTCTGATCCTATGTCTTATGGTTATCAGACCACTACATTGAAGCATTGTGAGAATGAGCTCGGACACACCAACAAGCATTGACATGGGTCAATATTTCATCTCGGGAGAAGCACACAGAGCATAACCGGCCTGGCAAAGCTCCCTCACACACACACACACAGGAAGGACTGGCAGATTGTAGTCAGAGCCTCAGCAATGTACGTTGTTATTTCCCTCAGTAACCTGGAAACCAATCTCTTCAGAGACAATCATTTATTCATTTAAACAACTCAATCAAGTGTGACACATTGTCAACACACACCAGACATGTGATGACACACTGTAACATACAAATTCTTCAATGTGCACACTCTCCTTCAATGTGTATACACACCACACGGATATTTACCACAATCAACACACACACACACACACACACACACACACACACACACACACACACACACACACACACACACACACACACACACACACACACACACACACACACACACACATCCTATCAGAGTGTGACACACGGCCACAGAAATAGGCACAAATTCCCATTTAGGATTGAAATCTGCCGTCCTTACCCAGTCTGTCTGTTCTGTGGCACTGAGCTGCCCTCTGACGTGACGTCACATCAACACTTCACAGACAGACTCCGGGGTGAGATTGCTCAGGAGGATGATCTGGGAGGGTTTGATGGATGTTGAACTCACGGCCCACTTCATCAATCTGCAAGACTAAGATGTCTTCTTGAGCACTACAGCTGAATAGCCCAAGCTTACCCACTCTCTGCTTTTAACCCAAGCCCCCAGTCCTGGTAACATCCTCCTGAAGCCTCCTGTCCAGTGTAATGACATCCTCCCCATATTCGGGAACCGGAAATGCAGACAATGCTCCAAGTGTGGTCTATCATCGACATCAAAGGCCTTGCTGAATTTCATGTGGACAGTGTGGAATAGGCTGATGAATACAGGACTGAAGGTGTTTTTTTTAGATTGGGACAAGAAGGGTAGCGTGGGAGCTAAATTCTGAAGGAAGGCAGTTTTAAAAAAAAACTTTGCGTACAAGAACGGTGAGACTGCGCAGGACAGCGCGGAGAGTTTAAAAAGATGACCACCCTATACAGCGGGCAGCGGAGTGGGTGGCAGCAGAGTGTAGGGCTTTGGCTCAACGGGCTTAGGTGGTAACGGGAAGAGGCGAGAGCGAGGCACCGACTCTTTTCCTCCCCTTGGCAAATCGGCCCGGACGGACGGAAGAACAGCAGGGCACATTAGCTAACGGTTTAAAAAGTTCGTGTGTTTGGTGAAGTAAGTGGGTGAGTAGACCTATCTTTCTTTGTTTCATTCCTGTAGAATCAGGTAGCATGTCTGCAGGGTTAGTGCTTTGTTCAGGGTGTCAGATGTGGGAATCCTGGGAGACCTCCAGCCTCCCTGATAGCCACATCTGCACCAGGTGAACCGAGATGCAGCTCCTCGGAGACCGTGTTAGGGATCTGGAGCTGCAGCTTGATGACCTACTGCTTATTAGAGAAAATGAAGAGGTGATAGACAGGAGCTACAGGGAGGTAGTCATCCCTAGGCTACAGGGGTCAGAAAACTGGGTGACTGTTGGGAGAGGGAGGGGAAATGCCCGGATAGTGGAGAGCACCCCTGTGGCTGCCCCCCTCAGCAACAAGTATATCGTTTCGGATGCTGTTGAGGGGGATGACCTGACAGGGGACGGCCACGGTGACCGGGTCTCTGGCACTGAGCCTGGCGCTGTTGTGCAGGAGGGAAGGAGGAGAAGAAGAATGCGGTAGTCATAGGGGATTCCATAGTCAGGGGAACAGACAGGAGATTCTGTGAGCCTGGTAGAGATACCCGCATGGTGTGCTGCCTGCCAGGTGCCAGGGTACGGGACGTCTCGGATCGGGACCAGAATATGCTGAAGGGAGAGGGCGAGCAGCCAGCTGTCTTGGTACATGCTGGTACCAATGACATAGAGAGGAAAAGGGAGGAGGTCCTGAAGTGAGATTTCCGGGAGTTAGGAAGGAAGCTGAGAAGCAGGACCTCCAGGGTAGTAATCTCAGGATTGCTACCTGTGCCACGTGCCAGCAAGGGCAAGAATAGTAGGATCAGGCAGATGAATACGTGGCTGAGAGACTGGTGCAGGGGGCAAGGCTTCAGATTCTTGGATCATTGGGATCTCTTCAGGGGGAAGTATTACATGTTCAAAAAGGACGGGTTACACCTGAACCCGAAGGGGATCAATATCATAGCGGGAATGTTTAATAGAGCTGTTAGGGAGGGTTTAAACTAATTTGGCAGGGGAATGGGAAACCGGAATGATAGAGTGGAGGAGGGGGGAAGCAGAAATAAATCTAGGATACTGAGCAGTAAAAATGTCAGGAATGACAGACAGGTGATGGGGCAAATTTGCAGCCACTGGGATGAGTTGCAGTGCCATCAAAACAAAAAGTACCAAATACTGGACTTAAGGTGTTATACTTAAATACACACAGCATAAGGAATAAGGTGGATGATCTTGTCGTACAGCTACAGATTGGCAGGTATAATTTTGTGGCCATCACTGAGACGTGGGTAAAGGATGCATGTCTCTGAGAGCTGAACGTCCAAGGATACACGGTGTATCGGAAGGATAGGCAGGTAGGCAGAGGGGGTGGCGTGGCTTTATTGGTAAGAAATGATATTAAATCATTAGAAAGAGGTGACATAGAATCGGAAGGTGCAGAATCTTTCTGGGTTGAGCTAAGAAATCGCAGGGGTAAAAGGACCCTGGTGGCAGTTATATACAGGCCTCCTAACAGCTGCAGTGAGGTGGACTACAAATTATAACAGGAAATAGAAAAGGCTTGCCAGGAGGGCAGTGTTATGATAATTGTGGGGGATTTTAACATGCGAGTGGATTGGGAAAATCAGGTCGACACTGAATCTCAAGAGAGAGAATTTGTAGAATGTCTACGAGATGGCTGTTCAGAACAGCTTGTTGTTGAGCCCACTAGGGGATCAGAGGTACTGGATTGGATATTGTGTAATGAACCAGAGGTGATTAGAGAGATTGAGGTGAAGGAACCGTTAGGAGACAGTGATCGTAACATGATTGAGTTCACTGTGAAATTTGAGAAAGAGAAGCCGAGATCCGATGTGTCGGTATTTCAGTGGAGTAAAGGAAATTACAGTGGCACGAGAGAGGAACTGGCCAAATTTGACTGGAAAGGGACACTAGCGGGAGGACGGCAGAGCAGCAGTGGCTGGAGTTTATGCGAGAAGTGAGGAAGGTGCAAGACAGATATATTCCAAAAAAGAAGAAATTTTCAAATGGAAAAAGTTTGCGACCGTGGCTGACAAGAGAAGTCAAAGCCAAAGTAAAAGCAAAAGAGAGGGCATTCAAGGAAACAAAAATTAGTGGGAAGACAGAGTATTGGGAAGTTCTTAAAAGCTTACAAAAGGAAACTAAGAAGGCTATTAAGAGGAAAAAGATGAACTATAAAAAGAAGCCAGCAAATAACATCAAAGAAGATACTAAAAGCTTTTTCAAGTATATAAAGAATAAAAAACGGGTGAGAGTGGATATAGTACAGATAGAAAATGATGCTGGAGAAATTGTAATGGGAGATAAGGAGATGGCTGAGGAACTGAACGAGTATTTTCATAAGTCCTCACTGAGGAAGATATCAGCAGTATACCGGACACTCAAGGGTGTCAGGGAAGAGAAGTGTGCGCAGTCACAATTACGACAGAGAAAGTACTCAGGAAGCTGAATAGTCTAAGGGTAGATAAATCTCCAGGACCAGATGGAATGCACCCTTGTGTTTTGAAGGAAGTAGCTGTGGAGATCACAGAGGCATTAGCAATGATCTTTCAAAAGTCAATAGATTCTGGCATTGTTCCGGAGGAGTGGAAGATTGCAAATGCCACTCTGGTATTTAAGAAAGGGGCAAGGAAGCAAAAAGTGAATTATAGACCTGTTAGCTTGAGAAATGGTTGGGAAGTTTCTGGAGTCAATTGTCAAGGATAAGGTTACGGAGTACCTGGAGGCATATGACAAGATAGGCCAAACTCAGCATGGTTTCCTTAAAGGAAAATCCTGCCTGACAAACCCATTGAAATTTTTTGAGGAGATTACAAGTAGGCTAGACAAGGGAGATGCAGTGGATGTTGTGTATTTGGATTTTCAGAAGGCCTTTGACAAAGTGCCACACATGAGGCTGCTGAACGAGATAAGAGCCCATGGAATTACGGGAAAATTACGTACGTCGATAGAGCGTTGGCTGATAGGCAGGAAACAGACAGTGGGAATAAAGGGATCCCATTCTGGTTGTCTGCCAGTTGCCCGTGGTGTTCCACAGTGGTCCGTGTTGGGGCTGCTTCTTTTTACGTTGTATATCAACGATTTGGATTATGGAATAGATAGCTTTGTGGCTAAGTTTGCTGATGATACAAAGATAGGCGGAGGGGACGGTAGTGCTGAGGAAACTGAGAGTCTGCAGAGAGACTTGGATAGATTGGGAGAATGGTCAAAGAAGTGGCAAATGAAATACAATGTTGAAAAGTGTATGGTCATGCATGTTGTTAGAAGAAATAAATGGGCAGACTATTATTTAAATGGAGAGAGAATTCAAAGTTCTGAAATGCAACGGGACTTGGCAGTGCTCGTGCAGGATACCCTTAAGATTAACCTCCAGGTTGAGTCGGTGGTGAAGAAGGCGAATGCAATGTTGGCATTCATTTCTAGAGGAATAGAGTATAGGAGCAGGGATGTGATGTTGAGGCTCTATAAGGAACTGGTAAGACCTCACTTGGAATACTGTGTACAGTTTTGGGCTCCTTATTTAAGAAAGGATGTTTTGACATTGGAGAGGGTTCAGAGAAGATTCACTAGAATGATTCCGGGAATGAGAGGGTTAACATATGAGAAACATTTGACCGCTCTTGGACTGTACTCCGTGGAGTTTAGAAGAAGGAGGGGAAACCTCACAGAAACATGTCGAATGTTCAAAGGCATGGACAGAGTGGATGTGGCAAAGTTGTTTCCCATGGTGGGGGAGTCTAGTACGAGAGAGCATGACTTAATGATTGAAGGGCAACCATTCAGAATGGAGATGTGAAGAAATTTTTTTAGCCAGAGGGTGGTGAATCTGTGAATTTCTTGCGGCAGTGGAAGCCAAGTCATTGGGTGTATTTAAGACAGGGATTGATAGGTATGTGAGTAGCCAGGGCATCATAGGTCATGGTGAGACGGTGGGAGAGTGGCACAAAATGAGAGAATGGATCAGCTCATGATAAATTGGCGGAGCAGATTCGAAGGGCCGAATGGCTGGCTTCTGCTGCTTTGTCTTATGGTCTTATTTGAATCCACCAGTATACGTAATAAGGATCTTGTAGCACAGGTAGAGTTTGACAGGTAGAAACTTAGGCAGGTACGATTTTGGTCGAAGGAATAAAGACATAGACAATTCTGTAAACAGGGCGAAATTCAAAAATCAGAGGTGCAAAGGGACATGGGTGTCCTTGTGCAGGATTCCCTGAAGGTTAACTTGCAGTTTGTGTCAGTGGTAAGATTGGCAAACTCAATGTTTGCTTTCATTTCGAGAGGATTAGAGTGCAAGAGCAAGGATGTAATTCTGAGGTTTTATAAGGCATTGATTAGACCACACTTGGAGTATTGTGAGCAGTTTTGGGTCCCTTCTATCGGAAAACATGTACTGGCATTGGAGGGGGTCCAGAAGATTCACAAGAATAATTCCGGGAATGAAAGAGTTAACATATCAGTAGTGTTTGATGGTTCTGGGCCTGTACTCATGGGAGTTTAGAAGAATGGCTGATTTATTATCCCTCTCAACCCTATTCTCCCGCCTCCTCCCCATAACGTTTGAGACTCGGTGACTAATCAAGAAGTTTACTTATCAACATCCGCTTTAAAAATCAAACAGGAGAAAATCTGCAGATGCTGGTAATCCAAGCAACACAGGTCATGATGAAGGGTCTCCCCAGATCTCTTTGACACCTGTCAGGAGAGAGTTGATGTTGGGAGGATGTGGGTGGGTCGAGAACGGTAAGCACAGCCTCCGACTACAGGGATGTCCATTTCGGACAGAGATGAGAAGGAATTCCTTCATCCACAGGATAGTGAATCTGCCACAGGCAGCTGTGGAGGCCAAATAATTGAATATATTTAAAGCAGAGTAACACACACAAATTGTTGGAATAGCAGGCCGGGAAGTTTCTGTGGGAAAGAGTAAACAGTTGACGGTTCAGATTGAAACACTTCATCAGGACCTGTGTTGCTTAAGGGTTCCTGCAAATTCATCCCCTGTCCTAATGAGGGGCTGTGGGGGATGGGGTTCTGGGAAAGGGGACAAAGTCATCCTCATCTGCCATCTTGCCCCCTCTAGCTTCTCATTACCTCTACACACACAGTTCACCCACGGGGTTTCCACCCCTCCCCCTCCTGGTTCAATCTGCCATTCATCTCTCCCCTACTGGTTCCCATTATCACCTCCTTTACTGTTTCAAACCATCATACTGCCCCACTTCACACTCACAAATGAATGTGAACATTGTATGACGGGGCCTGTTCCTGTGCTGTACTGCTCTATGTTCTCTGTTCCGAGTTTCGAAGAATGAGAGGAGATCTCATGGAAACACAAAGTTCTTTCAGGGGTCAACAGGCAGGAGTGAGGGAGGATGTTTCCCCTGTCTGAGGAGTCAAGGGTCAGGGGTCTCTCTGCTCTCCGTCCAGCGGAAAACCCCCGATTCCCGGGGCCGCGCTGCCCGAGTCTCCCCCCGATCCCCGGGGCCGCGCTGCCCGACTCTCCCCCCGACCCCCGGGGCCGCGCTGCCCGAGTCTCCCCCCGATCCCGGGGCCGCGCTGTCCGAGTCTCCCCCCGATCCCGGGGCCGCGCTGCCCGAGTCTCCCCCCGATCCCGGGGCCGCGCTGCCCGAGTCTCTCCACGATCCCCGGGGCCGCGCTACCCGAGTCTCCCCCCGATCCCCGGGGCCGCGCTGCCCGAGTCTCCCCCCCGATCCCCGGGGCCGCGCTGCCCGAGTCTCCCCCCCGATCCCCGGGGCCGCGCTGCCCGAGTCTCCCCACGATCCCCGGGGCCGCGCTACCCGAGTCTCCCCCCCGATCCCCGGGGCCGCGCTGCCCGAGTCTCCCCCCCGATTCCCGGGGCTGCGCCGCCCGAGTCTCCCCCCGATCCCCGGGGCCGCGCTGCCCGAGTCTCCCCCCCCCGATCCCCGGGGCCGCGCTGCCCGAGTCTCCCCCCGATCCCCGGGGCCGCGCTGCCCGAGTCTCCCCCCGATCCCCGGGGCCGCGCTGTCCGAGTCTCTCCCCGATTCCCGGGGCCGCGCCGCCCGAGTCTCCCCCCGATTCCCGGGGCCGCGCTGCCCGAGTCTCCCCCCGATCCCCGGGGCCGCGCCGTCCGAGTCTCCCCCCGATCCCCGGGGCCGCGCTGTCCGAGTCTCCCCCCGATCCCCGGGGCCGCGCTGTCCGAGTCTCCCCCCGATCCCCGGGGCCGCGCTGTCCGAGTCTCCCCCCGATCCCCGGGGCCGCGCTGCCCGAGTCTCCCCCCGATCCCCGGGGCGGCGCTGCCCGAGTCTCCCCCCGATCCCCGGGGCCGCGCTGCCCGAGTCTCCCCCCGATCCCCGGGGCCGCGCTGTCCGAGTCTCTCCCGATCACCGGGGACGCGCTGCCCGAGTCTCCCCCCGATCCCCGGGGCCGCGCTGTCCGAGTCTCCCCCCGATCCCCGGGGCCGCGCTGTCCGAGTCTCCCCCCGATCCCCGGGGCCGCGCTGTCCGAGTCTCTCCCGATCCCCGGGGCCGCACTGCCCGAGTCTCCCCCCGATCCCCGGGGCCGCGCTGTCCGAGTCTCTCCCGATCACCGGGGACGCGCTGCCCGAGTCTCCCCCCGATCCCCGGGGACGCGCTGCCCGAGTCTCCCCCCGATCACCGGGGACGCGCTGCCCGAGTCTCCCCCCGATCCCCGGGGACGCGCTGCCCGAGTCTCCCCCCGATCCCCGGGGACTCTCTAATTCTCTGCTTCTCCCCCAGTCTCTGTCACCCTGGATGTGGAAACGGCGAATCCGTGTCTCGAGGTGTCTGAGGATCGGAAGAGTGTGAGATGTACCGGGACCCGGAGGAATCTCCCTGACACCGGGAAGAGATTCACATACTGGGCTTGTGTGCTGGGATCGGAGGGATTCACATCGGGAAGACATTACTGGGAGGTGGAGGTGACGGGGAATCGGGTCTGGTGTCTGGGAGTCGCCGCAGAGTCTGGGGAGAGGAAGGGAAGGGTCAGTCTGAGTCCGGAGACCGGATTCTGGGTCATCAGGCGGGTTGGTGACGTGTTATATCGGGATTATGACGAGTCCCGTCTCGCTGCCGGTCCCATCCCCGGGAGGGTGGGAGTTTATCTCAGTTACGAGTCCGGGACAGTTTCATTTTACAACGCGGAGACCAAGTCCCATCTCCACACCTTCACTGGGAATAAATTCACGGGGAAACTTTATCCTCTCTTCCGGACTGGGAATGTAAACCAGTGGCTGAGAATCTGCTCCGGTTCCGCTCCGGGTCTGAAAACGGGTCGGGTCCCGGGACCGGCGTCAGGAGTAAAGTCCCTGTAAATATAAATGTGCGGAGAGTGCAGCTAAATACGTGGCTAAGGAGATGGTGCAGGAGGGAGGGCTTCATGTTTCTGGATAATTGGGATTTGTTCCCGGGAAGGTGGGGCCTGTTCCGACGGGACGGTTTGCCCCTGAACTGGAGGGGGAGTAACATCCTTTGCAGAGGGAGGGGAACCAGAGTGTTAGAGCAGATAGTGAGGTGGAGGAGGATAAAGGTCATGCGAGGACTGCATGTATAGACAGAAATCAAAGGTTTGTACATTAGGTTGTAAATTAATTTTCAGAGCTTTAGAAATTGTAGAAAATAAAGATTTCCAAAATGATTTTGATGAAGAACATGACCAGAACATATGTGAAAAAGTGGCTACTTCAGTTTTACACCTATCGCAATAATTGTCTATGTTAGGAAATATTTTGGATAGTCTCTCCTTTGTTAAATAGTAACAGTGAACAATCTTAAATTGAATTAAACACTGATTGGCAGATATTAAAGAAGAATTGACCATCTTCATTAACAAAGGTCATATTAAGTTCTCTCTCCCAAACTTGTTTAATTTTTAGTGATTAAGGGGATCTGCTTTTTTTTGCAGATTTATTTATTTTTATTATCATTTATTTTGTGATGGTCGATTGATGACTTTTGAAGAGTTAATTAGAAAATATTCTCTCTCTCATACACACTTTCTGCAATATTTTCAGGTTAGACATTTTTTACAAAAATAATTATCTAAGTTTCCATATATGCAAGAATCTGATTAGTTGGATAGTATTTTGAATATGAATCCTTTAGTAAGAGAATTTGTAATTCTCATTGGTAGAATTTATAATTTATTTTTAATACATTAATACAAAAAGATAACCTCTCACCTAAGGTTTCTACATGATAGAAATATTCGTTGTTTCAGACGTGATAGAGGGGGAGGGATGAAAGGGGGAGGAGTGGCATTACTAGTCAGGGAAAATATCACAGCTGTGCGTAGACAGGACAGACCGGAGGGCTTGTCTACAGAGGTCATATGGGTGGAGCTGAGGAACGGGAAAGGTGTGACCACACTAATAGGGGTTTATTATAGACCGCCCAATAGTCAGAGGGAATTTTAGGAGCAAACCTGTATAAAGATAGAAGACCGATGTAAGAAACAGGAAGTTGTAATAGTAGGGGATTTTGACTTTCCACATATTGACTGGGACTCCCAAACTGTAATCGGGCTAGATGGCTTGGAGTTTGTGAAATGTTTTCAGGAAAGTTTTCTAAATCAATATATAGAGGTACCTACGAGAGAGGATGCAATACTTGATCTCCTATTAGGAAACCAGACAGGTCAGGTGACAGAAGTATGTGTAGGCGGACATTTTGGGTCCAGTGACCATAATGTCATCAGTTTCAAGTTAATTATGGATAAGGATGGGTCTGGTCCTCGAGTTGAGGTTCTAAATAGCAGAAGGGCCAATTTTGTGGAAATGAAAAAAGATCTAGGAAGAGTGGATTGGGATAAGTTTTTTTTTCCTGACAAGGATATGTTCAGTAAGTGGAAGGCCTCCAAATGTGAAATTTTGAGGGTGCAGAGTTTGCATGTTCCTGCCAGTACTAAAGACAAAGTTAACAGGCATAGGGAACCTTGGTTTTCAAGGGATATTGGCGATCTGGTTAAGAAAAAGAGAGAAGTGTACAGCAGGTAGAGGCAACAAAGAGCAAATGAGTTACTTAAAGAGTATAGAAAACGTAAGAAAATACTAAAGAAGGAAATCAGGAAGGAAAAAAGAAGACATGAGGTGGCTTTGGCAGATAATGTGAAGGAAAACCTGAAGGGTTTCTACAAGTATATGAAGAGTAAAAGGATAGTAAGGGACAAAATTGGTCCCCTAGAAGATCAGAGTGGTCGTCTATGTGTGGAGCCTCACGAGATGGGGGAGATCTTAAACAGTTTTTTTGCATCAGTATTTACTCAGGAAACTGGCATAGTGTATATGGAAGGAAGGGAAACAAGCAGTAGTGTCATGGAACATTTATAGATTAAAGAAGAGGAGGTGCTTGCTGCCTTACAGCGCATAAAGGTAGATAAATCCCCCGGGCCTGACTTGATATTTCCTCGGACCTTGAGAGAGACTAGAGTAGAAATTGCAGGGGCCCTGACAGAAATATTTAAAATGTCCTCAGCCACGGGTGCAGTGCCGGAGGATTGTAGGGTAGCTCTTGTTTAAAAAAGGCTCCAATAGTAAACCAGGTAATTACAGGCCAGTGAGCCCGACATCAGTAGTAGGTAAATTATTGTAAAATGTTCAGAGAGATCGGATTTACCAGTATTTGGACAGCCAAGGGCTGATTAAGGATAGCCAGTACGGTTCTGTGCATGGTATATCGTGTTTAATGAATCTCGAAGAGTTTCTCGAGGTGGTTACCAACTAAGTAGGTGAAGGAAAGGCTGTGGATGTTGTCCACATGAACTTTAGTAAGGCCTTTGACAAGGTCCCACATGGGAGGTTAGTTCAGAAAGTTCAGACATGAGGTATCCATGGAGAGTTTGAAGAGTGCAGAGATTTACTAGGATGTTGCCAGGTCTTCAGGAGTTGAGGTACAGGGAAAGATTGAACAGGTTAGGACTTTATTCCTTGAAGCGTAGAAGAATGAGGGGAGATTTGATAGAGGTTTACAAAATTATGTGGGGTATAGATAGTAAATGCGAGTAAGTTCTTTCCATTTAGATTAGGAAAGATAAATATGAGAGGACATGGTTTTAGGGTGAAAGGGGAAAGGTTTAGGGGGAACATTAGGAGGATCTTCTTCACTCAGAGAGTGGTGGGAGTGTGGAACGAGCTGCCATCTGACATGGTAAATGCAGGCTCACTCTTAAGTTTTAAGAATAAATTGGATAGCTACATGGATGGGAGAGGTCTGGAGGGTTACGGACTGGGTGCAGGTCAATGGGACGAGCGGAATAAAGTTTCCGCACAGACTAGAAGCACCAAATGGCCTGTTTTCTGTGCTGTAGTGTCCTATGGTTCTATGGAGTGAAATAAACACGACATAAGAATTGTCGATTGATTAATTTTAACTCGTTCACCGCATCCGTCAACCGAACAGAAACACCGGGGATTCAGCAGCAGTTGCGGGCGGCGGGTCCTGAGCTCCCCCGGGTCCTAAAGTCCACCCGTAATGAGACAGGTTAAATGGGACAAGTGGGGGCGGTGCTGACCAGAAAAGACAGTGAAGATTGTTCATTAAGTTCATCTGCCATTTCTTTGTCCCCCATTACCACTTCACCAGCATCATTTTCCAGTGGTCCAGTATCAACTCTCATCTCCCTTTCACTCTTCATGTAACTGAAAACTAAACTTTTAGTATCCTGATTTATATTACTGGCCAGTTTGCCCTCATATTTCGTCTTGGCCATTCTTATGGCTTTTTTCATTGCCTTTTGTTGGATTTTAAGAGCATCCCAATAATCCAACATCCCACTCACCTTTGCTACCCTATATGTCATTTCCTTAGGTTTAACACAATTATTACATGCCTTTTCCAGCTCAAACTATGAATTGATTTAAAGTCAGTCCCATAATTTAATAGTTTTTATTTGAAAACTATCTACCCTCGCAAAGATTGTACTGAAGACTGCATTTGATTTTTCTTCAGCCTTATACGCTTCACATTGAAATAGTATGTGTTTCGACAGTTTCATAATGACAAAATGTACACGACACAGAATGAAGTTTTCCAATTAGTTACAAGGCATAATTAAGCATAGTGTGGACATTTCTATGTCATGTCAATATCATTCCTTCCCTTGTTTTAAGCCCTTCTTCTATAAACCCAACAGATTTATGTATTCTGTAAAGGTGTCTGTCCTTATGTCCATTATCCTACGTCTTGCCATAAGCCCCCAATTCTTAACACTACCAACCCTTTAGCTTCTAATTTGCTAAGTGGAAGGTCTATATCCACAGCTTAACATTTAATAGCTTTTGGTGCTAAACAGTCAACATCATAATTTCCCTCAACAGTGTGATGTGCAGGGCCCATAATGTGCAGACATATAAATCAAACTTTATCTATGAAATACCGTTTGACATGTTTCCAACAGTCAATCTGACCTACTGCCAGAATGACCTGTTTAAGACTTATCAAAACTGAAATGTATTCTGAGCAAATTATAAGGACCAATTTCCTCCACCCACTGTAAGCCTAAACTGTTGGCAAATAATTCTGCTTCCTATGCTGATAAATGGCTATAAGTCATTTCTTTATCATTACCTGCAATTCAGGCACACAAAAACAGGCACACCAACATCCCCAGTTAACTTATCTTTTGATTCATCTGTAAAAATGGTTACTGTATGATAATAACTTTCATTAATATACTGATGAACCAACAGACTCTCAGACAGAACCGAATCCGATCGTGTAACCTAAACTCAACTGAAGTCATTGGAAAAAACAAGGTGTGGTTACAGAGAAAGCTACAGTGGGACATATTGTATCATCAAATACACCCCTATTCCCAGCGTGGTAAGAAACCAGCCACTCAGAACAAAAAACACTCTTCTTGTGATTTCCCCAACCGTCCTCCAGCACACCTTTAACAGGATGATCATTTCCTTGCCCCGCAAATTAATCCAGTATGTTGAGATCAACTTGAACCTCTGTTACTTTGAGGGCAATTGTCCCATTGCAATCAGTAAAGCCAAAACAGGAGGCAACATTACTGCACCAGAACACAATCTTAAAGTCTGTAACTGTATCACATACAAACATTTTTAATTTGAAGATGAAGGTGATCCATAAGCCACACAGACATAATCAAGAACAGATGAAATTAAACAAATATAATTGGTCAACAAAGATTTTCATGTTGCACCCAAGAATACCCACATAGATGTCTGAGGAGATTTAAAGCTCCTTTACATTCATCAATTATTTTACTGATAGGTGCTTCCACGTCAGCTTATTATCCATCCACATACTGAGAAATCTTACCACTGACACTTCCACAAGATATTAATGACATAATTTAAAATCAAGTGCAAGTCTATTAATGCTGTTTGTAAACCACATAATGTGTTTTAACGACTAAAAGCTTAAAATCCTCATCAATCTGCCCACTGTTTGACCTATTAATTGTAAATTGCAATTAATACCTCTAATCCATAAAGCGACGTCATCTGTATATTGTGATTTACCCAGGGTATCCCATTTTCCCATCTCAGAGAAAATATCATTAATCATAATATTAAATAATGAACGGCTACAAATACTGCCTTATGGGATCCCATTCTCTATCTCATAGAAACACCAACATAACATGTAGACCGGTACATGCACAGTCTGTCCAAATAAAAAACTCAGAAAAATTATACAATGTCCCCCTCACTCCTAATTTAATCAAAAGTCCTTTCTTCCATATCATTTCCCTTTTCAGTATCAAGAAATACTGATATTACAACATCTTTATTTAATTGTGTTTTCCGAATATCATCTTTCAAATCTAAAACTGAATCTAGTGTCATTTCACCCTTCCAAAATCCACTCTAATAAAACACTTTAACATCACTCTTTCCAAAATATAACTCAAGCGCTTGATTACCATACATTCCATAAGTTTACATACATGAGACATTCACGATATAGGCCCTTAACTAGAAGGATCAGATGGGGATCTGCCAGGTTTTAGAATTGGCACTACTATTTCCATTTTCCATGAGGAAAGTAGATGCACAATTCAAACATTTAATATTTTCACAAAAGCGAATTAGAAACAATTACAATTTCAAATATCACTCTTTCCTGGGAGCACCTGACCTGCATTATTAATAGACGTCTTAAATTCATACAAAGAAATCTCTCCATCAGTGATACTATCATTACTACAGCTGACTTCCAGCACATCATTCCAGCACTGAAAAACATATCCCCACATTGTTTAACTTCTTCACTTAAATTATCCTGATTATGAATCTCAACAAATGACCCAGCCAGTAACACAACCTTCCCTGTTTCAGTAACAATCATTTTGCCCTCATTAATCAACACTGGAATATTATGATCCCCACAAATCCCCCCATTTTCTAAATCGTATCCCAAACAATTCCAAGTTTGATATCCCTTCCAATATTATCTCCATATAACCTCCAGTAAATAACCTACTTCCTCACAACGGCCTTTGCCCTTTTATTGTTAATAATGTAACTCGGAGACTGATGCACCACCACATAAAAACTCACATTTCTCCCAATTTGCTTCCTGTCCTGTAATAAATCCAAATCAAAAATCATAAAGACAGGAAGGCTGACTGACGTTCACATAAACTAATCACCCTCCGAGTTCCCATTTGAGCGACATGCACCACAGCCAATGACAGCAGGGGTCAGTGTTACGTCTGAGCTACGAAAGGCTGGAGGAAATCGGCCCATGATCAGCCCCTCCTTTTCCGCTCCATCGCCATGGCGGAGATCAGCGTGTCGCTTCTGTCGGTGTCGCCGGCCTCGGCGCCCACAAGGACGGGTGTGATTCCCCTTCGCGCCTCGGTGGGTCTGTTTCGGTGACGTCTGTGGTGGCTGACGAAACATGCTTTGACAGGGAGCGAGCGAGGACCATGACTACAACTCCCAGAAGGCCCCACTGATGACGTTGTGGTGTTGTTTAGGGGTAAGGTATAAAAGCAAAATGGAGGAAAATGTAATGCATTACGTTTTCTGTACTGTGTCGTGCCTTCAATAAAAAATTAAATTAAAAGAGAGATTCCAGCGAGAAATAGATAGAACATAGAACCATACAGCACAGCACAGGCCCTTCGGCCCACAATGTTGTGCCGACCCTTAAACTCTGCCTCCCTAAGGTTAAATTCCTCCATATACCTGTCTAACAGTCTCTTAAACTTCACTAGTGTATCTGCCTCCACCACTGACTCGGGCAGTGCATTCCACGCACCAACCACTCTCTGAGTATAAAATCTTCCTATAATATCCCCCTTGAACTTCCCTCCCCTTACCCTAAAGCCATGACCTCTTATATTGAGCAGTGGTGCCCTGGGGAAGAGGCGCTGGCTGTCCACTCTATCTATTCCCCTTAATATCAACTATACCTCTATCATTTCTCCACTCATCATCCTCCTCTCCAGAGAGTAAAGCCCTAGCTCCCTTAATCTCTGATCATAATCCACACACTCTAAACCAGGCAGCATTCTGGTAAATCTACTCTGTACCATTTCCAATGCTTCCACATCCTTCTTATAGTGAGGTGACCAGAACTGGACAGAGTACTCCCAAGTGTGGTCCAACAAGAGTTTCATAGAGCTGCATCATTACATCGCGACTCTTAAACTCTGTCCCTCGACTTATGAAAGATAACACCCCATAAGCTTTCTTAACTACTCTGTCTACCTGTGAGGCAACTTTCAGGGATCTGTGGACATGAGCCCCAGATCCCTCTGCTCCTCCACACTTCCAGGTATCCTGCCATTTACTTTGTACTCTGCCTTGGAGTTTGTCCTTCCAAAGTGTACCACCTCACCCTTCTCCAGGTTGAACTCTATCTGCCACTTTTCAGCCCACTCCTGCATCCTATCAATGTCTCTCTGCAATCTTTGATAATCCTCTGCAATATCCACAACACCACCAACCTTTGTGTCTTCTGCAAACTTGCCAACCCATCCTTCTACCCCCACATCCAGGTTGTTAATAAAAATCACGAAAAGTAGGTGTCCCAGTCCTCGTGGGACACCACTAGTCACAACCCTCCAATCTGAATGTACTCCCTCCAGCACAACTCTCTGCTTTCTGCAGGCAAGCCAATTCTGAATCCACCTGGTCAAACGTCCCTGGATCCCATGCCTTCTGTCTTTCTGAATAAGCCTACTGTGTGTAACCTTATCAAATGCATTACTAAAATCCATGTAGATTACATCCACTGCACAACCCTCATCTATCTGCCTGGTCACCTCCGAAAAGATCAGGCTTGTTAGACACGATCTGCCCTTCAGAAAGCCATGCTGACTGTCACTGATCAGACCATGATTCTCTAAATGCCAATAGATCCTATCTTTGTGAATCTTTTCCAACAGCTTTCCCACCACAGATGTAAGGCTCAATGGTCTATAATTATCCAGATTATCCCTACTACCCTTTTTGAACAAGTTGACAACATTCGCCTCCCTCCAATCCTCCGGTACCATTTTCCTGGACAATGAGGACATAATGATCCTAGCCAGAGGCTCAGCAATCTATTTCCTCGCCTCGGATGCAGAACTGGGAAGTGGCAGAGGGAGTTCAACACAGATGATGAGGTTCATTTCTGCAGGTCAAATTTGAACACAGAATATCATATTAATGGTGAGACTCTTGGCAGTGTGGAGGGTCAGAGAGATCTTGGGGTCCATGTCCATACGACATTCAAAGCTGCTGTGGAAGTTGGCAGTGTTGTTAGGAAGGCGACTGGTGTGATGGCCTTCATCAACCATGGGATTGAGTTCAAGAGCTGTGAGGTGATGTTGAAGCTATATTTCTCCTAACCTGTACATAAGTAATTGTAATAAGATGATGAGAGGCTTTGACCATGTGGATAACCAGAGGCATTTTCCCAGGCTTGAAGTGACTAACACGAGGGGACGTAGTTTTAAACTGCTTGGAAGTCGGTACCGAGGGAATGTCAGGGGTAAGTTTCTTACACAGAGAGTGGTGGGGGCATGGAATGCACTGCCTGCGGCGTTGGTGGAGGTGGATACAATAGGATATTTTAAGAGGCTCTTAGATAGGTTCATGGAGCTTAGAAACATAGAGGGATATACGATCAGGAGATCCTAGGCAGTCTCTAGAGTAGGTTACATGGTCGGTACAACATTATGGGCTGAAGAGCCTGTAATGTGCTGTAGATTTCTGTGTTCTGTGTCAAAGGCAGGCAGAGGGATTAGTTTAAATGGACAGGAGGACAGCATGGAAAGGTTGGGCCAAAGGGCCTGTGTTAGTGCCGTAAGGGAGGGGTTCTGTCCCAACCATCGATTCTATTCCCCTCAACAGATGCTGCCTGACTTGACAACGTTCTTGAAAAGTTACATTCAGTTCCGCTTAGCATTCTGTACAAAGGATGTTTTGTGCTGGAAGAGTACAGAGGAGATTCATCATGATTGAGGGGGCTTGTGTTCATAAGTCCATAAGGCATAGGAACAGAATTAGGCCATTCAGCCCATTGAGTCAGCCACCTTTCCATCATGGCTGATCCCAGATCACACTCAATTCCAGATATCTGACCTCCTGCCATATCCTTTGATACCCTGACTGATCAGGAAACGATCAACTTCCGCCTTGAATATACCCACACACTCGGTCTCCACCGCATTCTGTGGCAGAGCATTCCACAGATCCAATACACCTCGGCTAATAAAAAAAATAAGCTGCTTACCTCTGTTTGAAAAGGTGGCCCCTCAACATTGTGGCTGTGTCCCACCACAGGAAATACCTTCTCCACATCCACCTTATCCAGTCCTTTCAACATTCGGTAGGTTTCAATGAGATGCCCCGCATTTTTCTGAGTTCCAGTGAGCACAGGGTCAAAGCTGCCAAGTGCTCCTTGTATTTTAACTCCTTCATTCCCAAAATCATCTTTCTGTACCTCCTCTGGATTCTCTCCAATGACATCACATCCTGTCTGAGATATGGGGCCCAACACTATTGACAATACTCCAATTGTGGCCTGACTCGTGTCTTATAAAGCCTCAGCATTATCTTGTTGCTGTTATATTCATTGGACTGTGTTGATCTACAGGGCAGCGGAGCCCCGGGGATCGGGGGGAGACTCGGGCAGCCGGGCCCCGGGATCGGGGGGAGACTCGGGCAGCGGGGACCCGGTGATCGGGGGGAGACTCGCGCAGCCGGGCCCCGGGATCGGGGGGAGACTCGGGCAGCGGGGACCCGGGGATCGGGGGGAGACTCGGGCAGCGGGGCACCGGGGATCGGGAGTCGGAGACTCGAGCAGCGCTGGGAATCGGGGGAGACTCGGGCAGCGGGGCCCCGGGGATCGGGGAAAGGCCGCTGGGCCTCAGGCGCGGTCGGGTGGCCGACACGAACCTTTCCCGTGGTTTGACTCGACGAAAGTGGATGGACATCTAATGTCTCCCCAAGGGTTTTACGCTGCACCGAGAGCAGAGAGACCCCTGGCCCTTGACTCCTCAGACAGGGGCTCTCATGGCCCGCCTCAAAGGGCCTAACTGGGTGGACAAGCTTCCCTGGGTCCTGCTCGGAATCCGCACGGCGCCCAAAGAAGATCTGCGCACCTCGTCGGCTGAGTTGGTGTACGGCGCACCCCTGGTCGTCCCAGGGAGTTCATACCAGCCCCAAGGGGGCAAGAGGAAGAACCCGCAGCAGTCCTGAGCAGACTACGCAAGAGGCTCGGGAACCTGGCCCCCATACCCACTTCGCAGCATGGGCAGAACCCGACCTGCGTACCCAAAGACCTGCAGAACTGTAAGTTTGTTTTTGTACGACAGGGCGGACATCGGGCACCGCTACTGCGGCCCTACAAGGGGCCGTTTAATGTGATCAGGAACAACGGGTCCACATTCCTACTGGACATTGGGGGGAGAGAGGAGGTTTTCTCGGTGGACCAACTCAAACCGGCCCATGTGGACGTGGCGCAGCCGGTCGAGATTCCGGCATCGCGGCGCAGAGGCAGACCTCCCAAACAGAGTCCGGCCCAGACTGTGGACATTGGGGGGTGTATCGCCGGTTCTGGGGGGGAGGGGGTTATATGGCGACCCACTTCCCAGCGCACTCGAACCGGCTCACAAAGTGGTGCATTGAGGCCGGTCCCAAAAAGGGCGCCAAGCCTGCTGGTGAAAAGCCCGCGCGTGGGACGGGACTGTGAATACCTTGGAAGGAGGTACACAATAGATGCCAGAGGTAAGTTTTTTTTTACACAGAGTGGTGAGTGCATGGAATGGGTTGAAAGTGGCGGTATTGGAGGCAGAAACGATAGAGTCTTTTAAGAGACTCCTGGATGGCTAGGTGGACTTTGAAAAACAGAGGGCTATGTGTAAAGCCTAGGTAGTTCTAAGATAGGGGCATGTTCCGCACAGCTTTGCGAGCTGAAGAGCCTGTATTGTGCTGTAGGTTTTCTATGTTTTCCCATATTTGGGGAACTGGAAATGCAGACAATACCCGAAACGTTGTTTATCATCGACATCAAAGGCCTTGCTGAATTTCATGTGGACAGTGTGGAATAGGCTGATGAATACAGGACTGAAGGTGTTATATTTGAATGCACCAGTATACGGAATAAGGTAGATGATGTTGGAGCACAGGTAGAGATTGGCAGGTGTAACGTTGTTGGCTTCACTGAGTTGTGGCTGAAAGGAGATCTTGGCTTGAAGCCTAACATTCAAGGATAACTTTGTATTCAAAGGACAGGCAGGTAGGCAGAGAGGCTGGGGAGGGTCTGTTGGTAAAATATGAAATGAAATCCTTAGGGAGAGGTGACATAGGATTGGAAGATGTCAAGTCATTGTGGGTAAAGTTAAGAAACTGCAAGGGTAAAAAGACCCTGATGGTAATTATATACAGGCCTCCAAATAGTAGCCAGGATCAAAATGGGATACAAATTACACCAGGAGATAGAAAAAAAGAGCAAGGTGATGATCGGAATGGGGGGTTTCAACATGCAGGTAGACTGTGAAAATCATGTTGGTGCTGTATTCCAGGAGAGGGAATTTGCATAATGCCCCCGAGATGGGTTTTTAGGACAGCTTGTGGTTGAGCACAATGGGAGATATGATTGGGAGACTAAGGTAAAATAACCTTCAGGAAACAGTGATCATAAAATGATAGAATTCACCCCAGAGTTTGAGAGCAAGATAAATTCAGATGTATCAGTTTCAGAGTGGGGTAAATTTAGTTACAGAGGGATGAGAGAGGAGCTGACCAAAATAGATTGGAAGGGGACACGAGCAGCGATGATTGGAGAACAACAAAGACTGGAATTCCAGGGGTAATTCGGATGGATAAATCCAAAAGATGAAGTATTATTATTCAGGGAGGATGAGGTAACCATGTTTGACATGGGTAGTCAAAGACAGCATAAAAGCGAAAGAGAGGACATACAATAGAGCAAAAATCAGCGGGATGTTGAATTATTGAGATTTTGATAATCAACGGAAGGCAATTACAAAGCCATAAGGAGTGAAAGTGAGATAGGATCGAAAGCTTGCCTACAATACTCAAGAGGACACAAAACTGTAAAGAGTAGAAGAGAGGTGAGAGTGGATATTGGACCCCAAGAAAATGACACTGAAGAGGAGAAATGTGACAACAAAGACATGGCAGAGGCACTTGTTTAGTATTTTGTGTCAATCCTCACTGTGGAAGATACCAGCTGTATGTCAGAAATGTGAGAGTGTCAGGGGACAAAATGAGTGTTGTTGCTGTTACTAAGTGCGTGGGACGATTGAAGGTCTGAAGGTACCTGGACCAGATGGACCACACCCCAGTGTTTGGAAAGAGTTAGCTGAAGAGAATATGGGGACATTAGTAATGATCTTTAAAGAATCACTAGATACTCGGTCATTCAAGACGATTGGAAATTGCAAAGGTCACCTCACTCTTTTAGAAGGCAGAGCAGCTGAGGAAAGAAAATTATAGGTGTGTTAGTCTGGATGTGGTGTGTTTGGGAAGATGTTGGAGTCCAGTATTAAGGACGAGCTTTCGGGTACATGGAGGCACATGATAAAATAGAGCAAAGACAGCATGCCTTCCCTTAAGGGGAAATCTTGCCTGAAAAATCTGTTGGAATTCTTTGAGGAACACAAAGCCAAGATAGACAGAAGGATGATTTGGATGAGAGAATTGTTGCACAGTAAGCACAGCCTCCGACTATAGGGATGTCCATTTAGGACAGAGATGAGGAGGAAATCCTTTATCCACAGGATAGTGAATTTGCCACAGGCAACTGTGGAGGCCAAATAACTGAGTACATTTAAAGCAGAGTAACACACACAAATTGTTGGGGGAACAGCAAGCCGGGAAGTTTCTACGGAAAAGAGTAAACAGTCGACGGTTCAGACTGAAACACTTCATCAAGACCTGTGTTGCTTAAGGGTTCCTGCAAATTCATCCCCTGTCCTAATGAGGGGCTGCGGGGGATGGGGTTGTGGGAAAGGGGACAAAGTCATCCTCATCTGCCATCTTTGCTGCCTCTAGCTTCTCATTACGTCTACACACACAGTTCACCCACGGGCTTTCCACCCCTCCCCCTCCTGGTTCAATCTGCCATTCATCTCTCCCCTACTGGTTCCCATTATCACCTCCTTTACTGTCTCAAACCAACACATTCCCCCACTTCACACTCACAAATGAATGTGAACATTGAATGACGGGCCTGTTCCTGTGCTGTACTGCTCTATGTTCTCTGTTCCCAGTTTCGAAGAATTAGAGGAGATCTAATGGAAACACAAAATTCTTTCAGGGGTCAACAGGCAGGAGTGAGGGAGGATGATTCCCCTGTCTGAGGAGTCAAGGGCCAGGGGTCTCTCTGCTCTCCGTCCAGCGGAAAACCCTTGGGGTTAGTTGTCCATCTGCTTTTGTCGAGTCAAGGGTTCTTATCGGCCCCCCGATCCGCGGGGCCACGCTGCCCGAGTCTCCCCCCCGATCCCCGGGGCCGCGCTGCCCGAGTCTCCCCCCGATCCCCGGGGCCGCGCTGTCCGAGTCTCCCCCCGATCCCCGGGGCCGTGCTGCCCGAGTCTCCCCCCGATCCCCGGGGACTCTCTAATTCTCTGCTTCTCCCCCCAGTCTCTGTCACCCTGGATGTGGAAACGGCGCATCCGTGGCTCGAGGTGTCTGAGGATCGGAAGAGTGTGAGATGGACCGGGACCTGGAGGAATCTCCCTGACACCGGGAAGAGATTCACTCACTGGATTTGTGTGCTGGGATCGGAGGGATTCACATCGGGAAGACATTACTGGGAGGTGGAGGTGACGGGGAATCGGGACTGGTGTCTGGGAGTCGCCGCAGAGTCTGTGGAGAGGAAGGGAAGGGTCAGACTGAGTCCGGAGACCGGATTCTGGGTCATCAGGCGGGTTGATGACGTGTTACATCGGGATTATGGCGTGTCCGGTATCCCCTCCCCCGAGTCCCGTCTCGCTGCCGGTCCCATCCCCGGGAGGGTGGGAGTTTATCTCAGTTACGAGTCCGGGACAGTTTCATTTTACAACGCGGAGACCAAGTCCCATCTCCACACCTTCACTGGGAATAAATTCACGGGGAAACTTTATCCTTTCTTCGCGACCTGGGATGGAAACCAGTGGCTGAGAATCTGCTCCGGTTCCGCTCCGGGTCTGTAAACGGGTCGGGTCCCGGGACCGGCGTCAGGAGTAAAGTCCCTGTAAATATAAATGTGCGGAGAGTGCAGCTAAATACGTGGCTAAGGAGATGGTGCAGGAGGGAGGGCCTCATGTTTCTGGACAATTGGGCTTTGTTCCCGGGAAGGTGGGGCCTGTTCCGACAGGACGGTTTGCCCCTGAACTGGAGGGGGACCAACATTCTTGCGGGTAGATTTGCCAGTGCTGCTCGGGGGGGGGGGGGTGGGGGGGGTTAAAAAGATTTGCAGAGGGAGGGGAACCAGAGTGTTAGAGCAGATAGTGAGGTGGAGGAGGATAAAGGTCATGCGAGGACTGCATGTATAGACAGAAATCAAAGGTTTGTACATTAGGTTGTAAATTAATTTTCAGAGCTTTAGAAATTGTAGAAAATAAAGATTTCCAAAATGATTTTGATGAAGAACATGACCAGAACATATGTGAAAAAGTGGCTACTTCAGTTTTACACCTATCGCAATAATTGTCTATGTTAGGAAATATTTTGGATCTTCTCTCCTTTGTTAAATAGTAACAGTGAACAATTTTAAATTGAATTAAACACTGATTGGCACATATTAAAGAAGAATTGACCATCTTCATTAACAAAGGTCACATTAAGTTCTCTCTCCCAAACTTATTTAATCTTTAGTGATTAAGGGGATCTATATTTTTTGCAGATTTATTTATTTTTATTATCATTTATTTTGTGATGGTCGATTGATGACTTTTGAAGAGTTAATTAGAAAATATTCTCTCATACACACTTTCTGCAATATCTTCAGGTTAGAAATTTTTTACAAAAATAATTATCTGAGTTTCCATATATGCAAGAATCTGATTTGTTGCATACTATTTTGAATATGAATCCTTTAGTAAGAGGTTCCATTGGTAGAATTTATAATTTATTTTTAATACATTAATACAAAAAGATAATCTCCCACCTAAGGTTTATACATGATAGAAATATTCGTTGTTTCAGACGTGATAGAGGGGGAGGGATGAAAGGGGGAGGAGTGGCATTACTAGTCAGGGAAAATATCACAGCTGTGCGTAGACAGGACAGCCCGGAGGGCTTGTCTACAGAGGTCATATGGGTGGAGCTGAGGAACGGGAAAGGTGTGACCACACTAATAGGGGTGTATTATAGACCGCCCAATAGTCAGAGAGAATTGGAGGAGCAAATCTGTATAAAGATAGTAGACCAATGTAAGAAAAGGAAGTTGTAATAGGGGATTTTAACTTTCCACATATTGACTGGGACTCCCAAACTGTAATAGGGCTAGATGGCTTGGAGTTTGTGAAATGTTTTCAGGAAAGTTTTCTAAATCAATATATAGAGGCACCTACAAGAGAGGATGCAATACTTGATCTCCTATTAGGAAACCAGACAGTCAGGTGACAGAAGTATGTGTAGGCGGACATTTTGGGTCCAGTGACCATAATGTCATCAGTTTCAAGTTAATTACGGATAAGGATAGGTCTGGTCCTCGAGTTGAGGTTCTAAATAGCAGAAGGGCTAATTTTGTGGAAATGAAAAAAGATCTAGGAAGAGTGGATCAGGATAAGTTATTTTTTCCTGACAAGGACGTGTTCAGTAAGTGGAAGGCCTCCAAATGTGAAATTTTGAGAGTGCAGAGTTTGCATTTTCCTGCCAGGATTAAAGACAAAGTTAACAGGCAAAGGGAACCTTGGTTTTCAAGGGATATTGGCGATCTGGTTAAGAAAAAGAGAGAAGTGTATAGCAGGTAGAGGCAACAAAGAACAAATGAGTTACTTAAAGAGAATAGAAAACGTAAGAAAATACTAAAGAAGGAAATCAGGAAGGGAAAAAGACATGAGGTGGTTTTGGCAGATAATGTGAAGGAAAACCTGAAGGGTTTCTACAAGTATATTAAGAGTAAAAGGATAGTAAGGGACAAAATTGGTCCCCTAGAAGATCAGAGTGGTCGTCTATGTGTGGAGCCTTATGAGATGGGGGAGCTCTTAAACAGTTTTTTTGAATCATTATTTACTCAGGAAACTGGCATAGTGTATATGGAAGGAAGGGAAACAAGCAGTAGTGTCATGGAACATTTGTAGATTAAAGAGGAGGAGGTGCTTACTGCCTTACAGTGCATAAAGGTAGATAAATCCCCCGGGCCTGACTTGATATTTCCTCAGATCATGAGAGAGACTAGAGTAGAAATTGCAGGGGCCCTGACAGAAATATGTAAAATGTCCTCAGCCACGGGTGCAGTGCCGGAGGATTGGAGGGTAGCTCTTGTTACTCCATTGTCTAAAAAAGGCTCAAATAGTAATCCAGGTAATTACAGGCCAGTGAGCCTGACATCAGTAGTATGTAAATTATTGTAAGATGTTCTGAGAGATCGGATTTACAAGTATTTGGACAGCCAAGGGCTGATTAAGGATAGTCAGTATGGCTTTGTGCGTGGTAGATCGTGTTTAATGAATGTTGAAGAGCTTTTCGAGGAGGTTACCAACAAAGTAGGTGAAGGAAAAGCTGTGGATGTCGTCTATGTGAACTTTAGTAAGGCGTTTGACAAGGTCCCACATGGGAGGTTAGTTCAGAAAGTTCAGACATGAGGTATCCATGGAGAGGTTGGAGAGATTGAAAGAGTGCAGAGATTTACTAGGATGTTTCCAGGTCTTCAGGAGTTGAGTTACAGGGAAAGATTGAACAGGTTAGGACTTTATTCCTTGAAGCGTAGAAGAATGAGGGGAGATTTGATAGAGGTTTACAAAATTATGGGGGATATAGACAGTAAATGCGAGTAGGTTCTTTCCATTTAGATTAGGAAAGATAAATACGGGAGGACATGGTTTTAGCGTGAAAGGGGAAAGCTTTAGGGGGAACATGAGGAGGAACTTCTTCACTCAGAGAGTGGTGGGAGTGTGGAACGAGCTGCCATCTGACGTGGTAAATGCGGGCTCACTCTTAAGTTTTAAGAATAAATTGGATAGATACCTGGATGGGAGAGGTCTGGAGGGTTACGGACTGGGTGCAGGTCAATGGGACGAGCGGAATAAAGTTTCCGCACAGACTAGAAGCGCCAAATGGCCTGTTTTCTGTGCTGTAGTGTTCTATGGTTCTATGGAGTGAAATAAAGACGAGATGAGAATTATCGATCGATTAATTTTAACTCGTTCACCGCATCCGTCAACCGAACAGAAACACCGGGGATTCAGCAGCAGCTGCGGGCGGCGGGTCCTGAGCTCCCCCGGGTCCTAAAGTCCACCCGTAATGAGACAAGTTAAATGGGACAAGTGGGGGCGGTGCTGACCGGAAAAGCCAGTGAAGATTGTTCATTAAGTTCATCTGCCATTTCTTTGTCCCCCATTACTACTTCACCAGCATCATTTTCCAGTGGTCCAGCATCAACTCTCATCTCCCTTTCACTCTTCATGTAACTGAAAACTAAACTTTTAGTATCCTGATTTATATTATTGCCCAGTTTGTCCTCATATTTCATCTTTACCATTCTTATCGCTTTTTTTGTTGCCTTTTGTTGGATTATAAGAGCATCCCAAGAATCCAACATCCCACTCACCTTTGCTACCCTATATGTCATTTCCTTAGGTTTAACACAATTATTACATGCCTTTTCCAGCTCAAACTGTGAATTGATTTAAAGTCAGTCCCATAATTTAATAGTTTTTATCTGAAATCTATCTACCATCGCAAAGATTGTACTGAAGACTGCATTTGATTTTTCTTCTGCCTTGTACACTTCACATTGAAATAGTATGTGTTTCGACAGTTTCATAATGACAAAATGTAGACGACACAGAATGAAGTTTTCCAATTAGTTACAAGGCATAATTAAGCATAGTGTGGGCATTTCTAAGTCGAGTCAATATCATTCCTTCCCTTGTTTTAAGCCCTTCTTGTATAAGCCCAACAGGTTTATATATTCTGTACAGGTGTCTGTCCTTATGTCCATTATCCTACGTCTTTCCATAAGCCCCTAATTCTTAACACTACCAACCCTTTAGCTTCTAATTTGCTAAGTGGAAGGTCTATATCCACAGCTTAACATTTAACAGCTTTTGGTGCTAAACAGTCAACAACATCATTTCCCTCAACAGTGTGATGTGCAGGGCCCATAATGTGCAGACATATAAATCAAACTTTATATATGAAATACTGTTTGACAAGTTTCCAACAGTCAATCTGATCTACTGCCAGAATGACCTGTTTAAGACTCATTAAAACCGAAATGTATTCTGAGCAAATTACAAGGACCAATTTCCTCCACCCTTGTAAGCCTAAACTGTTGGCAAAGAATTCTGCTTCCTATGCTGATAAATGGCTATAAGTCATTTCTTTATCATTACCTGCAATTCAGGCACACAAAAACAGCCACACCAAAATTCCCCAGTTAACTTATCTTTTGATTCATCTGTAAAAATGGTTACTGTATGATAATAACTTTCATTAATATACTGATGATCCAACAGACTCTCAGGCAGAACCGAATCCAATCGTGTAACCTAAAATCAACTGAAGTCATTGGAAAAAACAAGGTGGGGTTACAGAGAAAGCTACAGTGGGACATATTGTATCATCAAATACACCCATATTCCCAGTGTGATAAGAACCCAGCCACTCAGAACAAAAAACACTCTTCTTGTGATGTCCCCAACCGTCCTCCAGCACACCTTTAACAGGATGATCATTTCCTTGCCCCCACAAATTAATCCAGTATGTTGAACTTCTTGAACCTCTGTTACTTTGAGGGCAATTGTCCCATTGCAATCAGTAAAGCCAAAACAGGAGACAACATTACCGCACCAGAACACAATCTTAAAGTCTGTAATTGTATCACATACAAACATCTTTAATTTGAAGATGAAGCTGATCCATAAGCCACACAGACATAATCAAGAACAGATCAAATTAAACCAATATAATTGGTCAACAAAGATTTTCATGTTGCACCCAAGAATACCCACATAGATATCTGAGGAGATTTAAAGCTCCTTTACATTTATCAATTATTTTACTGATAGGTGCTTCCACGTCAGCTTATTATCCACCCACATACTGAGAAATCTTACCACTGGCACTCCCTCAAGATATTAATGACATAATTTAAAATCAAGTGCAAGTCTATTAATTCTGTTTGTAAACCACGTAATGTGTTTTAACGACTGAAAGCTTAAAATCCTCATCAATCTGCCCACTGTTTGACCTATTAACTGTAAATTGCAATTTATACGTCTAATCTATAAAGCTACATCATCTGTATATTGTGATTTACCCAGGGTATCCCATTTTCCCATCTCAGAGAAAATATCATTAATCATAATATTAAATAATGAAGGGCTACAAATACTGCCTTGTGGGATCCCATTCTCTATCTCATAGAAACACAAACATAACATGCCGACCAGTACTTGGACAGTCCATCCAAAAAAAAACTCAAAAAATTATACAATGTCCCTCTCACTCCTAATTTAATCAAAAGTCATTTCTTCCATATCATTTCCCTTTTCAGTATCAAGAAATACTGCTATTGCAACATCTTTATTTAATTGTGCTGTCCGAATATCATCTTCCAAACCTCAAACTGAATCTAATCTCATTTCACCCTTCCAAAATCCACTCTAATAAAACACTTTATCACCACTCTTTCTAAAATATAACTCAAGCGCTTGATTAACAAACATTCCATCAGTTTACATAAATGAGACATTCACGATATAGGCCCTTAACTAGAAGGATCAAATGGGGATCTGCCAGGTTTTAGAATTGGCACTATTATTTCCATTTTCCATGAGGAAAGTAGATGCACAATTCAAACATTTAATATTTTCACAAAAGCGAATTATATACAATTACAATTTCAAATATCACTCTTTCCTGGGAACACCTGACCAGCATTATTAATAGACTTCTTAAATTCATACAAAGAATTCTCTCCATCAGTGATACTATCATTGCTACAGCTGACTTCCAGCACATCAGGGTATTCACTGAAAAACATATCCCTACATTGTTTAACTTCTTCACTTAAATTATCCTGATTATGAATCTCAGCAAATGACCCAGCCAGTAACACAACCTTCTCTGTTTCAGTAACAATCATTTGGCCCTCATTAATCAACACAAATCCCCCCATTTTCTAAATCATATCCCAAACAATTCCAAGTTTGATATCCCTTTCAATATTATCTCCATATAACCTCCAGTAAATCGCCTCCTTCCTCCCCACGGCCTTTGCCCTTTTATTGTTAATAATGTAACACGGAGACTGATGCACCATCACTTAAAAACTCACATTTCTCCCAATTTGCTGCCTGTCCCGTTATAAATCCAAATCCAAACTCATAAAGACAGGAAGGCTGACTGACGTTCACATAAACTAATCACCATCTGAGTTCCCATTTGAGCGACAGGCACTGCAGCCAATGACAGCTGGGATCAGTGTTACGTCTGAGCTACGATAGGCTGGAGGAAATCGGCCCATGATGAGACCCTCCTCTTCCGCTCCATCTCCATGGCGGAGATCAGCAAGTCGCTTCTTGACGGTGTCGCCGGCCTCGGCGCCCACAAGGACGGGTGTGATTCCCCTTCGCGCCTCGGTGGGTCTGTTTCGGTGACGTCTGTGGTGGCTGACGAAGCATGCTTTGACAGGAAGCGAGCGAGGACCAATGACTACAACTCCCAGAAGGCCCCACTGATGACGTTGGGGTGTTGTTTCGGGGTAAGGTATAAAAGCAAAATGGAGGAAAATGTAATGCCTTACGTTTTCTGTACTGTGTCGTGCCTTCAATAAAAAAATTAAATTAAAAGAGATATTCCAGCGAGAAATAGATAGAACATAGAACCATACAGCGCAGTACAGGCCCTTCGGCCCAAAAAGATGTGCCGACCCTTAAACTCTGCCTCCCTAAGCTCAAATTCCATCTAGTAGTCTCTTAAACTACTCGGGCAGTGCATTCCACGCACCAACCAATCTCTGAGTTTAAAATCTTCCTCTAGATAGATAGATAGATAGATAGATAGATAGATAGACAGATACTTTATTCATCCCCATGGGGAAATTCAACCTTTTTTCCAATGTCCCATACACTTGTTGTTCCAAAAACTAATTACATACAATACTTAACTCAGTAATAATATGATATGCATCTAAATCACTAACTCAAAAAGCATTAATAATAGCTTTAAAAAAAAAGTTCTTAAGTCCTGGCAGTTGAATTGTAAAGCCTAATGGCATTGGGGAGTATTGACCTCTTCATCCTGTCTGAGGAGCATTGCATCGATAGTAACCTGTCGCTGAAACTGCTTCTCTGTCTCTGGATGGTGCTATGTAGAGGATGTTCAGGGTTTTCCATAATTGACCGTAGCCTACTCAGCGCCCTTCGCTCGGTCCCCCTTGAACTTCCCTCCCCTTACCTTAAAGCTATGTTCTCTTGTATTGAGCAGTGGTGCCCTGCGGAAGAGGCGCTGGATGTCCACTCTATCTATTCCCCTTAATATCAACTATACCGCTATCATTTCTCCTCTCATCCTCCTTCTCTCCAGAGAGTAAAGCCCTAGCTCCCTTAATCTCTGATCATAATCCATACTCTCTAAACCAGGCAGCATTCTGGTAAATCTCCTCTGTACCCTTTCCAATGCTTCCACATCCTTCCTATAGTGAGGTGACCAGAACTGGACAGAGTACTCCTTGTGTCGCCCAACCAGAGTTTTATAAAGCTGTATCATTACATCGCGACTCTTAAACTCTATCCCTCGACTTATAAAAGCTAACACCCCATAAGCCTTCTTAACTACTCTGTCTACCTGTGAGGCAACTTTCAGGGATCTGTGGACATGTAGCCCCAGATCCCTCTGCTCCTCCAGACTTCCAAGTATCCTGCCATTTACTTTGTACTCTGCCTTGGAGTTTGTCCTTCTAAAGTGTACCACCTCACACTTCTGCAGGTTGAACTCTATCTACCACTTCTCAGCCCTCTCCTGCATCCTATCAATGTCTCTCTGCAATCTTTGACAATCCTCTGCTGCACTATCCACAACACCACCAACCTTTGTGTCTTCTGCAAACTTGCCAACCCATCCTTCTACCCCCACATCCAGGTTGTTAATAAAAATCACGAAAAGTAGGGATCCCAGAACTGATCCTTGTGGGACACCACTAGTCACAACCCTCCAACCCAAATGTACTCCCTCCACCACAACTCTCTGCTTTCTGCAGGCAAGCCAATTCTGAATCCACCTGCTCAAACATCCCTGGATCCCATGCCTTCTGACTTTCTGAATAAGCCTACCGTGTGGAACCTTATCAAGTGCATTACTAAAATCCATGTAGATTACATCCACTGCACTACCCTCATCTATATACCTGGTTACCTCCTAAAATAACTCCATTAGGCTTGTCAGACACGATCTGCCCTTCAGAAAGCCATGCTGACTGTCCCTGATCAGACCATGGTTCTCTAAATGCTAATAAATTCTATCTTTGTGAATCTTTTCCACAGCTTTCCCACCACAGATGTAAGGCTCAATGGTCTATAATTATCCGGACTACCCCTACTACCCTTTTTGAACAAGGGGACAACATTCGCCTCCCTCCAATCCTCCGGGACCATTCCCGTGGACAATGAGGACATAATGATCCTAGCTAGAGGCTCAGTAATCTATTTCCTCACCTTGGATGCAGAACTGGGAAGTGGCAGATGGAGTTCAACACAGGTTCATTTCTGCAGGTCAAATTTGAACACAGAATATAATATTAATGGTAAGATGCTTGGCAGTGTGGAGGGTCAGAGAGATCTTGTGGTCCATGTCCATACGACACTCAAAGCTGCTGTGGAGGTTGGCAGTGTTGTTAGGAAGGTGTCTGGTGTGATGGCCTTCATCAACCGTGGGATTGAGTTCAAGAGCTGTGAGGTGATGTTGAAGCTATATTTCACCTAACCTGTACATAAGTAATTGTAATAAGATGATGAGAGGCTTTGACCATGTGGATAACCAGAGGCATTTTCCCAGGCTTGAAGTGACTAACACGAGGGGACGTGGTTTTAAGCTGCTGGAAGTCAGTACTGAGGGAATGTCAGGGGTAAGTTTCTTACACAGAGAGTGGTGGGTGCATGGAATGCACTGCCTGCAGCGATGGTGGAGGTGGATACAATAGGATATTTTAAGAGACTCTTAGATAGGTTCATGGAGCTTAGAAACATAGAGGGATATACGATCAGGAAATCCTAGGCAGTCTCTAGAGTAGGTTACATGGTCAGTACAACATTGTGGGCTGAAGAGCCTGTAATGTGCTGTAGATTTCTGTGTTCTGTGTCAAAGACAGGCAGAGGGATTAGTTTAAATGGACAGGAGGACAGCATGGAAAGGTTGGGACGAAGGGCCTGTGTTACTGCCGTAAGGGAGGGGTTCTGTCCCAACCATCGACTCTATTCCCATCAACAGATGCTGCCTGACTTGACAACGTTCTTGAAAAGTTGCATTCAGTTCCGCTTAGCATTCTGTACAAAGGATGTTTTGTGCTGGAAGAGTGCAGAGGAGATTCATCATGATTGAGGGGGCGTGTGTTCATAAGTCCATAAAGCATAGGAACAGAATTAGGCCATTCAGCCCATTGAGTCAGCCACCTTTCCATCATGGCTGATCCCAGATCGCACTCAATTCCAGATATCTGACCTCCCGCCATATCCTTTGATACCCTGACCGATCAGGAAACGATCAATTTCTGCCTTGAATATACCCACACATTCGGCCTCCACCGCAGTCTGTGGCAGAGCATTCCGCAGATCCAATACAACTTGGCTGATAAAAAAATAAGCTGCTTCCCTCTGTTTGAAAAGGTGGCCCCTCAACTTTGTGGCTGTGCCCCACCACAGGAAATACCTTCTCCACATCCACCTTATCCAGTCCTTTCAACATTCGGTAGGTTTCAATGAGATGCCCCGCATTTTTCTGAGTTCCAGTGAGCACAGGGTCAAAGCTGCCAAGTGCTGCTCATATTTTAACCCCTTCATTCCCGAAATCATCTTTCTGAACCTCCTCTGGACTCTCTCCAATGACAACACATCCTGTCTGAGATGTGGTGCCCAACACTGTTGACAATACTCCAAGTGTGGCCTGACTAGTGTCTTATAAAGCCTCAGCATTATCTCGTTGTAGTTATATTCATGGGGCGAGATTGGACTGTGTTGATCTACAGGGAGATCTTGGAATCCGAGTTCATAACTCCCAGATAGTGGTTCCATTGTCAGGCAGTTATATTGCAGTTGTATAAATCTCTAGTTTAATCACATCTGGAGAATTGCATTCGAATACAGGAATAATGCGGAGGTTTTGTATGGTGAGTGGAAGAGGCTTAACGGGATGCTGTCTGGATAAAGTGAGACTGGACAATCTCAGGTAATTTTCTCCAGAGTGGCAGAGGCTGAGGGAGGTGTGACAGACGTTTACAGGAATGTGAGAGGCACAGACAGAGTGGACAGCCGAGATTTTTTCTCTAAGGAGGAAATGTCCAATGCCAGTGGGCATGCACTTCAGGAGAAAGGGGGAACACACCCTCATTGGTCCTGTTTGCACTATTGAAGTATTTTGTAATTTAGTGTAATTTCCTATCTTTTCTCTGCATAGCTGCTGTTGGAAAAAAACAATTAGAAAAGACAATGATGTTAAAAACTTGACTCAGAATGTTTAAAGAAGATTTGCGTTTCAAGTTTTGTTTTTCATTCCCATAGTGGTGGGTGTCTGGAGTGAATGTCAGGGGCGGTGGTGGAGGCAGATGTGATAGAGGTTATTAGATACCACGTGAATGTGAGGAGAATGGAGGGATGTGTTCCTTGTGTAGGCAAAAGGGATTGGTTCAGTAAGGCATGAGGTGACCAGTTCAATTGGTTCAGAACAACACAGTGAGTAGAAGGGCCTGTTCAAGGACAAGTACAGCAAGCAGAGCAGGTAAACTGGATAAAGTGATCCCACTCAGAGAACAGACTGTGACGTCAGTGGATATATGTCGTCATCACAGTTCTCTCACCAAAGATACTTCACTGCTGGATAAAATGAAGTTTGTGATGTTTATAACCGATGTGGTGAATTGTACTGATCAGACATCTCATCCTCCTGAGGAAATTAAAATTATTGTGAAAGCTGCAGAAAGGTATCTTGGTGTAACTGGTGTTATGTGGGAAGCTTTAAATGAAGTTTTGTTGGGTGGGGTATCCGTATCCCAGTCTACTTGTGAACATACATAATAGTATTAAAATATATCAATGAAATGCAAGAAATCTGATTTATAATGGTCAAGACTTTAAGAAGTTTATTTCTGATTTGTCAGACTCCTCCGATGTTATATCTGTTCAGGAAACCTGCACATTTTAAGTTTTTATTCCTGTGCAGGAATATATTGTCGTTTGGCCTGACAGGTTAGTTGGTAGAGGGGTGATGTTGCCAGTTTTATAAGGAAAGGGGCAGGGTATAGAGTTGTGAATGGGAATAAAATGTATGACGCACTTGTAGTAGAAATTCTTGATTCAACAGGTATGTATGTAGCTTCTTGTGTGAAAATATTAACTTTTTGAATCATATTTGGAGGTTTGGCCATCCACTTTCCTCATGGAAAATGGTTGTTGTAATCGTGTCCATTCTAAAACCTGCAGCTCCCCGTCTGATCCCCCTTGTTATAGGCCAATATCATGAACGTCTCTTTTATGAAAACTTGCGGAATATGTGATAATCGAGAGGTTGCATTATACTTTTGATAAAAAAGTCGATCTCACGTTTTATCAGACGGGAATTCGGGATGGAGGGAATCCATGACTGGAGCAGTTTGTCGTCGGGATCGAGGGAATCGAAGGGTTGACCCCAACACGCTGAGGAGGGTTGTACCTTGGGGATGTCCGGGGCAGGGTTCTGGGACTGGGGGAAAGCCATGACTTGTTCATGGAGGCGGCTGACCCCTTCAGGACCGGGTTCAGCCCGCTCCGCAATGTAGCTTCCACTGGACAATGGAGGACGGCCCTCTCTGTGGGAGGAATCAGGGGACTTGACCCATCGCATTATGGGGAGATGGGGGCGGAGGACGACAGGGTCGGGGCCTGTTTGGTGTTCTGTGTCGATGAACGCCAGGTAACAGGCTAGTAGCTGGCGCTCGAAGGGGCTGTAGCGCGCTATGCGGCGGGATTGCCTGGGAGGATGGTGTGCTGGGCACCTGTATCGACAAGTGCCATCCACCTCTGCGTGTTTCCCTTTCCCCAGTGTACTACGACAGGTATATGTGGCCTCAGGTCCCCCGGGCGGGAGAGTGCGAGAGAGCAAATGCACCGGGGGCCCTGGCCTTCATCCTATAGAGGGGGGGAGGGAGAAGGTCTGCCACCCCTGTGGTGAGGCGCCTTGATGGCTGAGGTGGGGCATTTCCTGTCTCAGGAAATCTCTGAGTTCTGTCCTGAGGGCAGGCGAGGCAGTTTCAGGTAAGGGTGGTGCAGAGGGTGGGTCGGTGTGGGCATGTTCGGGCAGGGCGGTCTGGGGGCCGGGGGCGCCCCCTGCCTCGGATTTGGTGGCGGGACGGATGGTGGTGTTGTTGTAGCTGGATTTGCCCCTGCAGTGCTCCTTCCACAGGGTATATAGGTTGGGGTGGGGATGCCATCTATGCTGTCACGATCCACCCCTGCACGCAGCAGGTCTGTGTACAGCTGCCTGCGTGTAAAGCGGGGAGGGGTTGTGTTTGGAACCCTTGCCTCGGTCTTGTGGACCTGGGTGGATGCCCCCGTCTGCATATATTCCAGTCCCTCCAGGAGGGTGATGGCCTCCTGTACGTTCCCACCGCTGGCTGGTGCCATGGGGGGCAGGATGACTGACTCAAGTCGGGGGGCGCGGTAGTGACCGGGTATCCTGCTGGGGCACCGGTCACTCCTGTGTCTTCGAGGAAGTTGCGGTCGCGGGCACCTTGACAGATGCCGTTGACCAGTGCCCATTCGCTGAGAACCAGAGTAGTGCCCTCGCTGACCGTACCCCATTGCGGCCGCCCGTGGAGATCCCACTCCAGAAGGGTGGGATATCGGGCTCTCACCGCGGTCACTACCCGATCCCGCAGGGTAGTGCCCTCGCTGACCGTACCCCATTGCGGCCGCCTGTGCGGATCCCACTCCAGAAGGGTGGGATATCGGGCTCTCACCGCGGTCACTACCCGATCCCGCAGGGTAGTGCCCTCGCTGACCGTACCCCATTGCGGCCGCCTGTGGAGACCCCACTCCAGAAGGGTGGGATATCGGGCTCTCACCGCGGTCACTACCCGATCCCGCAGGGTAGTGCCCTCGCTGACCGTACCCCATTGCGGCCGCCCGTGGAGATCCCACTCCAGAAGGGTGGGATATCGGGCTCTCACCGCGGTCACTACCCGATCCCGCAGGGTAGTGCCCTCGCTGACCGTACCCCATTGCGGCCGCCTGTGCGGATCCCACTCCAGAAGGGTGGGATATCGGGCTCTCACCGCGGTCACTACCCGATCCCGCAGGGTAGTGCCCTCGCTGACCGTACCCCATTGCGGCCGCCTGTGGAGACCCCACTCCAGAAGGGTGGGATATCGGGCTCTCACCGCGGTCACTACCCGATCCCGCAGGGTAGTGCCCTCGCTGACCGTACCCCATTGCGGCCGCCCGTGGAGATCCCACTCCAGAAGGGTGGGATATCGGGCTCTCACCGCGGTCACTACCCGATCCCGCAGGGTAGTGCCCTCGCTGACCGTACCCCATTGCGGCCGCCTGTGCGGATCCCACTCCAGAAGGGTGGGATATCGGGCTCTCACCGCGGTCACTACCCGATCCCGCAGGGTAGTGCCCTCGCTGACCGTACCCCATTGCGGCCGCCTGTGGAGATCCCACTCCAGAAGGGTGGGATATCGGGCTCTCACCGCGGTCACTACCCGATCCCGCAGGGTAGTGCCCTCGCTGACCGTACCCCATTGCGGCCGCCTGTGGAGACCCCACTCCAGAAGGGTGGGATATCGGGCTCTCACCGCGGTCACTACCCGATCCCGCAGGGTAGTGCCCTCGCTGACCGTACCCCATTGCGGCCGCCCGTGGAGATCCCACTCCAGAAGGGTGGGATATCGGGCTCTCACCGCGGTCACTACCCGATCCCGCAGGGTAGTGCCCTCGCTGACCGTACCCCATTGCGGCCGCCTGTGGGGATCCCACTCCAGAAGGGTGGGATATCGGGCTCTCACCGCGGTCACTACCCGATCCCGCAGGGTAGTGCCCTCGCTGACCGTACCCCATTGCGGCCGCCTGTGGGGATCCCACTCCAGAAGGGTGGGATATCGGGCTCACACCGCGGTCACTACCCGATCCCGCAGGGCAGTGCCCTCGCTGACCGTACCCCATTGCGGCCGCCTGTGGGGATCCCACTCCAGAAGGGTGGGATATCGGGCTCTCACCGCGGTCACTACCCGATCCCGCAGGGTAGTGCCCTCGCTGACCGTACCCCATTGCGGCCGCCTGTGGGGATCCCACTCCAGAAGGGTGGGATATCGGGCTCTCACCGCGGTCACTACCCGATCCCGCTGGGCAATGCCATCGCTGACTGCTGTTTGTGGCGCCCGCAGCGCATTGTTTATGCTCTGCTGGTCAGAGAGGCTTCCCAGGGCGCTTGCCTCCTGATGGGAGAGGCTGAGGTTAGGCCCCCCTCGTCCAACAGCCGGAGCAGCCAGGCGGCCGGGTGCTCGTCTGGTCGTTGGCGGTACCGATCCGCCGGTTGGGTCAGCTCCTTGGGGGAGAAGTCCCCTTGACCTCGAGCTCCTCGGCGTCCAGCAGCGCTGCCTGGGCTCTTCTTTTTATCATTTATTTATTTATTAATTTTTTAGAAAATTACAAAGAATAAATGTAATGATAAAATAGTAAGAGAGAGAAAAAATAATATTAACCCTCCCCCCTCCCCCTTAACCCCCCCCCCCCCCCCCCTTAACCCTTGTCTAAAGAAAAAAATAGTAAGAAAGAAGAGAAAGATTGCCTGGATATCGGAGGATCCCCACATGCTCCATGGAGTTCAAAATAATTTTAATTTTAATTTTTACTTTCCCCAATTACTTTATAATTTTATTTTCAAAGGACCTATGTTGCCTGAGCTCTTCCAGCTCCTTGTCCTTCTGACCACCTGGCGTCTCAGCAGGGACGCAAACAACCGGGAGGCGCCCCTTTGACCCCCCCCCCCCCCCCGGGCTTTGGGGAACCCTGATTCCTTAAGGAGGGAGACCACGTGGTGGCCCAGCTTCTCGCCACGGGGGTCTAACTGCTCCGACCGGTCCACTGGTTTCCCGTGGTCTGCCAGCATGCTGGCCAGACTCTCAAACCCCTCGCTCTCATCCCTCCACCCGGGGATCTTATTCTGCCTGCCTGCACTGGCTTTCTTCCCCGTGTTACAGAACATTCTCCCCTGTGCTCTGTGTCCAGCCAAGAGCTATTAGATGCTGAACCCAAAGTCCACTGCAGATGCTGTGGTGAAATCAAAACGTACAAACAAGCTTGATGAACTCGGAGAGTGGGAGAAGGGAAGGGAGAGTGGGGAGAAGGGAGAGTGGGGGTAAGGGAAAGAGAGAGTGGGGAGAAGTGGAGAGTGTGAGTAGGGAAGGGAGAGTGGGAGAAAGGGAAGGGAGAGTGGGGAGAAAGAGAAGGGAGAGTGGGGAGAAAGAGAAGGGAGAGTGGGGAGAAGGGAGAGTGGGGGTAAGGGAAAGAGAGAGTGGGGAGAAGTGGAGAGTGTGAGTAGGGAAGGGAGAGTGGGAGAAAGGGAAGCGAGAGTGGGGAGAAAGAGAAGGGAGAGTGGGAGAAAGGGAAGCGAGAGTGGGGAGAAGTGAAGTATAGGGAGAAAGATAGATGGGAGATTCAGGAGTAGGAGAAGAAATTGAGGGAGAGTGGGAAAAGTGAGAGAAACTGAGCAGTGTGCATGTGAGAAAGAAAAGCGAGTGCGGGCAGTGGGGGACAGAGGCAGGAGAGTGGAGAGTGGGAACGTGGGGATTGGGGACAGAGAACAGAGAGAGAGAATGAAGTGTGAGGAGTAGGAAAGAGAGAGGGAGAGTGAGGGCAGTTGGGCAGTGGGAGAGAGGGAAGGCAGCATGGAGACGGTGTGAGAGAGAAGGGAAGGGAGAGAGTGAGGGCGGTTGGACAGTGGGAGAGAGGGAAGGCAGCGTGGGGATGGTGTGAGAGAGAAGGGAAGGGAGAGAGTGAGGGCGGTTGGACTGTGGGAGAGAGGGAAGGCAGCATGGAGACGGTGTGGGAGAGAAGGGAAGGGAGAGAGTGAGGGCGGTTGGGCAGTGGGAGAGAGGGAAGGCAGCGTGGGGACGGTGTGAGAGAGAAGGGAAGGGAGAGAGTGAGGGCGGTTGGGCAGTGGGAGAGAGGGAAGGCAGCGTGGAGACGGTGTGAGAGAGAAGGGAAGGGAGAGAGTGAGGGCGGTTGGACAGTGGGAGAGAGGGAAGGCAGCGTGGGGATGGTGTGAGAGAGAAGGGAAGGGAGAGAGTGAGAGCGGTTGGACAGTGGGAGAGAGGGAAGTCAGCGTGGGGACGGTGTGAGAGAGAGGGGAAGGGAGAGAGTGAGGGCGGTTGGACAGTGGGAGAGAGGGAAGTCAGCGTGGGGATGGTGTGAGAGAGAAGGGAAGGGAGAGAGTGAGGGCGGTTGGACAGTGGGAGAGAGGGAAGCCATCGTGGGGACGGTGTGTGAGAGAAGGGAAGGGAAAGAGTGAGGGCGGTTGGGCAGTGGGAGAGAGGGAAGGCAGCGTGGGGACGGTGTGAGAGAGAGGGGAAGGGAGAGAGTGAGGGCGGTTGGACAGTGGGAGAGAGGGAAGTCAGCGTGGGGATGGTGTGAGAGAGAAGGGAAGGGAGAGAGTGAGGGCGGTTGGACAGTGGGAGAGAGGGAAGCCATCGTGGGGACGGTGTGTGAGAGAAGGGAAGGGAAAGAGTGAGGGCGGTTGGGCAGTGGGAGAGAGGGAAGGCAGCGTGGGGACGGTGTGAGAGAGAAGGGAAGGGAGAGAGTGAGGGCAGTTGGGCAGTGGGAGAGAGGGAAGGCAGCGTGGGGAGTTGCAGACACAGAGAAGGGGCTGTGTGCAATGATAGAGAACGTAGGGGGATCGGGTAATGTGAGAGAGGGAAGGAGTGGAGAGTGTGAGAGAGAGGGACCAGTTGCAGAGAGAGAAACTGGAACATGGAGCGGAGGAGAACACAATCAGGGTACGGAGTGGGAGAGAGGAGGTAGAGTGGGGAGGGTGTGAGAGTGAAGGTATCTTTTGCAGTTTGAGAGAAAGAAGGGAGAATGGGATTGAAAGTGGGAGAAGACAGAGGGGGGAGATGAAGAGAGATAAGGAAGAATAGGGAATAGGTGAAGAATAAGGAACAGTGTGGTGTGGAAGAGGGATTCCGGAGAAAGGGGAGTACAACAGTGTCTCTCCACTCTTCAAGAAGCGAGAGAGGCAGAGGGAAGGAAACTTTAGGCCAGTTAGTCTGTCCTCAGTGTTTGGGAAGATGTTGGATTCGATTATTAAGGATGATGTCTCAGGGTACTTTGGGCAAATGATAAAAAGGGCCGGAGTCAGCATAGTTTCCTGACAAATCTGTTGAAATTCATTGAAGAAATAACAAGCGGGATAGACAAAGGACAATCGGTTGATGTTGTGTACTTTGAATTTCAGGCCTTTGAAAAGGTGGCAGACATGAGGCTGTTTAACAAGCTACGAGCCCATGATATTACAGAAAGAGTCTAGCACAGATAAAGCAGTGGCTGATTGACAGGAGGCAGAACGTGTGAATAAATGGAGCATTTTCTGTCTGGCTGCAGATGTCCAGTGGCATTCCACAGGGGTCTGTGATGGGACTGATTATTCTCTGCTATATGGTGACGACTTGGATGATGTATTTGATGGCTTTGTTGCAAAATATGCAGAGGACATGAACAGAGATGAGGAAATAGAGGCCACAGAAATTCCACCCATTGTTGCTTTGAGGTTATCGGTGCCAAAGGTCTTTTCCAATCACTTTTGGCCAGCTCCTCTCTCACGCCTCTGCAGTTTCCTTCATTCCACTGCAACACTGCATCTACGTTGTGCTTCCCCTTCTCAAATTGCAAATTCAATCCCGATTCATTGTATCACACCCTATCCTGAATAGTGATCATTAATCCAGTGATCATTAATGGAGAATGTGTGGAGCAGGTTAAGACCTACAAGTATCTGGGAGTACAGTTAGACGAGAAGCTAGACTGGACTGCCAACACAGATGCCTTGTGCAGGAAGGCACAGAGTCGACTGTACTTCCTAAGAAGGTTGGCGTCATTCAATGTCTGTAGTGAGATGCTGAAGATGTTCTATAGGTCAGTTGTGGAGAGCGCCCTCTTCTTTGTGGTGGCGTGTTGGGGAGGAAGCATTAAGAAGAGGGACGCCTCACGTCTTAATAAGCTGGTAAGGAAGGCGAGCTCTGTCGTGGGCAAAGTACTGGAGAGTTTAACATCGGTAGCTGAGCGAAGGGCGCTGAGTAGGCTACGGTCAATTATGGATAACTCCGAACATCCTCTACATAGCACCATCCAGAGACAGAGAAGCAGTTTCAGCGACAGGTTACTATCGATGCAGTGCTCCTCAGACAGGATGAAGAGGTCAATACTCCCCAATGCCATTAGGCTTTACAATTCTACCGCCAGGACTTAAGAACTTTTTAAAAGCTATTATTAATGCTTTTTGAGATAGTGATTTAGATGCATATCATATTTTTTACTGAGTTAAGTATTGTATGTAATTAGTTTTGCTACAACAAGTGTATGGGACATTGGAAAAAAAGTTGAATTTCCCCATGGGGATGAATAAAGTATCTATCTATCTATCTATCTATCTATCTATCTATCTATCTATCTATCTAGCAGATCCCTTAGTGCAATGGTCCCCAGCCACCGGGCCGCAATGAAACGATATGATTTAGCGATACTGGGCTTATTCACAAGCTGCTTTCTGATGCAACCTCGCAGGCATTCTAGAAATTCTCCCTCGGGGCATCCAGCACCAACCAGGTTTTCCCAATTGATTTGTGTACTGAAATCCCACATGACTATTGTAACGTTGACCTGCTGACTTGCATTTTCTATCTCCCGTTGTAGTTTGTAGACTACATCCTTACTACTGTTTGGGGGTCTGCACATACCTTCCACCAGGGTTTTCTTTGCACTTGCAGTTCCTCAACTCTACCCACAACGACTCAGCACCTTCCGACCCTATGCCAGCTCTTTCTGATGGTTTGATTTTATTATGTTTACCAACAGGGCCACGCTTTCAGTGATGCCCACAACCTCATGTATGCCAGTCTGTAGCTCTTCCTCCACGTCAGTTTGTACAATGCGCGCATTCAAATGTAATACCTTCAGTCCTGTGTTCAGCCTTTTAGATTCTGTGCGTCTTTTCCATTGCAACTCATCCTGTCGACTGCCAGGTTGCCCTATCAGCAGCCTCTCATTGCCGGCAGTCTCACAACATACTGTCTCTGTCTACAAACCAACTACCTCATCCTCGGCGGTAGCACATCGGTTCCCAAACCCCTTACCTAACTCACAAAATTTCTTTTCAGGGCCTGCTGACATTTTTTACCTGTCATTGGTGCCAATACTTACCAACAAGTCTGGTTGCTCGCCCTCCCCCTTTAGAATGCCAGGGACCTGATCGGAGTCATCCCTGTCCCTGGCACCTGGATACATCTCACCATCCGGGTGACTCTATCGCCACCACAGAACCGCTGGTCGTTGGTTGACAACAGGAGGAACTCTAACCCTGTTCCGGCGGAGGGAGGATCGGGTGAGAGTTAATGTTCTGGAAATGGAGGGGTTGCCTCATGGATCAGAGGGAATGAAAGGTTGGAGAGGCTTCAGTTGTTTCTTTATCTGCTGTCGCTTCTGCAGGATACGGATTTACTCAACTTCCGGTGACTCTGATTCACTGTCAGACCCTCAGCGGAGAGGGAGAGAGAGGGCAAGGGGAAGTATCAGGACATTGGGAAGAGGGAGAAACAGCTGAGGGAATTAGGAAGGGGGCGAGGGAGGATGGTGACTAGATGACGAGATGTGGGGAGAAGTACGTGTGTAGAAGGAGGAGAGATAGAACAGGTAAAGAGCTCGGGGGAAGTTGTGAAGCAGGAAATACCGGGAAGATGGAGAAACAGGACTAAATGGAACCAGACAGGAGAGGAATTTCATCCTCACCCTCTCCATCTCCCTCTCCCTATCCGTCCCCCTCTCTCACTCCCCCCTCCACTCTCTCTCTCTCTCTCTCTCTCTCTCTCTCTCTCTCTCTCTCTCTCTCTCTCTCTCTCTCTCTCTCTCTCTCTCTCTCTCTCTCCTCTCTCTCACTCTCTTTCTCTCTCTCTGTCTGTCACCGTCTGCCTCTCTCTATCACTCTCACTCTCTCTCCTCTCTGTCTGTCTGTCTCTCTCACTCTCTCCACACCCTCTCTCCCCCCTCTCTCTGTCTCTGTTCCTCTCTCTCTGTCTCTCTCCTTCTCTCTCTCTCTTTCAGTCTCTCTCTCATTCTCTCTGTCTCCCCCTCTCCGTCTCTCACTCTCTCCCCACCCTCTCTCTCTGCCTGCCTCTCTGTCTCTCTCCTTTTCTCTCTCTGTTTCTTGCTCTCCCTCTCTCTGTCTCTTTCCCTCTCTCTCCATCTTTCCTTCTCTGTCTCTCTCTCTCTCACTCTCTGTTCCTCTCTGTCTCTCTCTCTTTCTGTCTCTCTCGCTCTCCCTCTCTGTCTCTCTCCCACTTTCTCTCTCTGTCTCGCCCTCTCCGTCTCCCTCACTCTCTCCCCACCCTCTCTCTGTCTGTCTCTCCCTCTCCTCCCCTCTCTCTCTCTCACTCTCTCTCCACAGCCTCTCTCTCTGTCTGTCTCTCTCCCTCTCTCTGTCTCCCTCTCTTTCTCTCAGTCTCTCTCTCATTCTGTTCCTCTCTCTCGCTCTCTCTTTCTGTCTCTCTCCCTCTCTCTGTCTCCCTCTCTCTCCCCCTTTCTCTCCTTTCCTCTCCCTCTGCCTGTCTCTGTCTCTGTCTCTATCTATTGCTCTCCCTTTCTCTTTCTGTCTCTATGTCTGTCTCTGTCTCTGGATCGCCCTCTCTCTCTCTCTCTCTCTCTCTCTCTCTCTCTCTCTCTCTCTCTCTCTCTCTCTCTCTCTCTCTCTCTCTCTCTCTCTCTCTCTCTCTCTCTCCTTCTCTCCCTCTCTGTCTCTCTCTCCCTCTCTCTGCCTCGCTCTCTCTCTCTCCCCGTTAACTTTCTTATCTCTGTCTCTCTCACTCTCTCTCTTTACATATACAATTCCTCAATTTCTCTATCTCCTCTTTTCCTCATCCGTACTCTTTTGCACCCTCCCACTCTTTCCTCCAAACATTCTTCCCTACACAGTCACTAACCTGCATCTTTCCCTTATTGTCTCTTTCTCCATTTATGCCTAACCTTTCGCTTGCCTCTCGTTTTCTCCCCAATTCCCCCTTTCCTGTAGCTTGCTGTCTCCGCCATCCACCCGTCCAGACCTGCACCCCTCCCCCACCCCACACTGTGATGACGGTTTTACACACTCAGTGGATTACAGATGTTGTATAATTTCTCGTCGGTTGGAAAGATTCAATGTTCTCTCAGAAGATAAAGGCTTGTGGTTTCCGGGAGAGGCCTGTTTGTTTCCATTAGGTATGCTGCAGAATAGGCGGCGGAGGAGTGTGGAGAAGGGGGGAGAGAGAGGGCAAGTGAGGACAAGAGAGGGGGAAGGAGAGGGGTAAAGGGACGTGAAAGAGAGGGGGAAGAGAGAAGAGAGAGACAGAGAGAAAGAGAGAGAGAGTGACAGGCAGAGAGAGGGGGGGAGAGAAGAAGAGGAGAGGTGAGCGTAAATTGGGACATTTGCTTTCAATGAATCAAGGTACAGTGATAACTTTTGATTCACATCCCGTCCATAAAGATCAATTCATCACCTCGAGACTGGGAGTGCGGGGTTGCGAAATGTGAGGGACAATTAATTAAATGAACGAATCATACAGACCAATTAATCACAACACTGCATTAGGGAGATTGTGAAGTTAGTGGTCCATCTCTCAGGAAGTCAGAATGTTCGACGTGTGTGGGGTCTTTGATAATGAGGACTGTTTTATCGAGGCAGAGAGATGTGTAAACAGTGTCCACAGTTTCCATGATGTACTGAACTTGTTCACAGCTCTCTGCAGTGTTTTCGGTGGTGGCCAGTGCTGTTGCCGTGACAACAGACAATCCTGACAATCCTGTGTTTCCGCACAGGATGTGTTCTGTAAAAATAGATAATGGTCGTCCAGGAGGCGCCGATTTTCTTCAGCCTCTGGAAGAAGCAGAGATGCCGCTGAGCTTTCTTGGCGATAGTGTCCTTGTGGCTGGACAAGGACAGGCTGTTAGTGGTGTTCACTCTCAGGAGATTGGAGCTCTCAACCCCCTTATCCTCTGCCGTTGGTGTAAACAGGATTGTCTGCATCGCCCCGGCTGACTTACTGTTGTCAGTAACCAGCTCTATTGTGTTGGTGAAATGGAGGGGGTGGGGAGTGTTGATACCAGGTCACAAAGCTCTCCAGCTACGACCCGACACGCGGGTGGAGAAGGTTTACAGGAGTAAATTCCAACCGTGAACACGGGTGGAACTGTCCAGACGGACTGAAGGGTCTATTTACGCGCTTTCCCCGAATCTCGTCCTTCTCTCTCACTTTTCTCACTCTCACCTTCCTCTCTCTAGTCTCTCTCCGCTTCTCCTTTCTCATCCCAAACTCTACCTCACTCTCCTCCATTACTCCCCACTCCCTCCGCCTTACACCAATCTCACACTGACCCCTCACCTTCTGCTTACTCCCTATCTTCCTGAATCCTGCATCATTCATATGAAACATATTCCTCCCGCGCCCTCCTCATCCAGCCGAAAGGCTTTATCTGCTGTCGCTTCTGCAGGACACGGATTTACTCAACTTCCGGTGACTCTGATTCACTGTCAGACCCTCAGCGGAGAGGGCGAGGCGAAGTATCAGGGCATTGGGAAGAGGGTGAAACAGTTGAGGGAATTGGGAAGGCGGCGAGGGAGGAGGGAGACTAAGTGATGACGAGATGTGGGGAGAAGTAAGTGTGTAGAAGGAGGAGAGATAGAACGGGTAAAGAGCTCGAGGGAAGTTGAGAAGCAGGAGATACCGGGAAGATGGAGAAACAAGACTAAATGGAACCAGACAGGAGAGGAAGTTCACTCTCACCCTCTCCATCTCTCTCACTCCCCCCTCCTCTCTCTCTCTTCCTCTCTCTGTCCCTCTCCCCTTTCTCTCTCTGTCTCTCACTCTCTTTCTCTCTCTCTTTCTGTCTCCCCCTCTCTCTCTCTCTCTCTCTCTCTCTCTCTCTCTCTCTGTCTCTCCCCCCACTCTATCACTCTCTCTCACTCACTTTCTCTCGTCTGTCTGTCTATCTGTCTCTCTCTCACTCTCTCCACACCTTCTCTCTCCCCCTCTCTCTCTGTCTCTCTCCCCCCCCTCTCTCTCTGTCTCCCTCTCTCACTCACTCTCTTTCCCTTTCTGTCTCCCTCTCTCTGTCTGTCTCTCCCTGTTCCTCTCTCTCTCCCTCTCTCGCTGTCTCTCCCTCACTCCCCCTCTCCCTTTCTGTCTCTCCCTCTCTCTTTCTCTCTGTCTTTCTCCCTCTATCTGCCTCTCCCTCTCTCTGCCTCCCTCTCTCTCTCTTTCTCTGTCTCCCTCTCTGTGTCTGTCTGTCTGTCTCTCTCTCTCTCTCTCTCTCTCTCTCTCTCTCTCTCTCTCTCTCTCTCTCTCTCTCTCTCTCTCTCTCTCTCTCTGTCAGTGTACTATAAATGCACGGATGGAGGGAAGGATATGCAGTCTGGGAGAAAGGCGGAGCTGGGGTCACTGAACGAAGCCAATGCCGATACAATCAATTGCTGACTCGATCAGTTTCACTCCTCCCTCTCCATCTGCGTCTAGCTCTTTCCCCTCTCTCCGTGGCCGAAGGACAGATGTGACAGTGGTGAGGAGAGAAAGAGAGTGAGGGAGAGAGATGTTAAGAGACAAAGGATAGACTATAGGGGGGAGAATGGGAGAGTGCGGGTTAGTAGGTTGAACAGGGTGAGAGTGGGCTGAGCGAGTGGGTGCAGTGAGAGAGGGTGAAGAGAGGCACCGAGGGAAGGAGGAAGGAAGGTGGAGGGTAAGAACGTGAGCAAAGATAGAGGCTAGGAAGGCAGACAGGGAGAACAATTTTACGTGAAATTTGGGCAAACAAGAGAAGCAGAGCGGGAACAGGGGTGGGATAGAGAGGGAGGGAAGGAGAGAGGGGGAACGGAAGGAGTGGAGTAGCGTGGAGGCGGGAGAGATGGAGAGGGCTGGAGTGGAGGAGAGTGTGGGAGTGATTGCGAGAGTAATACAGGGGAGAGGTTTGTGCGTGTGTGTGTGAGAGAGAGAGAGTGATAAAGGGGGAGACAGAGAGACTGCAATGAACTGTCGGGATGAGAGAGGGACAGAGGGAGAGAGAGCGCGTGGCAGACATGGGTAAGAATGGAGGAAGGGAGAGAGGTACAGGAAATGGGAAAAGAAAGGGGCGGAGAGGAGGAGGTGTAACGGAGAACAACACACACAAAATGCTGGAGGAACTCAGCAGGTCAGGCAACCTCTATGGAAAATAACAAAGAGTGGACGTGTCGGACCGAGATCAGCAAGATGAGAGGATTCGACCAGTGGGGAGTGGGAACTGTCCGAGGATGCTGCGGGATTGTTTGTTGGATTACAGTAAGTGAGAAGTACAATATATAATGAAAAACACAATCCCAAGTCTAAAACAAAGAGTGAAGGAATTGATGAAGGAACAAGTGATACGAACAATCTACTAAACAAGTCTAAACAGAGCAGAGAATCATTCATCTGAGAGATCGGGTGTAGTGGGGGTGAGGGTGTGAGGTTGAGAGTGGGGAAGACTGGAGAGGGGTGGAGAAAGGGGAAAAGGAAAGGGGAGAGGGAGGGAAGTGAGGGATGAGAGTGAAAGAAAGAGAACGTGGGGAGAGAGGGTTCAAGAGTAGGAGAATGGGGTATACTGGGGAGGAAAGAGTGAAGCAGAGAGTTGGGAGAGAGTGGGAAGTGTGGGGAGAGAGTGTGGAAGAGGGGAGGAGAGTGTGAGAGAGAGAGGAGAGAGTTGAGAGAGGGGAGGGAGCGAGAGAGAAGAGAATGGTAAGGAGTGAAAGTGAGGTTTGTAGGCGAGAGGGGAGGGAGCGAGAGAGAAGAGAATGGTAAGGAGTGAAAGTGAGGTTTGTAGGCAAGAGAGAAGGGACAGAAATGGATGGGTATGGAGTGGGAGGTGCCTCACCTCATCTTGCCTTGATGACTGACGCTGCTTTTCCTTTTGCTAAGGCAGAGGTTGATGGACTTTCGATCGGTCAGGGCATGAAAGGATACGCGGCGAAGGCAGGAAAATGGGGCTGGGAGGAAAAATGGATTTACCATGATGAAGTGGCAGAGCAGTTTTGATGGGCCAAATGGCCTAATTCTGCTTCTGTCTCTCATGGTCATATGGTCCAAGAGGAGCCTCTCATTCAATGAGTGTAAGAGCAATGAACAGGTTCTGGACTTTGGAACAGGAAACAGGAACCCATGAGGCAATCCTCATCAGGGCTCAAAGGTGGAGACGTTCAGCAACTTTAAATTCCACAATATTAACATTTCAGACGATCTGTCCTGAGCCCGGGACACAAATGCAATTACAAGAAAGCAGGAACTGTCTGTCCTCAGTAGTATGGCCCAACACATCATAGTAGATTATGGCCCAGCACATCACGGGTAAAACTCTCCTCACAACTGAGCACATCTCTGCGGAGTGCTGTCGCAGGAAATCAGCATCCATCATTAAGGACCCCCACCACCCAGGCCATGCTCTCTTCTCAATGCTGCCATCAGGAAGAAGGTGCGTGAGCCTCAGGAGCCTCAACCCCAGGTTCAGGAACAGTTATTACACTCAACCAACAGGTCCTTCTTTCTTTTTACAATATTTTTATTCAGAAGAAAAAAAAGATTTACAGAGTGCAACACATAGATACATCTCAACATAACTTGTGTACATTCATATACTGTAATAAAATTGATCAAAATGTTATAGCATAACACATAAAGTTATACCACTCTGTAATCAAAAATTTAAAGATAGGTCATACATCATAAAATAAATTTTATATATATATAAAAAAAGTCAACCCTCTACCAACTACCAAAGAAAAAACTAATGGATGATAATTGATAATTAGAAAAAAAACGTATTCACTTAAGAAGAGAAGATAAAAATATACATAAAAGTCTGTGCACTGTTAAACTTTATAAATTGGAAAAGTAATTTAAGAAAGGTCCCCAAATATCATAAAAAAGATTGTTTCGAATTTAAGACTGAGCAGCGGATATTTTCTAAATTTAAATAAGACATAATATCATGTAGCTATTGAAGATGTGTAGGAGGGGTAGACTCCTTCCATTTAAGCAAGATTGCTCTTCTTGCTAAAAGAGAGGTAAAAACTAAAACCTACAGGTTAGGAGTATTTAAAGTTATATCTTCATTTGCAATAATACCAAACAAGGCAGTAAGGGGATTTGGGTCAAATTGGACCCTAAAAAGTTGAGAGAAGGTATGAAATACTTCCCGCCAAAACTTTTCAATTGTAGGGTAAAACCAAAACATATGAATTAAAGAGGCATCAGCAGAGTTGCATTTATTACAAAGTGCAGAAACATTCGGGTAAAAACTGGAGAGCTTCTGTTTAGAAATGTAAGCTCTATGAACCACTTTAAATTGTAGAAGAGAATGACGAGCACAGAAAGATGATTTATTAACCTGTTTAAGAATTTTATTCCATCTATCATCAGAAATCTGACAATTTAGGTCATCCTCCCAAGCTTTTTTTATTTTATCTAAAAAGTCTTGTCTAGAATCAATCAACAAGTTATAGATACCGGTAATAGAACCATTAACAAAAGGTTTTAAATTTAAAAGATCGTCCAGTAAATTTTTATCAGGACCTATAGGAAAAGTAGCTAATTGGAAACATAGAAAATCTCTAATTTGAAGCTATCTGTAAAAATGTGATTTTGGGAGTGCAAATTTATTTGACAATTGGTCAAATGATGCAAGAGATCCTGAGATAAACAAGTTCCAAAAACACTTAATACCTAGTTCATCCCAATCCTTAAAGACTTTGTCAGTTATGGAAGGGATAAAAAAAATAATTAAGGATAATGAAAAATTCGCTAAACCAAAAACTTTTCTAAATTGAGACCAGATCCTTAAACTTTGCTATTCCCACAACCAATGGACACAATCAACAGCTCTTCATCTCATGTTCTTGATGTTTATTTCTGGGTTATTTATTAGTTTTACTTCTTTTGTATTTGAATGTTGTTGTCTTTTGCACATGGTTGTTTTGTTTGTCCTGTTGGGGGCAATCTTTCATTCATCTTATAATGGTTCTTGAGTTCACTTAATTTACAATATAATCAAATCCCAGGATTATACATGGTGATGTGCCTATACTTTGATAATAAATTTACTTTGCACATTTTAAATTGTACATTTCAATTTGTAAATAACTCTGAAACACAAGAGCGGGTTGTGAGCTCAGTCCGCCAGGTAAATTATTTTGTTCTGATCTGAATGGTCGGCCCAACACTGTGACCCGTCTTTCGAGGCACACCAATTACTGGAAATATTCATGAATTGAACTGGAAAGCCTCAAATACTCTGTCTCTCTGCTCAAGCGTGTGAATACCTGTAGACACACACACACACGCACGCACGCACGCACACACACACACACACACACACACACACACACACACACACACACACACACACACACACACACACACACACACTTAAAAACGTCGACAATCATATCAGTGCCCAAAAATGCCAGGGTGACCTGACTCAACGACTGTCGCCCAGTGACGCTCACGACTGTGATGAAGTGATTTGAGGGGCTGGTCATGACTAGAATCAACTCCTGTCTGTGCGCAGGGACCCACTGCAATTTGCCAATCACCACAATTTGTCAACAATTCTCACTGGCTCACACTCGGCCTTCGATCACCAGGATAAAAGCAATACACAAGTCAGGCTGCTGATTACAGCTCAGCGTTCAACACAATCAGACCCTCAATTGTAATCAACAAGCTCCAAAACCTGGGCCTCTGTACCTCCTTCTGCAACTGGATCCTCACCAGGAGACCCCAGTCTGTGTGGATCAGAAACAACATCTCCTCCTTGCTGACAATCAACACTACACACCTCAACGATGCGTGCTCAGCCCACTGCTCTACTCTCTCTACACCCACGTCTGTGTGGCGAGGCTCATCTATAAACTTGCCGATGACACAACTATTGTTGGAGGAATTTCAGATGGTGACGAGGAGGAGTACAGGTATGAGATAGATCAGCAAGTTGAGTGGTGTCACAGCAACAACCTTGAACTCAGCATCATGAAGACAAAGGAATGGATTGTGGATTCAGGAAGGGGAAGTCGAGGGAACACACATCAGTCCTCATCATGGGATTGGAAGTGAAAAGGGTGAGCAGTTTCCATTTCCTGCCTGTCACCATCTCTGAGGAACTATCCTGGGCCCAACATATTGATGCAGTTACAATGAAGGCACAACATTCGCTATATTTCATTCGGAGATTGAGGGGAATCGGTCTGTCACTAAAGACACTTGCAAATTTCTACAGATGTACTGTGGAGAGCATTCTAACTGGTTGCATCACTGCCTGGTGTGGAGAGGCCACTGCACAGGATCGGAAAATGCTGCAGAAAGTTGTAAACTCAGCCAGCTCCTTCATGGGCACTGGACTCCACAGCATCCAGGACACATTCAAAAGATGATGCCACAAAAGGAGGCATCCATCATTAAGGACCCCCATTACCCAGGACATGCCTTCGTCTCATTGCTACCATCAAGGAGGATGTACAGGACCCAGAGGACACTCTCACCAGTTCAGGAACAGCTTCTTCTCCACCATCAGATTTCTGAATGGACAATGTGCCGATAAACACTTCCTCAGAATTCCCCCTCACTTTTTGCACGACATTTTAAATATAATTTTACACATACTAATTGTAATCTGTAGTTTTTATTACTAAATATTGCAATCTACTGCTGACAAATTTCACAACATACGCCGGTGATATTAAACCTGATTCTGATACACAAACACACACAGCTGGGCTCAGACATACAACACTCCCACATTCCTCCCTTTGTGACTCCCTGCTTGCTCCGTGGCCCCCGGTATGAAGCTCAAACTGTTGCAACACCTGCCCTTTAAATTCATGGCTGAGGCTGTGTTGTGTCTGTTCACTGTTTGAGTTCGATATTAAATGAAGAGCATTGAATGGAAAGGAAGGTTTGAATACAAGAATAAAGATCTCCTCTGACGGTATATGGGGTTCTGGTGAGAGCGTACATGGAACACTGTGCGCAAGTCTGGTCTCCCTCCCAGAGTCAACCTGTGGGATGAAGGGAATGAAGAGATTTCCCAGATTGATTTAGGAGGTGAGGTAGTGTCCTCGGAGAGATTATACTGACCGGGCCTGTCTCAAAATTAGAGAAATAAAAGGTCGTCTGACTGAGACAGACACAGTCTCACAGGGTATTGACAGGGTAGAGGCAGGAATGATGTTTCCTTTGGCTGTGGTGAGGAATGGGGGTCACAGAATCCGAGATCACCTCAGCAGGACTCAGATGAGGAGAAATTTCCTCACCCAGAGGTCAGCGAATCTTTGGAATTTTCTCCACAAGGTTTCTAAATTTGAAGGACAAATTTTGGGGTTCTGCGATGCTGGGAACGTTGCGCGAAAGTGGCGCTGAGGTCAAAGATCAGGCATGTTCTGAGTGAAAGGCGGAACAGACACAAAGGGCCGAATGGCCTGCTCCTGCTTCCTTTTTCTAAAGTCCGAGTTTACCTTTGCGCCTGTTTCTCCCTTGACCTTCAGCCTGTCCTTTTGCACAGGGGAGCGCTCACAGCACCGGAGTTCCATCGGCAGCCGCTGCGGGCCAGCTCCCGTCTCCCAGCAGCAGGAGACAGGACTGGGAGGAAACTCCGGACAATAGGCCCCGATCCACGGCGGAGAAAGACCGGGCACCCCCTGTGTGGCTGAAACATCTCACGGAATCTCCGCCCGAATCTTCACCTCCGCCATCGGAAGGATTCAAAACTCCGGCCGCTGTTGCAGCCTTTACCCGGGGAGCTGCTCCCAATCTCGGGTCTCTCACCGGGTCCACTCGTTCCCGATTCCAAACTTCGGTCCGCCCAGCGTCCCGCCCACTGACACACCTCAGCCAATGGAGGCAAGATCCTCCCAGCGGAGTTCTCTGATTGGATGGGAGTGTGTATGAGGGGCGGGCTGCTGCCGGAAGCCGGAGATGTCAGTCACAATTTGTTCTCAGAATCAAAGCAAGTTCCCCGAGGCTCAAAGTTCAAAGTAAATTTTATTATTATTTTTTAATATTTTAAATTTTTATTGAACACAAACAAAAACAGAAACACTAAACATATGCTAACAAAGCCAGGGAATCACACAAAAGCAGCAACGAATATATAACTATTAACTTTAAATATGCAAATAAACAAGGAAATCCGCTCTAAATATTGTTGGACAGAAGGAACTGTATCTAAGAGGAGTCACAAAACAGGAACATTGACAGAGATAACCCAAAACGTTGACAGATTTGTACAGTCTTTACAGCTTTCTGTTTATGGGAAGTTTTCAGAGTATAAACGTATAGTTTGAAGTCTGATGTAAAAAATATAAATGAAGGTTTCTTATTGCTGTGATTGCATTTATGGATATAAAATCTGCTGCAAATTAACAAAAGATTTATGCTAAATAAATGATCCCTATGAGATTTGGTGTTATTAGTAAACCCAAATAAGACATTTTGAAAACAAAAAGTAAAATCCACATTAATATATTGATCTATAAATTGACAAGCAACAACCCAAAATGTTTTAACACATTCACAATCCCAAAATAGATTAAATAAATCCTCTGGATATAAACTGCAGAAAGAACAGTTAGTTTCAATATCAGAATTAACCCTTGTCAAATAAACATTGTTTGGATAATATCTATGTATAATTTTAAATAAGCCCCAGATACTCCTCCACCTCAGATTCCCCAAGCGACTATTCCAAAAACCAACAGAGTCACCACATACAATTCCTACAAACATACAGAGCAAAGCTACAGAACGGTAACTATATCTGGATCAATGAAAGATCAACCAGAGTGCAGAAGACAACAAACTTCGCCAATGCAAATAAACAACGAGAACATGAAATAACCGCAGCGGCTGCCGATAGATGTCCGGTGCTCTCAGCGCTCCCTGTTCAATCTGACAGGCCAAGAAACAGTGAGGCACAAAGGTAAACTCGTGTTTCAGAAGATAAGAAATACAGAAAGCGTGGCCATTCGACCCCTTGCACCTCTTCTGCCCTTCACTCAGAACATGCTTGTTCTTTGACCTCAGCACCACTTTCCTGCAACTTCCCATCACCGCTGAGCCCAGGATATGTCCATTCAATTTAGAAACCTTGTGGGGATAATTGCAATGATTCACTGCACTCTGGGTGAGGAAATTTCTCCTCATCTCAGTCCAGCTGAGTTGTCCTCGGATATTAAGTCTGTGAGCGCTGGTTCCACACCTTATGGGAAACATCATTCCAGCCCTTTCACTGTAAATATCCTGTGAGATTGTATTTCTCTAATTCTGAGACAGGAATGTGATCTGTCTCAGTCATACCACCTCTTATTTCACTCATTTTGAGACAGTCCCAGTATGATGATTTGTTGTGGGAGCATCTCTATGGACAGCAGGTGAGTGCAGTTATCCTGTATTGTTCCACAGCCTGATGGTTGAGGGGTAGTAACTATTCCTGACCCTGGAGGGGCGAGTCCTGAGGCTCTAGTACCTTCTACCTGATTACAGCAGTGAGAAAAGAGCCTGCCTGTGTGGTGAGCCTGATCACAGCCGCCTGTATCACCGTCCCCTCTGGCCTGCCATATCCGGGACCAAAGGGATTGTGGAGAGTAAATGTGGTACTCTGTCGAGTATCACTGTGATCCGTCCCCTCTGGCCTGTCCTATCCTGGACCAAAGGGATTGTTGACAGTAAATGTGGTACTCTGTCGAGTATCACTGTGATCCGTCCCCTCTGGCCTGCCCGATCCGGGACCAAAGGGATTGTTGAGAGTAAATGTGGTACTCTGTCGAGTATCACTGTGATCCGTCCCCTCCGGCCTGCCCTATCCGGGACCAAAGGGATTGTGGAGAGTAGATGTGGTACGCTGTTGAGTATCACTGTGATCCGTCCCCTCTGGCCTGCACTATCCGGGACCAAAGGGATTGTGGAGGGTAGATGTGGTACTCTGTCGAGATTTACTGTGATCCGTCCACTCTGGCCTGCCCTATCCAGGACCAAGGGGATTGTGGAGAGTAAATGTGGTACTCTGTCGATTATTACCGTGATCCGTCCCCTCAGGCCTGCCCTATCCGGGACAAAAGGGATTGTGGAGAGTAGATGTGGTACTCTGTTGAGTATCACTGTGATCCGTCCCCTCTGGCCTGTCCTATCCGGGACAAAAGGGATTGTGGAGAGTAGATGTGGTACTCTGTCGAGTATCACTGTGATCACTCCCCTCTGGCCTGCACTATCCGGGACCAAAGGGATTGTGGAGAGTAGATGTGGTACTCTGTCGAGATTTACTGTGATCCGTCCACTCTGGCCTGCCCTATCCAGGACCAAGGGGATTGTGGAGAGTAAATGTGGTACTCTGTCGATTATTACCGTGATCCGTCCCCTCAGGCCTGCCCTATCCGGGACAAAAGGGATTGTGGAGAGTAGATGTGGTACTCTGTTGAGTATCACTGTGATCCGTCCCCTCTGGCCTGTCCTATCCGGGACAAAAGGGATTGTGGAGAGTAGATGTGGTACTCTGTCGAGTATCACTGTGATCACTCCCCTCTGGCCTGCACTATCCGGGACCAAAGGGATTGTGGAGAGTAGATGTGGTACTCTGTCGAGATTTACTGTGATCCGTCCACTCTGGCCTGCCCTATCCAGGACCAAGGGGATTGTGGAGAGTAAATGTGGTACTCTGTCGATTATTACCGTGATCCGTCCCCTCAGGCCTGCCCTATCCGGGACAAAAGGGATTGTGGAGAGTAAATGTGGTACTCTGTCGATTATTACCGTGATCCATCAACTCTGGTCTGCCCTGTCAGTGACCAAAGGGATTGTGGGGAGGAAATGTGGTACTCTGTCAAGTATCACTGTGGTACTTCCCCCTGGCCTGCCCTATCTGGGACCAAAGGGATTGTGGAGAGTAAATGTGGTACTCTGTCGAGTATCACTGTGATCCGTCCCCTCTGGTGGCTCCCGGTCACCTTCGGGCGTCTGCCTGAGAAAGGGGAACCCACTCCCTGTCCCTGTCCGAGAGGTTCCATATATAACCCTGCGGAGTGGCACAAGTCCCCGGGCAGGGTCTGGAAAGGGGAACCCACTCCCTGTCCCTGCCCGAGAGGTTCCATATATAACCCTGAGGAGTGCAGACAAGTCCCCGGGCAGGGTCTGGAAAGGGGAACTCACTCCCTGTCCCTGCCCGAGAGGTTCCATATATAACCCTGAGGAGTGGCACAATTCCCCGGGCAGGGTTTGGAAAGGCGAACCCACTCCCTGTCCCTGCTCGAGAGGTTCCATATATAACCCTGAGGAGTGCAGGCAAGTCCCCGGGCAGGGTCTGGAAAGGGGAACCCACTCCTTTTTTCAATGAATTCAGGTAAAGGCCCTGGTCCAGATGGTTATACTGCTGAATTTTTAAAATCCTTTTCTTCTATACTCGCTCCTTGGCTTTGTAAAATTTTTAAAGATGCGTTAACCGTAGGTAAATAACCACAATCTTTTTATGATGCCTCCATTTCTCCAATTCTTAAAAAAGATAAAGACCCCACTGAATGTGCATCCTATCGGCCAATATCCTTGCTGAATACGGATTCTAAGATTTTTACCAGAATTTTGCCCACTAGATTAGAAAATGTATTACCTCAAATTATCTCTGAAGATCAGACCGGATTTATTAAAAACTGTTATTCATCTTTTAACATTAGAAAATTAATTAATATAATTTATACTTCTTCATCTAAAATACCAGAATGTCATTTCCTTAGATGCTGAAAAAGCATTCGATAGAGTTGAATGGCCATATTTATTTAATACGTTGCAGAATTTTAATTTTAGCTTGAAATTTATATCATGGATTAAATTAATCTATTATAATCCTTTTGCTTCAGTTCTTACCAATAATCAAAGATTTCCTTTTTTTCAGTTGTCCCGTGGTACGAGGCAAGGCTGTCCTTTAAGTCCTGTATTATTTGACATTGCTTTGGAACCTTTAGCCGTTGCCATTCGTGAATCACCTAATATTTTTGGTACTACCTGTGGGTAAGGGACTTATAAGTTATCATTATATGCTGATGATTTGTTACTATACATATCTGACCCTGAGAGATCTATTCCTGATATTTCATCCTTGCTTGCTCAGTTTAGTAGCTTTTCTGGCTAAAAACTGAATTTTAATAACAGTGAATTATTTCCATTAAATATGCAAGTTCCAATTTATAAACACTTACCATTTAAAGTTGTCACAGATCATTTTACTTATTTGGGTATTAAAATTACCAAGAAACATAAGGGTTTATTTAAAGTTAATTTTTTACCTTTAATTGAACAAATCAAGCAACTTGTTACCAGGTGGTCCCCATTATCTCTGTCATTGGTTGGTCAAATTAATACTATCAAGATGATAGTATTACCCAAATTTTTATATTTATTCCAAGCATTACCAATTTTTATTCCTAAATCTTTTTTTGATATTATTGACTCCTAAATATCCTCGTATGTGTGGCAGAGTAAAAATCCAAGATTAAGTAAAAAATATTTACAGAAGCCTAAGAAGGAAGGTGGTTTTGCTTTGCCAAACCTGAGATTTTACTATTGGGCAGTTAATATTCAGTATTTAATATTTTGGACACAAGAATCGGTCATAGTACCTTGCCCACAATGGGTAAATCTGGAGTGTAAATCTGTACAAGACTTCTCATTGTTTTCTATTTTAGGATCTTCGCTTCCTTTTGCTTTATCTAAACTGAATAAACAAATAACTAATCCTATAGTTAAACATACATTAAGAATATGGTTTCAATTTCGTAAATTCTTTGGCTTGAATAATCAAGCCCTATTATATCTAACTTCTTTTTTCCAGCCCTCTTTTATGGACCAAGCCTTTGTGTTATGGAAAACAAAAGGTATAACTTGTTTTCGTGATCTATTTTTAGATAACAGTTTTATGTCCTTTGAACAGCTATCCAGCCGAAAACTTTTTTTTTAGATACTTGCAAGTTAGAAATTTCTTGAATGTTAGTATTTTCTGAAATTACGTCCAATGGACATTACAGAAAAAATTCTATCTCTGAATCCTTGCCAGAAGGGTTAAGTAGCCATCATTTATCATATGATCATGAAAATACAGCCAGGAGTATCAGAAATAATTAAGAAGGAATGGGAAAAAGAACTTCACTGTCTTATACCCACAGAGCAGTGGGAGAAAATTTTACAATTAGTCAATTCTTCTTCTATTTGTGCTAAACATGCCCTAATACAATTTAAGGTTATTCATAGGGCTCACATATCCAAGGATAAACTCGCTCAATTTTATTCTTATGTTAATCCAACCAGTGACAGATGTCATTCTGAAGAAGCTTCATTGACCCACATGTTCTGGTCTTGCCCCTGTTTGCAAAATTATTGGAAAGATCTTTTTGGTATTATTTCAACAGTTCTGAATATCAAAATGCAAACACATCCTATTACTGCAATTTTCGGTTTACCAATGGTGGATAATAGTCATTTATCCCCCCTCAGCCCGGCGGATGATTGCATTTGATACATTAATGGCCAGAAGATCTATCCTATTGAACTGGAAAGAAATTAATCCTCCAACTATATTTCAGTGGTTTTCTCAAACTATTTCTTGTTCGAGTTTAGAAAAAATTACAAGTGTTGTCTTTGTCCCTCCAGTTGAATTTGAAGAAACTTGGAGACCATTTATTCAACATTTTCATATGAGCTAAACTGACTTTTCCTAAACCTTACTTTTATTGTCCTTAATTATTTGGATGGAGGTGCTGAGTTATTGACGCTACTGTGTATAATTGATATAATGCAATGGCCCATGTCGGTTAGGATTTTTTTCATTTTTTTGGGGGGGAGGGTTTCTTATTTTCTCTATTTTTTGTAACCACTATGAGTTTGGGAGGTTATCATCTATTTGTATTTATACTGTTATGATACCAGCCCCCTCCTTTGTGAGAATTGCAAGAGCCCTAGTGAAAGGGGGGTCAATGACCCGAGAGAGAGCAAGAGAGAGAGAGAGACATGCCGAATGGACACAGGAAATGGAAAGACAGCGACGTGCTGGATACCGCATTCCACTGGGACAAAAGCTGGCGACTGTGGCATTGTTCTCAGGAGACACCTGGGAACTGCAGACGTGCCAACTCGCAGGGACATTGTAAAGCCCTCGGGCAAAGTGGGCTGATTGAGAGAGAGATTGCATCACCTGCAACCTGATTGACACCTGAGATCCCGTGAGGCAGTATAAAGAAGGGTCTGAAAGAGGACGACCCTCAGACGCACCAAGGAGACACCGAGAAGCACGATACCGCTTCCCGTGGGAACGGGAAGCCATTTTGAAGGAAGCCACGTGCGTTAAATTCCGAATGCGGAGTTTGTGGCTAGAACCAACGGAAAACCGCTTTTATTTAACACCAGGGAAGCCAAATCCTCTGAGGCTGAGGATTTGATTCATAAAGACAACGGCAAGTGTTCTCTTTTCCTAACAATCTCTCTCTCTCTCCAACACGTGAAACCAAAAAGGGAAAAGCCTGCAGACTTCAGAGTGACTCTTTATATTTCCAATTGGACTCAGTATTATACCCTAGACAACGAAAGAGCTTATTTCTGAGTGATTATTAATGTACCTGCGTTTTAGATTGAGTATTGACGCATGTTATCTGAATGTTTGTATTAACCTTAATTTTTGTGCCCCTTTATTAATAAAACTTTTGAAAATAGTACCATTGGACTTCAACTGACATATCTATCTTTGCTGGTAAGTGAAACCAGTTACTGGTTTCATAACAATGCCTAACCTTTCGTTTGCCTCTCGTTTTCTCCCCAATTCCCCCTTTCCTGAAGCTTGCTGTCTCCGCCACCCACCCGTCCAGACCAGCACCCCTCCCCCACCCCGCACTGTGATGACGGTTTTACACACTCAGTGGATTACAGATGCTGATTACAGATTCTCGTCGGTTGGAAAGATTCAATGTTCTCTCAGAAGATAAAGGCTTGTGGTTTCCGTTTAGTGTGCTGCAGAATAGGCGGCGGAGGAGTGTGAAGAAGGGGGGAGAGAGAGGGTAAGTGAGGACGTAAGAGAGGGGGAAGAAGAGGGGGAAAGGAGAGGGGTAGAGAGAAGGGGAAGAGAGAGAGGGAGAGAGAGACAGAGAGAAAGAGGGAGAGTGTGTGACAGGCAGAGAGAATGAGAGAGGGGGGACAGAGAAGAAGAGAGGAGAGGTGATCGTAAATATGGACAGTTGCTTTCAATGAATGAAGATACAGTGATAACTTTTGATTCGCATCGCGTCCATAAAGGTCAATTCATCACCTCGGGACTGGGAGTGTGGGATCGCGAAATGTGAAGGGACAATTAATTAACTTAACGAATCATACAGACCAATTAATCACAACACTGCATTAGGGAGATTGTGAAGTTAGTGGTCCATCTCTCAGGAAGTCAGAATGTTCGACGTGTGTGGGGTCTTTGATAACGTGGACTGTTTTATTTAGGCAGAGAGATGTGTAAACAGTGTCCTCAGTTTCCATGATGTACTGAACTTGTTCACAGCTCTCTGCAGTGTTTCCGGTGGTGGCCAGTGCTGTTGCCGTGACAACAGACAATCCTGACAATCCTGTGTTTCCGCACAGGATGTGTTCTGTAAAAATAGATGATGGTCGTCCAGGAGGCGCCGATTTTCTTCAGCCTCTGGAAGAAGCAGAGAGGCCGCTGAGCTTTCTTGGCGATAGTGTCCTTGTGGCTGGACAAGGACAGGCTGTTAGTGGTGTTCACTCTCAGGAGATTGGAGCTCTCAACCCCCTTATCCTCTGCCGTTGATGTAAACAGGAATGTCTGCATCGCCCCGGCTGACTTCCTGTTGTCAGTAACCAGCTCTATTGTGTTGGTGAAATGGAGGGGGTGGGGAGTGTTGATACCAGGTCACAAAGCTCTCCAGCTCCGACCCGACACGCGGGTGGAGAAGGTTTACAGGAGTAAATTCCAACCGTGTGCAAACAGCACTGGCTCTGTGAACACGGGTGGAACTGTCCAGACCGACTGAAGGGTCTATTTCCGCGCGTTCCCCGAATCTCGTCCTTCTCTCTCACTTTTCTCACTCTCACCTTCCTCTCTCTAGTCTCTCTCCGCTTCTCCTCTCTCATCCCAAACTCGACTATCCCTCCCCCTCACTCTCCTCCATTACTCCCTACTCCCTCCGCCTTACACCACTCTCACACTGACCCCTCACCTTCTGCTTACTCCCTACCTTCCTGAATCCTGCATCACTCATATGAAACATATTCCTCCCACGCCCTCCTCATCCAGCCGAAAGGCTTTATCTGCTGTCGCTTCCGCAGCACACGGATTTACTCAACTTCCGGTGACTCTGATTCATTGTCAAACCCTCAGCGAAGAGGGAGGGAGAGGGCCAGGGGAAGTATCAGGCCATTGGGAAGGGGGAGAAACAGTTGAGGGAATTGGGAAGGCGGCGAGGGAGGAGGGAGACTAAGGGATGACGAGATGTGGGGAGAAGTAAGTGTGTAGAAGGAGGAGAGATAGAACGGGTAAAGAGCTCGGGGGAAGTTGAGAAGCAGGAGATACTGGGAAGATGGAGAAACAGGACTAAATGGAACCAGACAGGAGAGGAATTTCACTCTCACCCTCTCCATCTCCCTCTCCCTATACGTCTCCCTCTCTCACTACCCCTCCTCTCTCTCTCCCTCTCCCCTTCCTCTCTCTGTCTCACTCTCTTTCTGTCTCCCTCTCTCTCTCTCTCCCTCTGTCTCTCCCTCCACTCTATCACTCTCTCTCACTCACTTTCTCTGTCTGTCTGTCTCTGTCTCACTCTCTCCACACCCTCTCGCTCCCCTCTGTCTCCCTCTCCCTCTCTCTCTGTCTCTCTTCCTCCCACTCTCTCTGTTTTCCTCTCTCTCTCTGTCTCTCCCTCTCTCCCCCTCTCCCTTTCTGTCTCTCCCTCTCTCTTTCTCTGTCTCCCTCTCTGTCTGTCTTTCTGTCTCTCTCTCTCTGTCAGTGTACTATAACTGCACGGATGGAGGAAAGGATATGCAGTCGGGGAGCAAGGCGGAGCTGGGGTCACTGAACGAAGCCAATGCCGATACAATCAATTGCTGACTCGGTCAGTTTCACTCCTCCCTCTCCATCTGCGTCTAACTCTTTCCCCTCTCTCCGTGGCCGAAGGACAGATGTGACAGTGGTGAGGAGAGAAAGAGAGTGAGGGAGAGAGATGTTAAGAGTAAAAAGGGTAGACTATAGGGGGGAGAATGGGAGAGTGCAGGTAAGTAGGTTGAACAGGGTGAGAGTGGGATGAGCGAGTGGGTGCAGTGAGAGAGGGTGAAGAGAGGCACCGAGGGAAGGAGGAAGGAAGGTGGAGGGTAAGAACGTGAGCAAAGATAGAGGTTGGGGAGGCAGAGAGGGAGAACAATTTTACGTGAAATTTGGGCAAACAAGAGAAGGAGAGCGGGAACAGGGGTGGGATAGAGAGGGAGGGAAGGAGAGAGGGGGAAAGGAAGGAGTGGAGTAGCGTGGAGGCGGGAGAGATGGAGAGGGCTGGAGCGGAGGAGAGTGTGGGAGTGATTGCGAGAGTAATACAGGGGAGAGGTTTGTGCGTGTGTGTGTGAGAGAGAGAGAGTGATAAAGGAGAGACAGAGAGACTGCAATGAAAAGTCGGGGTGAGAGAGGGACAGAGGGAGAGAGAGCGCGTGGGAGAGATGGGTAAGAATGGAGGAAGGGAGAGAGGTGCAGGAAATGGGAAAGGAAAGGGGCAGAGAGGAGGAGGTGTAACGGAGAACAACACGCACAAAATGCTGGAGGAACTCAGCAGGTCAGGCAACCTCTATGGAAAATAATAAAGAGGGGACGTGTCGGACCGAGATCAGCAAGATGAGAGGATTCGATCAGTGGGGAGTGGGAACTTTCCGAGGATGCTGCGGGATTGTTTGTTAGATTACAGTAAGTGAGAAGTACAATATATAATGAAAAACACAATCCCAAGTCTAAAACAAAGAGTGAAGGAATTGATGAAGGAACAAGTGATACGAATAATCTACTAAACAAGTGTAAACAGAGCCCAGAATCATTGATCTGAGAGAGGGGGTGTAGTGGGGGTGAGGATGTGAGGATGAGAGTGGGGGAGACTGGAGAGGGGTGGAGAAAGGGGAAAAGGGAAGGGGAGAGGGAGGGAAGAGAGGGGTGAGAGTGAAAGAAAGAGAACGTGGGGAGAGAGGGTTCAAGAGTAGGACAATGGGGTATACTGGGGAGGAAAGAGTGAAGCAGAAAGCTGGGAGAGAGTGGGCGAGTGTGGAAGAGGGAAGGAGATTGTGAGAGAGAGGGGAGAGAGAGTTCAGAAAGCGGAGAGGGGGAGAAGAGAATGGTTGGGAGTGAAAGCGAGGTTTGTAGGCAAGGGAGGGGGGAAGGACAGAAATGGATGGGTATGGAGTGGGAGGGGCCTCACCTCATCTTGCCCAGATGACGGATGCTGCTTTTCCTTTTGCTAAGGCAGAGGTTGATGGACTTTCGATCGGTCAGGGCATGAAAGGATACGCGGTGAAGGCAGGAAAATGGGGCTGGGAGGAAAAATGGATTTACAATGATGAAGTGGCAGAGCAGTTTTGATGGGCCAAATGGCCTAATTCTGCTTCTGTCTCTCATGGTCTTATGGTCCAAGAGCAGCCTCCCATTCAATGAGAGCAAGAGCAATGAACTGGTTATGGACTTTGGAGGAGGAAACAGGAACCCAAGACGTTATCCTCATCGGGGCTCAAAGGTGGAGACGTTCAGCAACTTTAAATTCCACAGTGTTAACGTTTCAGAGGATCTGTCCCGAGCCCGGGACACAAGTGCAATTATAAGAAAGCAGGAACTGTCTGTCCTTGCTTAGAAGCTTGCGTGGATTCAGAATGACATCTAAAACCCTGACAAACTTCGACAGATGTGTGGTGGGGAGCATGTTCAGTGGTTGCATCATGGCCTGGTATGGAAACAACAAAGCCCTTGAAAGGAAAATCCGACTAGAAATAGTGGATATGGCCCAGCACATCAAGGGTAAAACTCTCCTCACAACTGAGCACATCTCTGCGGAGTGCTGTCGCAGGAAATCAGCATCCATCATCAAGGACCCCCACCACCCAGGCCATGCTCTCTTCTCAATGCTGCCATCAGGAAGAAGGTGCATGAGCCTCAGGAGCCTCAACCCCAGGTTCAGGAACAGTTATTACACTCAACCAACAGGTCCTTCTTTCTTTTTACAATATTTTTATGCAGAAGAAAAAAAACAATTAGAGTGCAACACATAGATACATCTCAACATAACTTGTGTACATTCATATATTGTAATAAAATTGATCAAACTGTTATAGCATAACACATAAAGTTATACCACTCTGTAATCAAACATTTAAAGATAGGTCATACATCATAAAAGAAATTTTTTATCTATATAAAAAAGTCAACCCCCTACCAACTACCAAAGAAAAAAGCTGATGAATGACAATCGATAATTAGAAAAAAACGTATTCACTTAAGAAGAGAAGATAAAAATATACGACATAATATCACGTAGCCATTGAAGATGTGTAGGAGGGGTAGACTCCTTCCATTTAAGCAAGATTGCTCTTCTTGCTAAAAGAGAGGTAAAAACTAAAACCTACAGGTTAGGAGTATTTAAAGTTATATCTTCATTTGCAATAATACCAAACAAGGCAGTAAGGGGATTTGGGTCAAATTGGACCCTAAAAAGTTGAGAGAAGGTATGAAATACTTCCCGCCAAAACTTTTCAATTGTAGGGCAAAACCAAAACATATGAATTAAAGAGGCATCAGCAGAGTTGCATTTATTACAAAGTGGAGAAACATTCGGGTCAAAACTGGAGAGCTTCTGTTTAGAAATCTAAGCTCTATGAACCACTTTAAATTGTAGAAGAGAATGACGAGCACAGAGAGATGATTCATTAACCCGTTTAAGAATTTTATTCCATCTATCATCAGAAATCTGACAATTTAGGTCATCCTCCCAAGCTTTTTTTATTTTATCTAAAAAGTCTTGTCTTGAATTAATCAACAAGTTATAGATACCGGTAATAGAACCATTAACAAAATGTTTTAAATTTAAAAGATCGTCCAGTAAATTTTTATCAGGACCTATAGGAAAAGTAGCTAATTGGAAACATAGAAAATCTCTAATTTGAAGCTATCTGTAAAAATGTGATTTTGGGAGTGCAAATTTACTTGACAATTGGTCAAATGATGCAAGAGATCCTGAGATAAACAAGTTCCAAAAACACTTAATACCTAGTTCATCCCAATCCTTAAAGACTTTGTCAGTTATGGAAGGGATAAAAAAAAACTAAGGAGAATGGAGAATAGAAAAAAAAAATTCTAAATTGAGACCAGATCCTTAAACTTTGCTATTCCCACAACCAATGGACACAATCAACAGCTCTTCATCTCATGTTCTTGATGTTTATTTCTGGGTTATTTATTAGTTTTACTTCTTTTGTATTTGAATTTTGTTGTCTTTTGCACATGGTTGTTTTGTTTGTCCTGTTGGGGGCGATCTTTCACTCATCTTATAATGGTTCTTGAGTTCACTGAATTTACAATAAAATCAAATCCCAGGATTATACATGGTGATGTGCCTATACTTTGATAATAAATTTACTTTGCACATTTTAAATTGTACATTTCAATTTGTAAATAACTCTGAAACACAAGAGCGGGTTGTGAGCTCAGTCTGCTGGGTAAATTATTTTGTTCTGATCTGAATGGTCGGCCCAACACTGTAACCCGTCTTTCGAGGCACACCAATTACTGGAAATATTCCTGAATTGAACTGAAAAGCCTCAAATACTCTGTCTGTCTGCTCAAGCGTGTGAATACCTGTAGAGAGAGAGAGAGAGACACACACACACACATACACACACGCACACACACACACACACACACAGACACACACACACACACACACACACACACACACACACACACACACACACACACACACACACACACACACTTGAAAACGTTGACAATCATATCAGTGCCCAAAAATACCAGGGTGATCTGTTTCAACAACTATCGCCCAGTGTCGCTCACTACTGTGATGAAGTGCTTTGAGGGGTTGGTCATGGTCAATCAACTCCTGTCTGTGTGCAGGGACCCACTGCAATTTGCCAATCGCTACAATCTGTCAACAATTCCCACTGGCTCACACTCGGCCTTCGATCACCAGGATAAAAGCAATACACAAGTCAGGCTGCTGATTACAGCTCAGCATTCAACACAATCAGACCCTCAATTGTAATCAACAAGCTCCAAAACCTGGGCCTCTGTACCTCCTTCTGCAACTGGATCCTCACCAGGAGACCCCAGTCTGTGTGGATCAGAAATAACATCTCCACCTTGCTGACAATCAACACCGGCACACCTCAACGATGTGTGCTCAGCCCACTGCTCTACTCTCTCTACACCCACGTCTGTGTGCCTAGGCTCATCTATAAACTTGCCGATGACACAACTATTGTTGCTGGAATTTCAGATGGTGACGAGGAGGAGTACAGGAGTGAGATAGATCAGCAAGTTGAGTGGTGTCACAGCAACAACCTTGCACTCAACATCATGAAGACAAAGGAATTGATTGTGGATTCAGGAAGGGGAAGTCGAGGGAACACACACCAGTCCTCATCGTGGGATCAGAAGTGAAAAGGGTGAGCAGTTTCCATTTCCTGCCTGTCAACATCTCTGAGGAACTATCCTGGGCCCAACATATTGATGCAGTTACAATGAAGGCACAACATTGGCTATATTTCATTCGGAGATTGAGGAGAATCGGTCTGTCACTAAAGACACTTGCAAATTTCTACAGATGTACTGTGGAGAGCATTCTAACTGGTTGCATCACTGCCTGGTGTGGAGAGGCCACTGCACAGGATCGGAAAATGCTGCAGAAAGTTGTAAACTCAGCCAGTTCCTTCATGGGCACTGGACTCCACAGCATCCAGGACACATTCAAAAGATGATGCCACAAAAAGGTGGCATCCATCATTAAGGACTCCCATCACCCAGGGCATGACCTCTTCTCATTGCTACCATCAAGGAGGATGAACAGGGGCCTGGAGACACACTCTGTTCAGGAACAGCTTCTTCCCCACCATCAGATTTCTGAATGGACAAAGAACCCATGAACTCAGAACTCAGTATTTTTCCTCTCGTTTTGCACTACATTCTAAATATAATTTTACACATACTAACTGTAGTCTGTAGTGTTTATGACTAAATATTGCAATGTACTGCAGACACAAAGGAACAAATTTCACCACACTTCAGCCGATAAATACTTCCTCAGGATTTGCCTTCTCTTTTTGCAATACATTTTAAGTATAATTTTATAAATACTTACTGTAATTTGTGGTTTTTATTCCTAGATATTGCAATGTACGGCTGACAAATTTCACCACATGTGCCGGTGATATTAAACCTGATTCTGATACACAAACACACACAGCTGGGCTCAGACATACAACACTCCCACATTCCTCCCTTTGTGACAGTCTGCTTGCTCCGTGGCCCCCGGTATGAAGCTCAAACTGTTGCAACACCTGCCCTTTAAATTCATGGCTGAGGCTGTGTTGTGTCTGTTCACTGTTTGAGTTCGATATTAAATGAAGAGCATTGAATGGGAAGGAAGGTTTGAATACAAGAATAAAGATCTCCTCTGAAGGTATATGGGGTCCTGGTGAGAGCGTACATGGAACACTGTGTACAGGTCTGGTCTCCCACCCGGAGACAGCCTGTGGGATGAAGGGAATGAAGAGATTTTCCAGATTGATTTAGGAGGGGAGGAAGTGTCCTCGGAGAGATTATACTGACCGGGCCTGTCTCAAAATTAGAGAAATAAAAGGTTGTCTGACTGAGACAGACACAGTCTCTCAGGGTATTGACAGGGTAGAGGCAGGAATGATGTTTCCTTTGGCTGTGGTGAAGAATAGGGGTCACAGAATCCGAGGTCACCTCAGCAGGACTGAGATGAGGAGAAATTTCCTCACCCAGAGGGTAGTGAATCATTACAATTATCTCCACAAGGTTTCTAAATTCGAAGTACAAATTTTGGGGCTCTGCGATGCTGGGAACGTTGCGCGAAAGTGGCGCTGAGGTCAAAGCTCAGGCATGTTCTGAGTGAAAGGCAGAACAGACACAAAGGGCCGAATGGCCTGCTCCTGTTTCCTTTTTCTAAAGTCCGAGTTTACCTTTGCGCCTGGTTCTCCCTTGACCTTCAGCCTGTCCTTTTGCACAGGGGAGCGCTCACAGATCCGGAGTCCCATCGGCAGCCGCTGCGGGCCAGCTCCCGTATCCCAGCAGCAGGAGACAGGACTGGGAGGAAACTCCGGACAATAGGCCCCGATCCACGGCGGAGAAAGACCGGGCACCCCCTGTGTGGCTGAAACATCTCACGGAATCTCCGCCCGAATCTTCACCTCCGCCATCGGAAGGATTCAAAACTCCGGCCGCTGTTGCAGCCTTTACCCGGGGAGCTGCTCCCAATCTCGGGTCTCTCACCGGGTCCACTCGTTCACGATTCCAAACTTCGGTCCGCTCAGCGTCCCGCCCACTGACACTCCTCAGCCAATGGAGGCAAGATCCTCCCAGTGGAGTTCTCTGATTGGCTGTGAGTGTATCCGAGGGAGGGCTGCTGCCGGGAGCCGGAGATGTCAGTCACTGTTTGTTCCCAGAATCAAAGCAAGTTCCCCGAGGCTCAAAGTTCAAAATAAATTTTATTATTTTTATTTTTTTTTAATTTTTATTGAACACAAACAAAAACAGAAACACCAAACATATGCTAACAAAGCCAGGGAATCACACAAAAGCAGCAACAGATATATAACCATTAACTTTAAATATACAAATAAACAAGGAAATCCGCTCTAAATACTGTTGGACAGAAGGAACTGTATCTAAGAGGAGTCACAAAACAGGAACATTTACAGAGATAACCCAAAACGTTCACAGATTTGTACAGTCTTTACAGCTTTCTGGTTATGCGAAGCTTTCAGAGTATAAACGTATAGTTTGAAGTCTGATGTAAAAAATATAAATGAAGGTTTCTTATTGCTGTGATTGCATTTATGGATATAAAATTTGCTGTAAATTAACAAAATATTTATGATAAAGAAATGATCCCTGTGAGATTTGGTATTATTAGTAAAACCAAATAAGACATTTTCAAAACAAAAAGTTAAATCCACGTTAATATATTGATCTATAAATTGACAAACATCAACCCAAAATGTTTTAACATATTAACAATCCCAAAACAGATGAAATAAATAAATAAACCACAAAAAGAACAGTTAGTTTCAATATCAGAATTAACCCTTGTCAAATAAACATTGTTTGGATAATATCTATGTATAATTTTAAATAAGCCCCAAATACTCCTCCACCTCATATTCCCCAAGCGACTATTCCAAAAACTAACAGAGTACATATAAGTCGCCACATACAACTCCTACAAACATACAGAGCAAAGCTACAGAACGGTAACTATATCTGGATCACTGAAAGATCAACCAGAGTGCAGAAGACAACAAACTTCGCCAATGCAAATAAACAACGAGAACATGAAATAACCGCAGCGGCTGCCGATAGATGTCCGGTGCTCTCAGCTCTCCCCTGTTCAATCTGACAGGACAAGAAACAGTGAGGCACAAAGGTAAACCCGAGTTTCAGAAAATAAGAAATAGAGAAGGTGTGGCCATTCGGCCACTTGCGCCTCTTCTGCCCTTCAAACAGAACATGCTTGACTTTTGACCTCAGCACCACTTTCCTGCAACTTTCCATCACCGCTGAGCCCTAGGATATGTCTATTCAATTTAGAAAACCTGTGAAGATAATTGCAATGATTCACTGCACTCTGGGTGAGGAAATTTCTCCTCATCTCAGTCCTGCCGAGTTGTCCTCGGATTTTGAGTCTGTGAGCGCTGGTTCCACACCTTATGGGAAACATCATTCCAGCCCTTCCGCTGTAAATATCCTGTGAGATTGTACTTCTCTAATTCTGAGACAGGAATGTGATCTGTCTCAGACAAACCACCTCATATTTCACTCATTTTGAGACAGTCCCAGTACGATGATTTGCTGTGGGAGCATCTCTATGGACAGCAGGTGAGTGCAGTTATCCTGCGTTGTTCCACAGCCTGATGGCTGAGGTGTAGTAATTGCTCCTGACCCTGGTGGGGCGAGTCCTGAGGCTCTTGCACCTTCTACCTGATTACAGCAGTGAGAAAAGAGCCTGCCTGTGTGGTGAGCCTCATCACAGCCGCCTGTATCACCGTCCCCTCTGGCTTGCCCTATCCGGGACCAAAGGGATTGTGGAGAGTAAATGTGGTACTCTGTCGAGTATCATTGTGATCCGTCCCCTCTGGCCTGCCCTATCCGGGACCAAAGGGATTGTGGAGAGTAAATGTGGTACTCTGTCGAGTATCACTGTGCTCCGTCCCCTCTGGCCTGCCCTATCCAGGACCAAAGGGATTGTGGAGAATAAATGTGGTACTCTGTCGAATATGACTGTGATCCGTCCCCTCTGGCCTGTCCTATCCGGGACCAAAGGGATTGTGGAGAGTAAATGTGGTACTCTGTCGAGTATCACTGTGCTCCGTCCCCTCTGGCCTGCCCTATCCAGGAACAAAGGGATTGTGGAGAGTAAATGTGGTACTCTGTCCAGTATCACGGTGATCCGTCCCCTCTGGCCTGCCCTATCCAGTAACAAAGGGATTGTGGAGAGTAAATGTGGTACTCTGTCGAGTATCACTATCATCCGTCCCCCCTGGCCTGCCCTATCCGGGACCAAAGGGATTGTGGAGAATAAATGTGGTACTCTGTCGAGTATGACTGTGATCCGTTCTCTCTGGCCTGCCCTATCCGGGACCAAAGGGATTGTGGAGAGTAAATGTGGTACTCTGTCGAGTATTACTGTGATCCTGGCTCTCTTCCTGCCCCTTATTATTCTTGTCTGTGATTGCAGTGCGACAATCTCTGGCCCAATGTCCCCTCTTTCTACAAACCCCATTTCTGTCCTCAGCCAAGTGTCCTCTTCATCTGCACCATCCGCACGATTCTGCCACCCGTTCTGGGTTCTTCGTTAGGACCCGAACTCCATCTCCTCACTACCGGTTCTCTGTGCACACTCTCGCTTTTCCCCAGTCCCTTTAAAGAGTCAATTGCGCTCCATATTCATCAGAATTTATGGTAAATTGATCTGTCCAGGGGTTTGCCGGCATTGGACTCTCACGTTTCCTTAAAACGAGCTATAAAGTACGCAAGGGATTCTCCTTTTTTCTGTAGTTATCGGGTAAATTCACCAAATCCGCATGCAGTTGAGCTGTCATTCAAATGGGTTCCCTTACCTCAGCGACCCACCGTGCCATGGCTTGTATTACATCAGCCCCTCTGGTGGCTCCCGATCACCTTCGGGCGTCTGCCTGGGAAAGGGGAACCCACTCCCTGTCCCCGTCCGAGAGGTTCCATATATAACCCTGAGGAGTGGCACAAGTCCCTGGGCAGGGTCTGGAAAGGGGAACCCACTCCCTGTCCCTGCCCGAGAGGTTCCATATATAACCCTGAGGAGTGGCACAAGTCCCCGGGCAGGGTCTGGAAAGGGGAACCCACTCCCTGTCCCTGCCCGAGAGGTTCCATATATAACCCTGAGGAGTGGCACAAGTCCCCGGGCAGGGTCTGGAAAGGGGAACCCACTCCCTGTCCCTGTCCGAGAGGTTCCATATATAACCCTGAGGAGTGGCACAAGTCCCCGGGCAGGGTCTGGAAAGGGGAACCCACTCCCTTTTTCAATGAATTCAAGTAAAGCCTCTGGTCCGGACGGTTATACTGCTGAATATTTTAAATCCTTTTCTTTTATACTCGCTCCTTGGCTTTGTAAAATTTTTAAAGATGCGTTAACTGTAGGTAAATAACCACAATCTTTTTATGATGCCTCCATTTCTCCAATTCTTAAAAAAAGATAACGACTCCACTGAATGTGCATCCTATCGGCCAATATCCTTGCTGAATACAGATTCTAAGATTTTTACCAAAATTATGGCCACTACATTAGAAAATGTATTACCTCAAATTATCTCTGAAGATCAGACTGGATTTATTAAAACCTGTTATTCATCTTTTAACATTAGAAAATTAATTAATGTAATTTATACTTCTTCATCTAAAATACTAGAATGTCATTTCCTTAGATGCTGAAAAAGCGTTCAATAGATTTGAATGACTATATTTATTTAATATGTTGCAGAATTTAAATTTTAGCTTAAAATTTATATCATGGATTAAATTAATGTATTATAAACCTTTAGCTTCGGTTCATACCAATAATCAAAGATCTCCTTTTTTTCAGTTGTTCCGTGGTGCGAGGCAAGGCTGCCCTTTAAGTCCTCTATTATTTGACATTGCTTTGGAACCTTTAGCCGTTGCCATTCATGAATCACCTAATATTTTTGGTATTACCCGTGGGTAAGGGACATAAGTTGTCATTATATGCTGATGATTTGTTACTATACATATCTGACCCTGAGAGATCTATTCCTGCTATTTCATCCTTGCTTGCTCAGTTTAGAAGCTTTTCTGGCTACAAACTGAATTTTAATAAGAGTGAATTATTTCCATTAAATATGCAAGTTCCAATTTATAAACACTTACCATTTAAAGTTGTCACAGATCATTTTACTTATTTGGGTATTAAAATTACCAAGAAACATCAGGGTTTATTTAAAGTTAATTTTTTACCTTTAATTGAACAAATCAAGCAACTTGTTACCAGGTGGTCCCCATTATCTCTGTCATTGGTTGGTCGAATTAATACTATCAAGATGATAGTATTACCCAAATTTTTATATTTATTCCAAGCATTACCAATTGTTATTCCTAAATCTTTTTTTGATATCATTGACTCCAAAATATCCTCCTATGTGTGGCAGAATAAAAATCCTAGATTAAGTAAAAAATATTTACAGAAGCCTAAGAAGGAAGGTGGTTTGCTTTGCCAAACCTGAGATTTTACTATTGGGCAGTTAATATTCAGTATTTAATATTTTGGACACAAGAATCGGTCATAGTACCTTGCCCACAATGGGTAAATTTGGAGTGTAAATCTGTACAAGACTTCTCATTGTTTTCTATTTTAGGATCTTCGCTTCCTTTTGCTTTATCTAAACCGAATAAACAAATAACTAATCCTATAGTTAAACATACATTAAGAATATGGTTTCAATTTCGTAAATTCTTTGGCTTGAATAATCAAGCCCTATTATATCTAACTTCTTTTTCCAGCCCTCTTTTAAGGACCAAGCCTTTGTGTTATGGAAAACAAAAGGTAGAACATGTTTTCGTGATCTATTTTTAGATAACAGTTTTATGTACTTTGAACAGCTATCCAGCCTAAAGCTCATTTTTTTTGATACTTGCAAGTTAGAAATTTCTTGAATGTTATACTTTCTGAAATTATGTCCAATGGACATTACAGAAAAAATTCTATCTCTGAATCCTTGCCAGAAGGGTTAAGTAGCCATCATTTATCATATTGTCATGAAAATACAGCCAAGAGTATCAGAAATAATGAAGAAGGAATGGGAAAAAGAACTTGACTGTCTTATAACCACAGAGCAGTGGGAGAAAATTTTACAATTAGTCAATTCTTCTTCTATTTGTGCTAAACATGCCCTAATACAATTTAAGGTTGTTCATAGGGTTCACATGTCCAAGGATAAACTACTCGATTTTATTCTTATGTTAATCCAACCAGTGACAGATGTCATTCTGAAGTCGCTTCATTGACCCAAATGTTCTGGTCTTGCCCCGGTTTGCAAAAATATTGGAAAGATAGTTTTGGAATTATTTCAACAGTTCTGAATATCTAATTGCAACCGCATCCTATTACTGCAATTTTCGATTTACCAATGGTGGAGAATAGTCGTTTATCCCCCCCTCAGCCCGGCGGATGATGGCATTTGTTACATTAATGGCTAGAAGATCTATCCTACTGAATTGGAAAGAAATTAATCCTCCAACTATATTTCAGTGGTTTTCTCAAACTATTTCTTGTTTGAGTTTAGAAAAAATTACAAGTGTTGTCTTTGTCCCTTCAGTTAAATTTGAAGAAACTTGGAGACCATTTATTCAACATTTTCATATAAGCTAAACTGACTTTTCCTAAACCTTACTTTTATTGTCCTTAATTATTTGGATGGAGGTGCGGAGTTAGTGACGCTACTGTGTATAATTGATATAATGCAATGGCCCATGTCGGTTAGGATTTTTTTCATTTTTTTGGGGGGGAGTGTTTCTTATTTTCTCCATTTTTTGTAACCACTATGAGTTTGGGAGGTTATTATCATCTATTTGTATTTATACCTTAACCTATTAATTATGTACTCTCAAGCTGTTTGTATTCATGTTTCATTTATGTTTGTTTAAAATCAATAAAAAGATTTTTAAAAAGAATTATTCTGAGGAAAGGGTGGAATAGGTGCAACGGGCCGAATGGCCACGCATGCTCCTGTTACGTATTTTCTAAAGCACGAGTTTACCTTTGCGCCTTGTTCTCCCTTGGTTTTCAGCCGTTCGGATTGCACAGGGGAGCGGTGAGAGCTCCGAAGATCCGTCGGCAGCCGCTGCGGGCCAGCTCGCGTATCCCAGCAGCAGGAGACAGGACTGGGAGGAAACTCCGGACAATAGGCCCCGATCCACGGCGGGGAAAGACCGGGCACCCTCCGTGTGGCTGAAACATCTCACGGAATCTCCGCCCGAATCTTCACCCCCGCCATCGGAAGGATTCAAAACTCCGGCCGCTGTTGCAGCCTTTACCCGGGGAGCTGCTCCCAATCTCGGGTCTCTCACCGGGTCCGCTCGTTCCCGATTCCAAACTTCGGTCCGCCCAGCGTCCCGCCCACTGACACTCCTCAGCCAATGGAGGCAGGATTCTCCCAGTAGCGTTCTCTGATTGGCTGTGAGTGTGTCCGAGGGAGGGCTGCTACCGGAAGATGGAGATTTCAGTCACAGTTTGTTCTCAGAATCAAAGCAAGTTCCCCGAGGCTCAAAGTTCAAAGTAAATTTTATTATTATTTTTAAATTTTTGAAATTTTTATTAAACACAATCAAAAACAGAAACACTAAGCATACGCTAACAAAGCCAGGGAGTCACACAAAAGCAGCAACAAATATATAACTATTAACTTTAAATATACAAATAAACAAGGAAATCCACTCTAAATACTGTTGGACAGAAGGAACTATATCTAAGAGGAGTCACAAAACAGGAACATTTACAGAGATAACCCAAAACGTTGACAAATTTGTACAGTCTTTACAGCTTTCTGTTTATGGGAAGTTTTCAGAGTATAAACGTATAGTTTGAAGTCTGACATCAAAATATAAATGAAGGTTTCTTATTGCTGTGATTGCATTTATGGATATAAAATTTGCTGTAAATTAACAAAAGATTTATGATAAAGAAATGACCCTGTGAGATCTGGTGTTATTAGTAAACCCAAATAAGACATTTTGAAAACAAAAAGTAAAATCCACATTAATATATTGATCTATAAATTGACAAACATCAACCCAAAAAGTTTAAACATATTCACAATCCCAAAACAGATGAAATAAATCCTCTGGATATAAACCACAAAAAGAACAGTTAGTTTCAATATCAGAATTAACCCTTGTCAAATAAACACTGTTTGGATAATAACTATGTATAATTTTAAATAAGCCCCAAATACTCCTCCACTTCAGATTCCCCAAGCGACTATTCCAAAAACTAACAGAGTACATATAAGTCACCACATACAACTCCTACAAAAGTACAGAGCAAAACTACAGAACAGTAACTATATCTGGATCACTGAAAGATCAACCAGAGTGCAGAAGACAACAAACTTCGCCAATGCAAATAAACAACGAGAACATGAAATAACCGCAGCGGCTGCCGATAGATGTCCGGTGCACTCAGCGCTCCCTGTTCAATCTGACAGGCCGAGAAACAGTGAGGTGCAAAGGTAAACTCGTGTTTCAGATAATCAGAAATAGAGAAGGTGTGGCCATTCGGCCCCTTGCGCCTCTTCTGCCCTTCACTCAGAACATGCTTGACTTTTCCTGCAACTTTCCTTCACCGCTGAGCCCCAGGATATGTCTATTCAATTTAGAAACCTTGTGGAGATAATTGCAATGATTCACTGCACTCTGGGTGAGGAAATTTCTCCTCATCTCAGACCTGCTGAGTTGTCCTCGGATTTTGTGTCTGTGAACGCTGGTTCATCACCTTATGGGAAACTTCATTCCAGCCCTTCCGCTGTAAATATCCGGTGAGATTGTATTTCTCTAATTCTAAGACAGGCATGCGATCTGTCTGTCAAACAACCTCTTATTTCACTAATTTTGAGACAGTCCCAGTACGATGATTTGTTGTGGGAGCATCTCTATGGACAGCAAGTGAGTGCAGTTATCCTGTGTTGTTCCACAACCTGATGGTTGAGGTGTAGTAACTGTTCCTGACCCTGCTGGGGCGAGTCCTGAGGCTCTTGTACCTTTTACCTGATTACAGCAGTGGGAAAAGAGCCTGCCTGTATGGTGAGCCTGATCGCAGCCGCCTGTATCACCGTCCCCTCTGGCCTGTCCTATCCAGGACCAAAGGGATTGTAAATGTGGTACACTGTCGAGTATCACTGTGATCCGTCCCCTCTGGCCTGCCCAATCCGGGACCAAAGGGATTGTGGAGAGTAAATGTGGTACACTGTCAAGTATCACTGTGATCCGTCCCCTCTGGCCTGCCCTATCCGGGCCCAAAGGGATTCTGGAGAGTAAATGTGGTAATCTGTCGAGTATCACTGTGATCCGTCCCCTCTGGGCTGCCCTATCCGGGACCAAAGGGATTGTGGAGAGTAAATGTGGTACTCTGTCGAGTATCACTGTGATCCGTCCCCTCTGGCCTGCCCTATTCGGGACCAAAGGGATTGTGGAGAGTAAATGTGGTACACTGACGAGTATCACTGTGATCCGTCCCCTCTGGCCTGCCCTATCCGGGACCAAAGGGATAGTGGAGAGTAAATGTGGTACTCTGTCGAGTATCACTGTGATCCGTCTCCTCTGGCCTGCCCTATTCGGGACCAAAGGGATTGTGGAGAGTAAATGTGGTACACTGTCGAGTATCACTGTGATCCGTCCCCTCTGGCCTGCTCTATCCGGGCCCAAAGGGATTCTGGAGAGTAAATGTGGTACTCTGTCGAGTATCACTGTGATCCGTCCCCTCTGGGCTGCCCTATCCGGGACCAAAGGGATTATGGAGAGTAAATGTGGTACTCTGTCGAGTATCACTGTGATCCGTCCCCTCTGGGCTGCCCTCTCCGGGACCAAAGGGATTGTGGAGAGTAAATGTGTTACTCTGTCGAGGGGCTCTCTTCCTGCCGCTTATTATTCTTGTCTGTGATTATCTCTTTCTACAAAACCCGTTTCTGTCCTTAGCCAAGTCTCCTCTTCATCTGCACCGTCCGCACGATCCTGCCACCCGTTCTGGGTTCGTCGTCGGGACCCGAACTCCATCTCCTCACTACCGGTTCTCTGTGCACACTCTCGCTTTTCCCCAGTCCCTTTAAAGAGTCAATTGCGCTCCCTATTCATCAGAATTTATGTCACCCTGGGGCCAGGTCTGACACAGCGAATTGAGATTAGTTAACTTAAAGGAGTGGGCAGGCTTGTGTCTGAGACAGTTTAGAAAAGTCTGCACTGCCAGCTGGACATATTGATCTGTCCAGGGGTTTGCCGACATTGGACTCTCACGTATCCTTAAAACGAGCTATAAAGTACGCAAGGGATTCTCCTTTTTTCTGTAGTTATCGGGTAAATTCACCAAAATCCGCATGGAGTCGGGCTGTCATTCAAATGGGTTCCCTTACCTCAGTGACCCACCGTGCCATGGCTTGTATTACATCAGCCCCTCTGGTGGCTCCTGGTCACCTTCGGGCGTCTGCCTGGGAAAGGGGAACCCACTCCCTGTCACTGTCTGAGAGGTTCCATATATAACCCTGAGGAGCGGCACAAGTCCCTGGGCAGGGTCTGGAAAGGGGAACCCACTCCCTGTCCCTGTCCGAGAGGTTCCATATATAACCCTGAGGAGTGGCACAAGTCCCCGGGCAGGGTCTGGAAAGGGGAACCCACTCCCTGTCCCTGTCCGAGAGGTTCCATATATAACCCTGAGGAGTGTCACAATTCCCCGGGCAGTGTCTGGAAAGGGGAACCCACTCCCTGTCCCTGCCCGAGAGGTTCCATATATAACCCTGAGGAGTGGCACAAGTCCCCGGGCAGGGTCTGGAAAGGGGAACCCACTCCCTGTCCCTGTCCGAGAGGTTCCATATATAACCCTGAGGCGTGGCACAAGTCCCCGGGCAGGGTCTGGAAAGGGGAACCCACTCCCTGTCCCTGTCCGAGAGGTTCCATATGTAACCCTGAGGAGTGGCACAAGTCCCCGGGCAGGGTCTGGAAAGGGGAACCCTCTACCTGTCCCTGTCCGAGGGGTTCCATATATAACCCTGAGGAGTTGCACAAGTCCCCGGGCAGGGCTGGAAACGTGAACCCACTCCCTTTTTCAATAAATTCAGGTAAAGCCCCTGGTCAGTACGGTTATACTGTTGAATGTTTAAAATCCTTTTCTTCTATACTCGCTCCTTGGATTTGTAAAATTTTCAAAGATGCGTTAACTGTAGGTAAATAACCACAATCTTTTTATGATGCCTCCATTTCTCCAATTCTTAAAAAAGATAAAGACCCCACTGAATGTGCATCCTGTCGGCCAATATCCTTGCTCAGTATGTATTCTAAGATTTTTACCAAAATTTAGGCCACCAGATTAGAAAATGTATTACCTCAAATTATCTCTGAAGATCAGACTGGATTTATGAAAACCTGTTATTCTCTTTTAACATTAGAAAATTAATTAATATAATTTATACTTCTTCATCTAAAATACCAGAATGTCATTTCCTTAGATGCTGAAAAAGTATTCGATAGAGTTGAATGGCTATATTTATTTAATACGTTGCAGAATTTTTATATTAGGTGGGTAAGGGACTTATAAGTTATCATTATATGCTGATGATTTGTTACTATACATATCTGACCCTGAGAGATCTATTCCTGCTATTTCATCCTTGCTTGCTCAGTTTAGTGGCTTTTCTGGCTACAAACTGAATTTTAATAAGAGTGAATTATTTCCATTAAATATGCAAGTTCCAATTTATAAACACTTAGCATTTCAAGTTGTCACAGATCATTTTACTTATTTGGGTATTAAAATTACCAAGAAACATAAAGGTTTATTGAAAGTTAATTTTTTACCTTTAATTGAACAAATCAAGCAACTTGTTACCAGGTGGTCCCCATTATCTCTGTCATTGGTTGGTCGAATTAATACTATCAAGATAACAATATTACCCAAATTTTTATATTTATTCCAAACATTACCAATTTTTATTCCTAAATCTTTTTTTGGTATTATTGACTCCAAAATATCCTCCTATGTGTGGCAAAATAAAAATCCTAGATTAAGTAAAAAATATTTACAGAACCCTAAGAAGGAAGGTGGTTTTGCTTTGCCAAACATGAGATTTTACTATTGGGCAGTTAATATTCAATATTTAATATTTTGGACACAAGAATCGGTCATAGTACCTTGCCCACAATGGGTAAATTTGGAGTGTAAATCTGTACAAGACTTCTCATTGTTTTCCATTTTAGGATCTTTGCTTCCTTTTGCTTTATCTAAACCGAATAAACAAATAACTAATCCTATATTTAAACATACATTAAGAATATGGTTTCAATTTTGTAAATTCTTTGGCTTGCATAATCAAGCCCTATTATATCTAACTTCCTTTACCAGCCCTCTTTTAAGGAACAAGCCTTTGTGTTATGGAAAACAAAAGATATAACATGTTTTCGTGATCTATTTTTAGAGAACAGTTTTATGCCCTTTGAACAGCTATCCAACCTAAAACTGATTTTTTCAGATACTTGCAAGTTAGAAATTTCTTGAATGTTAGTATTTTCTGAAATTATGTCCAATGGACATTACAGAAAAAAAATCTAGCTCTGAATCCTTGCCAGAAGGGTTAAGTAGCTATCATTTATCATATGATCATGAAAATACAGCCAAGAGTATCGGAAATAATGAAGAAGGAATGGGAAAAAGAACTTCACTGTCTTATACCCACAGAACATTGGGAGAAAATTTTACAATCAGTCAATTCTTCTTCTATTTGTGCTAAACATGCCTAATACACTTTAAGGTTGTTCATAAGGCTCACATGTCCAAGGATAATCTCGCTCGATTTTATTCTTATGTTAATCCAACCTGTGACAGATGTCATTCTGAAGTTGCTTCATTGACCCACATGTTCTGGTCTTGCCCCTGTTTGCAAAATTATTGGAAAGATATTTTTGGTATTATTTCAACAGTTCTGAATATCAAATTGCAACCGCATCCTACTACTGCAACTTTCGGTTTACCAATGGTGGATAATAGTCGTTTATCCCCCCTCAGCCCGGCGGATGATGGCATTTGTTACATTAATGGCTAGAAGATCTATCCTATTGAACTGGAAAGAAATTAATCCTCCAACTATATTTCAGTGGTTTTCTCAAACTATTTCTTGTTCGAGTTTAGAAAAAATTACAAGTGTTCTCTTTGACCCTTCAGTTAAATTTGAAGAAACTTGGAGACCATTTATTCAACATTTTCATATGAGCTAAACTGACTTTTCCTAAACCTTACTTTTATTATCCTTAATTATTTGGATGGAGGTGCTGAGTTATTGACGCTACTGTGTATAATTTATATAATGCAATGGCCCATGTCGGTTCGGATTTTTTCTTTTTTTTGGGGGGGGTCTTATTTTCTCCATTTTTTGTAACCACTGTGAGTTTGGGAGGTTATTATCATCTATTTATATTTATACCTAAACCTATTAATTATGTACTCTCAAGCTGTTTGTATTCATGTTTCATTTATGTTTGTTTAAAATCAATAAAAAGATTTAAAAAAGACTATTCTGAGGAGAGGGTGGAATAGGCGCAACGGGCCGAATGGCCAGGCATGCTCCTGTTATTTATTTTCTAAAGCACGAGTTTACCTTTGCGCCTGGTTCTCCCTTGGTTTTCAGCCGTTCGGATTGCACAGGGGAGCGGTGAGAGCTCCGGAGATCCATCAGCAGCCGCTGCGGGTCAGCTCCCGTCTCCCAGCAGGAAGGGACGGGTCTGGGAGACAACTCCAGACAACAGGCCCCGATCCTCGGCGGGGAAAGGCCGGGCGCCCTCCGTGTAGCTGAAACATCTCACGGAATCTCCGCCGGTCTCTTCAGCTCTGCCTTCGAAAGGATTCACGACCCGCCGGTGGTGCAGCCGAAACCCGAGGCGCAGCTCCCGGTCTCCGGCCTCACTCGGTCCCGCTTCCAAACACAGGCCCGGCCGGGCGCTCAGCGTCCCGCCCACTGACACCCCTCAGCCAATGAGAGCATCCCTCTCCCAGCGGTGATCGCTGATTGGCTGTGAGTGTGTGATGACGGGCTGCTGCTGGGAGCTGGAGATGTCAATCACAGTTTGTTCTCACAATTAAAGCAAGTTTCCCGAAACTCGAATTTCAAAGTAAATCTTATTATCGGAGTACAGATAAGTCACCACATACAACCACATACAAATTGTGCAAATGCAAATACGGGTAAAAAGCGATAAATAACAAGAGCATGAAATAACTGCAGCGGCTGCTGATGGATCTCTGGAGCTCTCACCGCTCCCCTGTGCAATCCGACAGGCTGAAGGCCAAGGGAGAACAAGGCGCAAAGGTAAACTCGTGATTTAGAAAATAAGAAACAGGAGCAGGCGATGCTGTTCGGCCCGTTGCGCTGTTCTGTCCCTCACTCAGAACATGACTGATCTTTGACCTCAGCGCCACTTTCCTGCAAAGTTCCCAACATCGCCGAGCCCCTAAATATGACAGTTTAATATAGGAAACTTGTGGAGAAAACTCCAAATATTCACTGCACTGTGTTGGGGAAATTTCTCCTCATCTCAGTCCTGCTGAGGTGACCTCGGATTTTGAGTCTGTGATCCCTGGTTCCACTGCCCAGCCAGGAGAAACATCATTCCTGCCTCTACCCTGTAAATACCCTGTGAGACTGTGTCTGTCTCAATCAGGAAGCTTCTCCATGTGAACCTTGTGTTAATGAAATTGGTGACAGTTCTTTCAGACCAACAGCTTTGACCACAAGAACACCAGACAGTGGTCAGCACGGAATGACCTGCAGTTACTGCAGGAGAAGGACTGGATGGACACAGTGGAGTGGTTCCCTGAGCAGACAGTCCAGACCATCTGGCAGAATGCCTCATCACCAGATCTCACCAACAGGCACCAGGACCTCACCTGTCTGGCAGCGAGAGGGCCCCTCCCAGTCTGATCCTTGCTGCATGCCCGGAGATCACTCCCACAGCGCGCTGCCCCGAGATTACTGCAGTGGAGACGAGAGGACCCCTCCCAGTCTGATCCTTGCTGCATGCCCGGAGATCACTCCCACAGCGCGCTGCCCCGAGATTACTGCAGTGGAGACGAGAGGACCCCTCCCAGTCTGATCCTTGCTGCATGCCCGGAGATCACTCCCACAGCGCGCTGCCCCGAGATTACTGCAGTGGAGACGATAGGGCCCCTCCCAGTCTGATCCTTGCTGAATGCCCGGAGATCACTCCCACAGCGCGCTGCCCCGAGATTACTGCAGTGGAGACGAGACGGTTACTCACCTCTTTGCGGACTGTGGGCTGGCGAAGATCTATGGAGAAAGATGCAAGGGCCTGTGCCACAGCAGCTGCGTGACAGAAGGCTCACTGATCCTCGGGCTGTTCCCAGGACGCGCAGGAAAACGGACAGCGAGTGCTGCTGGAAGATCATCAACTCGGGGAAAGACGCTCGAAACTTGTTGGCCTGCCATCAAATCGAGATGTCCGGAGAGCAGGGGTTCCCAACCTGGGGTCCACGGTTACTGGTATTGGTCGATGGCATTTAAAAAAAAAGTTTACGAAGCCCAGTCGTACAGGAATGCTGCCGACTGACACATTCCAAACTACAGGGACACCATTGGAACTACAGGAATCCTCTACACTGGACAGGGAGTGGCCGGGTTGGCTGAGGAAGCCTCACAGTTATTGTAGTAGTGAACCACCCCAGGGGGACACATGGCTTCTCCTTTCAGCGTAGGACTTCAATCATCTTCCAGGGGAAGGTCCTTCCGACCGCAGGGATGAGGCCTTTGGAGATTCAGCTGACGTTTTTGTCGCACTGGGTTTTTAAGAGATGGGTTTGCTGGCCATATGGCCAACCCTCCTCCGCTCGTAGCCGGGCTTAGACAGTCCATGGCCGCGTTTTCTTATCTGTTGCCCGTTTAATGTGTTTTTGATCCCACACTAACCAGAATTTCCACTGAACACATCCAGCAGCAGAATGTTCATTCCCCGAGTCTGCAGCGCGCGTAGTGGACAATCGCGGTACTGCAGGAGATCAGCAGCTCCCGGAACGCGAAAGCATTCTGAATCAGGAAGTGCTGGGAGTTAACATGGCTTCGAAAGGACCGGTCGAGAGTTTGAGCGAGGAGGCAATTTGTCCCATCTGCCTGGATTTCTTCACCGATCCGGTTATACTGGAGTGTGGACACAACTTCTGTCGCTCTTGTATCACACGGTGTTGGGAAAGGGAGGAGAGAAACCCCTGCCCGGAATGTAGAGAGGAGTTTGCTGACCGCACCCTCAGGGTGAATCGGGCCTTAGCAAATCTGGCTGAAAAAGCTCGAAATCTAAACCTGAATCCCAAAGGGAAGGAAAGTAAACTTCACTGTGAGGAACATGAGGAAGAACTGAAGCTGTTTTGTGAAACGGACAAGACACTGATCTGTGTGATCTGTGCAGTGGCGGAGGAACACCGAGAGCACCGCTTCAGGCCGATTAAAGAAGCTGTTAAAAACTATATGGTAAAAACTAACGTTAGTTCAATACTTAAAATATTTCCTTTGTCATACATATCATCACACGAGCTTCCATAACCAACACATCATTCTTTGCTACTTCTGCCATTTCCAACGGGATTCTAGCATCTCTCCGTCCCACAGCCCACCTCCGCACCCCGAACTCTCCGCTCTCCATACGGATCGCGCTCTACGTCCTGTATCTATCCACTCGCTCCTCCCCACTGATCTCCCTCCTGGTACTGACACCTGCAAGCGGGACAAGTGAATCACCTGACTCTTAACCTCCTCCCTCGTCACCATTCAGGGACGCAAACAGCCCAGTTCCTCCCGTTTCCTCCATGGTCGATTGTCCTCTCACCTTAGATTCCTGTCCCCTCCCAGCTTCTCACTTCATCACCCTCCCCCACGCTAACCCTCACATTGTCTCACCCGTCAGCTGTCAGCTGGTTCTCATTCCCAACCTTTTTATTCTGGCTTCTGTCCCATTCCTTCCCAGTCCTAATGAAGGGTCTCATCCCGAAACACCGACTGTTTATTTCCCCTGAATAGATGCTGCCTGACTCACTGAGTTCCTCCGGCATTTTGTGTGATAATCGGGTTTGATCACCTGTTTCTTTTGATGCATCTTTATTTCTATTTCCTTCACTCTCTGACTTCCAGGATCAGCTAAAATCTTCCTTAGACTCTCTCACAAAAAAGAAATCAGACTTCCAGGAAAAGGAGCAGCAACAGAAAGAGAAGATTTCCGAAGTTCGGGTGAGGCTTCCTGAGCGGAATTTCTGATATTACTGTCGGGTTTTGCTCCATTTAATGCAGAATAGCCGAGTATCGTAGCTCCAGTGACCTGGGTTTGATCCTGACCTCTGCTGCTGTCTGTGTGGAGTTTGCATGTTCTCCCTGCGACCAGACACATCTCAAGGACATGCTGGATGAATGGTTAATTACAATTAACCCTGAGAAGGTCGAGGAGGGTGTATGTGAATCAGTTGGCCGTTAATGGGTCAGTGAAGGAGAATAGGTTTCAGGAAAACGTGAGGAAATGGGGTTGACGGGAGTTTCTCAGAAGTAGTATGGACCCCAATGGACCGAATGGTCACTTTTATGTCATAAGGAAATACAACACAGCAATGCAGTAAACTAATCTTCACCTTTCATTCGACAGGAACAGTCACATAGCGTTCAGTCCCACATCACATCCCAGTTTGCTGAACTGCGCCAGATTATCACTGAGAAAGAGCAGAGCTTGCTCAGGGATCTCAGGGAAGAAGAGAAGAGGATTCTTAATCCAATGGAGAAAAATCTTCAAGAGATTCAAGAGAATATCAGGTTTATTCAGGAGGAAATCTTGAACTTAAAGGAGCAGATGGATCAAAAAGACAGTGTGATATTTCTCAAGGTGAGTGATTAAATTTGAATTTATTTCTGTCAAATTGAACTAAATGAACAGTGGTATATTTGAAATAAACACAGCACAGCGGCCAATTCTACCAAATCAATTGCCGCTGCTGGTATCCTCACACAGAGTATTCTCCTTGCATGACGAACCTCCAATCACTCCGCTAATGACATTCGGAGACAGATATTTGATCATATATCAGCAACATACAATCTTTAAGCGATGAATTTTCAGCATAATTAATCATAAATTAAACTGCAATGAATCGGTCAACGATGTGGACAGTAGGTCCAAGTCTAATCAGATTTGTGTTTTTATTTATTTCAGGAGGAAGCTTGTCGGAACAGGAGGTAGGACATGCTCTTTAATGAAACCCTGCACAGATTTGTAAAATAGTTCAAAAATTCCAGTTTATCACCAGCAGTTTAATATTTACAGGATTAATGACAATATCCAGGAATTGTCAGTGACAGATGAGGCCCTGCCGGTTGGAAAATTCGATCACCCCTATTTGTTGAACACAGTGCTGAGAGAAAAACTTGATACCATTAAGCGAGGTAATATTTACAAAGATTCATTTTTCCTTGTTCACGAAACACAATTATGTTATAAGTTGAAGCAAGGATTGGCTGCGATAATGGACTGAAGGGGAACTGAAGTTTATTCCACATGAACCCCACCGACTGGGAGGCATCACTGTCACATGGTCAGCTGGAGATGTCAGACCCCTGAACACACCAGCACAGGGTCACAATACAACCAATACATGGGACTGGCAGATGAACCACTGTGTCCTGATTCCAGACACACTGCACTAACACACCAGGACTTGAATTTGAATCTTACCACAGATGCTGGGAATTTAATGCTGACTAAAAACGGGTATCAGTGTGGTGACGGGGATTGTCAGGAAAATACACAAGTCCTGCGTGCCCTGTGAGTGCAGACTCTGACTGAGGTAGGAATACCCTCTTCTGGATCAGCAACTCTCACTGTTGATAGAGGGAGCAGAGGGGAGCAGTAGTGATCGGGGACTCAATCGTTCGGGGAACAGACAGGAGAATCTATGGACAAGAATCAGACACCGGAATGCTATGTTGTCTCCTAGGTGTCAAGGTCTGGGACGTCTCGGATCGTGTCTGCAGCATTTTGGAGAGGGAGGGTCAAGAGCCAGCTATCATTTTGCAACTTGGGACCGATTACATAGGAAGCAAAAGCAAAGAGGTCCTGAAAATAGAATTTGGAGAGCTTGGTAGAAAGCTCAGAAGCAGCACCCCCAGGGTTGTAATTTCTGGATTGCTGCCTGTGCCACGTGCTGGTGAGGGTAGAAACAGGACAATTTGACAGATAAACCATGGCTGAGAAGATGGTGCTGGGGACAGGGCTTCAGGTTCTTGATTCATTGGGATCTCTTCTGGTGGAGGAATGACCTGCTCAAAAGGGATGGGTCGCACCTCGACCCGAGGGAGAACAATATTCTCGGAGAGAGAGGTTTCATAGAGCTGTTGGTTAGGGTTTAGACTAATTTGGTGGGGTGGGGGGTTGGAACTGGAGTGAAGGGATAGGACTGATGGTAAAAATGCAAAGATTGCATGCAGTCAGACTGCCAGATAGAGCGGACAGATGCGAGGAGAAAATTGCAGCCAGCAGGGTGAGTATCAGTGGATTAGAGATGCAGAATTAAAAAGGGTAGCAGATACAGTACAGAAAGTGTTATATCTCAATACATGGAGTATGAGAAATAAGGTGGATGATCTTGTTGCACTATTACCGATTGTCAGGTATGATGTTGTGGCCATCACGGAAACGTGGCTGAAGGATGGTTGTAGTTGGGAGCTGAATGTCCAAGGTTACACAATGTATCGGAGGAAGGAAGGAAGGCTGATGGGGTGGTGTGGCTCTGCTGGTAAATCAGCAGCAAGATGCGACATAGGATTGGAAGATGTTGAATCTTGTTGGTTGAGGTAAGGAACTGCAAAAGTAAAAATGACACTGACAGCAGTCATATACAGGCCTCCCAACAGTCAGTGGGTTGAGGCCCACAGATTACAACTGGAAATAGAAAAGGCTGATGAAAAGGACAATGTTATGATAATCATGGGAGATTTCAACATGCAGGTCAATTGGGAAAATCAGGTTGGTAAAGGATCTCAAGGGAGTGAGTTTGTTGAATGCAATGTGATGGCTTTCTAGAGCAGTTTGTCGTTGAGACTACTCGGGGAACAGCTCTACTGGATTGGGTGTTATGTATTGAACCAGAGGTGAGTAGTTAAAAGAAACCTTAGGAAGCAGTGCTCACAACATGACTGAGTTCAACTTGAAATTTGATAAGGAGAAAGTAAAGACTGATATTGTAGCATTTCAGAGGAGTGAAAGAAATTACAGTGGTCTGAGAGAGGAGTTGGCCAAAGCAAATTGGAAGGAGATGCTGGCAGGGATGAGAGCAGAACAGAAATGGTGTCAGTTTCTGGGAAAATGAGGAAGGTGAAGGATAGATGTATTCCAAAAATAAATAAATACTCAAATGGCAAAATAGTAAAACTGTGGCTGACAAGGGAAGATAAGTTAATGTAAAGGCAAAAGAGAGGGCATACAACAAAACAAAAATTAGCAGGAAGACAGAGGATTGGGAAGCTTTTAAATATCTACAGAGAGGAACTGAAACAATGATTGGGATGAAAAAAATAAACAAGAAATAGATTTGAATTGACTTTATTACTTACATCCTTCATATACCTGAGGATTAAAATTCTTTATGTTACATCTCCGTCTAAATGTGCAATTTGCAATTGATAGTAATTTATGATAAATAATATGTACAACAGGCTGGTTAATATAACATAGAAATTCAGTTGTGTCCACATGAGTTAATCAGTCTGATGGCCTGGTTGAAGAAGCTGTCCCGGAGCCTGTTGCTCCTGGATTTTAATATGTGGTTTAGAATCCAATGTTAGCATTCAATTCAAGGGGTTTAGATAGCATTCAATCCAAGAGCAGGGATGTGATGCTGAGGCTTTATAAGGCAGTGGTGAAGCCTCACCTTGAGTATTGTGAACAATTTTGGGCTCCTCATCTAAGAAAAGATGTCCTGGCATTGCAGAAGGTTCGTTTCATAAGGATGATTCCAGGAATGAAAGGGTTCTCATACGAGGAACGTTTGATAGCTCTGTGTCTGTACTCGCTGGAATTTAGAAAGATGAGTGGGAATCTCATTGAAACTTTTCGAATGTTGAAAGTCCAAGACAGAGTAGATGTGGAAAGGATGTTTCCCCTGGTGGTGGAGTTTGGGACAAGAGGGCACAGCCTCAAGACAGAGGGGTGTCTATTTAAAACAGATGCAGAGAAATTTGTGCCAGCGGCTGGTGAATTTGCGGAACTTGTGTGTATTTAAGGCAGAGCTTGATAGGTTCTGGATTGGACACAGCATCAAAGGTTACGGGAAGAAGACCAGGGAGTGGGGCTGAGGAGGGAACAAAAGGATCAGCCATGATTGAATGGCGGAGCAGACTCGATGGGCAAATGGCCTAATTCTGCTCCTATGTCTTATGGTGATCAGACCACTACATTGAAGCATTGTGAGAATGAGCTCGGACACACCAACAAGCATTGACATGGGTCAAGATTTCATCTCGGGAGAAGCACACACAGCATAACCGGCCTGGCAAAACTCCCTCACACACACACACACAGGAAGGATTGGTAGATTGTAGTCAGAGCCTCAGCAATGTACGTTGTTATTTCCCTCAGTAACCTGGAAACCAGTCTCTTCAGAGACAGTCATTTATTCATTTAAACAACTCAACACACCACACATGTGATGACCCACTGTAACATACAAATTCTTCAATGTGCACACTCTCCTTCAATATGTATACCCACCAGACGGATATTTACCACAATCAGCACACACACACACACACACACACACACACACACACACACACTATCAGAGTGTGACATACGGCCACTGAAATAGGCACAAATTCCCATTTAGGATTGAAATCTGCCGTCCTTACCCAGTCTGTCTGTTTTGTGGCACTGAGCTGCCCTCTGACGTGACGTCACATCAACACTCCGGGGTGAGATTCGTCAGGAGAATGATCTGGGAGGGTTTGACGGATGTTGAACCCACGGCCCACTTCATCAATCTGCAAGACTAAGATGTCTTCTTGAGCATGGACCATTTGTGTGTGTTTGCCCCCCCCCATCCCTCTAACCATTTCCCATCTGTGTACCTGCCCAAATTTATTTTAAAATATTTTATTTTTACCTGTTTCTACAGCGTCTGAGGGCAAATTCTATTTACCAACCTCCCTCTCTATGAGAATGTTACCCGATAGACCACTCAGAAAAATTTCCCGTCTCACTTTCAATCTGAAGCCTTTGGTTCTGTACTCCCATTTCTTGGAAAAAAAAAACTTTATTTAAGCTCCTTATCAATTATTTACATCAATAAGGGGTCATACCTGAACATCCTACACTACAGTTGAATAGCCCAAGCTTATCCACTCTCTGCTTTTAACCCAAGCCCCCAGTCCTGGTAACATCCTCCTGAAGCCTCCTGTCCAGTGTAATGACATCCTCCCCATATTCGGGAACCGGAAATGCAGACAATACTCCAAGTGTGGTCTATCATCGACATCAAAGGCCTTGCTGAATTTCATGTGGACAGTGAGGAATAGGCTGATGAATACAGGACTGAAGGTGTTTTTTTAGATTGGGACAAGAAGGGCGGCGTGGGAGCTAAATTCTGAAGGAAGGCAGTTTAAAATAAAAACTTCGGGTACAAGAACGACGAGACTGCGCAGGACAGCGCGGAGAGTTTAAAAAGATGACCACCCTATACAGCGGGCAGCGGAGTGGGTGGCAGCAGAGTGTAGGGCTTTGGCTCAACGGGCTTAGGCGGTAACGGGAAGAGAGAGCGAGGCACCGACACTTTTTCTCCCCTTGGCAAATCGGACCGGACGGACGGGGGAACAGCAGGGCACTTTAGCTAACGGTTTAAAAAGTTCGTGTGCTTGGCGAAGTAAGTGGGTGAGTAGACCTATCTTTCTTTGTTTCATTCCTGTAGAATTAGTTAACATGTCTGCAGGGTTAGTGCTTTGTTCAGGGAGTCAGATGTCGGAATCCTGGGAGACCTCCAGCCTCCCTGACAGTCACATCTGCACCAGTTAAACCGAGATGCAGCTCCTCGGAGACCGTGTTAGGGATCTGGAGCTGCAGCTTGATGACCTACTGCTTATTAGAGAAAATGAAGAGGTGATAGACAGGAGCTACAGGGAGCTAGTCATCCCTAGGCTACAGGGGTCAGAAAACTGGGTGACTGTCAGGAGTGGGAAGGGAAATTCCCGGATAGTGGAGAGCACCCCTGTGGCTGCCCCCCTCAGCAACAAGTATATGGTTTCGGATGCTGTGGAGGGGGATGACCTGACAGGGGACGGCCATAGTGACCGGGTCTCTGGCACTGAGCCTGGCGCTGTTTTGCAGGAGGGAAGGAGGGAGAAGAGGAATGCGGTAGTCATAGGGGATTCCATAGTCAGGGGAACAGACAGGAGATTCTGTGAGCCTGGTAGAGATACCCGCATGGTGTGCTGCCTTCCAGGTGCCAGGGTACGGGATGTCTCGAATCGGGTCTGGAATATTCTGAAGGGAGAGGGCGAGCAGCCAGCTGTCTTGGTACATGTTGGTACCAATGACATAGAGAGGAAAAGGGAGGAGGTCCTGAAGAGAGATTTCCGGGAGTTAGGAATGAAGCTGAGAAACAGGACTGCGTGGCTGAGAGACTGGTGCAGGGGGCAGGGCTTCAGATTCTTGGATCATTGGGATCTCTTCTGGGGGAAGTATTACCTGTTCAAAAAGGACGGATTACACTTGAACCCGAAGGGGATCAATACCGTAGCGTGAATGTTTAATAGAGCTGTTCGGGAGGGTTTAAACTAATTTGGCAGGGGTATGGGAAACCGGCATGATAGAGTAAGAGGAGGGGGAAAACAGAAATAAATCTAAGATAGTGAGCAGTAAAGATGTCAGGAAGGACAGGCAGGTGATAGGGCAAATTTGCAGCCACTGTGATGAGTTGCAGTGCAATCAATGCAAAAAGTATCAAATACTGGACTGAAGGTGTTAAACTTAAATACACACAGCTAAGGAATAAGGTGGATGATCTTGTCGTACTGCTACAGATTGGCAGGTATAATTTTGTGGCCATCACTGAGACGTGGCTAAAGGATGCATGTCTCTGAGAGCTGAACGTCCAAGGATACACGGTGTATCGGAAGGATAGGCAGGTAGGCAGAGGGGGTGGCGTGGCTTTATTGGTAAGAAATGATATTAAATCATTAGAAAGAGGTAATATAGGATCGGAAGAATCTTTATGGGTTGAGCTAAGAAATAGCAGGGGTAAAATGACCCTGATGGCTGTTATCTACAGGCCTCCTAACAGCTGCAGTGATGTGGACTACAAATTACAACAGGAAATAGAAAAGGTTTGCCAGAAGGGCAGTATTATGATAATTGTGGGGGATTTTAACATGCGAGTGGATTGGGAAAATCAGGTCGACACTGGATCTCAAGAGAGAGAATTTGTAGAATGTCTACAAGATGGCTTTTCAGAACAGCTTGTTGTTAAGCCCACTAGGAGATCAGAGGTACTGGATTGGATATTGTGTAATGACCCAGAGGAGATTAGAGAGATTGAGGTGAAGGAACCGTTAGCAGGCAGTGATCGTAACATAATTGAGTTCACTGTGAAATTTGAGAAAGAGAAGCCGAAATCAGATGTGTCGGTATTGCAGTGGAGTAAAGGAAATTACAGTGGCATGAGAGAGGAACTGGCCAAATTTGACTGGAAAGGGACACTAGCGGGAGGACGGCAGAGCAGCAGTGGCTGGAGTTTATGTGAGAAGTGAGGAAGGTGCAAGACAGATATATTCCAAAAAAGAAGAAATTTTCGAATGGAAAAACGATGCGACCGTGGCTGACAAGAGAAGTGAAAGCCAAAGTAAAAGCAAAGGAGAGGGCATTCAAGGAAGCAAAAATTAGTGGGAAGACAGATGATTGGGAAGTTTTTAAAAGCTTACAAAAGGAAAGTAAGAAGGCGATTAAGAAGGAAAAGATGAACTATGAAAGGAAGCTAGCAAATAATATCAAAGAAGATACTAAAAGCTTTTTCAAGTAGATAAAGAGTAAAAAAAACAGGTGAGAGTTGATATAGGACCGATAGAAAATGATGCTGGAGAAATTGTAATGGGAGATAAGGAGATGGCTGAGGAACTGAACGAGTATTTGCATCAGTCCTCACTGAGGAAGATATCAGCAGTATACCGGACACTCAAGGTAGTCAGGGAAGAGAAGTGTGCGCAGTCACAATTACGACAGAGAAAGTACTCAGGAAGCTGAATAGTCTAAGGGTAGATAAATCTCCAGGACCAGATGGAATGCACCCTTGTGTTTTGAAGGAAGTAGCTGTGGAGATCGCGGAGGCATTAGCAATGATCTTTCAAAAGTCAATAGATTCTGGCATGGCTCTGGAGGAGTGGAAGATTGTAAATGCCACTCTGGTATTTAAGAAAGGGGGCAAGGAAGCAAAAAGTAAATTACAGACCTGTTAGCTTGACATTGGTGGTTGGGAAGTTGTTGGAGTCAATTGTCAAGGATGAGGTTACGGAGTACCTGGAGGCATATGACAAGATAGGCCAAACTCAGCATGGTTTCCTTAAAGGAAAATCCTGCCCAACAAACACATTGAAAATTTTGAGGAAATTACAAGTAGGCTAGACAAGGGTGATGCAGTGGATGTTGTGTATTTGGATTTTCTGAAGGCCTTTGACAAGGTGCCGCACATGAGGCCGCTAAACAAGATAAGCGCAGATGGAATTACTGGAAACTTACATATGTGGATAGAGCGTTGGCTGATTGGCAGGAAACAGAGAGTGGGAATAAAGGGATCCCATTCTGGTTGGCTGCTGGTTACCAGTGGTGTTCCACAGGGGTCCGTGTTGGAGCCACTTCTCTTTACGTTGTATATCAACGATTTGGATTATGGAATAGATGGCTTTGTGGCTAAGTTTGCTGATGATACAAAGATAGGTGGAGGGGACGGTAGTGCTGAGGAAACAGAGAGTTTGCAGAGAGACTTGGATAGATTAGGAGAATGGTCAAAGAAGTGGCAAATGAAATACAATGTTGAAAAGTGAATGGTCATGCACGTTGGTAGAAGAAATAAATGGGCAGACTATTATTTAAATGGAGAGAGAATTCAAAATTCTGAGATGCAATGGGACTTGGGAGTGCTCGTGCAGGATACCCTTAAGGTTAACCTCCAGGTTGAGTCGGTGGTGAAGAAGGCGAATGCAATGTTGGCATTCATTTCTAGATGAATAGAATATAAGAGCAGGGATGTGATGTTGAGGCTCTGTAAGGAACTGGTAAGAACTCACTTGGAATACTGTGTGCAGTTCTGGGATCCTTATTTAAGAAAGGATGTTCTGACATTGGAGAGGGTTCAGAGAAGATTGACTAGAATGTTTCCGGGAATGAGAGGGTTAACATATGAGAAGCATTTGACCACTCTTGGACTGTACTGCGTGGAGTTTAGAAGAATGAGGGGGAACCTCACAGAAACATGTCGAATGTTAAAAGGCATGGACAGAGTGGATGTGGCAAAGTTGTTTCCCATGATGGGGGAGTCTAGTACGAGAGAGCATGACTTAAGGATTGAAGGGCGCCCATTCAGAAGGGAGATGCGAAGAAATTTTTTTGGCCAGAGGGTGGTGAATCTGTGAATTTCTTGCGGCAGTGGAAGCCAGGTCATTGGGTGTATTTAAGACAGAGTTTGATAGGTATGTGAGTAGCCAGGGCATCAAAGGTCATGGTGAGAAGCTGGGGGAGTGGGACTAAATGGGAGAATGGATCAGCTCATGATTAAATGGCGGAGCAGATTCGAAGGGCCGAATGGCCGGCTTCTGCTGCTTTGTCTTATGGTCATATTTGAATGCACCAGTATACGTAATAAGGATCTTGTAGCACAGGTAGAGTTTGACAGGTACAAACTTTGGCAGGTACGACTTTGGTCGAAGGAATAAAGGCATAGACAATTCTGTAAACAGGGCGAAATTCAAAAATCAGAGGTGCAAAGGGACATGGGTGTCCTTGTGCAGGATTCCCTGAAGGTTAACTTGCAGTTTGTGTCAGTGGTAAGATTGGCAAACTCAATGTTTGCTTTCATTTCGAGAGGATTAGAGTGCAAGAGCAAGGATGTAATGCTAAGGTTTTATAAGGCATTGATCAGACCACACTTGGAGTATTGTGAGCAGTTTTGGGTCCCTTCTATCGGAAAATATGTACTGGCATTGGAGGGGGTCCAGAAGATTCACAAGAATAATTCCGGGAATGAAAGAGTTAACATATGAGGAGTGTTTGATGGTTCTGCGCCTGTACTCACCGGAGTTTAGAAGAATGGCTGAATTATTATCCCTCTCAACCCTATTCTCTCGCCTTCTTCCCATAACTTTTGAGACTCAGACTAATTAAAAAGTTTACTTAACAACTTCTTCTTTAAAAATCAAACAGGGGAAAATCTGCAGATGCTGGTAATCCAAGCTACACAGGTCCTGATGAAGGGTCTCACCAGGTCTCTCTGACACCTGTCTAGAGAGAGTTGATGTTCGGAGGATGTGGGTGGGTCGAGAACGGTAAGCACAGCCTCCGACTATAGGGATGTCCATTTAGGACAGAGTAATGTCCCATACACTTAGATAGTAATGTCCCATACATTAGATAGTAATGTCCCATACACTTGTTGTAGCAAAACTAATTACATACAATACTTAACTCAGTAAAAAATATGATATGCATCTAAATCACTATCTCAAAAAAGCATTAATAATAGCTTTTAAAAAGTTCTTAAGTCTTGGCGGTTGAATTGTAAAGCCTAATGGCATTGGGGAGTATTGACCTCTTCATCCTGTCTGAGGAGAATTGCATCGATAGTAACCTGTCGCTGAAACTGCTTCTCTGTCTCTGGATGGTGCTATGTAGAGGATGTTCAGAGTTTTCCATAATTGACCGTAGCCTACTCAGCGCCCTTCGCTCAGCTACCGATGTTAAACTCTCCAGTACTTTGCCCACGACAGAGCCCGCCTTCCTTACCAGCTTATTAAGACGTGAGGCGTCCGTCTTCTTAATGCTTCCTCCCCAACACGCCACCACAAAGAAGAGGGCGCTCTCCACAACTGACCTATAGAACATCTTCAGGATCTCACTACAAACATTGAATGACGCCAACCTTCTAAGGAATACAACTTCCACACAATCCAATATTGTCTTTACAAGGCGATATTGAAGGGATAAAATCAAAATCCAAATTGAATAAACATCAGAAAGAATTCATAAAAATTGCATTGGCACTAGCCAATCCGATTTGGAAATCGGATTCATACTTAAGTATAGATCGTGGGAAGAATGGAATTTTTAGCTGCATTCCACTTGAAAGAAATACTTATAATTTAAGAGATAAATATGAAATATTTCTGAAAATTTGGCGCCCTTATTTACAAAAAATAGGGTTAAATGTATTGGTGCTCCGAAGATAAAATTATTGGTTATCTTGGGAAAGAAATAAATATTCATATTAAAGCTATTATGAACTCCATGGAGCATGTGGGGATCTTCCGATATCCAGGTATTCTTTCTTTCTTTCTTTATTTTTTCTTCTTTTTTTTCTATCGGGATGTTGTGGGGGAGGGGGAAGATTTTTTTTCTTTCTGTAACCTATTTGAAAATTCAATTAAAAAAAATGTTGGGGGAACAGCAGGCCGGGAAGATTCTATGGAAAAGAGTAAACAGTCCACGGTTCAGACTGAAACACTTCATCAAGACCTGTGTTGCTTAAGGGTCCCTGCAAATTCATCCCCTGTCCTAACGAGGGGCAACGGGGGATGGGGTCGTGGGAAAGGGGACAAAGTCATCCTCATCTGCCATCTTTGTCCCCTCCAGCTTCTCATTACGTCTACACACACAGTTCGCCCACAGGCTTTCCACTCCTCCCCCTTCTGGTTCAATCTGCCATTCATCTCTCCCCTACAGGTTCCCATTATCACCTCCTTTACTGTCACAAACCATCACACTGCCCCACTTCACACTCACAAATGAATGTGAACATTGTACGACGGGCCTGTTCCTGTGCTGTGATGCTTGATGTTCTCTGTTCCCAGTTTCGAAGAATGAGAGGAGATCTCATGGAAACACACAATTCTTTCAGGGGTCAACAGGCAGGAGTGAGGGAGGATGTTTCCCCTGTCTGAGGAGTCAAGGTCCAGGGGTCTCTCTGCTCTCCGTCCAGCGGAAAACCCCCCGATCCCCGGGGCCGCGCTGCCCGAGTCTCCCCCCGATCCCCGGGGACTCTCTAATTCTCTGCTTCTCCCCCCCAGTCTCTGTCACCCTGGATGTGGAAACGGCGTATCCGTGGCTTGAGGTGTCTGAGGATCGGAAGAGTGTTAGATGGACCGGGTCCTGGAGGGATCTCCCTGACACCGGGAAGAGATTCACACACTGGGAATGTGTGCTGGGATCGAAGGGATTCACATCGGGGAGACATTACTGGGAGGTGGAGGTGACGGGGAATCGGTTCTGGTGTCTGGGAGTCGCTGCAGAGTCTGTGAAGAGGAAGGGATGGTTCAGACTGAGACCGGAGACTGGATTCTGGGTCATCGGGCGGGTTGGTGACGTGTTACATCGGGATTATGAACTGTTTTATGATCCCCCCTCCCCCGATTCCCGTCTCCCTACCGGTCCCATCCTCGGGAGGGTGGGAGTTTATCTCAGTTACGAGTCGGGGACAGTTTCATTTTACAACGCGGAGACCAAGTCCCATCTCCACACCTTCACTGGGAATAAATTCACGCGGAAACTTTATCCTTTCTTCCGGACTCGGGATGAAAACCAGTGGCTGAGAATCTGCTCCGGTTCCGCTCCGGGTTTGTAAACGGGTCGGGTCCCGGAACCGGGATCAGGAGTAATGTCCCTGTAAATATAAATGTGCGGAGAGTGCAGCTAAATACGTGGCTAAGGAGATGGTGCAGGAGGGAGGGCTTCATGTTTCTGGACAATTGGGCTTTGTTCCCGGGAAGTTGGGACCTGTTCCGACGGGACGGTTTGCCCCTGAATTGGAGGGAAACTAACATCCTTGCAGGTAGATTTGCCAATGCTGCTCAGGGAGGGGGTGGGTTTAAAAAGATTTGCAGAGGGAGGGGAACCAGAGTGTTAGAGCAGATAGTGAGGTGGAGGAGGATAAAGGTCATGCGAGGACTGCATGTATAGACAGAAATCAAAGGTTTGTACATTAGGTTGTAAATTAATTTTCAGAGCTTTAGAAATTGTAGAAAATAAAATTTCCAAAAAGATTTTGATGAAGAACTTGACCAGAACATATGTGAAGAAGTGGCTTCTTCAGTTTTACACCTATCTCAATAATTGTCTATGTTAGAAAATATTTAGGATAGTCTCTCCCTTGTTAAATAGTAACAGTGAACAATTTTAAATTGAATTAAACCCTGATTGGCACATGTTAAAGAAGAATTGACCATCTTCATTAACAAAGGTCATATTAAGTTCTCTCTCCCAAACTTGTTTAATCTTTAGTGATTAAGGGGATCTGTCTATTTTGCAGATTTATTTATTTTTATTATCATTTATTTTGTGATGGTCGATTGATGACTTTTGAAGAGTTAATTAGCAAATATTCTCTCTCTCATACACTTACTGCAATATCTTCAAGTTAGACATTTTTTACAAAAATAATTATCTATGTTTCCATATATGCAAGAATCTGATTTGTTGGATACTATTTTGAATATGAATCCTTTAGTAAGAGAATTTGTAATTCTCATTGATAGAATTTATAATTTATTTTTAATACATTATTACAAAAAGATAACCCCCCACCTTAGGTTTATACATGATAGAAATATTCGTTGTTTCAGACTTGATAGAGGGGGAGGGATGAAAGGGGGAGGGATGAAAGGGGGAGGAGTGGCATTACTAGTCAGGGAAATTATCACAGCTGTGCGTAGACAGGACAGACCGGAGGGCTTCTCTACAGAGGCTGAGGAACAGGAAAGGTGTGACCACACTAATAGGGGTGTATTATAGACCGCCCAATAGTCAGAGAGAATTGGAGGAGCAAATCTGTATAAAGATAGTAGACCTACTTTCATACCCTTCCTCTTAACTAATGTTTCTTTTTAGGTCCCTTGCTTTCAGCTCTTTTTTTTTGGTAGTAGGCATTATTATTTTCTGTTTTTAAGTGTATTTACAATTTTGGGGGTTTGAATGTCCTGATTTATGGACTGGAGTTGTGGTTGGACTGGAGTTTTTTTTTGTTGCGGGGCTTGGGGAGGATACTAATTTTACATGTCTTCAATTTGGGTGCTTTCTCAATTATCTTTTTTGTATTATATTATTATTGTATGTTTATTTTTGCACTGTATTAATTTTCTTCATTTTAATTTGGGTTTTTTTCTATCTGTAGCGATGTAGAAAATGCATAAAAAAACTAATTAAAAAAAATAGTAGACCGCTGTAAGAAACAGGAAATTGTAATAGTAGGGGATTTTAACTTTCCACATATTGACTGGAACTCCAAAAAACTGTAATAGGGCTAGATGGCTTGGAGTTTGTGAAATGTTTTCAGGAAAGTTTTCTAAATCAATATATAGAGGTACCTACGAGAGAGGATGCAATACTTGATCTCCTATTAGGAAACCAGACAGGTCAGGTGACAGAAGTATGTGTAGGCGAACATTTTGGGTCCAGTGACCATAATGTCATTAGTTTCAAGTTAATTACGGATAAGGATGGGTCTGGTCATCGAGTTGAGGTTCTAAATAGCAGAAGGGCTAATTGTGAAGAAATGAAAAAGAATCTAGGAAGAGTGGATTGGGGTAAGTTTTTTTTCCTCACAAGGATGTGTTCAGTAAGTGGAAGGCCTCCAAATGTGAAATTTTGAGAGTGCAGAGTTTGCATTTACCTGCCAGGATTAAAGGCAAAGTTAACAGGCACAGGGAACCTTGGTTTTCAAGGGATATTGGCGATCTGGTTAAGAAAAAGAGAGAGGTGTATAGCAGGTAGAAGCAACAAAGAGCAAATGAGTTACTTAAAGAGTATAGAAAACGTAAGAAAATACTAAAGAAGGTAATTAGGAAGGAAAAAAAGAAGACATGAGGTGGCTTTGGCAGATAATGTGAAGGAAATCCTGAAGGGTTTCTACAAGTATATTAACCGTAAAAGGATAGTAAGGGACAAAATTGGTCCCCTAGAAGATCAGAGTGGTCGTCTATGTGTGGAGCCTCACGAGATGGGGGAGATCTTAAACAGTTTTTTTTTGCATCAGTATTTACTCAGGAAACTGGCATAGTGTATATGGAAGGAAGGGAAACAAGCAGTAGTGTCATGGAACATTTGTAGATTAAAGAGGAGGAGGCGCTTGCTGCCTTACAGCGAATAAAGGTAGATAAATCCCCCGGGCCTGACTTGATATTTCCTCGGACCCTGAGAGAGACTAGAGTAGAAATTGCAGGGGCCCTGACAAAAATATTTAAAATGTCCTCAGCCACGGGTGCAGTGCCGGAGGATTGGAGGGTAGCTCTTGTTATTCCATTGTTTAAAAAAGGCTCCAATAGTAAACCAGGTAATTACAGGCCAGTGAGCCTGACATCAGTAGTATCTAAATTACTGTAAGATGTTCAGAGAGATCGGATTTACAAGTATTTGGACAGCCAAGGGCTGATTAAGGATAGTCAGTATGACTTTGTGCATGGTAGATCGTGTTTAATGAATCTTGAAGAGTGTTTCGAGGAGGTTACCAACAAAGTAGGTGAGGGAAAGGCTGTGGATGTTGTCTACATGAACTTTAGTAAGGCCTTTGACAAGGTCCCACATGGGAGATTAGTTCAGAAAGTTCAGACATGAGTTATCCATGATGAGGTTGGAGAGATTGAAAGAGTGCAGAGATTTACTAGGAGGTTGCCAGGTCTTCAGGAGTTGAGTTACAGGGAAAGATTGAACAGGTTAGGACTTATTCCTTGAAGCGTAGAAGATTGAGGGGAGATTTGATAGAAGTTTACAAAATTATGGGGGGTATAGACAGTAAATGCGAGTAGGTTCTTTCCAATTAGATTAGGAACGATAAATACGAGAGGACATGGTTTTAGGGTGAAAGGGGAAAGCTTTAGGGGGAACATTAGGAGAAACTCCTTCACTCAGAGAGTGGTGGGAGTGTGGAATGAGCTGCCATATGACGTGGTAAATGCGGGCTCACTCTTAAGTTTTAAGAATAAATTGGATAGATACATGGATGGGAGAGGTCTGGAGGGTTACGGACTGGGTGCAGGTCAATGGTACGAGTGGAATAAAGTTTCCGCACAGACTAGAAGCGCCAAATGGCCTGTTTTCTGTGCTGTAGTGTTCTATGCTTCTATGGAGTGAAATAAACACGACATGAGAATTGTCGATCGATTAATTTTAACTCGTTCGCCGCATCCGTCAATCGAACAGAAACATCGGGGATTCAGCAGCAGCTGCGGGCGGCGGGTCCTGAGCCCCCCCCCCCCCCGTGTCCTAAAGTCCACCCGTAATGAGACAGGTAAAATGGGACAAGTGGGGCCGGTGCTGACCGGAAAAGACAGTGAAGATTGTTCATTAAGTTCATCTGCCATTTCTTTGTCCCCCATTACTACTTCACCAGCATCATTTTCCAGTGGTCCAGTATCAACTCTCATCTCCGTTTCACTCTTCATGTAACTGAAAACTAATCTTTTAGTATCCTGATTTATATTATTGGTCAGTTTGCCCTCATATTTCGTCCTTACCATTCTTATGGCTTTTTTCGATGTTGGGATGCTCTTAAATCCAACATCCCACTCACCTTTGCTACCTTATATGCCATTTCATTAGGTTTAACACAATTATTTCATGCCTTTTCCAGCTCAAACTGTGAATTAATTTAAAGTCAGTCCCATAATTTAATAAAGTTTATATCTGAATACTATCTACCCGCGCAAAGATTGTACTGAAGACTGCATTTGATTTTTCTTCAGCCTTGTACGCTTCACATTGAAATAGTATGTGTTTCGACAGTTTCATAATGACAAAATGTACATGACACAGACGGAAGTTTTCCAATTATTTACAAGGCATAATTAAGCATAGTGTGGACATTTCTATGTCATGTCAATATCATTCCTTCCATTATTTTAAGCCCTTCTTCTATAAACCTAACAGGTTTATGTATTCTGTAAAGGTGTCTGTCCTTACGACCATTATCCTAGGTCTTGCCATAAGCCCCTAATTCTTCACACTACCAACCCTTTAGCTTCTAATTTGCTAAGTGGAAGGTCTATATCCATCACTTAACATTTAACAACTTTTGGTGCTAAACAGTCAACATCATCATTTCCCTCAACAGTGTGATGTGCAGGACCCATAATGTGCAGACATATAAATCAAACTTTATATATGAAAACAACAACACACACAAAATGCTGGTGGAACCCAGCAGGCCAGGCTGTTTCATCGATTCATCAAAACCGAAATGTATTCCGAGCAAATTATGAGGACCAATTTCCTACATCCAATGCAAGGCTAAACTGTTGGCAAAGAACTCTGCTTTCTATGCTGATAAATGACTATATGTCATTTCTTTATCATTACCTGCAATTCAGGCACACAAAAGCAGCCACACCAACATCCCCAGTTAAATTATCTTTTGATTCATCTGTAAAAATGGTTACTGTATGATAATAAATTTCATTAATATACTGATGAACTAACAGATTCTCAGGCAGAACCGAATCCGATTGTGTAACCTAAAATCAACTGAAGTCATTGGAAAAAACAAGGTGGGGTTACAGAGAAAGCTACAGTGGGACATATTGTATCATCAAATACGCCCATATTCCCAGGGTGATAAGAACCCAGCCACCCAAAACAAAAAGATCACTCTTCTTGTGATGTCCCCAACCGTCCTCCAGCACACCTTTAACAGGATGATCATTTGCTTGCCCCCGCAAATTAATCCAGTATGTTGACATCAACTTGAACCTCTGTTACTTTGAGGGCAATTGTCCCATTGCAATCAGTAAAGCCAAAACAGGAGACAACATTACCGCACCAGAACACAATCTTAAAGTCTGTAATTGTATCACATACAAACATTTTTAATTTGAAGATGAAGCTGATCCATAAGCCACACAGACATAATCAAAAACAGATGAAATTAAACAAATATAATTGGTCAACAAAGATTTTCATGTTGCACCCAAGAATACCCACATAGATGTCTGAGGAGATTTAAAGCTCCTTGACATTTATCAATTATTTTACTGAGAGGTGCTTCCACGTCAGCTTATTATCCATCCATTTAGTGAGAAATCTTACCACTGACACTTCCTCAAGGTATTAATCATATAACACTTGACCTGCATTATTAATAGACTTCTTAAATTCATACAAAGAAATCTCTCCATCAGTGATACTATCATTGCTACAGCTGACTTCCAGCACATCAGGGTATTCACTGAAAAGATATATCCCTACATTGTTTAACTTCTTCACTTAAATTATCCAGATTATGAATCTCAGCAAATGACCCAGCCAGTAACACAACCTTCCCTGTTTCAGTAACAATCATTTGGTCCTCATTAATCAACACAAATCCCCCCATTTTCTAAATCATATCCCAAACAATTCCAAGTTTGATATCCTTCAATATTATCTCCATATAACCTCCAGTAAATCCCCTCCTTCCTCACAACGGCCTTTGCCCTTTTATTGTTAATAATGTCACTCGGAGACTGATGCACCATCACATAAAAAACTCACATTTCTCTCAATTTGCTTCCTGTCCCGTTATAAATCCAAATCCAAACTCATAAAGACAGGAAGGCTGACTGACGTTCACATAAACTAATCACCCTCTGAGTTCCCATTTGAGCGACATGCACTGCAGCCAATGTCAGCAGTGGTCAGTGTTAAGTCTGAGCTACGATAGCTGGAGGAAATCGGCCCTCCTCTTGCGCTCCATCGCCATGGCAGAGAACAGCGATCGCTTCTGTCGGTGTCGCCGGCCTCGGCGCCCACAAGGACGGTGTGATTCCCCTTCGCGCCTCGGTGGGTCTGTTTCGGTGACGTCTGTGGTGGCTGACGAAACATGCTTTGACAGGGAGCGAGCGAGGACAATGACTACACACTCCCAGAAGGCCCCACTGATGACGTTGTGGTGTTGTTTCAGGGTAAGGTATAAAAGCAAAATGGAGGAAAATGTAATGCATTACGTTTTCTGTACTGTGTCGTGTCTTCAATAAAAAGATAAATTAAAAGAGAGATTCCAGCGACGAATAGATAGAACATAGAACAATACAGCACGGTACAGGCCGTTCGGCCCACAATGTTGGCCGACCCTTAAACTCTGCCTCCCTAAGCTTAATTTCCTCCATATACCTGTCTAGTAGTCTCTTAAACTTCACTAGTGTATCTGCCTCCACCACTGACTCGGGCAGTGCATTCCACGCACCAACCACTCTCTGAGTATAAAATCTTCCTCTAATATCCCCCTTGAACTTCCCTCCCCTTACATTAAAGCCATGTCCTCTGGTATTGAGTAGTGGTGCCCTGGGGACGAGGCGCTGGCTGTCCACTCTATCTGTTCCCCTTAATATCAACTATACCTCTATCATTTCTCCACTCATCATCCTCCTCTCCAGAGAGTAAAGCCCTAGCTCCCTTAATCTCTGATCATAATCCACACACTCTAAACCAGGCAGCATTCTGGTAAATCTCCTCTGTACCCTTTCCAATGCTTCCACATCCTTCTTATGGTGAGGCGACCAGAACTGGACAGAGTACTCCAAGTGTGGCCCAACCAGAGTTTTATAGAGCTGCATCATTACATCACGACTCTTAAACTCTATCCCTCGACTTATGAAAGCTAACACCCCCATAAGCTTTCTTAACTACTCTGTCTACCTGTGAGGCAACTTTCAGGGATCTGTGGACATGAGCCCCAGATCCCTCTGCTCCTCCACACTTCCAAGTATCCTGCCATTTACTTTGTACTCTGCCTTGGAGTTTGTCCTTCCAAAGTGTACCACCTCACCCTTCTCCAGGTTGAACTCTATCTGCCACTTTTCAGCCCTCTCCTGCATCCTATCAATGTCTCTTTGCAATCTTTGACAATCCTGTGCAATATCCACAACACCACCAACCTTTGTGTCTTCTGCAAACTTGCCAACCCATCCTTCTACCCCCCACATCCAGGTTGTTAATAAAAATCACGAAAAGTAGGTGTCCCAGAACTGATCCTCGTGGGACACCACTAGTCCGAATGTACTCCCTCCAGCATGACTCTCTGCTTTCTGCAGGCAAGCCAATTCTGAATCCACCTGGTCAAACATCCCTGGATCCCATGCCTTCTGTCTTTCTGAATAAGCCTACCGTGTGGAACCTTATCAAATGCATTACTAAAATCCTTGTAGATTACATCCACTGCACAACCCTCATCTATGTGCCTGGTCACCTCCTAAAAGATCAGGCTTGTTAGACACGATCTGCCCTTCAGAAAGCCATGCTGACTGTCACTGATCAGACCATGATTCTCTAAATGCCAATAGATCCTATCTCTGTGAATCTTTTCCAACAGCTTTCCCACCACAGATGTAAGGCTCAATGGTCTATAATTATCCGGACTATCCCTACTACCCTTTTTGAACAAGTTGACAACATTCGCCTCCCTCCAATCCTCCGGGACCATTCCCGTGGACAATGAGGACATAATGATCCTAGCCAGAGGCTCAGCAATCTATTTCCTCGCCTCGGATGCAGAACTGGGAAGTGGCAGATGGAGTTCAACACAGATGAAGAGATTCATTTCTGCAGGTCAAATTTGAACACAGAATATAATATTAATGGTAAGACTCTTGGCAGTGTGGAGGGTCAGAGAGATCTTGGGGTCCATGTCCATACGACATTCAAAGCTGCTGTGGAGGTTGGCAGTGTTGTTAGGAAGGTGTCTGGTGTTGATGGCCTTCATCAACCATGGGATTGAGTTCAAGAGCTGTGAGGTGATGTTGAAGCTATATTTCTCCTAACCTGTACATAAGTAATTGTAATAAGATGATGAGAGGCTTTGACCATGTGGATAGCCAGAGGTATTTTCCCAGGCTTGAAGTGACTAACACGAGGAGACGTAGTTTTAAGCTGCTGGGAAGTCGGTACTGAGGGAATTTCAGGGGTAAGTTTCTTACACAGAGAGTGGTGGGGTGCATGGAATGGGCTGCCTGCAGCGATGGAGGAGGTGGATACAGTAGGATATTTTAAGAGACTCTTAGATAGGTTCATGGAGCTTAGAAACATAGAGAGATATACGATCAGGAAATCCTAGGCAGTCTCTAGAGTAGGTTACATGGTCGGTACAACATTGTGGGCTGAAGAGCCTGTAATGTGCTGTAGATTTCTGTGTTCTGTGTCAAAGACAGGCAGAGGAATTAGTTTAAATGGACAGGAGGACAGCATGGAAAGGTTGGGCCGAAGGGCCTGTTAGTACCGTAAGGGAGGTGTTCTGTCCCAACCATCGACTCTATTCCCCTCAACAGATGCTGCCTGACTTGACAGCGTTCTTGAAAAGTTACATTCAGTTCCGCTGAGCATTCTGTACAAAGGTTGTTTTGTGCTGGAAGACTGCAGAGGAGATTCATCATGATTGAGGGGGCTTGTGTTCATAAGTCCATAAGGCATAGGAACAGAATTAGGCCATTCAGCCCATTGAGTCATCCACCTTTCCATCATGGCTGATCCCAGATCGCACTCAATTCCAGATATCTGACCTCCCGCCATATCCTTTGATGCCCTGACCGATCAGGAAGCGGTCAACTGCCGCCTTGAATATACCCACACACTCGGCCTCCACCGCAGTCTGTGGCAGAGCATTCCACAGATCCAATACTCTCTGGCTAATAAAAAAATAAGCTGCTTACCTCTGTTTGAAAAGGTGGCCCCTCAACTTTGTGGCTGTGCCCCACCACAGGAAATACCTTCTCCACATCCACCTTATCCAGTCCTTTCAACATTCGGTAGGTTTCAATGAGATGCCCCCACATTTTTCTGAGTTCCAGTGAACACAGGGTCAAAGCTGCCAAGTGCTCCTCATATTTTAACCCCTTCATTCCCGAAATCATCTTTCTGAACCTCCTCTGGACTCTCTCCAATGAAAACACATACTGTCTGAGATATGGGGCCTAACGCGGCCTGACTAGTGTCTTATAAAGCCTCAGCATTATCTCGTTGCTGTTATATTCATGGGGCGAGATTGGACTGTGTTGATCTGCAGGGGGATCTTGGAATCCGAGTTCATAACTCCCAGATAGTGGTTCCATTGTCAGGCAGTTATGTTGCAGTTGTATAAATCTCTAGTTTAATCACATCTGGAGAATTACATTCGAAGACAGGAATAATGCGGAGGTTTTGGATGGTGAGTGGAAGAGGCTTAACAGGATGCTGCCTGGATAAAGTGTGAGCGGACAATCTCGGGGAATTTTCTCCGGAGTGGCAGAGGCTGAGGGAGGTGTGACAGACGTTTACAGGAATGTGAGGGGCAGACAGAGTGGACAGCCGGGATTTTTTCTCTAAGGAGGAAATGTCCAATGCCAGTGGGCATGCACTTCAGGAGAAAGGTGGAACACATCCTCATTGGACCTTTTTGCACTGTTGAAGTATTTTTTAATTTAGTGTAATTTTGTATCTTTTTTGTATCTCTGCATAGCTGCTGTTAAAAAAAACAATTAGAAAAGACAATGATGTTAAGAACATGACTCAGAATGTTTAAAGGTGATTTGCGTTTCAAGTTTTGTTTTTCATTCACATAGTGGTGGGAGTTTGGAGTGAATATCGGGTGGTGGTGGAGTCAGATGCGAAAGAGGCTATTAGATACCACATGAATGTGAGGAGAATGGAGGGATGTGTTCCTTGTGTAGGCAGAAGGGATTGGTTTAGTAAGGCATAAAATGACCAGTTCAATGGGTTCAGAACAACACAGTGAGCAGAAGGGCCTGTCCAAGGACAAGTACAGCAAACAGAGCAGGTAAACTGGATAAAGTGATCCCACTCAGAGAACAGACTGTGCCGTCAGTGGATATATGCCGGCATCACAGTTCTATCACCAAAGATACTTCACTGCTGGATAAAATGATGTTTGTGATGTTTATAACCGATGCGGTGAATTGTACTGCTGAGACATCTCATCCTGCTGAGGAAATTAAAATTATTGTGAAAGCTGCAGAAAGGTATCTTGGTATAACTGGTGTTATGTGGGAAGCTGTAATGAAGCTCTGATTTGTGGGGGTTTCTGCATCCCAGTCTACTTGTGAATATATGTAATGGGATTGAAATATTGAAGTGAAATGCAAGAAGCCTAATTTTACATGGTCAACACTTTAAGCAGTTTATTTCTGATTTGTCAGATTCTTCCGATGTTATATCTGTTCAGGAAATCTGCACATTTTAAATCTTATTCCTGTGCAGGATTATATTGTCGTTTGGCTTGACAGGTTAGTTGGTAGAGGGGTGGTGTTGTCAGTTTTATAAGGAAAGGGGCAGAATATAGCGTTGTGAATGGGAATAAAATGTATCATGAACTTGTGGAAAATCTTGATTCAACAGGTATGTGTGTAATTTTCTTTTGTGAGAATATTAACTTTCTGAATCGTATTTGGAGGTTTGGCCATCTACTTTTCACATGGAAAATGGTTGTAGTAGTTCCCATTCTAAAGCCTGTATCTCCCCGTCTGATCCTCCTTCTTGTAGGCCAATATCATTAAAGTCTCATTTATGTAAACTTGTGGAATGTATGGTAATCGAGTGTTTGAATTATATTTTCGATAAAAGAGGTAATTTCACGTTTTATCAGAGGGAAATTTAGAACGGTAGAATAAGACCATAAGACAAAGGAGCAGAAGTCGGTCATTCGGCCCATCGAGTCTGCTCTGCCATTTTATCATGAGCTGATCCATTCTCCCATTTAGACCCACTCCCCCGCCTTCTCACCATAACCTTTGATACCCTGGCTACTCAGATACCTGGCAATCTCTGCCTTAAATAACATTGGAATCAGTTTTGGTTTGGAAGATCATATTAGGAAAGTACAGTTAAATAAAGATGTTGTAATAGCAATATTTTTGAGATTGAAAAGGCAAATAATATTTATTGAAGGATGGACTTTTGATTAATTTTTGGAAATGCAATTGAGAGGGCTATTGTACAATTTTTTTCTGATTGTTTCTATTTGTACGTCTTGTAAAGGCATGGATGGGCAAGTATGACATTGAATTCATTTTTATATTTGCAAGATGGTATTAGTAAAGCCAGTTAAATATAGATGTTGTAACAACAGTATTTTTACTATACAAAAGGCAGATGGTATTTATGGAAGGAAAGAATTTTTATGAAATTGTGGAAATGAGGGTGGAGGGGCTATTATCTAACTTTGAGTTGTTTTAATTGAACGTTTTGTGTCAGGTATGTGTGGGAAAGTTATATTCAGGTTGTTATGAGATAGAAACTGGGATCCCACAGGCAGTATTTATTATTTTATATTATAATCAATATTTTTTTCTGAGATAGGTTTGTCGTTGTGTAAATCTCTATATGCAGATGATGGAGGTTTATTGATTAGAGGTAGAAATTTCAATTTTACTGTATATAGGATGCATTCTCAATTAATAAGGTCAAAAAGTCGGCAAATAGATGGGACAAGTTATGTGTTTTACAGACAGGATTAATGAACCTGCACTTGATTGGAAATTATTGGAACTGATATGGTCAAACTCCTTAAAAAGGTGTCAGTGGTAAGATTTCCAGGCATATGGACGGATAATAAGCTGACATGCAAGTACCAGATAAGAAAGTAATTGATAAATATAAAGAAACATTAAATATTCTCAGTTATCCCTGCGGGTATTCCAGGGTGTTACATGAAAGTATTTGTTGAACAATCTCATTTGTTTAATTGGCTCTGTTCTTGATTATGGTTGTGGTTTATAGATCAGCTTCAGCTTCAACTTTATTATGTTTGGGTGTGATACAAGCACAGGCTTTGAGATTGTGTTGTGGTGCAGTAAAGTTATCCCCTGTTTCGGCTTTACTGCATTGGTCAGGCCTAATCTGGAGTATTGTGTGTAGTTTCTGTTACTGGCCTGAAGGAAAGTTATCAACAACATTGAAAGAGTGCAGAGAAAATTTACAATACGTTTGCTGGGACTTGAGGACTCGAGCTTTAGGAAAAGTTGAGGACTTTATCCCCTTTAGTGTTGGAAAATGAAGGGGGATTTTGCAGATTTATACAAAATTATGAGTGTTGTTGACAGGGTAAATGCAGGCAGGATTAGGCAGGATTTTTCCTCTGAGGTTCGGTGAGATGGGAACTGGAGGTCGCAGTTTAAGGGTGAAAGGTGAAATATTTAAGAGGAACCTGATGGGAATTCCTTCACTCAGAGGGTGGTGGGGGTGTGGGAAGAGCTGTCAGTGGAAGTTATGGATTTCATTGCAGAGAAGTTTGGATCAGTACATGGACGGGAGGGGTATTGAGGGCCATGGTCCAGCTGCGGTTATGGGACTCGGCAGAATAACAATTCGGTACGGACCAAATGGGAATAAGGGTTTGTTTGTTTGTTATAGTGCTCTCTGACTCCAAATAAAGTGTCGATGAAGGGGAATTGGTTGGGGCTGTTGTCGGGAAGCAAACGTTGTGCTTTCAGGATTTCCTGCTGGGAATAGAAGTGAATTGATACTGGTCAAAGTGTGGCGATCAGAGCCAGGGATTGTAAAGTAGTTGAAAACAAACAAACACATACACCCCCCCCCCCCCCCCCCACACACACACACTCTCACACACCTCACACACACTCTCTCTCTCACACTCACACACACACACACACACACACACACATTCTCTCACACACACACACACACACACACACACACACACACACACACATTCTCTCTCACACACACACACACACACACACACACACACACACACACACACACACACACACACACACACACACACACACACACACACACTCCCTTCAACTTCACATTGGCGTTCACACCCACTTCCCAAAAATATCTGGTTCCTTCTCTTTGGCTCAAAATCTCCCCACCCTCCTGCCCCCATCTTCACCCCTTCCCACTTTTGCCACCACTGCTTCCCCATTCCCTCACTGTCTCTTTCTCTCCATCTCTTGTCTCCCACTCCCTCATTCTTTCTCTTCCTCCTCTCCCCTCACCTATTTCCTTCTCTTCCACACACTCTCTGTCTCTCTCCTCTCTTCATCTGTTCCCTTCCCCACTGACACACCCTTGTCCTCAGCACATTCCTCCCTACCCTACCCACTCACACTCTCCTCCTTTACCTTGTTGTCTCTGTCTCCCTTTCTACCCAATGCTTCACCTGCCTCTCGCCTTCTCCCCAGTTCCTCCTTTTCTGCAGCTCGTTTTCCCGGCCACCCTCCCGTCCCCACATCCCCCACCCCGCACTGTGATGACGGTTGACTCGCACAGTGAATTTTCTGATGTTGTGCAATTCTTCGTTTTTTGGACAGTGACAAAGTTTTCTCGGAATATGAAGGCTTGTGGTTTCCGGGAGAGGCCAGTTTGTTCCCTTTTTATGTGCTACAGAATAGGCGGGGGTGGGGAGTGTGGAGGAGAGAGGAGGGAAAGAGAGAGAGAGAGACTAAATATATGTAGCCTCAATCTCTTTCTCCCCGTCCTCCTCTCTTCATCCGTTCTCATCCAAACTGCCCCACTCTTTCCTCCACACATTCCTCCCTAATCTTCCCCCTTTTCTGTCGCCCGCTTTCCCGACCCCCCACCCCGCACTGTGATGACGGTTGACATTCACAGTGAATTATAGACGTTGTGTAATTCTTCATAGTTTGGAAAGCAGCAATGTTCTCTCAGAAGATGAAGGCTTGTGGTTTCCGGGAGAGGCCAGTTTGTTCCCTTTCTGTGTGCTGCAGAATAGGCGGGGGAGGGGATGTGGAGTGGACGGGATAGCCGTGTGTTCTCAGTAGCTACACCGTCACGACAAAGACCGAGCACCCTCTGCGAGCTGGTCACTGACACAAACACTCACTGACACACAAAGAGACGGACAGACACATACGAGGACGCATATAAACACACAGACATTCAGACATACAGAAATACTTTAAATATGAATGCAGTTTGCATTTTCAGCGTTTTAAGATGGATGTCGCTATTTTGTGAACTGTTTGAAATGATTCTTGCTCTGGGATAATCTAGTGTGCTTGTGGGGATGTCAGCGGGTTTTGGGGGTTCACATGGAAATGGGTCTGCACATTGATTTGCGGATGTGCGAAGGTTTCAGGGTATGTTGGTGAATATGGATTTTGCAGTGTCGGTGAATTTGGGGGTCACACTGCTTTGGGCATTTGAGGGTGCACGGGGATTTGGGAGTATTTAGGGCTGCGCACAGATTTGAGTGTCTCAGCGGATTTGGGGTTGCACACGGATTTGAGGATTGCGCTGACTTAGAAACGTTTTGGCGAATATGGGGTGCACAGAGATTTGCGCAGACATAGGGGTTAGTCAGCGAATATGGGGGTGTTGGTGGATTTGCGGGCACCCACTGACACCGAGGTGAGGATGGTTTGGGGAGGAGCGTAGATTTAAGGGGATGTCAACTAGAATATGGGGTTTAGACTATGCATGTGGACGTGTGTTTGAAATTTAAACTTTGTTCTTGCTACTTTTCAGGAGGAGGCAGCTGTTTTGTGAACACAGTTCTTAAATATTCTCTCTCTCTTCGGCTGTCACTCAGAAACCAGCTCCAGCCTCTGAAAGTGACACTCAGAGTTAAGGAAACAGGAGCAGGTAACAGGTGTGTCGGTTGCTTTGGGGTGCACACTGACTGGAGGGTTCAATGTGGGGTTTTTCGGTGAGCACAGATTTGTGGGTGCACACCGATTTGCAGATATGTGAAGAGTGGGTGTGTTGGCGGATTCGGGGCTGAACACTGACTTGGGGGAACCGGTGGATTTCGAGGTGTTACAAATCTCATGGTTTTTCCCTTTTACAGACTTCAATAATAAATGCAATGTGAACTTTGACCTCTGTTTTTGGTTTTTTTTAATGGAGACAGCCATTCCGTGAAATGATTCTTGCACTTGATGTGTATATGGGGCTGTGTGCAGATTTGGAGCTGTGACGAGTCTCAAGGCAAATTTACACTGGCAGCATATTCCATTGATCCCAACCTTTGTTGGGACAGACTAACTCCCACATACGGTTAAATATTAATTCATTAATGTAATCACAATCTGTCACCGTGGGGATTGCGCCGGTCAGACGTTATCAGGTGATGAGCCGCTGAAATATCCGGTCACCTCGGGGCTTCAGTTCATTAATAAAGCCGCGTCCTGAGCACACACCAGCGACGGCCGCAGTGTCTCCGGTCCGGGCTCCTCACATTCACCGCCTGATCTCCCAGGTGTTATTCCCGGGCGGATTGTCCCTTTGACTAGCAGCGGCGGGACATTGGGATAGTGTGGGTGGAGGGGTGGGGAGTATAAATGGATTGTCCTGGAGTGTCGATACCTCACTGGGTCCGTCAGATGTCAGTCAAACAACTACTCCGGATGCCCTTCGCTCATTGGTCTGTACATATGTCCATCTATTCCAATTCCCGCCCAACGAACTCACTGCCTGACGCCACAAAATGGCGACGGTCTATTCGGATGCTGGTTGGCTAATCCACTGTCAATCACACCAGTCTCCGCTTTCCCCTTGAATGATTGGCTAACGTGAAGAACGAGGGCCGGGGTTTGTATAAATGACGGTGGACATTCCACTAACTGTACTGGAGTGTGGTGTAGAGAATTGGGACATAAATCCCTCACTGCTTCCTTTTTCAAATGAAACCTAAATAACCCCTCAAAAGTCCTATAGGTTGTACGTAACGAAACACAATACCGTGAATTAAATTAAAATTACTGCCGTTACTTAAGAAAACTTTTGAATGAAAACTAAACGACAGAGAGTAATGTTTTCCAACACGAACGAAGGAATAATGATGCATAGTGTGTCAAATTCTAAGTCGTGTCAACGTGATTACTTACCTTCTTGTTTTACCCCCGATCTCCCATAAACCCAACAGGTATGTATTCTGTAAAGGCGTCTCATTTGATGTCCTTTATCCCACCAGTCTCGATATAATTATTAACCCACCAACCGCTTAGCTTCTGATATGCTAGTTGAAATTTTAACAGTTTTTGTAACTGAACCGCTGTGTGCAGGGACCCATAAGAAGTGGAAATATAAACCAATACTCTGCGTATGAAATAATGTTTGATGAGTTTCCAACAGTACATCTGTCCTACTGTGAGAATTACCTGTTTTAAGACTCATCAAAACCGAACAGGCATCTGAACAAATTACAACATAGCTGGGATTGTTTTTGTGCATGAATTACAGGTAATGATAAAGAAACAACTTACCAACCATTTATCAGTATATATAGTAGAATCTGTTTCCCTCAATTTAGGCTTATAGTGGGTGGTGGAAATTTGTTCATGTGAAGTTGTAATTAGTTCAGATGCCTGTTCGGTTTTGATATCATAATAATTTTCCACAAGATATTGACGAATCAAGATTCTCAACCAGAACAGAATCCTTAGACCATTGAATTGTGTATCCTTAAATCAACTAAAGGCATTGAGAAAAACAATGTGGGGTTACAAAGAACGCGACAGTGGGACATATTGCATAATCCAACGAACCCATATTCCCAGCGTGATTAGAACCCAGTCCCTGGACAACAAGCTGTGTGAATCACAATACAATAAATGTTGTGTAATTGTGGGAATTATACAACATTGCATTGTTTGTAAGGGATACACAATATCATGGGATTTATTCTGAAGAGGGGAGATCTCGGAGAGTCTCTGCTGTTACCAACCCGCAGGTTTCGTTTACTGTACGCTGTCTCTTTAAGCGCCTGAGTGAGGCGGGACAGTGACGTCAGTGACAGGCTGTCGTGGTGTGTGCAGATTAAAATACAGAGTCGCAGAGAGAGAGAGAGAGAGAGAGAGAGAGAGAGGAGGAGAGAGAGAGAGAGAGAGAGAGAGAGAGAGAGGAGGAGGGAGAGAGAGAGAGAGAGAGAGAGAGAGAGAGAGAGAGAGAGAGAGAGAGAGAGAGGGCGAGAGAGAGGGCGATAGAGAGAAAGGGAGGGAGGGAAGGAGAGAGAGAGGGAGAGAGACAGAGAGAGCGCGAGAGAGAGAGGGAGGAAAGGAGAGAGAGAGAGGGAGGGAGGGAAGGAGAGAGAGGGCAGGGAGGGAAGGAGAGAGGGGGAGGGAGAGAGAGAGAGAGGGGAGGGAAGGAGAGAGAGAGAGGGAGGAAGGAGAGAGGGAGGGAGGGAGGGAAGGAGAGAGGGAGGGAGAGAGAGAGGGAGAGAGAGAGGAGGAGGGAGAGAGAGAGAGAGAGAGAGAGAGAGAGAGAGAGAGAGAGAGAGAGAGAGAGAGAGAGAGAGAGAGAGAGAGAGAGAGAGAGAGAGAGAGAGAGAGAGAGAGAGAGAGAAACAGCTACTCTGGCAGTCTTCGCAAGACTTGGAACTACGAATTACCGGGGCAGGTTTGCTCCAGAATGTGTGATTGTCACTTCGTATAATCCACAGTAGTGGATTTTGGGATATCTTGTGGGACCACTTACGTGTTAACCCTTGCCTGGGTATGTTGTGTGGTAACCTCTGGAAGACGGTATTCCTGTGACAGGTCGTTTTCGGTGATAATTCGTATGTGGATTTGGAACGATGACGGACAAGATCTACGGCGGCTGTTATCTCGTTTTCCCAGCGTGGAACCTGTGGAATACTTGGTACTTGCCTTCTCTCTCCAGTACAACGTGCATTGCGAATATCTCTTCCCCATCATTTATTCCGTGGATGACTGATCTTTCCTACTTTACCATCTCAAGACTCTGAGCCTTATTCCCCCATGCTCAATAGTTGGGAGTTATATTTACACATACACACCACAACATTGTGAACTTTTGTTTATCTTGGTTAAGTTACTATATTACAAGTAGTTGCTAATAAAGATAATGGTTTTAACATCAAAACCAGACTCGAGGTATAATCTATTGCTGCTGGTTCGTTTCTTAGACGTTACATTTGGTAACACTGCTCAATACATTTGAGGAGGTTGAAAGGGGAATAAAAGAGTGAACATATGAGGAGCGTTTGATGACTCTCGGCCTGTACTCGTTAAGTTTAGAAAAATGAGGAAGGAATCACATTGAAACCAACCGAATATTGAACTAACAAAGAACAGAGTGGAGACCTGGGGAGGCAGATGTGTGTGTGTGTGTGTGTGTGTGTGTGTGTGTGTGTGTGTGTGTGTGTGTGTGTGTGTGTGTGTGTGTGTGTGTGTGTGTGTGTGTGTGTGTGTGTGTGTGTGTGTGTGTGTGTGTGCGTGTGCGCGTGTGTGCGTGTTCACAAGATCACGCGATTCTACAGATGATTTAAACCAAATGAAGAGCCACATTGGCTCTTAATATGACAAGGATTTCAATCCACTAATCGTTTATGCGAACCTTTTGTGAACCCTCCCCAATGTCAGCACACCCTTTCAAAGATAAGAGGTCTAAAACTGATCAGAATACTCCAAGTGAGGCCTCGCCAGTGCTTTAAGAAGCTTCAATATTACATCCATCGTATTCTCGTTCTCTCGAAGTGAATGTTAACACCGTATTTGCCTTCCTGACCAGCGACTCAACCTGCAAATTAACCTTCATAGAATCTTGCACAAGGACTCCTAAGTCTCATTGCGCCTCATCTTTTTTTAGAATTTTCTGTCCATCAGGTAAATAGTCTACCCTTCTATTTATTTTAACAATGACTACACAGTTTTGACAATATATTCCATCTGCCACTTTTTGCCCATTCTTCTAATCTGTCTGACACTTTCTGTAGCCTCTCTACTTCCTCAAAACTATCTGCCTCTCCATTTAACTTTCAAATATCCAGGAAACTTGGCCACAAAACTATCAATTCTGTCATCCAACTCATTGACATATAACCTGAAAAGAATCGGTCCCAACACAAACCCTGTGGAACACCACTATTTATCGGCACCAACCAGAAATGGTTCCCTTTATTCCCACGTCTCCAACATCTCCCCAACCACTGCGGGCAGACTAACAGGCCTATAATTTCTTTTGTTCTTATTCTTTCCCTTCCTGAAGAGTGCAGGAATATTTCCAATTTTCCATTCCTTCTGACACATGCCAGAATCACTTGATTCCTGAAATACCATTACTAATTCCTCCACAGTCTCTTCAGCCACCTCTTTCAGTGGCTGCAGTGTACACCACCTAGTCCAAGTGATTGATCCACCTTCACACCTTTCATTTGCCCCTGAGGGTGAAAAGCCTCTGTTTGGGTTTGACTGGACCGATTGAATCTTTCAGTGAAACTCAGATCCGCAAGCCTTGGGAGCATCATTATAAAGATTCACTGCAATTTTCAACCTCACTGATATTTTCCTGTTGATAGGTGACCAGAACTGCGCACAATACACCAAGTGTATCCTCCATAATGCCCTATAGAACTTCAACTTCACATCACAACCTGTGTACTCAATAAGGTGATTACGGTGTCCATAGATCCCTGAAAGTTGCCTCACAGGTAGATAGCGTAGTTAAGAAAGCTTAGAGAGTGTAAGAGTCATGGGGTAATGATGCAGCTCTATAAAACTCTGGTTAGGCCACACCTGGAGTACTGTGTCCAGTTCTGGTCGCCTCACTATAGGGAGGATGTCGAAGCATTGGAAAGGGTACAGAGGTGATTTGCCAGGATGCTGCCTGGTTTTGAGAGTATAGATTATGATCAGAGATTAAGGGAGCTGGGCTTTACTCTTTGGAGAGAAGGAGGATGAGAGGAGACATGATAGAGTTAACAAGATATTGAGAGGAATAGATACAGTGGACAACCAGCAGCTCTTCCCCAGAGCACCACTGCTCAATACAAGAGGACATGGCTTTAAGGTAAGCGATGGGAAGTTCAAGGGGAATATTAGAAAAAAGGTTTTTTTTTACTCAGATGGTGGTTGGTGCGTAGAATGCACTGCCTGAGTCTGTGGTGGAGGCAGATACACTAGTGAAATTTATGAGCCTACTAGAGAGGTATATGGAGTTATTTAAGGTGAGGAGTTATATGGGAGGCAAGGTTTAAGGGTCGGCACAGAATTGTGGGCCAAAGGGCCTGTATTGAGCTATACTGTTCTATGTTTAAAATAGAAGCGGGAGCGGGTACCGGACCACTGGAAAATGATGCTGGAGAGGTGGGGCACGAGGTAATGCCGGGCGAACTGAGTAAGTATATTTAAACAGACATTTGGATAGGTACATGGATGGGAGGGGTATGAAAGGTTCTGATCCTGGTGTAGGTCGATGAGACTTGGCCAGAAAACATGAAAACTAGGCCAGACAATTGGAAGTGCCAGAGGGTTCTTAACGATAATCGGAACTGCTTATTGTTGTGGGTTTCACTAAGTCTATATTCTATCGCTAAGAATCCTCTGCAGTAACTTGCCTACCCCAGACATGAGACTCACCAGTCTACATTACTCCAGTATTATCCATTCCAGTTCTTAAATAAGAGAATAACATTTATTGCCGCTCTCCGGGTATCTTCATTGTGGCTAGATACAACACAATCATGTTGGTAAAGTCCACTGTAATTTCATTCCCTGCCTCTCCGAATAATCTGAATTAAACCCCGCCAGGCTGTGCGGAAATAACCCCCGTTCACTGACTAAACACGACCTCCTTAGTTGTCCTGTACTTATACAAATTGAAAAGATATTGTGGATAAGAACAGGACGGGAAAGGTTTAGTCATTGACACTTACAGCAGGGAAAGGACCCTTCAGCCCATGTGTCCATGTGACAGCGACGTACATTCAAGCTAATTCCTGTCCCGGAGGAGATGGGTCAAACGCCGGCAGGTGGAATTAGTTTAGGTGGGCACCAGGTAGGTATGGAAGAGTTGGGCCTAAGGGCCAATGTCAATTCTGAAAGGGAAGGAAGACGTTCAGTTCTGGTCAGAGTTATATACAAAATTATATTTTACGCTGGAAAACTGCATAAGAGATTCAGTATTTGGTGGGAGAGTTTGAGGGTCTTGTGCCATGGGATGAGATTGTTCTCTGGGTATACAGATGGATCTTGGGATCTTAATTTATAACTCCCGGAAATGGAGTACACACGATGGCGGGTTGTTCAAGGCGATGTAAGGCCTCCTTGTCTTTTGTAGTGGAAGCACACAGTTCCAGTATCAGGTAGTTATTTTACAGTTTTGTAAATCTCTAGCTGAACAGCTTCTGGAGTACTGCATTCCACTGTTGGGAAAATGTGGAGGTTTTGAACGGTGATTAGAAGAGTTTTACGAGGACACGGCAGGGTAATGAGAGATTGGACAATCTAGAGATATTTTCTCGGCAATGGTAAAGTTTGAGGGAGGCGGGCCGAGGTTTATAGGAATATGAGAGGCACAAACAGCGTAGACAGCCTGAGGAGCAAATGTCTAACACTAGAGGGCGAGCGTTTAAGGTGAACAGAGGAACACGGCCTCATTAGTCCTTGTTTCTGTACTATTTATTTAGTTTGTAATTCCGTGTACTTTTCTACCTTTCCCTGACACTGCTGCTGTAGAACAATTCACTTATGCAATGTTAAACCTGTCTCAGAATGGTTCAAGGAGATGTGTGTTTCAACATTAGTAAAACATGAAACGCTCGTTCAATTGGATCAGAACAGCACAGTGAGCGGAACGGCCTGTTCCCCTGCAGTACTGTCCCATGCCGGTGAAATCACGGCCGGAGTACTGTCTGCATCTCGGGTCGCCGCCACAGGAAGGACGTGATTAACCTGGAAAGGAGCAGTAAGGATTAACGACTTTTGTTTCCTGGACTGGAGGACTCGTATCCGAAGGAGACTGGATAGAGACGGAGGGTGATGAAACACTGATTCCCCCCTCCGACAGCACAGGTCCCACTTTTGAATGTGAATGGAACGTATGTGGCATCTGTAGTAGAATTAATACATTCAATGTGTAGAGGCATTAAAGTGTTTAATTTGAAGCACATATATGAGACGTTAACGATATAGCTACCCCTCCCGATTCTTCTAGTTATGGACCTATATCGTTAACGTCTCATTTACGTAAACTTATGGGACGTTTGTTAATCTAGCATTATATTTTGGAAGAGAGAGGTGATGTATCGTTTCATCAGTGTGGGTTTAGGAAGGGTAGAATGACATTAATTAGAGTTTTATGTTTGGAAGACGATACTGATACTGTTGAAGTGCTGTTAAATAAAGTTGTAATAGCAGTGTTTTTAATATTGAAAAGGCAGATGATATTTACGGAACGAAGGGCTTTTGATTAAATTATGGACATCAGGAGGGGAGATTGTATCATCTTTTCTGAGTTTATTTTAATTTGAACGGTTTCTGCAAGTAAAGGTAGGAAAGATACATTCTAGTTTCTATGGGATCGAGAATGGTATCCCAAAAGGCAGTATTTGCAACTCTTTATTGTATAATATTTTGATTAAAGCTAGACTGGACTGCCAACACAGATGCCTTGTGCAGGAAGGCACAGGGTCGACTGTACTTCCTTAGAAGGTTGGCGTCATTCAATGTCTGCAGTGAGATGCTGAAGATGTTCTATAGGTCAGTTGTTGAGAGCGCCCTCTTCTTTGTGGTGGCGTGTTGGGGAGGAAGCATTAAGAAGAAGGACGCCTCACGTCTTAATAAGCTGATAAGGAAGGCGGGCTCTGTCGTGGGCAAAGTACTGGAGAGTTTAACATCGGTAGCTGAGCGAAGGGCGCTGAGTAGGCTACGGTCAATTATGGAAAACCCTGAACATCCTCTACATAGCACCATCCAGAGACAGAGAAGCAGTTTCAGCGACAGGTTACTGTCGATGCAATGCTCCTCAGACAGGATGAAGAGGTCAATACTCCCCAATGCCATTAGGCTTTACAATTCAACTGCCAGGACTTAAGAACTTTTTAAAGCTATTATTAATGCTTTTTAAGCTAGTGATTTAGATGCATATCATATTATTACTGAGTTAAGTATTGTATTGTATGTAATGAGTTTTTGCTACAACAAGTGTACGGGACATTGGAAAAAATGCTGAATTTCCCCATGGGGATGAATAAAGTATCTATCTATCTATCTATCTATCTTTTCTCTGAGAATGCGTGGTTAAATTACTATGTACAGTTAAAGGAGCTTTCTGGATTAGAGGTACACATTTGAATTTAAGTGTATGGAGGCTGCATTTAGCAATTAATATATTTACACAATAGGCAAATAGCTTTCAGTAGCTAAACACAAGTTATGTGTTTTACAAGCAGGACTAATGGACCTGCTATTGATCTGAAATTATATGATCAAACTCTTGGAGACGAGTCCGTGCTGAGACTTATAGTCGTGGGTGGATAATAAACCGACACGGAAGCACCATATCAGTAAAATAATTGATAAATGTAAAGCAGCATTAAATATTCTCAGGTATCTATGTCTGTATTCTTGGGGTGCTACACGAACATCTTTTTGGATCATTTATATTTGTTTAATTGGATCAGCTTCATCTTCTACTTTAAAATGCTTCTGTGTGATTCAGAACACGGGATTTGAAATGGTGTTGTGGTGCAGTAGATTCGTGCCCTATCAGGCCTCACTGCTTGAAATTGTACAATCACCCTGACAACTGCGGCGGCTGAACTTGATGTTAACATGGATTAATTTGATGGGGCAAGGAAAAGATCATCCTGTTAAAGGCGTGTTGGTGGACTGTGGTGACGTCACGGAGAGTGCTTTTAGTGTTGGCTGGCTGAGCTCTTATCACGCTCGGAATATGGGTTTGTTGGTTCATGCAATATGTCCCACTGTCGCGTTCTCGGTAACCCCGCCCTGTTTTACTAATGACTTCAGTTGATTTCGTGTTGGACAGTTTAATAATGTTCAAGGATGCTGTCATGTTTGAGATTCTGTTAGCTCATCAGTATATTAAGGAAAATTATTATGATATGTGAACCATTCATCATTAAACAGGTTCATCATTTTAACCATTTTTGCAGACGGATCGAAAGATAATTTGACTGGGAATGTTGGTGGAGCACTTTTTTTCTGACTGAATTGCAGAAAAGGATAGGGAAGTGAGTGTCCTAGCACTTATCAGAACATACGGCAAAATTGGTTGCCATCTGTTTTCGGCTTAGAGTGGGTGAAGGAAATTTGCCCAGATAAAGTAGTAATTCGTTCAGATTCCTTTCTGTTTTGATGAGTCTTAAAACAGGTGACTTCGGTAACAGGTGACTTCATGTCGTGTTGGTAAACATCATTCTCGGTCGTGTACGTTTTGTCATGATGAAACAGTTGAACACATTTTAATTCACTGTGAAGCATATCAGAAAGAAAATCAATTGGAGGCTCCAATACAGTCCTCGGGGGCTGTTAGATTTTATTTTAAAACTTTCTGAAGTAATGGGAGTGATTTTAATCTAATTCACAATATTGTGTTTCATTCCGTACGATCTCTGGGACTTTGGGGTAATTTACCTTTCAAATGGAAAAACAATGGAAGCGGCCTGGGTTTTATTTCCCAATTCTCCGCACCACACTCCAGTCCAGATGGTGGCGGCATCAGCGCCTTGAAGAGGGAATGTCGACCGTCGTTTATTCAAATTCCGCCCTATTCCTTCACATTAACCAATCATTCAAGGGACAGCGGAGACTGCTGTGATAATATTGGAATAGCCAACTAGCATCATCCTATACGCCGCCGACATGGTGGAATGTCGGTCTGTGAGGATGGTCGAAGGGAATGGAAATAGATGCAAATATCCACTGACCAATGGGTTTGCGCCTTCCGGAGCAGTTCTTCGACTGACATCTTCCCGGTCCAATGAGATACTGATCCTCAGAGACGGTGCTTTGCTCCACCCCAGACACAAACTATGCTGATGTCCCATAGCTGCCGGACGATGGGATAATCGGCCTGGGAATAACACCTGGGAAATCAGGTGGGGAACGTGAGGGGCTGGACACGGACCGGAAACACTGCGGCCGCCTCCGGCTTGTACTCAGGACGCGGCTTTATTAATGAACTGAAGCACCGAGGTGACCGGATATTTCACCGCGCTGATAACCTGCTCCCTGAATTTCGACTGAGTCACCGCGTAAATAAATGTGTTCGTGCAGCAGCTGAAATTCTTCAGCAAAACACCGACGTACATAAAGATCCATTCAGAAACATTGAAATTGAATCCTTTTCCTGAGACCTGATAATAAATGAAATTTAAAACCGCCGTCATCCACAGGAGGATGAAGCTGCCGGAGAGGGTGAAGAGTAAAACCACAGACCTCCTCCTGCTCTCCATCTCCGGATCACTGCGGTTCTCCCCCTTGCTCTGACCCTTCAGCCCCTTACGGACCCGACTGGCCACTAAAATGTGTCTGACTGTCAGAGCGTTGAGCAGCAGGATCACAGCGAAAGGGAGGAACGGAACACAAACCGTATCGAGCCAGTCATATCCCACCCACCCGGGGTCAGTGAAATAATTGTCCTTGGTAATACAGAACCACGGTACATTATTGATGATCACTGCGGGTTCGCGCGTGAAGTATCGGGGAACGTTTCTCAGACAGGTCAGTACGCCGGTTGTTGTTAGAACCACAGCCGCAGTTTTCCCGGTGCAATATTTTGTTTTCAGCTTCTGGCAGCAAATGGCGACAAACCGATCAACGGTGAAAGTGACGGTGAACCAGACAGAACATTGTATGGCTGTGAACTTCAATACAGTGATAACACTGCACACAGGGGTGATGTCCAGAAAACTCCACCGGAAATAATACCAACTGATTTCAAATAGAATGATCTCGGTAACAACCGTCAGCAGATCGGCCGCTGCCATGGCCACCAGGTAGCGAGTGGTGCAGGTAGAGAGGCCGCATTTTCCCCTGGACAGGATCACAATCGCCAGTAAATTTACTGGAAAGAGAGAGAGAGAAAGAACATCCACTGTACATGACTGAACACATTCTGCGGAAATTTACAACGGATCGGTTTTCATCTGAAGATCAGGAGTGCTAGAGTCTGAACCGTTGCTAATTCAACATCAGACAGCGGTCACAGTGTCTCAAACTTGCCCTCTTCAATGTGGAGTTAAGACGCTGTGTGGGCAAACTTCGGCGATAAAAACGAACTGCACGAACTACACAATCGGTGCTGATCCCGATTCCAGTCGCTGATGGAGCCGGTTTCACTGATTTAACCGTGACTGACCAGGTCTCTGGAAACTCAGCATCTGACGGGGCCGAGAAGCGATACAGAAGGGAGCAACGCACATAAAATACTGGAGGAATTGAGCAGGTCAGGCAGCTACCATGGAATTGAACAAACTCTAGTTTCGGTCCGAGATCCCTCGTCTGGACGAATCGGGGCCCCGATTCCCGACGGATCTCAGAGGGAAAGCAAAGACAAGCTAGTAACCTGAGGCTGAGTTAATGGATTAATTCTACAGCGCAATTCAGTTCGATATCACACGTTACCAGATCCGTCAACACTGCTTCAGGTGATCAGACCCAATCATTGACCAACAGACAGTAGGATCGGACTGTGACAGACTTCGTAACGAGACGTAAAACACAGGACCAGTGGTTCTCGCTGATCAATAACTCAGTAACTGGGAACTTCACGATGCAAAACCCTCCGAGGTACAACTTCCCTGGAAGGTGCTGCCCCCGCACTGGGAAACATCTGGACAAATTCCCATTTAAACCCACCCTGTCACACCTTTCTATGGAGCTGCCTGTACCCAGCAATGGGACTGCTCTGGTAAAGGCTCCACTGAAATCCTCCCCGTCACACCCTCCCGGAGAGCTGCTTGCCCCCAGCACTGGGAAAAATCTGGACAAATTCCCATTTAAACCCACCCTGTCGCACCTTTCTATGGAGCTGCCTGTGCCCAGCAATGGGACTGCTCTGGAAAAGGCTCCACTGAATTCCTCCCCGTCACACCCTCCCGGAGAGCTGCTTGCCCCCAGCACTGGAGAAACTCTGTACAATGTCCCGTTAAAGGCAAGAACAACGTTCGAGTCGGTCCCGTGAGCTAGAGGAGAGGCAGCGGTTTAGTTCCGCTTGTCGTTAAATAGAAAATATCAGAATATGGAACTGAGAGGATCGATACCTCTGACGGAGATGTACACAGTGATCATCTTGTTAAAAGCTTGTTAAATGATCATAAACAGCATCACACCAGTAAACACTCAGAAATACCGAACATGAATTGCTCTGCTCACTCACCAGGAACTCCAACGACGGCGATGAACACGAACAATATTTTCTGCACACTCAGGTACCTATGGACAATTGAGGACATTGTCTCTGTCCAATGATCCGTCTGTGCCACAGGTGATCTCTCGGAATGACATGTCGAGGCAGCACTTGCCTGGGGTTTTTAAAACCATTTAGCGACTCCACAGGGACAGGTTGCAACAGATTTAAAAATAAAGGTTTTGTAATTATTTACAAATCATTTACGCCAGACTCGTGAAATCCCCGCGGTGACAGAATGTGATTAAATTAAAGATTTAATATTTAGACCATTGGTAGGAGATAGTTTGTCCCAACAATGGTGACTGAACCTGACAGGTATCTTATCAATTAATTGTGCTTCCACTGTAAATATGAACTTCAAAGGAACCTGTCACAGCGGTGCGGACATGGCCAGAGTGCGCAGCGAGAGACACTGAAGCAGTTCCACAGTGCACGGACTTTAACGCCAACAATGTCAAAGGGAAAAGCAAACAAAAACGCTCGGCCAAACAGGCCATGAACTAAAACTCTCAAATGGAAAACGAAGCCGACACCGCGGCTGAAAAGAACAAGTGAGAATTAAACGAAGACCGCGAGTCTTCAGATTCAGGTGACTCAACAGTCCAATTGCACAGGCAAGGCGGAAAGCCAAGTGTTGCTGTGTCCTAGGTTCAAGTCCGGACCAAAACTACGACGGGACGAATGTAGTTAAATCCGATCACAATGAAATAATAATTGGCTGCCACGTGCATATTCGCGAGCGCAATTGCCGAATCTGCCGCGCTGCTGAATCCGTGGTTGTGACAGAAGCATTTGTCTGACACTGAATATTGAAGTAAATTATGTCATTGTAGCTTGTGAAATTGTACTGAATCACCTACTGTTGCCATTCTCCTCAAGAATATAACTCTCGATGTAGTTTATGCTTGGAGCACTCTAACGGGAGGGTCCCCAAGAAACTGTCTGTCTGTGGTGATGAATAAACACTTTCATATTGAAGAAACCCTCCAGTTTCCTCAGTGACTGTCACAGGCAGAACATCAGGGGACTCGTCTGGGTCCACCCCTAACCCCAATGCATGGCCATCAAACTCAGCACTCTAGTGGTAGTGGGTGAGTGTGTTCTAATCATCTCACCCCTTATGTGTCAAAGAGCTGTGGATAGTGTGGAGGGCTGTCAGAGGTTACAGCGGGATGTTGATAGGATGCGAAACTAGGCTGAGAAGTGGCAGATGGAGTTCAAACCAGATAATTGTGAAGTGGTTCATTTTGGTAGATTAAATATGATGGCGGATATAGTATTAGTTGTAAGACTGTTGACAGTGTGGAGGATCAGCGGGATCTTGGCGTTCGAGTCCATAGGACACTCAAAGCTGCTCCACAGTTTGACACTGTGGTCAAGAAGGCAAGTGGTGCATTGACCTTAATCATCCGTGAGACTGAGTTTTGGAACCGTGAGGTAATGTTACAGCTATATAGGACCCTGATCAGACCCCACTTGGAGTACTGTGCTCAGTTCTCGACGCCTCACTACAGGAATGATGTGGAAACAATAGAAAGAGTGCAGAGGAGATTTACAAGGATGCTGCCTGGATTGGGTATCATGCCTGATAAGCGTAGGTTGAGTGAATTTGGCCTTTTCTCCTTGGAGGGACAGAGGGTGAGAGGTGGCCTGATAGAGGTGTATAAGAGGATAAGAGGCACTGATCGTGTGGATAGTCAGAGTCTTTTTCCTGGGCTGAAATGGCTAGCAGGAAAGGGCACAGTGTTAAGGTGCTTGGACGAAGGCATAGGTCAGGGACAGGTTGTTTTACACAGAGAGTGGTGAGAGCGTGGAACAGGTTACCGGCGACGGTGGTGGAGGCGGAAACGATCGGGTCTCATAAGATTGTTCTGGTTGGGTCAGAGAGCTTAGTAGAATAGAGGACTACGTGTAACTACATGATCAATGTATGAACAAAGGAGACAATTTTGAGATTCGTTACGGCTCCAACTCAGCAGACACCCTCACATGCACATTGGATTGTCCCAGAGCAAGTATCATTTCAAATAGTTCACAGAACGGCTGAGTCCGCCTGAGTTAACAGCAAGAAGTAATTTCATTCCAAAATGCATTTATTACTGAAGTCAATGATATAAACTCAACAATCTCTTTTTCTACCAGGTGACCTATCTACCTTCAAACATTTCAGCTTCCTAAATACCTTCTTATTAGTAATGGCAGCTCACACATTTCTACTGTCTGACATTTCGATGTTCAGGCGTTCTATTGCTGTCTACCATGGTGAAGACGAATGCAAAATAACATTGACTTGATCTGCTATTTTTTGTTCTGTTTTGCTCCCTCTCCAGCAGCATTTCACAGTTGTCTGATATCCACTTTACCTCTCCTGTACGCTTTGTGATGTGTATCTGAGAAAAGGGATTTCTGCTTTCCTCTTTCATGTTACTGCCTAGATTACCCTGACATTCATCGTTTCTGTCCTCACTGCTTTGTTTTCTTTGCATTCCGCATTGAGATGGCTGAGAGCGTTATGACGCGGCAGGGCCCAGAACCAGAGGCGTGGAATGACCTGAGATTCAGGAGGCTGAAGTACGAGGGCAGACTGAAAATGTCAGGGTGTTGGGGCTGGAGGACAGGACAGGTAAGTTCAGATCACAGCACTGCGGGGTTTCCTTGTCTCTGCGCTGGTCTGCAATAAACGGACTCCTGAATCGGCTGCAGTGATGACTGGTTCTGTGGCTTTAGACTCACTATCGAGCACTTCAGTTCAATATGTTATGTGCTGACTTTTGTTGTCTGCAGGATCTGTTTCTTTTTTCTGTACATCGGGGGTTTGACGGTCTTCTTTCTTTAATAAGTTCTAGGAGATTTCTTTGTTTTGTGGCTGCCGGTATGGAGACGAGTCTCAAGGTTGTATGCAGTATATATACACTGATAATAAATGTACTTTCAACTTTTGAACGTCGATACTGTTACGTAATAAAGGCTTTCCATTCCTCTAGCTTTCTACAAATAGTTGCTATATTCTATGCCCCTTCTGTTGCTTTGCCTCATCCTCTCTTTAATTTCTTGAATTTCTTGCCGAAGGCGTAGCATTGACCATAGAACCATAGAACCATAGAATACTACAGCACAGAAACAGGCTTTTCGGCCCTTCTTGGCTGTGCCGAACCATTTTTCTGCCTAGTCCCAATGACCTGCACCTCGCCCATATTCCTCCATACACCTCTCTTCCATGTACTACTCCAAGTTTTGACGCAGAGGTACAGCGGTACCTAAAGGTGTTGAGACAGGTAAATAGAATGAAGGCATCCAGTGGGATACCTGTCGTTATTAGGAAAGTACTGAACAGAACTCTTGGAAAGACTTTTTAAAACATTAATTGTTTCAAAAGCCTGAAAAGTGTATACTTCTGGTGCCACACGACAGAAGATGTTTAATTGCTCTGGAGATTCACCAGAATGTGTGGATGGACTGAGGTAGAAGGAGAGACCGCATTGGAGGGAACTGTTACTTACTCGTGACACGTGACAGTGGTACCCTTGTCACGTGACTGGGGTTGAAGTTCTACTGGACTTGAGGTAATGGTCTTGTGATGGTGGAGTGACGTCATTTTCCCGCCAGTAGAGATCATCTGACGGGTTTTTTTTACAGGCTATAAAAGGAAGACTCCACCCTGTGGGGAGGGGCAGTTCGTGGCTGGATTTGCCAAGCTGACTTCATGCCACTGCGTGATTCAATGTGATGACGCAGTTTAGTTGAAAAATGAAGTTTTATCTAATGCCTAAAGTTTAAAAGGTCATTGCCAGCAGTTTCTTAACTGTGGAGAGTGAAGATAAAAGTTCGGGAGTTAAAGATCGAGGGGAATCGATTTTCGACGGTGGAATGGGTTCGACCTTGTGTGATCCTCATTCGGAAGGATTTCGTTGACTGTTCTCGTGTTAATCTCTGCGGGATAGCAGGAGATTGAGGACAATTTGATAAAGGTAAGGTCAGTGCCTTTAAGCCGTTATGTTTTCATAAAATTATTCGTGGGAAGAGTTCAACGCCGGGGATCGAAGGAAAACGACGTGGAAGAGAATTTAAATCGTCTTAAAAAGTCTCTCCTTTTAAATGGACTGAGCATTTTGAACTTTTGGCAATATCACTTTAAGAACTGTTAGAGCTGCATCGCTTTAAGAGCTGTTCAGCTGCTGCACAGCAGCTGTTTTCCGGTTACGTTAGTGTTTGTTTACTTTTGGGGGGTTTGTTTTCAGTGTTTAATAAACGTGTTATTTGTTATAAAAATCCTTGCCTAACTCACATATATTTATTGTTGCCTGAATACGTAACATAAATATGGGGACTGCGTCCGGATTGGATCGTTTGAGTTTAAATGCTTGTTAACTTTTGAGTCGGTGTTTTTGTAACGGGGAATACTCGATTCTTTTGTTTGATTGGCTTGTGAGTGGTATTCGGCAACGATGAATATTGATGAGTTTCTGGATTCGCCAGGCGCGGATTTGTTAGCGAAGGCGAAAAAAACTGAGGTGACTGAGATAGCTAGTAGATTGCAACTTAAAGGTAATTTGACGACTACATCAAAAGCTGTTATACAAAGAAAAATCGCGTCTCACTTTGTGGATTCGGGTGTTTTTCATGATTCGGTTTTAGTGTCGTTTCCAATAAGTAATTTGGAAATGCAGTTGCAAATCGAACAAATGATGTTAGAGCGTTGTAAATTAGAGGCTGCACAAAAACAGAGAGAATTTGAATATGCAATGGAGAAATTAAGGTCTGGGAATCAGTCTGCTGGTTCTAAAAAAACGTTTGTTGCTAGTCAAGAAATTAAATTGGTCCCTCCATTTAGTGAAACAGAAGTGGAGAGATATTTTCAACATTTTGAAACTATTGCTCGGATGTCAAAGTGGCCGAGAGATAAATGGTCAGTGTTGTTACAGAGTGTAATTAAAGGTAAAGCACAGCAAGTTTACACAGCTTTAACTGCTGCGCAAGCACTTGATTATGATATTGTAATAATGCATAATCTCAAAGCATACGAATTAGTCCCAGAAGCATATAGAGAAAGATTCAGAAGTTTGAAAAAGTCTGTGGAAAAGACTTATGTCGAATTTGCCTATGATAAAGCTATGTGTTTTGAGAGATGGGTTTCTTCTAAAAATGTAAATGGGGACTATGATACATTGAGAGAGCTGATTTTAATGGAGGAATTTAAAAGAAGCATTCCTGTTGAAGTAAGGACCTACTTAAATGAGAGGGATACTGAAAATTGCAGGACTGTGCTAGATTAGCTGATGAGTATGTTTTAATCCATAAGAATAAATTTCCTCAGGGCAGAATTTTTAAGAGGAAAAATAACATGGAGACTCAAGGTAAATCAGAAATTAAATCAGAGGTTAATGAGAAAGGTAAGGAGGAAAGTAAACCTGTGAAGGAAAGACAGTTTGGTCTTATTTGTAACTATTGTAAGAAGCCTGGGCATGTAATAGCTAACTGTTTCAAACTGAAAAAGAAAGAGAAGGAAGCAGTTCCAGATGCTTTTGTGCAACATATTGAAGCACCTGTAAAGTTACAGGGATTGGTAAACACAAATGAGGCTTTGTTAGAGTCTGACAAAGTTAGAAAGGGATATGATCATTTTATAACTGAAGGGTTTGTATCCTTGAAAGAAGGATCTACTCTAGTGCCAATAAAAATCCTTAGGGATACTGGAGCTTCTCAATCACTGATGTTAGACAGTGTGTTGAAGTTTAATGAAGAGAGTGATACTGGTGAGGTAAATTACATAAGAGATGTTGGGAGTGATTTTATGCCTGTACATTTACATAAAGTAAATTTAAAATCAGGGTTAGTTACAGGATTTGTTAAAGTAGGATTACAGCATAGCTTACCTGTGAAGGGTAATTCTTTATTGTTAGGTAATGACTTGGCAGGTGGACAGGTTTTTCCTGAAGTGCATTTGACAATGCAGTCAGAGGAACCAGAGATGAATTCTAACACAGATTCTTCCTGTGTTGTGACTAGAGCTATGGCTAAAAAGATTGATGTGCAGAATGAGGTTGTTACTCATGACTGTTCAACTCAGGATTCGAGTTTTGAGGATGTTTCAGAGACTTTCTTACCTTCGTTGTTTGAACAAGATTCTGGGGGTAAGTCTGACTATGAAGATTTATCTCTGTCTCGGAAGGAATGATAGCAGAGCAGAATAGAGTTCCTGAGATTATAAAATTGAGAGAACAAGCTTTACTAGATAGTGAAATTGAGAAGCTGTCAGTAGGATATTACTTGGAAAAAGGAGTGTTGATGAGGAAGTGGAGGTCGCCTACAATTCCTGCAAGTGAGGAATGGAATGTTGTTTACAAGGTAGTTGTTCCTAAAGTTTATCGAAATGAGATTTTGACTTTAGCTCATAGTGTGCCTTTAGGTGGACATCAAGGGGTAAGGAAAACTGTGGACAAGATTTTAAAACATTTTTTTCTGGCCTGGTTTAAGAAAAGATGTGGCGAAGTTTTGTAAGACGTGCCATACTTGTCAAATTGTGGGTAAACCAAATCAAGTTACACCAATAGCTCCATTACAACCTATTCCAGCATTTGGTGAACCGTTTTCTAAAGTTATTGTAGATTGCGTTGGTCCATCAGTATTTGTTGACTATCATGTGTACTTCGTCTAGTTTTCCAGAGGCAGTACCACTTAGGAATATAAAAGCTAAAACTGTGACAAAGGCTCTTATAAAATTCTTTACTTATTTTGGATTACCTAAGGAAATACAAACTGATCAAGGCAGTAATTTTATGTCTGGATTGTTTCAACAGATAGTTTATAAATTGGGAACTAAGCAAATCACTTCGTCTGCATACCATCCAGAATCGCAAGGTACCTTGGAGAGGTTTCATTCTACCCTCAAGAATATGATTAGGACATATTGTGTGGAAAATGAAAGTGACTGGGATGAGGGTATAAACTTACTTTTATTTGCAGTAAGGGAATCGGTACAGGATTCTTTAGGTTTCAGTCCATTTGAACTTGTGTTTGGGCATAGAGTTAGAGGACCTTTAGCTTTATTGAAAGAACAGTGGATTAGTAAGGAAGTACACACTAATTTGTTGGACTATGTTTTAAAATTTAAGGACAGGTTACATAAAGTTTGTAGCTTAGCCAAGGAAAATTTAAAGTTGGCTCAGGAGAAAATGAAACTTGGTATGATAAAGAAGGTAGGATGACGATGTTTAAGCCTGGAGATAAGGTGTTGGTTTTTTCCCCCAGTGCAGACAAATCCTTTACAAGCTAGATTTCATGGTCCTTATGAAATTGTGTCTAGAATTAATTATGTGGATTATGTGATAAAAACTCCAGATCGTAGAAGGTCAACACAACTTTGCCATATAAATATGATTAAACCATATTTTGGGAAACAATCTGATACTGTGACTGTTGTGGTTAGTGAGAATGAGTTTGATTTAACTGGGAACATGATAGATGAGTCATTTGACTTTCATTCTAAATCTAACATTGTTTCTGTTAGGTTACCAAATTCAACCATTCTGGAAAATATGGATGAGAAATTAGCACATTTACAGCTAGAGCATAAACAACAGATGAAAGAATTATTTTTTAAGTATAAGGATTTGTTTCCAGATGTTCCGATAAGGACTACTATAGCTTCACATGATGTAGATGTTGGAGATGCCAAACCTATTAAACAACATCCATATAGAATGAACATGGAAAAATGTGAACTTGCTGAGAAAGAAGTTGAATACATGTTAGAGAATGATATTATTAGACATTCTAACTCGGATTGGAGTTCGCCATGTGTTATGGTGCCAAAACCTGATGGTAGTATTAGGTTTTGTACGGATTATAGGAAGGTGAATGCTGTAACGAAAACAGATGCATATCCAATTCCTAGAGTAGATGATTGTGTAGATAAAGTTGGAAAAGCAAAGTTCCTTACAAAGATTGATTTATTGAAAGGGTATTGGTGTGTTCCATTAACGGACAGAGGTAGAGAGATTTCTGCATTTGTAACTCCATCTGGGTTATATGAATATAATGTTCTTCCATTTGGGATGAAGAATGCCCCAGGTACTTTCCAGAGGATTATTAACTCTGTGATTCAGGGATTGAAAGATACTGATGCTTATATTGATGATTTAGTGACAGGAAATGATACTTGGGAAGCACACATTATTGCGGTGGAGAAAATGTTTGAAAGGCTTTCAAAAGCTAGCTTAACTATTAATTTAGCTAAGAGTGAATTTGGACATGCCACTGTGACTTACCTTGGTTATGTTGTGGGTCAAGGTAAGGTAGCTCCTGTTCAGGCAAAAGTTCGAGCAATTTTAGAGATTCCCACTCCAACGGGGATAAAAACTCTTAGAAGAGTTTTGGGAATGGTAGGATATTATCGGAAATTTTGTAAGAATTTTTCTAATGTTGCCCTTCCATTAACTAACCTTCTGCAGAAGAATGTGAAGTTTGTGTGGACAATGCCTTGTCAAGAAGCATTTGAAAAATTGAAAACAATGATATGTCAACAGCCTGTGCTTAAGGCACCTGACTTTGAAAAACCTTTTTCATTAGCTGTAGATGCTAGTGATGAGGCTGCGGGAGCAGTATTGATGCAAAGGAATGAGGGTGATGAGGTTGATCATCCAGTAGCTTACTTTTCTAAGAAATTTAATAAGCATCAAAGAAACTATTCGATAATAGAGAAAGAATTGTTATCTCTTGTTTTAGCTTTAGAATATTTTGAAGTATATGTTAGTACAACTCAAAAACCACTTATTGTTTACACTGATCATAATCCGTTAGTTTTTCTGAGTAAGATGAAAAACAAAAACAGAAGATTATTAAATTGGAGTTTGATGTTACAAGAGTACAATATTGTGATAACTCATATTAAAGGTAAAGATAAAGTGGTTGCTGATTATCTATCTCGATGTTGAATCTACAATGTATTTGTTTTTATGGAGTGGTTTTTTTTAATTGTAACACTCCTACTGTATTGTGAGTTGTAAGATGTTATATGATGGTATTGTATATTGTGTATGTTAACAATTAATACATTTTATTTTTCTTGTAAGTAATTGTTAAAATTTTTGTTCTTGTCAGACCAAAAATGTTTTTTTTGGAGGGAGGTTTTACGTACCCTTGTCACGTGACTGGGGTTGAAGTTATACTGGACTTGAGGTAATGGTCTTGTGGTGGTGGAGTGACGTCATTTTCCCGCCAGTAGAGATCATCTGACAGGTTTTTTTTACAGGCTATAAAAGGAAGACCCCACCCTGTGGGGAGGGGCAGTTCGTGGCTGGATTTGCCAAGCTGACTTCATGCCACTGCGTGATTTAATGTGATGACGCAGTTTCGTTGAAAAATGAAGTTTTATCTAATGCCTAAAGTTTAAAAGGTCATTGCCAGCAGTTTCTTTACTGTGGAGAGTGAAGATAAAAGTTCGGGAGTTAAAGATCGAAGAGAATCGATTTTCGACGGTGGAATGGGTTCGACCTTGTGTGATCCTCATTCGGAAGGATTTCGTTGACTGTCCTCGTGTTAATCTCTGCGGGATAGCAGGAGATTGAGGACAGTGTGATAAAGGTAAGGTCAGTGTCTTTAAGCCGTTACGTTTTCATAAAATTATTCGTGGGAAGAGTTCGACGCCGGGGATCGAAGGAAAACGACGTGGAAGAGAATTTAAATCGTCTTAAAAAGTCTCTCCTTTTAAATGGACTGAGCATTTTGAACTTTTGGGAATATCACTTTAAGAACTGTTAGAGCTGCATCGCTTTAAGAGCTGTTAAGCTGCTGCACAGCAGCTGTTTTCCGGTTACGTTAGTGTTTGTTTACTTTTGGGGTGTTTGTTTTCAGTGTTTAATAAACGTGTTATTTGTTATAAAAACCCTTGCCTAACTCACATATATTTATTGTTGCCTGAATACGTAACAGAACAATGTTCTCCTGGAGCATCCAACGTTGAGAGGTGATCTTAACGAAGACAAGGAACATGAGGTGCATTGATAATGTAAAAGGAGACTGCCTTTTCAAGCACGAGGGGACGGTTGTAAAACTCAAGGGCATAGATTTTACGTAAGAGGAGAAAGACTAAAAGGGCACATTTTATCCACAGATAATGATGGGAATGTGGAACGAGCGACTATAGAAAATGCTAGGGTTGGGTTCAGCTAGAGGGTTTAAAGGATATTTTTATAGGCTAATGGATAATACCTGCTCAGAGGGTTATGGGCCAAATTCGGGCAAATGAGGCAAATTCAAGAGGGCAGGGGCCATTTGGAAGGAACCACACTTGCTGTTCATTGGGACTCTGTGATTCCAGACAGAGGTCTGAATGACAAGGAGAGTTTTAAGAAGAAGAGTGTGGGGCTTAGAGGGGATCTGAGGAATAATTGCCTCTGAAGGTTACCATCTGGAACATAATGTCTGAAGGGATGGTGCAAGTAGGTATTTAAATACCATCTCAATGAACATTTGAATCACCAAGGAAGAGCAAGCAACAGACCAAACGCTGAATTGGAGAAGGAAGATAACTGGCATATTCATGTTGAGCTGAAATCCCTGTTTCACTACTGAAACTACTAAATTTTACGTGGGGATTGGTGACGCATTGTGTTCATATTTCAGTCGTACATGAAAGGGTCAGATGTCAACTGCTAAGGCTAATAAAATGGCTTCTTGTCATGTTAACTGCTGAGGTAATGGGTTCTCGGTAGCAGCAAGTTTGACGGGATAACGGGACTTTGGAATTCAGTTGCTAACGAATGGGCGAGTTGTGATTCTTTCCTGTCTCTGTGAAAGCTGTTGGTTTTAGCGGGATTTGGGCAGAAGGTGCGAGGGGAATGAGGAGAGGAGACACGACGTGAGGATTCGGTGAGCTGCCAGACCCCTTGGGCTCGGTGCGGGAGCGGAAGTCGACGATAGTAGAAGGTGGATCTGTGATGGGAAACCCTGATCTCCAACGAAGTGTGCACGAACCGTTTATTCAAATTCTTGCCGCCTTTTATTTTATATTTTGTTCTCTACTAGTCTCATAGACAAATTATGAGTAATAAAACCTTACTTGTTTAACCGCATACTGCGTACTGTTCGTTATTTCGGGGGGCTGATTTTACACAGGGGACACTTCACGCCGCATCCACCCAAACGAGAGTTCTAAAGTTTGTCCGAGCAGGGAGGTCATCACCCCGAGGTCATGCCACGAGGCGAAGCGAGTGTTACAATGTGGGGGCTCGTCCGGGGTTTGATTTATAGGATGCTGTATGATCGCCCTGTGCAAATCAGTGCTGCTGTGAGATTGCGGTTAGTAATGTGTGTCTCTGTGGGACTGCGGTTAGTAATGTGTGTCTCGGTGGAATTGCGGTTAGTAATGTGTGTCTCTGTGTAATTGCGGTTAGTAATGTGTATCTCTGTGGGACTGTGGTCAGTAATGTGTGTCTCTGTGGGATTGCGGTTAGTAATGCCTGTCTCTGTGGGACTGCGGTTAATAATGTGTGTCTCTGTGGGACTGCGGTTAGTAATGTGTGTCTCTGTGAGATTGCGGTTAGTAATGTGTGTCTCTGTGGGATTGCGGTTAGTAATGTGTGTCTCTGTGAGATTGTGGTTAGTAACGTATGTCTCTGTGAGATTGCGGTTAGTAATGTGTGTCTCTGTGAGATTGTGGTTAGTAATGTGTGTCTCTGTGGGATTGCGATTAGTAATGTGTGTCTCTGTGAGATTGTGGTTAGTAATGTGTGTCTCAGTGGGATTGCGGTTAATAATGTGTGTCTCAGTGGGATTGCGGTTAGTAATGTGTGTCTCTGTGAGATTGTGGTTAGTAATGTGTGTCTCAGTGGGATTGCGGTTGGTAATGTGTGTCTCTGTGAGATTGCTGTTAGTAATGTGTGTCTCTGTGGGATTGCGGTTAGTAATGTGTGTCTCTGTGAGATTGCTGTTAGTAATAAATAGATAGATACTTTATTCATCCCCATGGGGAAATTCAACCTTTTTTCCAATGTCCCATACACTTGTTGTAGCAAAAACTAATTACATACAATATTTAACTCAGTAAAAATATGATATGCATCTAAATCACTAACTCAAAAAGCATTAATAATATCTTTTTAAAAAAGTTCTTAAGTCCTGGCGGTTGAATTGTAAAGCCTAATGGCATTGGGAAGTATTGACCTCTTCATCCTGTCTGAGGAGCATTGCATCGATAGTATTGGAAGTCTGATGTGTACAGGGTGAACAGGACCGGAGAGAGTACGGTTCCCTGCGGCGCTCCTGTGCTGCTGACCACCGTGTCAGATCTACAGTCTCCCAACCGCACATACTGAGGTCTATCTGTCAAGTAGTCCACTATCCAATCCACCATGTGAGAGTCTACTCCCATCTCCGTTAGTTTGTGCCTTAAGATCTTGGGCTGGATGGTGTTAAAGGCACTAGAGAAGTCAAGTAAGAAGAAGTAATGCGTGTCTCTGTGGGATTGCGGTTAGTAATGTGTATCTCTGTGAGACTGTGGTCAGTAATGTGTGTCTCTGTGGGATTGCGGTTAGTAATGTGTGTCTCTGTGAGATTGTGGTTAGTAATGTGTGTCTCAGTGGGATTGCGGTTAGTAATGTGTGTCTCTGTGAGATTGTGGTTAGTAATGTGTGTCTCTGGGGACTGCGGTTAGTAATGTGTGTCTCTGTGAGATTGTGGTTAGTAATGTGTGTCTCAGTGGGATTGCGGTTAGTAATGTGTGTCTGTGAGATTGCTGTTAGTAATGTGTGTCTCTGTGGGATTGCGGTTAGTAATGTGTGTCTCTGTGGGATTGCGCTCAGAATTGGTTGAGTTGGGTGAATATTCGTACCCTGGATGAATTGATAATTCGATTTTTGAGTATAGTTAAAGCTGATGGCAAAGTTGAAATCGTAGTGCGAAAGTTTGATAAAATGGCGGGCTCAGACCTCGTTTTAGTGCAGACTAGTGCTGACGTTTAGGGGGTGGGGCTGCCAGTGACTATTGGTGCTCCAGGTGAGGCTGGGCCATGGTCTGTCAATACTGTCAGGAGTGAGGGGGAAGAGTAGTGTGGATTTGGAATGTCTTATTAGTCCTCGTCCCCCAGTGAAGGGTGAGAATTCTGAGGTAGTATCCGCCATTGTTTCTCTGGCTATTAAGTGCTCCAGCTATGGCAGGCTCCGCCTGTTGTTTGGAATACTGCTCACCCCTGAAGGGGCGGAGGCGTATGAGAAGTGGGCGGAACGGACCCCTCAGTTGATAGATGAGTGACAGTTCTCGGTTGGGGGAAAACAACAGGGATTGGTTGAAAGTTTGAATAGGCGGGCAGCTGACGTTGTTAGAACAGTCAGGTTCAATTACCCCGTAGTGACAGCTGCCAGTTACCTGCAGTGCGGGACAAGGCGTTTGGTTCGAATGGGAGCAAAATGCAGCTCGGGGTGAGGTTTCAAATCACAAGTCCGGATAATGGGGAACGAAAAAGACTCTTTTCATGAAGCCTTCGTGGGACCACACTCCAGTGTGTCGTTACGGATAGCTGGAAACTGTGCTAAATTCATCTTCGACACCAGGTCGCAAGTCAAGTTACTGTACTGTTGGTTTTACAACCGGTATTTGAAGCATTTACCCTTGACACCATTCAGGGGACTGGAGATTTGGGGTATCAGTGCTGGGTATTATCCAGCCGACGGTTATTGGTTAATGAAACTGGAGTTCTCGGAGGCCGATGTCTGGAAGTTTGAAGCTCGTGAATCGTCAGTGTCCGGACTCAGTGGAGACGGGCGGCGTTTCGATTCTGGAGAGGACTCGACTCCCGTTAGTGAGGAGGCTCACAGGGGCCTGCGAGAAGAAGGAGGCTGAGAGCTGTCTGGGGATGTTGTCCGTGCACCCAGTGCTTCGAGCTGCTTTTGAGGTTGTGTGTGGCAGCAGTGGGCTGGGTACCGAACTTAAACGAGCGGCTGTGTGGTCCGCCCAGTCGAAACCGGGAAAGTAGCGGGAGTGATGGGGACTCTAAAGTTCTCCGGAGTGTCTGATAGACAAACCCTCAGAGTGGACGCTCCGGAATACCACGAGGGGGAAATGTTCACCCCTGAGGACACCCCGATTGGTGAGTGGTCGCGGATGTGGAGGATGTGCGGCAGCATTTGTGTGAGTTGAAGGAAATGGTGATCATCGCTGGGTTTCGAAGCCTCGATGCGTTCCCATTAGTAGAGGGCAGGAAGCAGAAAGTGGAGGTACGGATGTGTGTGGACTATAGGACACTGAACCTGCGCACAGTTCCTGACCAGTATACGGTTCTGAGGGTGGAAGACGAGCTGGCCTGTCTGAGAGGTGCGAAGTGATTAAACGTGCTGGATCAGAGGAGTGGATGTTGCCAGATCCCGACGAGTGAGGCCGACAAAGAGAAGACGGCAATTATTTGTCCCATCGTGTTCTTCGAGTCCGAAAAAATGCCCCTGGGAATATCCGGGCCCCTGCAACCTTCCCGCGGGACGTGGAGAAGACGGTGGGGGATGGGGACTTGTTTGACGTCTTGGTGTATTTGTATGATCTCCTATTCTTTGAATCTGTCTTGGAAGACGATGAAGCGAGGCTGTTGCAGGTGCGACTAGGAGCTCAGGAGTTAAAACTTTCCCTGGACAAGTGCCAGGTCTGCCAAAGTTCCCAGTCTGTCAGTGTTCTGCGCTCGTTCACGGAGTTCTGCGTTTTTTAAAATTGGAGATTCGCGAGGGGCTACGCTAAAGTGAGAAACCTCTTAAATCCGCTTCTGTGTGGCTACCTTCCCTTTGTGGAGGAAAAAGGGAAGGGGGAGAAAGGACTGGAGGGTGCAGAATATTTAAACGCGTCGGAGCTTTTTGGGCAGATATGGACTGTAAAATGTGAGGAAGTTTTTCGGTCGCTAAAGGAGTTGTTGATCCAGGCGCCGGTGCTGGCTTCTGCGGACAGTTTAGACGGGTTAGTGGCGTCCCGTATCAGGATCAGGGCACCGGATTGAGACCTGTGGAGTTTGTTGCCCTCCGAGAGAAATTACCCACCGTACCCGCTGAACTTCCTGGCATTGAAATGGGCGGCAGTGGAGACGGAGAAACAGAATTCAGAGCAGAAATGCGGTCACTTACTGATGAATTTGTCCAGAAAGATGAAACGATAACCAACCATCGAAAGGATGAGCAGAAACAGGAGAAAATGATCCAGAACTCGCAACTCGCTATCAAGTTGGGGAAGACAAAGAACGCTACCTGTCTGAGGCCAACTGCAAACTGAGAGCACAGAGAGGGGAGTCTGAATGCACTTCAGAGGCGAAGCAACTCCGGACAGATCTCGAAAGAGGGAAGCGGAGGCTCGACGGAGACATGAAGATGACTATTGATGGACTAAATGAAATGGAAAACTGAAAGTTGACCGGGAATAAATCATTAAGAAGAAAGAGCTGGAGATAAGGTCAGTGAGCACTAAACAGGAGGAGGAACAATCTTTAACTGTTACTCTTCAGAGGAAGATTATGGAATATCACTCCCGGGTTGAAGTACTGCAGGAGGAGAAGAATACGGATTCGATGGATGATGAGATGGGGGTGTGGTGCATGCCAGCTTTCACTAACTTCCCTGTGATTGAGGGAGAAGCTCCTGGCCCTTCTCCCTCTAAAGTCAGGTGAGTTGCGTGGTGGGGGGGGGGGAGGGGGTTGTGGAGGTGTTCCAGTAGTCGGCAGCCTGGTTTACTGCAGAAGAGACAGCGGGACCTCGACACGGACAGGAGGCTCCGAGTTGCAGGGGCCATGATGGATAGATTGATAGATGATTCTTCAAGCAGAGCCGAAGTATCCCCATGAGTGTGCGAGCCTGAAGGGTTAAGTGAGGGAGTACGGAGGTCCCTGAGTATTAGGAAACTCACGCATAGGCTGCCCTATGAAGTGCCTGAGGAACAGTGTGTGGAGTCTACCAGTTGGGGAGTTGTGTCACTGTGTTCTTCACCTGGATTAGGTTTTGTGCTTGTTTAACCTGATCAATTAAAGGTAAAAAAAAACTAACCTTAAATAAGTCCTTAAGTTTCTTAGTAATTTTGACACCCAAGTAAGTAAAGTTGTCTTTGACCGATTTAGCTAGTAAATGTTTATAAATTGGAACTTGCATATTTAATGGGAATAGTTCACTCTTATTAAGATTCGGATTATAACCAGAAAAGCTACTAAACTGAGCAAGCAAAGATAAAACTGCAGAAATTGATCTCTCTGGATTGGGAATATAGAGTTACAAATCACCTGCGTATAATGATAGCTTATATGTCCCTTCTCCACGAGTAATACCGAAAATGTTAGATGAATCACGAATTGCAATGGCTGAAGGTTCCAAAGTAATGTCAAAGAGTAAAGGACTACAAGGGCAACCTTGCCTAGTACCACGAAACAATTGCAAAAAGTGAGTTTTATGATTGTTTGTAGATACCGAAGTTAAAGGAGTATGATATATTAATTCAATCGACGATATAAATTTCGAACTAAAATTAAAATTCTCAAGCGTACTAAATAAATATGACCATTCGACTCTATCAAACGCTTTTTCAGCGTCCAGAGAAATTACAGATTCTGGAATTCTAGATGAAGGAGTATAAGCTATATTAATTAATGTCCTAATATTAAAAGATAAATAACGGTTTTTAATAAATCCCCTCTGGTCCCCAGAGACTACTTGACGTAAAAGTTCTCCTATCTAGTGGCCAAAATTTTGGTGATATAGACCTATATGATGCACATTCAGTAGAAGCTTTGTCTTTTATAAGAATTATGGAAACAGAGGGTTCGTAAAAAGATTGTTCTAATTTACCTATGATTAATGCATCCTTAAAAAATTTACATAACCAAGGGGAAAGTAGAGAAAGATTTGAAAAATTCCATTGTGTAACCGTCCCAACCAGGAGCTTTGCCTGAATCCATTGCAAAAATAGCCTCTTTTATTTCATTTTCCTTAATAGCAGCATCTAATGTTAAACTTTCTTTGATTGAAAACTCCGGAATATTCAATTTCCTTAAAAATTCATGCATTACGGTGGAGTCATCAGGAAATTCTTATTGATATAAAGAGTTGTAAAACTCTTGAAAAGCTTTGTTTATCCCATCATGAGCAACCGTCAGAGTACCGTCTCGTTTACGGATCTTAATAATCTGATATTTAAGTGAAGCAGCTTTCAATTGATTAGCCAGTAATCTACCAGATTTATCTCCATTTATATTAAACTGGGTCCTAGTTCTACTTAACTGATTTTCAGTCGAAGAGGATAATAATAGTCCATGCTCCATTTGGAGTTCAAATCTCTTTTTTATAAAGCTCCTTACTCGGAGCCACAGAGTATATCTTTTCAATTTCGTTAATCTTATCAACCAACGTGTGCATTTCAGTACTAATTCGTTTTTTTTACGCTCCAGCGGAATATGAAATCATTTGCTCACGGATAAATGCTTTAAAAGTATCCCATAATATTCCACCGGAAATTTCATCTAGGATGTAGAAATCGCTAAATTTCTGAAGCTCCAGAATCAATCAGAAAGGATTTGATGAGAGAAGCCGATTTATTCGGGAATAGCTAGTTAGTCTTGGATCTATCCATCGAAGGATTTAAACAACAATTAAAATCCCCACCCACTATTAACATATGATCATTTAAATTGGGAAGAAATGTAAATAAATGTTTCAAAAAATCAGGACAATCGACAGTTGGAGCATAAACGTTAACCATAACAACTTTTTGATTAGAAAGTAAGCTATTAAGAAGCAAATATCTACCATGGGGATCTGAAGTTGTTTCACAATGAATAAATGAGGTTGAGGACGAGGTCTATATTTTTATAGACCCCTCTCACCTTGATCTGGCAATTCGAATTGTACTGATGATCACTCCAAAACCTAAAGAACGTAAATTATCCTCTTTCCTCACATGAGTTCCTTGTGCAAAATATTAATATCATTCAAAGAGGAACCGGAAGTTACGACACTTCAGACATTTTTTAGTTTACAGTCAGCCCGTTTGAAACAGATCTAAGCAAAAACCAAAAGAAGAATACTAAATGGTGCCCATTGTCTCTATCATTGGTTGGTCGAATCAATGCTGTATAGATGATTATTCTATCTAAATGTTTACACTTATTTCAAGCTTTACCAACTTTTACTAAATTCTTTTTAGACATTGTTGACTCTAAAATTTCTTCATATATATGGCAGAATAAAAAATCCTAGATTAAGTAAACAATATTTACAGAAGTCAAAAAAGGAAGGTGGTCCGGCATTGCCGAACTTAAGATTTTGCTATTGGGCAATTAATATTCGATATTTAATATTTTGGACAGAGGACTTGATAACAATGCAGAGATCACAATGGGTAAATCTTGAATGTAAATCTGCACATGGTTTCTCATTGGTTTCTATTTTAGGGACCTCGCTTCCCTTTGTTCTTTTTATACTGAATAAACAAATGGTTAATCCAATAGTTAAATATATATTACGAATATAGTTTCCATTTCGTAAAGTTTTTGGTTTGAATAAGTTTATCTTATCTAGCCCTATTATATCTAATTTCCGTTTCCAACTCTCTGTTAAGGATCAAGACTTTTTGACATGGAAAAAGAAGGTTATAATATGCTTTCGCATCTCATTCACGGATAACTGTTTAATGTCTTTCGAATAGTAGTCTAATAAAAATAAATTTCCCAGATCCCATTTTCTTAGATACTTAGAAATTAGAAGCTTTTTGAATAATATGTTACAGACTTTTCCGAATTCATCCCCAAAGGATACCACGGGAACAAAATAGGTTTAAACCCTTATCAGAACGGTTTATTAGCAACCATTTATGATATGATTATGAAAAGACAGCCAGATATATCAGACAAAATTAAGAATGAATGGGAAAAAGAACTTCAATTTTCCTTACCTACAGAGAAATGGGAAAAGAATTTACATTTAGTTAACTCTTCTTCTATATGTGCTAAACACGCGTTGATACAATTTAAGGTGGTGCATACGGCTCATATGTCTAAGGACAAATTGCTGGGTTTTACTCCCATATTAATCCTATCTGTGATAGATGTCATTCCGAAGTAGCCTCTTTGACACATATGTTTTGGTCTTGTCCTCTATGGGAGAAATATTGGAAAGATATTTTGGTATCCGTTCAACAGTGTTGAGTATTATTTTACACCCTCACTCTATTAGTGCAATTTTTGGCTTACCAATGGTGGATAATAGACATTTATCCCCATCGGCTCTCGGATGACTGCATTTGCTACATTAATGGCCAGAAGATACATTTTATTTAACTGGAATGAGATTATTCCTCCAAATACATTCCAATGGTTTTCCTAAACTATATCTTGCTCAAATTTAGAGAAAATGGGAAGGGTTATTTTTGATCCTTCGATTAAATTTGAAGAAACTGCGAGACATTCATTCAACACTTTCATATGAGTTAAATTGACCTTTCCCGAACCTCTTTTATTACCTTTAACTAATTGGATAGAGGAGCGGGGTTGCTGACACTATTGTTTATATCTGTTGTAATATAATAGCCCAGTTGTTTTTTTGCTCTCTCTCTATCAGTTTATTTTCAAGTTAGTTAGTTGTTTTTTTATATATATTTATTTTAATTTTGGAAGGTTTTCTTTTCATTATAAATGCAGGATAAGTTTGGGAGATTTGGCACATTTGTGTTATTAATTGTTGATACCTGTATATACTGTTCTCTTAACTTTGTATTCCCAATCTCTCTGTACTTCTATTGTTACAACGTTTTTTTTTGAAAATCAATAAAAAGACTTAAAACGAAAGAAAGGTTTTCTGTTTGGCAGGAAGGGTTGGAGAGTGTAAGCGGTTCTCTTTTATGTAACCGTTAAGGCTAATAAATTGGCTTCTCTGTAAAGTTAATCTTAATGAGGTAGTGGGTTCTGTACAGCAGCATGTTTGCGTTATAACTGATAACGAGGCTTTGGAATTCAGTTACTAACCAATGGGCGAGATGTTATTCTTTCTTGTTTGTGTGAAAGCGGCTGGGTTTCGCCAGGGGAATGAAGAGGCGAGACGCGACTTCAGGAGTTGGTGGGCTGCCCTCCGCGCTCCGGCGGGAGCTGGAGGTCGAAGGAGATCGAAGGAGCAATCAGCGAAGTGGAACTGTGAGCTCCAACTGTTGTGCACGACCTTTTTAAATAACTTCGTCGCGCTTTTTATTTGATATTTTGTTCTCTACTCTTCTCATAGTCAAAGCAAGAGTTATAAAACCTTACTTCTTTAACCGCATATTGTGCACTGTTCGTTATTTCGGGGGACTGATTTGTCACAGGGGACATTTCACGCAGCATCCACCCAAACCAGAGTTCTGAAGTTTCTGCAGTTTGGCCGGGCAGGGAGTTATCAGCTCGAGATAATGCCACTAGGCATTCTTTACCGCAGACTCAGCTTATAAAATAATCTTCTGGATGTCTTGCATGAGGACTCCTATGTCCTTCAGCACCTCTAATGTTTGAACCTTGTTCCATTTAAATAATAGTCCGCACTATTGTTCCCTTTACCAAAATGCTTTGTCATACATTTTCCAACACTGTATTCCACCTGCCACAATTTTTGCCTATTGTTCCAACGTCCCTAAGTCCTCCTGCAAACACACTGCTTCCTCAGCACTACCTACCCCTTCAGCTATCTTCACATCATCCGCAAACTTTGTAGCAAACATTTCAATTCGGTTATCTAAATTATTGATAAACAATGCAAAGAGAAGTTGTCCCAATTCAGATCCCAAAGGAATACCACAAGTCACTGGCAGCCTCTAACCTGTCAGCCAATCCGCTATCCAGGCCAATATCTTTCCTGTAAAGCGATAGGATTTTATCTTGGTGAGCAGCCTAAAGTGTGGCCACGTACCAAACGCCTTCTGAAAATACAAGCAAATGACATTCACTGCCTCTCCTTTGTCAATACTGCTTGTTAGTTCCTCAAAGAATTCTAACAGATTTGTCAAGGAAAATTTCCCTTCACAGAAATCATGCTGACTGTGACTTATTTTATCATTAGAACATAGAACATACAATAGTACTGCATATTACAGGCCCTTCGGCCCTCAATGTTGTGCCGACCATCAAAGCCTACCCCCATATAAACCCCCCACCTTAAATTCCTCCATATACCTGTCTCGCAGTCTCTTAAAGTTCACTAGTGTATCTGCCTCCACAACGGACTCAGGCAGTGCGCTCCAAACACAAACCACTCTCTGAGTGAAAAACCTTCCTATAATATCCCCCTTGAACTTCCCTCCCCTTACCTTAAATCCATGTTCTCTTGTACTGAGCAGTGGTGCCCTGGGGAAGAGGCGCTGTCTGTCCACTCTATGTATTCCTCTTAATATCTTGTATAGCTCTATCATGTCTCCTCTCATCCTCCTTCTCTCCAAAGAGTAAAGCCCTAGCTCCCTTAATCTCTGATCATAATCCATACTCTCTAAACCAGGCAGCATCCTGGTAAATCTCCTTTATACCCTTTCCAATGTTTCCACATCCTTCCTATGCTGAGGCGAACAGAACTGGACACAGTACACCAAGGGGACAACATTCGCCTCCCTCCAATCCTCTGGTACCATTCCCGTGAACAACGAGGACATAAAGATCCTGGCCATAGGTTCAGCAATCTCTTGCCTCGTGAAGCAGCCTGGGGAATATTCCATCAGGCCCCGGAGACTTATCCGTCCTATTGTATTTTAACAACTCCAACACTTTCTCTCCCTTAATATCAACATGCTCCAGAACATCAACCTCACTCATATTGTCCTTACCGTCATCAAATTCCCTCTCAGTGGTGAATACCAAAGAGAAGTATTCATCGAGGACCTCGCACACTTCCACAGCCTCCAGGAACATCTTCCAACTTTTATCTCTTATCGGTCCTACCTTCACTACTGTCATCCTTTTGTTCTTCTGATAGTTGAAGAATGCCTTTGGGTTTTCCTTTACCCTACTCACCAAGTCCTTCTCATGCCCCCTTCTTGCTCTTCTCAGCCCCTTCTTAAGCTCCTTTCTTGCTATCCTATATTCCTCAATAGACCCATCAGATCCTTGCTTCCTAAACCTCATGTATGCTGCCTTCTTTCACCTGACTAGACTTTCTACTTCACCACTTCACTTTTCCCATGGTTCCTTTACCCTACCATTCTTTATCTTCTTCAGCGTGACAAATTTATCCCTGACATTCTGTAAGAGATTCTTAAACATCGACCACATGTCCATAGTACATTTCCCTGCAAAAACATCATCCCAATTCACACCTGCAAGTTCTAGCCTATAGCGTTATAATTTTCTCAATTAAAAATTTTCCTGTCCTCTCTGATTTTATCCTGTTTCATGATAATGCTAAAGGTCAGCGAGCGCTGATCACTGTCCCCCAGATGCTCACCCACTGACAGATCTGTAACCTGACCTGGTTCGTTACCTAATACTAGATCTAGTGTGGCATTTCCCCTAGTCGGACTGTCAACATATTGTGACAAGAATCCATCTTGGACACACTTAAAAAACTCTGCCCCATCTAAATCCTTGGAATTAATCAAGTGCCAATCAATATTAGGGAAGTCACCCAGGATAACAACCCTGTTATTTTTGCACCTTTCCAAAATCTGCCTCCCAATCTGTTCCTCGGTATCTCTGCTGCTACCAGAGGGCCTATAGAATGACTCCAGTAGAGTAACTGCTCCCTTCCTGTTCCTGACTTCCACCCATACTGACTCAAAAGAGGATCCTGCTACATTACCCACCCTTTCTTCAGCTGTACTAGTATCCCTGACCGGTAATGCCACCGCTCCTCCCCCTCCCCCATCCCTTTTAAAGCATTGAAATCCAGGGATATTGATCATTCATTCCTGCCCTGGTGCCAGCCAAGTCTCCGTAATGGCCACTACATCATAATTCCATGTATGTATCCAAGCTCTCAGTCCATCACTTTTGTTCCCGATGCTTCTTGCTTTGAAATACACACACTTTACCCCTTCTACCTTACTACCTTTATACCCTTTATTCTGCTGCTCTTTCCTCAAAGCCTCTCTTAATGTTAGATCTGGCTTTACTCCATGCACTTCTTTCACTGCTCTATCGCTCCGGTTCCCATCCCCCTTGCAAATTAGTTTAAATCCTCCCGAACCATGCGAGCAAACCTACCAGCAAGGATATTGCTCCCCCTCGAGTTTAGGTGCAACCTATCCAATCTGTACAGGTCCCACCTTCCCTAGAAGAGATCCCAATGGTCCAAAAATCTAAAACTCTGCCCCCTGCACTAGCTCCTCAGCCATGCATTCAACTGTCATCTCCTCCAATTTTACCATCACTATCACGTAGTACTGGCAGCAATACGGAGAACGCCACCCTTGAGGTCCTGTTCTTCAGCCTTCTGCCTAGTTCCTGAAACTCACACTTCAGGACCTCATCCGTCTTCCTGCCTATGTCGTTGGTCCCAACATGTATCACGACTTCTGGTTGCTTTCCCTCTCGTACCAGGATGTCATGCACCCGGTCAGAGACATCCCGGATCCTGGCACCCGGGAGGCAACAAACCATGCGGGTTTCCTTCTCACGTCCACAAAATCTCCTGTCTGCTCCCCTGACTATAGAGTCTCCAACGACGACAGCTCTCCTCATCTCCGTCCCATCCTTCTGCACCATAGGGTCAGACTCAGTGCCAGAGGCCCTGCCACCGTGGCTCACACCTGGCCGGTCGTCCTCACCAACAGCATCCAGGACGGTAGACATTATTCAGGGGAATGGATACAGGGGTGCTCTGCACTACCTGTCTACTCCCCTTCGCTTTCCCCTCCCGGATTGTCACGCAGTGACCTGCTTCCGGCAGTCTAGGCGTGACTTCCTCCCTGCAGCTCTCAACTATGACTGCCTCATTCTCCCGGGAGTCGAAGGTCATCCAGTTGCTGCTCCAGATTCCTCACACGGTCTTCCAGATCGCCCAGCCGCAAGCACTTCTGGCAGAGGTGACTCTGCGGGAGAGGGGAGTTCCCCCAAGACTGCCACATCTCACAGGAGAGGCACATCACCGTCTCAGGAGGCATTGTAAAGACTAACTGGGAACAAGCTCGTCCTCCTCCTCTTCTCGTCGAAGCCTCTCGAGTCAAAGCCTCAAATCTCCACTCCTTCACTGGCCCACTCACTCACTGGCCGCTTTCCGCAGGCTCCAAGTACCTCGAAACCTCATCCTTAATAAAACTCCAAGACTTTCCCAACCATTGGGGTCAGGCTAACTGGCCTCTTCTTTCCTTTCTTTTGACTTTCTCCCTTCTTAAAGAGTTGAGTGACATGGTCCCAGTCCCCTGAGACCATGCAGGAACCAAGAGATTGCTTGGTTATCTTCTTCAGTATCTCTTCAGCAACCTCTGTCAGGAATCTGAGATGCAGTCCATCTGGACCTGGTGATTTATCCACCTGAAGATCTCTGAGTTTGCCGAGCACTTAATCCTTCTATTAGCAATGGCACTCACTGCTGCTCTCTGACACTCACAGACCTCTGGAAAGTAACTAGTATATTCTACAGTAAAGACAGATGCAATGTACCCATTGCGTTCATATGCTATTTTTGTCCCCATTACTACCTCACCAGCATCATTTACCAGTGGTTCAATATCAACTCTCAACTCACTTTTATTCTTTACAGAATAAAAAACATGGTATCCAGCTTTATTGGTATGCCTGTCTATTTCAGAACTTCTTCCTCTGTGCAGACTGCGTATCCAACAACTTGTGAACTAATCCCAGAAATAGCAGCCATTACACCGCTGTAATCCCTGCCAGTACCTTCCTCCAATCTAATTTCAAGCCTCTGTAAATAAATTTATTCCATTTGTATATGGATACCTCTGAGTTATGCTTCACCCTCTAAAATTGCAGGATAAATTCAATAATATTATGATCATAGCCTCTTAAGGGGTCTTATACATAAAGATCCCTTCTTAGATCAGAATTATTGCATAACCCTCAATCTAGAGATAGCCTTTTCTCGAGCAGGCTCAAGCACAAGCTGCTCTATGAAGCCATCTCGTAGGCATTTAACAAATTCACTCTCTTGCGATTCAACATCAACCTAATTTTCCCATTCCCCTTCCATATTGAAGTTCCCCACTACAATTGTGTCCTTATTCTTATTATCAGAATCAGAACCAGTTTTATTATCACCGGCACGTGACCTGAAATTTATTATCATAACAGCAGCAGGTCAATGCAATGCATAATCTAGAAGAACATTAAAAATAATTAATAAGTAAATCAATTATAATATACGTATATTGAATAAATTGAAATCATGTAAAAATAGAAATGCTATTCAGTAAAAAAGTGCGGTAGTGTCCAGGTGTTCAATATACATTTAGGAATTGGATGGCAGAGCAGGAGAATCTGTTCATGAATCACT